>NW_022631020.1:16000410-16600410 GCF_010015895.1 Lontra canadensis | reverse complement strand
ACGTATAATGAAGATACTGAATTAACCGTACACTTAATAATAAGACAGGGACTGGGATATAATTGAAGGTGGAGTGTGGGAGGAGAGAAGAGGGTAGGTATAAGAGAAGCAAGCTCCAACATTTTTGAGCCTTGCTAGAAGGTGGGAAGAGAAAAAAAAATTAAGATGATCTTGATCATATATTAGGGTTTTAGGTTAGCAAACATGTATGCCTAAGGTATTTGAATGAACAGTTAGACTTTGAAGTGTTTACCTAAGTGGTGAAGACTATATGAAGAATTCACCAGGAGATGGTACCTATACAGTCTGGATTAAGATAGTTTTGATTTTGTATATATTCTTTCCAACAAAATATTTTGTTAAATATAACTAACTACATTTAATGTACATTCGCAAAAGATGTTACATAACAATATTTATTTTAAAATATTTTCTCAAGTTATGTACACATAGACCAAGTGACTACTGGGAGAAAAAATAAATGTGAAATTACGTTCCAAAGATTATTCAAGTTCACTTGGCAGCAGAGGCGGAATTCAGGAAGTGGAAGAATTAATGTTTGAGTAAATACTTTGTGTTAGCAACATAGGAAGCCATTTATATACATCATCTTTTTTTTAATCTTATAACTTTCAAAGTATTATCTGTATTTTATATATTTATATATTTCTTATCTGTATTTCTCTGATAAGAAATCTGAGAACTTAAGTAATTTGTTCAAAGTCAGAGTTAGGTCAAGAGGTATATGATTTTGCTAGGGCCACTGTACAAAATACCAGAGGCTGAGGGTCTTAAACAACAGAAATGTATTTTCTTGTATTTTGTCTTGCATTCTAGAGACTGGTAGTCCAAGATCAAAGTGTTGGCAGGATTAGTTTGTTTGAGACCTCTCTTCTTGGCTCAAATGCTGTCTTTTTCTGGGGACTTCTCACCGTATTCTCACACAATCTTTCCTCTGTCGGTACATACCCCCGTGTCTTCATGTGTGTCTAAATTTCCTCTTATATGGACACCAGTCAGATTGGCTTAGGGCCCATCCTAATGGCATTTTAATTTGATCGACTCTTCAAATGTCCCACCTCCAAATACAGTTATATTTGAGATACTGGGGATTCGGACTTCAATGTATGAATTTGAGGGGGATGCAATTTAGCTCATAACAAGGGGACAATTGTACTAGAAATAGTGAAATGGACATCAGCCATGAAGACTTTTCTCCTCCTCTGGTCTTGCAGTGTCCTAGAATATAGAGGGAACACATTACTGGAGGGCATTGATTGTTAACCATTACCCAGCATAAGTGTAGCCCAAATACAGAAATGGGTTGAGTCGATATGGGTAGAGAGTATACTAGACTCAAAAGCCTTGTGCTTAAACATTTAGTCCAGGAGAAATCTAGAAAATACTTTGTCTAAACTCCTCACTTTACAAAGAAACAAAAGTGCAATTGTGAAATAACTTGCAGATATCATAAAATGGGTATTACAGAGCTAACATTTTTATAAGCTTGTTGTGTGCTATTCTCTGAGAATATATTCAGTGAATAAACATATACATTTGTGTGTACTAGATATATAAATATAGATTTTAAAAGTCTTCTAGTCTTTAAAATGATATTTCCAATTTTCTGATGGACAAAAAGTCCTGCAGCTGAGATTTAACTTTTTTTTTTTTTTAAAGATTTATTTATTTTACAGAGAGAGGGAGTAGGAGGGTAGTGGCAAAGGGAGAGGGAATCCCAAGTAGACTCCTTGCTGAGCACAAATTCTGAGGTGGCACTTGATCTCATTGAGAGAGAGTGCATGGGGGGAGAGGCAGAGGGAGAGAGAGAATACCAAGCTGGCTCTGCTGAGCATGGAGCCTAAGGTGGGGCTCAGTCTCACCACCCTGAGATCACGACCTGAGCTGAAATCACAAGAGTTGGAGGCTTAATGAACTGAATTACCCAGGTGCCCCAGCCTTAGGAATTTTTTGATCAGTAAAATGGAAACAATAATGACTACTTTCACATGCCAGTTTAAAGATTAGAAGACAGTTTTAAATATATTAATATAATCTATATAATTATATAGACATACACATCCATAGATATAGGTAGAGATAGATGTATGGTCTCACAGGGAAGAGTTCACAAAATCTCCGGAGGGGAGATAATCTATCTAAAACAATTCAGACTCTCACATGTGATAACATGCTAACTGACATAAAGGAAAATCCCTCCTTGTCAGTTATTTTTGCATCATAGTATGGCCCTGACAATTACAATGTGATGTGACTGAAGACCTTGGTAACTTGATTTCATTTTGTTTCATTTGTTTGTTTTGTGGGCAGAGGAGTTGCTGCTTTAAAGTTCTGCAGCCCACCCCTCTCCCCAGGTGGTTTAAAGAAATTGTGGTTGATGGAGCCAGTGAAATTTGTCATATCTAAATCTATTTTTCTCTGCGAACAGGATCAACAGTCAATGGGTACCAACTATATCTTTTTCCCTGAGACAGGAAGAACTTGCTTTGTTGAGCCTTGCAAGCCTCTGCTCAAGTCCCAGCTCCTTCTCTTGAAACTGGGCCTATAGGTGGCAGCAACTGTTAGCTATTGAGCTTGGGTGACATGTGCCAAAAGTTCTCTTGAAATACTTTGAATAGTTTAAATATTCTTGGATACTTGAAAATGAAATTTTCTCTAGATAAGAAAGTGAAAGGTCAAATTTGAGTTGTGACTGTTGAATGATTCACACAATATAGTCAACATTCAATAGATTAAGAAGTTGCAGTGCCTGAAACCTGTATTTTAGAAGTTTAAGATTCGATCATGGTTGGGTTCAGTCTTTACGTTTGTGGCTGCTGTGGTCAGATTGCTTATCCTTGGCTCTCCATGGTTTTGTGTAAAATGGATATTTGAACCTTAATATTCTCCCTTCAGTTCCTCTGTGCTGATCACTCAATAAAAGGTGAAATTTCAATTCATGTACTATTTTACACAATGAATGTGCCCCAGAAACGTTGAATGCAATTCAAGTTTTTGCAAATCAAACAACGCTTACACGCATAAAGCAGCTTATACCTTAAGGGTAACTTGCAGGGAAAATCCTATTGCATTTTGAGCTATATCATAGGAACTTCTTTGGAGGGTTTGGAATTTTGGTAATTTGTTTTCCTAGATGAGGGACACCTGTAACAATTCCTTCCAACAATCCATTAGGTTCTGGGACAGTGGGGGCAATATGGACTTTAGCTGGATGTCTGTAGGTGATTGCTACACCATATTTTGGCATGACTAACCTGAAACACATTAATCATCCTTCTGGTTTATGTAACTTGCGGCTCAGTCTACTGAGGACATGGTGGGTTGCATCAGCCCCGTTTGAATCAGCTGGACCTAGTCTTTGTGTTTCCTCATTCTCAAGAGAACTAAAAGTAATGCTTTTCCACTCACTAGGCCTCTCTCAATGCCCTGAGATGTCATACTGAGCAGAAGACTAGCTGCTTCTAACACAGACCTTTGACTACCCAGCAAAACCAAGTGTCTTTGACTTTCTAATATCCAAAGGGAATTTCTTTTATGTGAATTATTTAGTAGGGTTATTTTCTATTATGCAAAGAAAATGTCTAGTTTTCCTTTGCTGTCTTGACCGATTTGAAGGGAAAAAGAAATGGCATCACTTTGGGAACACAAGTTTTAATGCATGCCAACAGTGAAACTCACTGAACCAGAGCTGAAAATAAAACATAGTTTGGAAGAGATGCATTGATAGCATAGATGTCCAATAATTTGAGAAAAACAAGGTTTGGCCTTTTTATGTTACAACTCTGGCAAGAGGCATAAATTTTGATTTTAAGGTAGATGGCTGAAGCTGAAATTGAATGGGAACAACTGAACACTGAACTGGAGGTTACCTGAGATAAAAACCAAAGGGTTAACTTCCTCCTTTGGGATTAGCCTGCAATGAATCTATTAGAGTTTTTTGTTTGTTTTGGTTTGTTTTCTTGGGGGAGGGGGCGTGGTGGTGGTGGTTGTTTTTTGAGTGTGCTCTATGGAGGAGAAGAGGATATAGAACAGATACATAGACATCGACCTACAAAAGCAATGTTTTATATAATCGAATCAGCTATAATCCGTCTAGAATCCTGAGCAAAAGTTACTAGGTGCCTCAAGAGAATGTGTTGGAAAACAAAAGTATCACATACCTTTTAGGGCACTGCTGAGGGAAGAGTCTAACACAAGGCAAAGGTGGAGAAATGAAAGAAAGGCAAAGAAAGTGCTTCAAACAGATAGGCATTTTCTACAGAGAACTTCCTTGTTGTCCTTGCACTTGAAAATACAGTATACTGTGTTTAATCCTTTCATCCTTATCTTTAAAGATAAGGATTTGTCCCAATGATTATTTTATTATTGTTTCAAAGCTTATATAAAATGGAACAAGGCATAGCTTATATATAAGATATATATTTATATATACATATTTTAAATATATAATACTTAAATGTATGTATATTTAAGGATACTGCCTTTCTACTTTTTGACTTTAAGCTTTAGCATCACTAGATAATACCTGTTTCTCCAATAAACTTGGTCTGTTTCTATGCACAAAACAATATTTAGTAGAATCGGTACTTAATAAACACTTAAATTCCAGATCCATCTTTCCTTTGTAACACATAGGCTTCTATTGTATCCTTAGACTCAGTCCTCATTATAAATTCCCTATACTCGGTGTATATTCTTGAAGCTTTTCTCCTTTGCCTTAAGTTGGGTAAATTGCAGGCACTTGGTCCACAAAGAAGTATCTTAGGAGATTCTAGAAAATAATTGCCCTTCGGAACCTCTGTGATTTTGAGGAAAAAAATAGAGTGCCTCCAGGAAGGCCAACCCCCTTTCCTAAAAATAACCCCATTCTCTGTATTATTTTCTGGAGTCCACATTTTAAAACTCCTTCTTCTTACACACATATACACCATCAAATTAAGCTGTGATTAACAGTACTATGTCCCATAAAAGGAATCTTTTCTCTGTAGATTAGACTAATCATAAGGCTTCAGCTTTATATATGAAATGTCAATTTTTAGGGGCACTTGGTGGCTCAGTAGGTTAAGCCTCTGCCTTCAGCTCAGGTCATGATCTCAGGATCTTGGGATCCAGCAAGGGCTGCAACAGGCTTTCTGCTCAGCAGGGAGCCTGCATACCCCCCCACCCCACCCCTGCTCCCACCTGCCTCTCTGCCTACTTGTGATCTCTGTCAAGTAAAGAAATAAAAATCTTTTTAAAAAATGTTAATTTTTAGAGAAAAATGTCCAGGATGATTGACCAAGGCTCATCGTTGCAGTCTCTGCTTGGCTGTCGTGATTGTGTACTAGTAGTTGCTCAATAAATACTTGTTGAATGAATGAATCATTAAGAAAATTACTAGAGTAAATTGAATGGTTTGATGGGATACAATGTCTAGCTTCTTCTAGCATCGAATTAATTTGTTTGATCCATAGACTCTATTATTATGACTTCTAATTAAGTTCCTTAATTTTCTAGGGAACAGCTTCTGTGCGGAGTCACTCGTCAGTACTTTGGCACCGTGACTAGATTAGCAGCCATTTTCTCTTCAACATGCATCAAACCTACCTCTAACCCAAGAAAGAATTCTTTCATAGTTGCCTCACTCTTGAGTGCTCTAAGGCATTACGAGTTTTTGCTGTCTACTTGAACAATTGATAGTAGTCCTTTGAAGTAGAGCTTTGAACAAGAGATAAGAAATAGTAATCTAACCATAGCCTATGCTGATAGTCGACAGGACCATCTTGCTATTCAAGCCATTGAAGATTGTTAATCTTACTCAGAATTATGTTGAAACCATAGAATATGCTTTCTAATTTTCAACTTCCCTTCCTCTCCTTCCCTTTGGTATCCTTTATTTTTGTTAAGTTGTGGTGGCAGGATATAAATACAGAAGAGAGTGGTATTCTGTATCTCTCCTCTTTCTCGTGGGCAGAAACAAAGTAAGGCCAGAGTGTAAATGCATGTGCCTTTCTTTGTGATTAAACAGTTTCAAATGAGAATCTCACCATAGATGTGTTCTTTTTAAGAAGTGTCAAGTAGCAAATATTGGGAATGTTTTTCTTGAGTGGGAGGGACATTTGACAGAAGGTACTGCTATTCATACTAAGACTGATATTGTGCCACTTACCAATTCAACCCAGATCCAGGAGGTGACAAGAGTCATAGCCATTAGAGTATCTATTCCTGCATTCTAATGCTTCAAAGAGTCTTGAGACGAATTCTCAGAAATGGGCTAAATAACCAGAGGAAAGTCTGTTACTCTTAAAAGGTTTATCCACACCTGTACTCTCCCCTCATTTGGTCTTACCTTGTCCAGGAGAAAACTAGTCAAAGAGCTCATTTAGAAACATTTTCATTCTGTCCAGACTGGTTCAAACATTTTCCCAAAACTTCTTTCTGGACCAATCTGGTTTTTCTGCCAAGAAACTTACCCTCACTGCTACTCTGTTTCCTGGGATTTGGACACGAGCTATTGATGGCTTTCTGTGGTTTTCTCTCTCTTCGTGTCTCCATGTTGAGGTTATTCACCTTAATAAATCTAAGTTCTTTCACTCTGTGAAATGTCTTGGTTCTCATTGTTGAGAAGCAGAGCCAGAGGGAAAGGCAGCTCAGGTCCCATTACTCAGGCAGAGGCTTGGGACACCCCCAAGTGGCTCCCTCCAGCTCCCCACACCCCACCAGGGGGTATGGCAGCAGGTTCCTGAAGTCAGACAATGTATTGTCCTGAGGATTACACTGATCAGCTCTAAGTCAGTTAGGTAACAGGAGCCCTTTCAATGATGTCCTCGGATTGTCAGGTTGACTATTCAAATGCCGGTTTTTGGGATCCCCTCCAGCATTCCTTAATGTAATCCAGGCACGTTATTGCAAGTTTTATTTGAGAAGGGGCTACTTACTTGTCACTTAGAATATTTTCAGTTTTAAGTCAAAACCTTAGTCAAGGGGGGAGAAAAAGAAGAAAGCAAAAGAAATGAGAGAATATGGTGTAAAATGAAATTGGTGGGGGAAGGCAGAAAAGCCCAGAACAAAACGCAGTAGTGTATCAAATGCTAAACGTACATTAAGTGCACGTGTGCGCTGGGGGATGCAGTTTCTGTTTTGTTTTACATAGTAACTGTAATGATTTTGTGCTGTTTAGTGTTTTGCTTTTTCCAAGAACTACTAAGATCCATGAGTCAAAGCAAGGGAATATAGGCAAGAGTGCAAGTCTGAGCTGTTCTTGGGGCTTGGATCCGTGCTTTTGTGTTCCAGCTCTCATGGGGAGGGAGTGCTACAGGCTACTGGGGCATACCCAGTTTGCCATTTTAGGGGGTTGGCCTGGATGCTGTTAAGAAAAGAGACAAATTCCTGGGCGCCAGGGGAGAGGCAATGGCTCCAAATGAGTCAACTGTGATTGCTGCTAGAGGACGAGACTCAGCGGCCTCTCAGAGGTGTTCAGAACTCGGGGTACAGGCGGAGGAGAAGAGGTTTTAAAAAAACCCAGTCATTGGACAGTATCTTTTAAGTAAATATGAATTGTTGAGTTTGGGCAGAATTTTGCCAGACTTTCCTTTCGTATACACATTTTTTTTAAGCATCTACCTCGATTGGTGTCTGACACCTTGTTATGAAGATCTAAGAAATGGGATTTTCATTTCTCTTTTTCTATAGCTTAAAGGCCTTCTCATAAGAATTGAAGCCTAAAATTAATCAATTTGTGAATATCCTAAAAACGGAAGCACTTTGAAGAATGCACCCCCCCCACACACACACACGCACACTATTTTTCTGGATAGTTAGTCTTCTTTGCAGTTAAAAATGTCATTAGATAAAACATAGATACTGACTTTGCTATGGAGTGCTGAGTTAACCCTGGTGAATTATTAGCTAAATAAGATGGTTGAAAAAAAAAATGGAGACAGTGAGAGGCAAGAATATCTTTAACTCTCAGCTGGTCCAAGTTATACAATCCTGCTTCTAAAAGTGTCATTCATTCTGAATTCTCTCAGATGACCCCAAAATAGATAATCCATCTCTGATGCTATTTACTGTGGCTATTTTCATTCTCTGAGTGCAACTTTGTAGCACTTAAGAATAATAATACTTCCCTCCCTCAACACTATCTTCAGGACTTCCAGCCAGTTAGAGACTTTCTACATCCTCCCCCGCTCCTCCCTTCTGGCTTCTCCCAGCTGTTGGAGCCGTCTCATGCTGCTGCCAGCTTCCACACTCTCCCTGGAGAAGTGGCCTCCTCTCCAGGTCGCGGTGGGGCAGGCGGGCACAGGTGCGCAGCCTTATTCCGTCTGAGACAGTGTGGGCCCACATCCACATCCATGTATTTCTTTTCCTCGCAAGTAGCTGTTAAGTTGTGAGTTCTGTTTCTGAAAGTCAGGTTTTGAAAGTAAAGGGAAAAAGGAAACGCTCGAGCTAAAAAGACTCCAGAGAAGGGAGCAGGAGCGGTTGCTATGCGCTTTGAAACACACACGCGTGCGTGTGCGTACGCACGCGCGCACACACACACACACACACACACACACGGACAAAAGGATAAATTGAAAAAGAATGCAGCAACCCCTGCTTGTTTAGCAGTCCGGTCAGCCCCACAGAGGAGGAAGTGCCGCTTTGTTCCAAGCTAAAGCCTTGTTTTCTTGTTCATTGTCTTCCAGGGTAAAATCGGGGGGAAATTCACCTGTCTGATGTAAAGTTAAACTACCGGCTTTAATGTGACTGCATGGGAACTTGGGTCTATTAATGAATACAACATACCCTCTTTGATTTGAAAGCTTTCACCCTGCTGAAAAGATTCAAAAGGCATCGCTTCCTGCACCAGCGCAATTCCTTTATCCGTCTCAGTGGTTCACCCCTCGCCGGCTGCTGTATCTCATTAACAAGCATTTGACCACTGCAGCCCGGCCTGGGAGTGTGTTGACACTTGAAAGGCCCAGGCAGGCGTGGGCAGGCCATCAGCTATGGCAACAGGAAACTGCCCCGGAGACAACACTGAGAAAACAGCAGCTGCAAAAGCCAGAGTCAGAACAGACATAAAGGGTTGCCTATATCCACGTCAGGCTGGGTTATCAGTGCGTGCCTGTGGGTCTGAAGTCACACGTCCATTCACTATATTTATGGGACAGGCCGGTTGCTATCAACATGTATCAGAATCTAGACTTGCTGACAACCCAGAATAATTTTTTGACTTGCGATGTTCTCAAACCTTAGGTTTCAAAAATCTTAGTCTCCTAATACGTGGTCTCGCTGATGTACGTAAGAATGGTCACTAGAGGCTTAAACTTGATATCCGCGTTCACGCTGGTGAAGTCATGTGTAAAATCACAAGTATATATACCTGAATCTGTATCCATTTTTCATGCTACCGCCTTATTTTTCAAAAACAGATCAACTTGTAAAACTGCCATATTAAAGATGGAAGATTTCTCAGATAGTCTTTGGCTCAGGAATCAAACTGTGATAATTTTGTGTAGAATAAGAACACCCAGCTGTATAGAGATAGCTCATAAGGTTAAGTGGGATAATCCACATGTATAATTATAATTTAAAGGCTTAAATTAATCAAATGTATTTACTAGTCATTGAATTGTGGGCAATGAAGTTCGATACCCCTGAATCAGTTCCTAACGGTTGTGTTCGTGGCATCAGAGGGCTCAAAGTACAGACACCAATTAGACTGTCTCATGCAACATTTGGAGCAGGTATTTTTCCAAATCTAGTGTGTCCACGTTCAAGCCCACAAAAGCATTTTGAGAGGATGGGTAAGCCATAGTTCAAAATCTCAAAGTTTGTTATCCATAAGGAAAATGACCCTTTTCAAAACAGGGAAAAGAGGTGATACCATATTAGGTGAAGGAAGAAAGCTAAATGATAAAAGACACTAATACAACATGTTACAAGTGAAGTTAATTGTTGTTCCAAGACCATACATTATTTTCCTGTCACCATCAGTACAATAGACTATTAAAAATAATTATATCAGTGGGTACTAATACCTTTTTTTAATAATTTAGATTTGCTTAGCCCATTATGTACATATAGCGCATAAAACTACCCTAACTTACTTACATTGTTACTCTAAAATGATCAGATTAAAAAAATGTGAACTTAATTAACATTGCTGATTAACTTTCCTATTCTTTTTCTTCCACCTTTTATATTCCAGGGAAGAAAAAAAAATGCACCACCCACCTGTGGAAATTTGTGTTCTTGACAATATGTAAATTTAGAAATATCTTCCTGATGGTTATTAAAATATTTCCATTTGACTTCAGTTTTTCCATGGCAGTCATATTGGGTTACATTCATATTTAATAGGCAGGTGGATACCCAGGCTCTGGAAACAGGTATCTTGGGAGTAACTTCCAGTTCTGCCATTTAGCAGCAAGGCAAACCTTAAGTAACTTAACTTTGTGCTACATTCAGACCCCCAGTTTGTTGAATGAGATTAACGTACTTATTCATAGGGCATTAGAAGCACTTATTCATAGGGCATTAGAAGCACCAGATAAGTGTGGATCTACACATACAGTGCCTATCACTGACTAAGCACTAAAAAAAAGTTAACTATTTTTATTAACATCAACCCTTTTCCCACTATATCACACTCTTCCTCTCTACACTATTGTATATTTCCATAGAAATTATTGTAGCTTATGTTGTTGTATGTGTGTTGACTTGCTTATTTTTTTTTAAGATTTTATTTATTTATTTGACACACACAGAGAGAAATCACAAGTTGGCAGAAAGGCAGATAGAGAGCGGGGGAAGCAGGCTTTCTGCTGAGCAGAGAGCCCGATGCAGGACTTGATCCCAGAACCCTGAGATCATGACTGAGCCGAAGGCAAAGTCTTAACCCACTGAGCTACCCCAGCGCCCTGACTTGCTTATTTTATAATAAAACCCTTCCCCTATCTTTTCCTACTCTCAGATACAGACTCATGAATATAAGCTCTATGAAATAATGGACCTTATCTCTCTTGTTTACAATCGATTCCCTAAAGCCTAGTACACAATTGGCATACACTAATGACTCAATAGATTTTTTTGAATCTTAAATACTAAATGAATGAATTTCCATAGCTCTAGGCTCAGAGGTTTAAAAAAGAAGAAGAAGAAGAAGAAGAAGAAGAAGAAGAAGAACAACAACAACAACAACAACCACCACCACCAAACAAAAAAACAAGAATGAGTTATACGAATTAATTCCATAATGCTTGATGTATACAGTTCTAGGGACAGGATGAATACTTATTCAATGGATGTCTGTATTCCTCTATATTATAAAATTGATGCCAGGGCCCTAGAAAACACCTTGATAATGTTGCTGTATTCAGTTCTATTGGACTGATTCCAAGTTCCTGTCCTGTTTAACTTGTCTTCTAATCTTATCTATAGAATAAGTTGTTTATATACAGGGCCCATAATATACAACCTTATTACACACTGACATGATTTCACAGTGTTGTTTGGAGTTTGTGTGAGTTGAACTTTTATTTTTTGGTAAAAATATTTTTTCTAGTAGAGAATTGGGGGATTTGAGGATAGTGGAAATGATGACACCAAAAAGGAAAAAAAGCCTGATACCTGAAGGACCATTGGGATAAAGTAGGAGCTCCAGCAGTGACGTAGAGGCTGATCTTGAAGCCTTAACCACATGGAGACCCAAAAGTGATAACCTCAACTCTGTAGATGTTGGGCTGCAGTCTGCCCAGGGCAGGGACAAACGGTGGATTTATGAGATGGATATCAGATTTTTCAGAGTTGAAAAATGTCCAAATCACCCACAAAGCACTGTGATGAGCTCCAATCTGATACTTCCCATCAGTCCAGCTTAACTCAGATTCAGTGATCTACAACAGAATTAACCCCATTTTAGCATTAATTGACTTAAATTTTATCTTTTTATAGGTTCACTCACACCTAAAATCTCCCCCATCCCCACGTCACCCATTGTGATTTGGAACTACTGTATATGCCGGACACTGTTCTGGGATGGCATACGCTGTCTCATGGAATCCTTGCCACAATCAGTATTTCTATCCAAGATGATGGTACAGAGCTAGAGGCCAGTTTGGCCACTTTCCTGAGGTGATTAGTGGGCATGCCATTTGAACTCAAGTAATGAACTTTACAATTTCTTTCATTACATCTTGTTGTCTGTGGAATGTCTAAAATTGCTTTAAATAATACAAAGAAGTTGAGTCATTCCGATGCTTTATATTTCAGAGATAGCTTTTAAAAATGTCCCAAAGATGCTGGTTCCTATGAGAAACTGAGTGTCAATTAAGGCATTGACCCCCGGGGTAGCAGCTGAAAGTATGTATTGGAGACATTGTGTGTCATCCCTATGAAGAGAACAGGAAAGAGAGGAGGAAAGTGGGCAGGAACAAAAAAGACCAAGTTGCTCTAGGTTTGCAGGCACATTTGGGATCTGAAGAATGTTAGGTCTGTGACAGGATAGTGAGGTATTGTGGCAATAGCTTCCTACGTCACTTCGGCAGAACCTTCCAAGGGCTTCCCCAAGGAACTCAACCCCACGGTTTGTCCTCTCGTCCTTTCACACCCCCTTCACGTCCCCTTTACAAGTCACCCTCTCTAAAATTTCCCTTATATTTCAAGTGCTTATCTCCTCCTTCCCTTCTTTGTATGCATTCGCTCCTTAACACTACTAATAAATGATAGAGTTTACTTTCTTTTTTACCTAGTACCTGTCCCTGGAATTTAAGCTTTGTATGAAGAGGATTTTTGTTGGCATTACTAACTATTATATTCCTGGTGTATGAAATAGGGCATGACATATAGTGAATGCCTTTTTAAAAAATGTGTTAATTATTAAAATTTTAGTTGCCCAAGATGTGGTAGATTGAAAAAGTGGCCCCAGTTAGTGGCTTCTCTGTATCCATGCTCTTTGTAATATGACTTTGCTGCAACTGTATTTTCCCACTTTTAGAATTTGGGCTTTATTGGTGTCGGTTAGTAGGTTGGAACAAATATGACATTGTGCTTATTCCCAGTCTGGCCCTCAAGAGGTGATGTATACCTTTACAATTCTTTTGAAACTCTGCCTCTACCATGAGGACAAGTCTGGGCAAGCCTGTTGGAAGATAAAAGTAGCAAAAATGTCTTCTCTCAGTTGAGGTCATCCCAGAGTGACCAGCCCCAGCCAACCCACCACTGATCACAGATGCATGAGCAAGTCCAGTTAGGATCAGTCAACTTGACCTAATTCAGCAGAGCTACTAGTAGACTCAGACTCAAACAAAAAAATATTGATACATGCCACTGACAATTTTTTGTTACTTGTTATGCAGCATTGTTGTAGTAATAGCTAACTGATACATAAAACCTCTCAGCTAGTGAGTAGCAAGAGGTAAGATCTAAACCCAGATTCTGTCTCCAGCATCTGTAGTCTAAACCACTGTGTGAGTTCCGCCTTTAGGAGCATTCACAGTCTGGTAGAAAAAAAGAAAATATAAGCAAATGGAGTGCATTTTGATAACTGAAATAATACAAGCCCTGTTTAGTTAGACCGAGAGAATAAAGTACTTAATTCTGTCTGGAGTGGAGAAAGCAAAGAAAGTAGATGACCAAATACAGTGTCACAGGTGAGTTATCATCAAAGTGAAATTTAGGTAGAGTTATCCAGGTACACAGGGAAGAAGAGGACTCGGGAAGGAGGGATTAACAAAAAACCCAGTAGCTTGTTTGGAAAAAGCTATGAGGCTCAGTGTTGCGGAAGGATAAAGTATGAAATTGGGAAATGCCAGACTTGAGTTTGGAGAGGTAGATAGTGTGTCCAGATTATTGTATGCAATCCTGAGGAGCTTGAGTTGAATTCTATGCAAAAGAGTATCATTAAAAGCTTTGCAGGTAAGAGATGCTACGATGAGACTTACGTTTGGAAAAATCAGTCTGGCAGCAATCTGCTAAGTGCATTTGGAGGTGGCTGAGATTGAAAGGAGGTGGAGACTCTAGTGGCCATTATAATATAGAATTCTGAAAATACAGAATGATGGTGATAGTGGAAGATGGAGATGAGGCTACAACACTACTTATTGGGGACAGAAAGAAAGGCTTTCTGAAGAAGTGAATTTGAATAGATCCTTGAAGAACAGACAGACTAAAACAGTAGGAACAGGGGTGAAATTATTCCAGGCTCAAGAAATACCACAGATGAGGTCATAGAAGTAAGGAATTATGGATTGTTCTCAGAAATGGACTATAACCTGTCTTGTAGGTAGAGACATTCACCTGAAGCCTAGAATACAAAGTTGATTACGATTGGGAAGGAAGGAAGGATATGTAGAATCATAAAGTCCCAGAATATTAGAGCTGAAAAAGATCAACAAATTGAGTTGAAGCTATAATATGTAAGGTCTTGAAAATCAGACTAAAGGGAAATGAATTTAGTGGTCCTTTGGAATCCCTGCTAATTTTTGAGTAGCTGTGAATATTTTGTAGTATTGAAAGAGAGGAGATCAGGGCCAAAGCTGCTTCTAGTGGCGGGGAAAGTAAATGAGTTTGGAACATCTTGATCCAGATGAACTTATGGGGAGTGACATATGATTCTGTTGGCAAGTTGACTTTATAATATTGAGTTTTATTAGCTTTCTTTAACAGAAATAATAATACCAGAGAAAAACCTATTTGAGAAAGAGGGAAGATTATTTTTTGTTGAGTCTAAGTTCTAGAAGGACTCTCATATGGACATATGTAGCACAGAAATGGAATGGAACTGTTCAGAGCTCGGAAGGGAAAGTGGGGCTAGGAGATTGATTTGGTCGACAGTCATACTGACGTGGTGTTTTGAAGATGCAGAAATAGGTATTATGGATATTATAGAAGGAGGGAGGGAAAAAGGCAAGATCCAAGTGGGGCAACCATATAATTTATCCTCTGAAATGGAGCCCTTTTGAGAACGAAAGGCAGTGGTATTCATAATTATTGACAAGCCAACCTGGATGTGTAGACACCTTGGAGGAGAGGGCAGGCTATAGAGACTGTGGGCTTGGTGATCAGCAAGGAGGAAACCAGAGACTGTCTGGAGGAAAGATACTGCCATAGGAAGGAAAGATATTGCCTGCAGTGTTCATTCTGCGTGGGGAGATCTGGTAACCAGGAAGGGTCTATTGAACTCTACGAGGAACTGTGGGTCCTAAAGAAAGCCAGTATCACTAGAGCTGTGGAATATTTAAAAACTTCTGTTCACAAAACAGCATCTGCTTTTGAGGGGTTAAAACTGGCTATCCCTCAACTCTGCCACCTACATTTTCCTCATGTTAGGAACTAACCCACGTTGTACTCGGAAACACCAATAGCTGCCTCCTCAGCATGTCCCAGGACAGTTTTATAGCCCCAAACGGAACACAGATGAATGGCTGCCTGTTTCCATTTTATGCTTTGGATTTACAGGTGCAGGTTGTATAGCTTCTCATCGTTACTTAACTTGGAAAACATTTTAAAAGCTTCCAGCATGTCAAGCCCTGTGATTTTGGATAAAATTGGGTTTTGAGTCTGTTGTGTGCCTTTAATATTTCCTGTGCCGAGAAAATTACAATGATAAAGCCAAACAGAACACCTGCTCTGCATGAAATGTCTTCTGACTTTCATTTTGTGACGTTTGAATTGGGAGGGTGAAATTGCTGGAAGGTAAATTGTCATGAAAATATTAATTCTTAAGTCAATTTAGGGGTGTCACGGTATATATATGCTCAGTATTTCAGGAAGCAAACGCAACTCTTTTGTTTGGGTGGTGGCTTTCAAACCAGAGCTGTTGCTTGGACAGGAGCAAGTTGACCCTGGAGGGGTCTATTTTGGCTGAGGTGGTAAATTACCTTGACCCAGAACGGTTCTGAAAGGCTGAAGAAAATTTCCTTTGAAGGTCCTGCCTCTTGCAAGTTGTCCTGGTTGTGTAATAAATCCCACTCCAACAAAATGTTCCAAGTAGACAAAATGGACATTTTCTATTTTTCTTCAGTTCTTCATTCCTATAAAATAAGTTCCTCTGATCTTTTGGTCCTAGCTTATATCTATTAAGGATCTGCTGAACCAAGTTTGCCAAATTGAGTATGCTTGAATGTAAAGCCTTGGTGCTCTGGCCAATGGAGGGGGCTGATTCATGTAAAACGGTCCATAGTGGTTTCTGACGTCCATCATATACCACAGATTTGTTGGAGGGTGGATGTGACTCATTTTCTTAGCAAAATTTTATCCAGAATTATTTTCTACAAAGTGATAGCCTCCCAGGCATCTAATACCCAATGTTTCCAAAGAGTCTCTTAGAAGAGGCTGAAGTAGGTAGCATTATCATGTTGGGTTATAAAAATCACATAATCACAGGTGTTTTCAAGCTCATGTAATCATGTGTCAGGTGAGGAAGTGGAGACCCAGAGGCAACAGAACTAACCCACACCCACACATCCCTGGTGGCCAAGTCAGGCCCCGAAGCCGGTGGCTGGCATCCCAGCTCCATGCTCTTCCCACGGTGTGACCAGAATGACAGGTGTCTCTTGATCAGAAAACCAGAGCACTGCGGAGAGCAGTGGCCTGACCCCCGGGTGATATGTGAGCCAGCTGCATGGCTCCTCAGAGAAAACTTCAGAAGTTCAACTGCTTGTAGACGTAGGGCACATTTTTGGATGCACAGGTCATTCTGAAGTGGCAGAGATGGTCTTCAGGGTCACAGACCTGGCTTCAACACCTGCAATTTGTGCAGGTGACAAGTGGATCTTTGATGAAAGGTAGACATTTATGGGAAAGGAAGAATGTAAATTGTTCACCAGGCAAATATTTACTTGAATTGTGTTTCCTTAGCAAGGGAAGTATTTATATTAGCTTCTCCAGTGTGAACTCCCTTAGTCCGATCAGTCTCCTCCTGGTCCCTTAAAAAACCCCACAATACCGCTGGACAATGTTCCCCTGATGCCGCTCACTCATTCCTTCTGTGTCCTGTGGCCATGCTTTCAAACTTCAAACTGGGACACACGGTCTGACCTGCCTGGATATGCTGCTGTGGCCTATGGAGAAGGATCTTTAAAACTCTGCTGTCCAGAAAACTCCATAATAGAGGATCAGCCTGCCTTAGGTAGTAAAGAAATGTTGAGGAGAGAAAACTAGAATGGCTTCGAGGCAGTTCTGTGAAAAGACTTTAGAAAGAGGATGGGCCCCTGGTTCTCCTTCTATTCACAAATAAAGATGTTGCCCAAGGTGTCCCAAGGAGGCCTCTACCATGAGCCCTATCATTGAGTCATTTTAGCTGTAGCGTGCAGAGATTTTAAGTGCGCAATTTGTGTTCCAAGTATTTAGACCGTTAATTGTAGGAACTATGAAGGTTCAAGTTCCAGCTGATTAAGGAACGGCATCGGAGGTGTTGGTAACTCTATTGTGTGAATTAAATAACGTGAGCTAAGATTCAGCTCTAAAACAATATTTGGACGAATTCTCCCTTTTGGGATTCCCTGGGTCGAACAAGGTATACCGTCACGATGCACAGAGAAGTATAGCCGTTCTTTCTTTTTCTCTTGGTGCTGTGGCCATGTGAGCTTTAGGAAAGAAATTTTTGATTCATGATCATTGGCTGGGATGCTGTTTTCAATGGCACTCTGCTACACCTTCTTACAAAACATCAAAATCCATGGGCACACGTTGGGACGCGCTCTACAAAGTGGGTCTTAAAAGCTTCTTCCCTAGGATAAATTTCCCTAGGAAAATTCCTAAATATTCTGTGGACCTGAAGCAATGATACTCCCACTGCAAAGGATCTGAAGATGACCCTAGGGTTGCTAATTGGGTCCAATGATTTTTCTGAGCATCGCTCAGGCATGTGGAAATGGACAAGGGTACTTTCATTACTCTTGTCCCACTCTGGGCTTGACTGTAGTCCATTCTCCAGAGTCAAAGTTCCCAATCCCCACCTCTTCTGTTTTACAGTCTATGTATACAGGGTCATTAACAATTTGCCAGAGCAATTTATTATGATTGCATTAACTCCCGGAAGAGGAGGAAGCGTGTAAGTGAAATTGCACTGCTCCAACGAAAATAGTGTTAAGCCTTCCAATGAGATCTCCTGAACTGACCGTGCTCCCTGAGTTGAAATAGCTTGGTGGTTACAGCAAATTATATGCGTTCTGTGTTACTACCTGTTTGTCCTTAGGCACGTTGTTTAAGCTCCTCACACCCCAGTTCCCTAATCTATAATCTAAGGAATAACAAACTCTCTCTCATAGCATGGATGTCAGGATTAAATGAGATGGAATGTTGAGTCCAAAGCCCATTTTCATTAGTATCTGGACTTTGTAAAAGTTTAATTAATAGTAGCTATATTATTTTTAGTAATAGTATTGCTAGTGCTCCTGCCACTGTAAAATTATCCACTGGATGGTGATTTATGTAAACCGTTTAAGTGTCTACCCGTTCATTCCTTCAGCATTTATTAGGATCGTGTCAGGCTGAGGGCTAAAGAGACAAAAAGCGAAAGACACATATAAGATGTGCACACACATATATATAAAATATGGGTTATGTGTACACACACATACTTATTAAACATCTATAGATATAAAATAAAAATGTCCTGTGCCTGACTCAGAGGGACTGATGATCTAGTATGCTCCTTATTTTTGTCGCACCACAAAATAAGCATCAGCACAGGACATCGCTGACACAGAGAGATTGATAGGGCCATGGCCAGATGTCACATCTTAAAAATGTGGTCCCCTGACCCCATGTTAAGGATTCAGACAAGCTCCAAACCCATCAGGTCATCATCCGCTAATGACAGGTGTTTTGACTTTATTGTTAGAGCCAAACCAGGGAGGACAATAAAGAGAGTGAACTCAATTTGGTTTTGGTTCGGTTGCAGCTGGATGACTATCATCTAGGAGCCATTTAGCAAACAGACGAGAGACACATGGCTTTATTTATAGCAGTCTGTAGGGAAGGAATGCAGTCGATTGCGCCATCCCTTCCGCGGTAGTTTAGCTGCACAATTATCTCTATCAGGTGGAGGATGCATTAGGCAAACAGAGGCTCATGCTGGAATGGAGGCAAATTGATCTCTAAATGGATGGTGTCAGTTAATTAGGCAACGCAGTTTCACCTGGGGAGTGACAGTTTCACAAGTGGGGGAATTTAGTGCCAGCCGTGTTTTTAATTTCTTGAAATAAACATCGCAATCGCTCCCAGTTTTATTTAAAAATATATTTTTATATTGTTCTGCCAATTCAGAGACTTTGGGTTAAAATGACCCTAAGGATTTATACCGCTGATACTTCCGACCATGTGCGGGCACTATTTCAAGTGCGCGGCTCCGATGGTATCGCACTCACACCCTCTCTCCGAAATAAACATTCCCCAAAGCTCTCAAACAGATAGTGCTCAGAGCTTTCCCCTGGGTCCTCTTTTGAATTAAATCAATTAGGAGAAGGCCATATGTTCACCATATGTATGTCAACTTGCCAGGGATTCTTGAAAGGAGAAAGACATTTGAAAAAATCACAGATCACTTGGAAACGCACAAACTGAAAAAGGATTAATCAACCAACCAGTTAAATCTCTATTTCTGTCATTCAAAAGTTGATTAAAATTAGACAAGATAACGTACCTCCTGAGGATGATTATATATTGTACCTCCAATCTTTTTTTTTTTTTTATTCCATTCTCATATGTAGTTAATTTCTCAGGCAGAATAGAGAATCAATCACTCTTTATCAAGTTTTCTTCACCTGTTCACCTGGAAAAAGTAAAATGATTGCCAGGCCAGCAGTAGTAGATCTTAAGAAAAAACTCTTCAGAGTTCAACAGTCTACAGACTCTATGGAACATCTGGTGAATATTCTGGCTGTCCTTCACAAGCTGGGGTGGCAATCCAGTTGGCTGGAAACTGATTAGAATATCATGACACGTTAGCGTTGGGATGTGCTGGGCAGGTCTCTCGGTTTGGCTTTTTAATTGCACAGATGCTGTGATTCCATTTTGAATCCTTTAGGGGGCCCAAACATGGTGTTTGGCACATAGCAAGAGTTCCATACATATTTTTAAAAATTGAAACAATAAGGAGACTGAGAACTAGATAAGCCAAGGGACACGAGCAAGGCTCTCTAGTTAGTGAACAAGTCTTCTGACTCCTAAACCTTTTGCTTCTACATCATGGACACCATCAAGTGGTCTCCAGAGGCCCCCATGTCCCTCTTTGTCACCTCCTAGGTTAAGCATGGGGCTCTCACCTTGGCATTCATCATGTCCGTCCCATCCCACCTTCCTTTCTTCTTCACATTACTTAGATGTACTTGTATGCTAGTCCCTCTGTTCTCTCTGGATCCACCCTCTTGTTTTCTTTTTGTTGTTGTTCCTTTGCTCAAGCTGTTTCCTCCACAGTGACAACATTTTCTATCCATCTCTACTTTTCAGAAATTTTAGCTGCTTCTCAGATTTGGGGCAAATTTAAGTAGAGGTTTCAGGACTGGGACCTAATCTGTTTTTTTTTAAAAAAAAAAATTTTTTTGATTACAAATAGCAAATATCCTAGGTAGTTTCCAGAAGGGTGGTGGAAGTCAGTCATTGAATGAATGCAGTGAGTTGCATAATTAGTCCCATTACAAGGAGTTGAGGGGCTAAAAAAATGTGGGGATGAAGGTATGGCTGGATGCAGTGCTGGGAAAAATTTAGACCATACAGAAATTATTTTTAATGCATCCCTACGCTTCCCTTCTTCTTTTGGCTCTTCTCCCCTTTTCCATTCCATAAATGTAGTAAAAGTTGTCCCAAGTTTTATTGCTATCCCTAAGCCAGTGGGCTTTGCAAAGGTAAAAATAGTAATAATACCTTCCTGCTTCATGGCTCTGTCCAATAGTAACACAGCCCCCAACAGCAAATTCTTACATGGTGTTTCCTGAGTGTCAGGAACAGTTTCAGAATACACACATGCACACGCATGCACACACACACACACACACACACACACACACATTTGGTTCCCATGATCAATTTTTGGGGAAAATCACCATTTTACAGATAAGGAAACTAAGCCATGGAGAAGGCAAATAAATTGTCCAATTTGCCCAGCTTTGTAAATGACAGAGCTGGGATTTAAATTCATCAGTGTGGCTTCATTCTGCTTATAATGGTGACTTCTCTGTCTCCTCTTTTCCTCTGACACCAGACCACTGGGTTATGGTCAGTGGGGAATAACTACTTCATTACATTTCTACTTGCCTATCCTGACTGGATCCCTAATTGGATTTCTAAGGATATAAACTATTTTTCTCTCTTTATGTCCTTTTTGGCCTGAATATAGTTCCTTTTATGATAAACTTCGTTTTCAAATAATTAAATCAACAAATATTGAAATTTCACTAAAAATAGTCATCTCACTTTCCTTTTGCTTCAGTTTTGTGACTTATTCAAATTATTGTCTGCATCTTCGGTCTTAAATTTCTCTTCTTTTTCCTGCTTGTTCAAAACTTCTGTTTACTAAAAAGTCTCTGCAACTCGGCACAGCTCTATCATTGGGCAACGCTAAAACCATGAAATCCAACCAAAGATATCTTAGTCTTCTCCAGGCTGGCCATTATCTTCCTTTGCTAGGTCTCCTCTCAAAGATCCATGATTTTTTTTTTTTTTTTACCTAAAATTTAACTCACTAATTTTTAGATAGCATCTCCTAAATGCCTGAGGTTTACCATTTACATCTTGAATGAGACATTTTGTCTCTTGAGTTCAGTACACAGATATGGAAGAACCCTGGGGGAGAGGTACATAAGTTAATTTACTTGCTGATATTGGGACAAAACTATAAGTAGAGAACTATGTCCTATATATTTATATTTTGGCAAAGATCCCTGATTTAGAGTGAGATGGGAAAAATACTCAGTCACCATGAAAATTCTGGAAGTGCTTATAGTAAAGAAGAATAAGGACAATGACAGAAATCCTATGCAGGGAAAATATGACAGTTGAGACAAAAAACATGGAACAGCTGTATGAAGAAAGATTTACAGTAAGAAATGTGAAACCATTTTGGGAAGAGTTACATATTTTAGGGAAAGAACCACTTAATATTTAAAGAGGACAGAGATTCAAAGAAAAAGTAATAAATGGAATGGGAGTATTTCATTGCATCTTATCTCCTGCTATAATAGGAAGTAAACAGACAAAATTAAATTAACCCTTGGCACCCAGTGCCCTGGTGGTTTTCTTGGAACCTTGCAAAAAGGGTGGACCATATGGTGAGGACTGCCTCTGTGACAACACAGGCTCAGATGAAATTTCAAGGATTATAAATCCTCTTGTTTCATCTCATAATTTGATCACCAGCTGGCATCGGGAAGTATAACATTGCACAATTAAGTGTCTATGGGTTTTTTATATCCTCCTCAGTAGCATTCGGATTTGGCCTCCACATTCTGGAAAACAGAATGTGGCACTGCTCCAGGATGATCGTTAATCTGCCTCAGTAGGGCAGTCTTCCACACGGGAGCCCGTCCATAACGGTCTGTTGTAGTGATCTGTCACACCATATGGGGGAAGACGAAACAAGAGATTGAGCAATAGAGGGACACACATAACTTGGGATCCTGGCAAAGATGGAAAAGAAGGAAGGAAGCATTACATATCATCTGTCCCCATAGCTGAGCAGAGGTCAAGTAGTTAATTACATGTGCGTTGCTGGTCTTTGAGTCTGTCATACAGACATGGAGGGGAAAGAGAACCAGCAGGGATTGTAAATCAGTGTTTTTGGAGAAGCACCAAATTCAATATTCTCTCTGGGGTATCTTTCAGGGGCCACTTGAATGTGAGGGAATGGAGTCCCTGGAAGGCCTGCCATACCGTGTACACCATGCTTGTTTGCGTGGTGTGGGTTATGCAGAGGAGGTCTATGGGGAGATAGGAGAGCTAAGCCACAGCGTGTATCCCACATTTTTTCAGTAGGAACAGGTTGGTGAACACATGTCCTTTTCCAGTCCGGTGTTCCCACCCCTCCCCCACCCCCGTTGTCCCACATTGTACTGGAGCCATATTGCACTATTCATAGTAGTTCACATTTGTTTGCTTTCTGGAGCTTGGGTCTGATTGAAAGGGAGAGATGGATGGTTGAATGGATACACTGGGTGGATTAGACAAATGCATGAGCCAAGGAACCTTTGCACAGAGCGACACGTTCTGTAACTGGTCAGCTATTTACAGAAATACCAGTGGCAGCTAGAGTGTTGATCTCCTGGAAGCAACGTTGTAGGATGGCGGAGTAGAGCAAGAGAAGATGAGGTGGAAAGAGTGGGCAGACAGGAAAATCCTCGGAGGGAAATTGTGTGACTTTCTTATTTAAACTAGAATGTTCCCTATTCAGTCTGTTTCTGTGATGTTTCAGTTAATACGTAGTTTCTCATTCGTTTTAAACATCGAAAAATAGCGACCCTGAGTATTTTTTCATGCACGGACCAGTAGATGTTAGGAAATGCAAACTGAGGAACTGTGGAAACCAGATGGAATAAATAATCCGTGTCCCAGTGCCTATTTCTTCCACCATCTGAAGGTAAGACTGGCTAGTGTCAGTTTAGCCGTGGCAAAGACAAGAGGAATCGGTGGCTGGAAGGAAGAAGGGAAAACAGCCTTTTTCTTTTTTTCTTTTTTTTTTTTGAACCTATCTTTCAGGGGAAGGAGCTCCCTCAGCAGGTGGGATCTCAGGGCTCCGAGAGAGCAATTACAATGTGCAGGCCCAGACAACAGGAAGTGAGTGCAAATAGGGCCTCTCCTCAGCGTAAACACACACAGACTTAACCTGCGGCTGAACTTCTGCCCTTGAGTGACTGGTGCCATTAGGACACAGGTCAAAAGGTTGCAGGGTGACAGAAAATGGAGCCTTATTGAATGAAAGAGAAAATGAAAAATTCTTTTGTTTGCCTAACACTGTGGTTTGTATAGCTTCCGTGATGTCAGAATGGAGTCCAGAGTGGGAAAAAGAAGTCCCTGATTTACCACAGTCTGAGAAAAGCAGGAGGGGCATTCAGCTCAGGATGGCAAAAAGAAAAATCATGCGGAAGATCACACGTACAATGAAAGCAAAGCACATCTCACCGTTCTTAGTGGGGAGTGCAGGCTTGACCCGCCCCTGGGGATGGTAAGAAGGTATGGAGAGCATCAGAACATTTTGCTTCCGAAATAGCACAAATGCAGGTCTCCCATTCTCCACGGCAGGCACCCTCACCGCAGCACGCTGGGAAAAGCTTCCTGAGGCTAAAAGCTGTGCACTCTAGGAGCACATTCAGGAACAACATATGAATGAGTATAGATAGAGATATGGTCACCTACCAAAAGGCGAGGCAACATGAAAATCACCTGGCAAAGTATTTCACCTTGTAGACAAGGATAGAAACTGGAGAGTTCCTGTTATGCTTGGCTATTTCCACCCATTCAAACTCTTGACACATTTGCAAGTTCTGGATGATTCTTTTTTTTTTTTTTTTTTAAGAGATTTGACAGTGCATGCGCAAGCAGGGAGAGCAGCAGGCAGAGGGAGAAGCAGGCTCCTGCTGAGCAAGGACCCCGATGGGGGACTCACACCCTGGGATCATGACCTGAGCTCAAAGCAGACACTGAACCAACTAAAGCACCCAGGTGTCCCAATTCTGAATGATTCTATGTCTTCCAGAATATTTCTTCAGGGTAAAAAATGAACCACTTCAATGAGGATGCAAAAGACTACTATCCTGTGTTCCAATTCAGTCTATCATTCTGTTGATAAAAATTATGTAATTTTTTTAAAGAAAAAAAGAAATAGTATCTTGCTTTTTTTGGAGTTGTTGAACTCCAAAATGGCTGGTATTCTAAAACCCCTTTTACCCTGTACTTTTTCTTAGGTTCGACTTCAGCTATATAACTATGCTTCTAATAGCTGAACCAATAATGACCTCCCGCTTTTCAAAGTGAGTTTTATATTCAGGATAACTGAGCAGGTTCAAACACGCTATTTATTTATTTATTTATTTTTTAAAGACGTTTTCAACAACGTGCCTTTGAGCATTCATGATTTTTGTTTCTTAGGGTATCCCCACGTTACATCCAGGCCCTCAGAAATGAGGCTTTAGCTCCTTGCAAATGCTGAGCAGACAGACGTGAACACCCTCCTGGGAGATTGATGAGTCCTATTAACCTTGTTGCATAGATGGAAACTCAGAAACAAAGTGACTGTGAGGATTAGGAGGAAGTCAATGTCAGCACCAGGATTAGAATTCACACTTGCCTGGTTTCTCAGCCCACGACCAGCTCCCCCATGGATCCCAGCTTTGTCTTCCGCCCTGAGTGAGGGGGCAGGGTGTTTCCAAACGTTGACAGAATCCTGTTATCCTCAGGCCTCCACGTTGCGGGAAGGCCCTTCCTTTTTTAATAAATAACAGAGCTGGAAAGTAACTTGGAGGTGATTTTTTTTTTTTCCAATCTCCAAACTTTATAAGTGAGAAAAAGGTCATAAAAGTGCCAGAAACAGAATAATACCCAGCTTGCAGTAATACTGTGGAGGGGAGGGGTGACAAATCAGTGTAGTGGAAAGTACCAGAAAGGATTTGGAGCCCAGCATTTGAAGCCTGGCTTTGACTTTCGGTGAGCCTGTTCTTTGCCTGGAAAATGTAGAAAACTCCAACTTTAATGTTTTACCAGATTAAATATTCCAAGTACCTTAGACATTGTAGACACTTCTTAAAATTTTTGTCCATCCCTATTTTCATCTTTTTTCCCATCAGAGTACCACAGTTTCTCCATGTGAGAGAAACAGTACCCAAATGTGTTCTCCTAAAGGTTCAATCCCAAATCAGCAGGACTTTGTGGGACTCTAAGCTTGGAGCTTTGTTGAGCCTGGTGTCAGGAGTTAGGGCGCAAGTGTCGTACATGGCAATTTAGTTCACGGAGGCCAGAGCTGCCCAGAGTCCTCAGCAGTGTTTTGCTCCTAGGGTAGGGATTGCCAGGGTCCAGGGACCAAGTGGAGAGGCAGTCTGGGGAATGAAGACCATTCTCATGTCTGTGTTCTGGAAGGTGTCACCTCGACAGATGAGCTGGTGTGGATTACCACTGCCATGCCTTCTTCCCAGAACTATGGGCCCGCTCACTATTCCTTATCTCACTTCTCCGACCCAGTTTCCTTTTGTCACTCCTCCAAAGAGCATCTGCTTTCTAATTTGACAAGCAGGGTCTTTGTCCTTTGAGTAATTAACATAATTTGCCTTTTTCCCTCTGAGAAGAGATTTGCAATTCATTTTCATGAGTCTGAAAAGGAAGGGAAAAATCCCCTTTTCTCTTTTCTTCAAATCTGAACTGGGATTGTTAGACCAGAAGGCTTGAGTGGATTGTTGAAGCAAATCACAAGAAGGGGACCTCTTTCAGGTAAGAAGGGCCACTGGCCTCTGTCTCCCAGAGGACGCCTCGCATCTATCCCTTTTTTATGTTAAATATATTCAAAACCAGAATGTGCTCCAGGAGGGGACATTTAGAACAGGAAAGATCGGAAGAATTGTTTGGATAATGGCCCCCTCACCATGTAATGGGAACATTATGGCAGTAACAATTATTGAGAATCTATTAGAGTCATGCCCTATGCTGTGCTCTTCTGTACAATGTCTTGTTTAGTCCTTTGAAAGGTAGGTTCTATTACTTCCACCTGTACATGATGGACTATGGTGCAGAGAAGCTGGGTGGGGCGGCTCTGGGCACAAACTTTATGGAGTACCCAGGGGGCATTCAAATGGAGGAGGATCCATCCTGCGCAAGAGTCCATGCTCTTGGCTGCCATATTTTGCCTGCTGTTCTGCTGATCTTGGCTTAAGTAAACTCAAACATTCTTCTTTACTCCCCTAATCTTGTCCTGGGGGAACATACAATTCTTCTTCTCTGATCCAAGAGGGATCCACTTCTTGATCTACTCCTTACTCCGTCTTCCAAGCCCAGGGTAAGCCATGTGCAAGGGCCTCACACGGTATGCATTTGGCTTTTAGGCATTGGCAGTAGCCCACTTTCCTTGGTTGAAGGCCCCGTGTAGTTGGGGTTGGGAGGTGATGGAAGATGAACCAATTTCTGGGGAGTTAGGAGCACTAGGCTGTGGTATTTGGGAGCTTATGAACAAGCCTGCCATAATAGTGTCTCTTACATTTGATCTTGGAATGAAGGGCAGGTAGGAATTTGCTGAGTGTATATTCTTGAGGGTAATCGGGTAATCAGAATCTTCTTGGTCTACCTCCAGGTCATTTTTTTTTTTTTTTTTTGGTGCCCACTGTGGGATTTAGGGCTCTATCAACTCACCTCTAGCAGTTCTCCATCGACATAAAATCTAGTACTAAGATATTATTGGCAAGGTTTAGGTTAGGGACTTTCTGGGACCAAAAGATTTCTATCCTTTTCTACTTCCCAAGGACTAGAAGAGTAGGATTCAAGACCATTCTCTCTATCTGTTGTTTTGCTCCTTGTGATCTCTGTAGATTTCTTTACATACGGATTCTTTCATGTTTTTAAGGAAGTCTGAGATTGTTAGTGACTTCATAGTGTCTGACTTAAGGTGTTTCACATGGTCCAGTGGAGTTTTCTAAGACACTAACAGGCAGAGCCTTCAAAACCTCTAGCCTTTTCTGCAAAGCATGCCTGTTGTTTTGAGAGCGTTTAAAAATGTGAAAGCTGTGGATTCACTTTTCTCCTTTCTCTGGTGTGACTTCTGCCCCTGCAAATGGTCTGTGCGCTGGAATTGACCTTTCCGTGGAGAAGTGAGGTAAAAAATGACATGGAAATCCTTTTTGTTTTTCTAGTCCATTATCATTCACACTATTTAATAAAAGTGTGATACCTGATGTATTTAAATGTATTTAAATACCTGATGTATTTAAAATGTAAGGAGGGGCACCTGGGTGGCTCAGTGGGTTGAGGCCTCTGCCTTCGGCTCAGGTCATGATCCCAGGGTCCTGGGATCGAGCCCCATATTGGGCTCTCTGCTCAGCAGGGAGCATGTTTCCTCCTCTCTCTCTGCCTGCTTCTCTGCCTACTTGTGATCTCCATCTGTCAAATAAATAAATAAAAATATTTTTTTAAAAAAGCACACTATTCAATAAACATATCATTTATGCATCATTATAAAAAATAAATAAATAAATAAATAAATAAAATGTAAGGAATGTAAAGAATGCTTATTGTGAACTATAAGAGTGACTTTTAGGCACCTATGCCCTCCTCCTCATGGCTTCTGGGCAAGGACACACTTGCCCAGAGGAAGGTGGGCAGAAGTTGGTGGGGTGGGGGGGCGGGAGTGGTATGGTAATGTAGTATGTTCTTTTTGTCCTCAGACAGGCTGCTATCATCTTCTACCTTGGAAAATAACTAAGTGACATTTAGAATTAAACTCTCCCTGGGAGTGACGCCTGGTGGCTCAGTGGGTTAAAGCCTCTGCTTTCAGCTCAGGTTATGATCCCAGGGTCCTGGGATGGAGCCCCGCATGGGGCTCTCTGCTTTGTAGGGAGACTGCTTCCTCCTCTGTCTCTGCCTGCGTCTCTGCCTACTTGTGATCTCTGTCTGTCAAATAAATAAATAAAATCTTAAAAAATAACAAAAATAAAATAAAATAAACTCTCCCTGGGAAAGTGGTATGAATATTGAGGGATTCAGGTAAAAATCACTTTCCACCTCCCTGTGTGATTTAATTCTTTTTCTCTTCTTTTCTAAATATTGTGTGCTAGGAAAAATATTGGATTTAACTACAATGCTAACTTACCGTGGTTAACAGCAGAAGGAAGATAGCTTTTTCTTTTAATTAAACAAGTGACTTTTCTCACTCAGAGCCTCAGCTCAGGGGCTAAGACTGGTCAAGTGGGGGCTCTGCCCTCTGTTTCTAGAAAGACATAGCTCTTCTGAGGCTACAAGGAAGCCAAAGCCATGGTTCTCAAAAGCAAAAGGTTTTCTAATTGTTGATTAGGACTCAGTCAACTTTAGCAGGGAAATAATGAGCTTGGGTCTTTCTTTTAGCCTCAGGAAGACTTAAGCTGTACCTTTCCACCCCTTTTTTTCTTCAGGGAGTTTCCTATACTGATGGCCAAGTGAGGAGAATTGGTTTCTTCACAGCCCAGAAGGCCAGATGGAAAGTATTATTCTTTGCTTCTGCAAAACCAAAATAACTAGTATTTCTTACTGGTGATAAGGCATGAGCACCACATAGAAGTAGTGTCCCAACTAATCAGAATGGGACTCTGCCATCTTAGAGCATCTTGGGGGAATTCCAAACAGATGAAGCTGAGCATAGAGCTGCTCACAACTACAAAACAATCCCACTGTTAGAGCTTTCCCTGGCTTATTTTATAACATATAGTTCAGATTTGTTCTTTTCCGTTTCTTTACCTGTTCTTGGCACCATTCAGTTGACCAATAATAGCACATGGATTTATTTCTGGATTCTCCATTCTATTCCATTGGCCTGTATCTGTGTGCCAGCACCATACTTTCTTGATTACTGTTGCTTTGCATAGTGAGTTTTGACATTGAGAAGTGTGAGCCCTCCAACTATATTCCTCTGTTTCAGGACTGTTTTGGCTATTCTGTGTCCTTTACAAATATACAAAAACTTCAGAATCAGCTTGTCAATTTCTACAAAAAATGCAGCCAGGATTCTGACAGGGTTGGCACTGAATATGCAACCCAGGGAGTACGGCCATCTTAACGATATTAAGGCTTCTGATCCATAAACAAGGGGTGCTTTCCATTTATTGAGATCTTTTAAAATTTAACAATATTTTGTAATTCAGAGTATAAGTTTTGAGCTCCTGTTGTTAAATTTATTATTTTATTTTATTTGATAATGAAAATGAAATTGTTTTTTGATTTTCTCTTCAGATTGTTTCATTTCTAGAGTATAGAAATAGAATTGACTTTTGCTTATTGATCTTATACCCTGCAAACCTACCAACTTCTTTGGTTGGTTGTACTAGTTTTTAGTGGATTCTCTAGGATTTTCTATGTACAAGATCATCTCATCTGCTAAATAGAGAAAGTTATATTTCTTCCTTTCCAATCTGGATACTTTTTTTTCCCCCCTCCTAAATTGCCCTGGCTAGAACTACCAGTACAAAGTTGAATAAAAATGGCAAGAGTGGACATCCTTGTGTATTGTTCATGATCTTAGGGAAAAGCATACAATATTTCACTATTAAGTAGGGTGTCAGCTCTGGATTTTTTTTGTACATACCTTTTATCAGATTGAGAAAGTTCCATTCTATTCATATTTTGTTAAGAGTTTTCATCAAAGAAGGGTATAGATTTTGTCAAATGCCTTTTCTTCATGTGTTGAGGTCATTGTTTTTGCCCCCATTCTTTTAATACAGTGTATTATATTACTTGATTTTGGGTATTAAACCAATCTTGCCTTCCTGGTATATATCCAACTTGGTCACAGTATGTAATTTTTTTTATTTGTTTAATGTCAGATTTGCCTTGCTAATATTTTGTTTTGGATTTCTGTCTCCATTTTCATAAAAGATATTGGTCTATAGGTTTCGTTTAGTTTTTTCACTTGTATCAGGTGTTAACCTTAAAAATAAAACTTCAAGTTATTTAGAAATAATTTTTTAAGATATTATTATTTATTTATTTATTTGACAGAGAGAGAGAGAGAGAGTCAGTGAGAGAGGGATCACAAGCAGGGGGAGTAGGTGAGGGAGGAGCAGGCTCCCCGCGGAGCAGGGAGCCCCACGCAGGGCTCGATCTAGGACCCTGGGATCATGACCTGAGCTGAAGGCAGACATTTAACAACTGAGCCACCCAGGTGCCCCAGAAATAATTTTTTTTAAAGATTTTATTTATTTGACAGAGAGAGACACATAGCTGGAGAGGGAACACAAGCAGTGGGAGTGGGAAAGGGAGAAGCAGGCTTCCTGCAGAGCAGGGAGCCTGATGCGGGGCTCCATCCCAGGACCCTGGGATCAGGACCTAAGCCAAAAAAGCAGCCACTTAACAACTGAGCCACCCCGACACCCCTATTTAGAAATAATTATTTAAAAAAAAAATCCCTGCCATCTATTTTACTAGAAAAAGAAGGGTTTATTCAGAAATAACAGAGAATTACAATCTGGGACAAGCAAAACTACAGGCAAGTCTAGGAACACAGAGAGGTTCACTCTTCTATAGAGAAAAGGGGTACCTTGAAAGGCTGTTACAAACAAAAAGTCCATTGAGGTAAACTGGGAGTTGGAAGTGTAGAGACTTCGTATTGGCTAGTTATGAGTTATCTCTCATTGGCTGGGCAGTTATGGGAGTGGGGATGGAGGTGGGTGGAGGAAAGACTTTCTGCCTCTTGCTTAAGGTAGTAAAGTAGCATCCTCGTGAAAGACCCGTGTCTTCCTGATGGATACGCAATTGGCAAGTGATAGGGCATGAGAACTCCCCTGCTGAATCTCCCAAATTCATTTTAGTGAGGTTTCCCATTATTAATTTTCACACGGGATAGTTAATACTGACCTCATGTAATGATTTGGGAACTATTCATTCCTGTTGTATTTTCTCTCTCTCTCTCAGGATTGTGAAGAACTGGTATTACCTCCTCTTTAAATGTTCCATAGAGTTCACCAGTGAAGCTATCTGCTCCTTTTTTCTGTTGTACTTTTATTTTCTATTTCATTGATTTCCACTTTAATCTTTGATTTCTTTTCTTTCACTTGCTTTTAAGTTTAGGCTAATCATCGTTTCCCAGTGTCCTGAAAATGAAAGTTTAGGTTATCGATAGAAGGTCTTTTTTTTTTAAACATAATCATTTATAGGTTGTAAATTCCCCTCTAAGCACTGCATTAGGTGTATCCCATACATGTTTTAGTATCCTCCTTTTTCGTTTTAATTCATTTCAAAGTATTTTCCAATTTTCCTTTTGATTTCCTCTTTGACACATTGTTAATTTAGGAGAATAGTGTTTAATTTCCATATATTTGTGTTTTTTCACCATTTCTTCCTTTTTTGTTTTCATCATTTCTTTCTGTGATTGATTTCTCATTTCACTGCAGTCAGGGAACATATTTTGTATTAGTTCTTTCCTTTTAAATGTACTGAAGCTTGCTTTATAGTTTATCATCCTAGAGAATGTTCCATATGCCTTTGAGGATTTCTGTAGGTGTTTTAAAGCTCAAAAGATATTTGTTAGGTCTAGTTGTTTTATAATGTCATTCAGATCCTCTGTTGTTGATCTTCTGGCCAGTTGTTCTATCCATTATTGAAAGTGGGGTAATGAAGTCTTCAACTAAAGAGAATTGTTTTGAAATGCCCAGCTCCCACGATACTCCATGATAGGATTGGCCAAGACCTCTGCTGAAAGCATCCCAGTTCACTTCCCCTCTGCCCAAATCTACTTCCTCATTCCCTTACAGATATTGCTCCCAAGGGCTCTTCCAGTAAACCCTCTACATGAAATCTCTACATCGCTGTCTATTTCCTGAGAAACCAGCACTTGAGATGATCTTAGGAGCAAACTCTAAGGGGATTTTGGAAGGTAGATTCGTTGCTGCCTGGAAATGAGGACCACATCCCTGGAAGCAAACTGACATGCAATAGTAGTGTAATTTTTTAAACTTTCACTGGCTGTGAACTGGTTGTGATACTAGAGGAAGGGAATTACACTATTAACTGATGAGTGTTATATCTCAGGCATGTGAGAGTTTTGGGGAAAAGAAGTAATTATAAAATTTATAGAATCTGCTGGCTCTTGCCAGTTGCTATGGCTGCATTGAAGGAAGACCATGAAAAGATGAGGGTGATTCATCATGCATTTGAAGGGAAGCTTTATGTACCCATATCCATAATAGGAAAGCGGCCTGTCAGAAAAAAAGCAATCAAAAAAAACCCCCAGCAGAATCTGGGTGGGGGGAGGGGAATACACATACACACACACAAACACACCACATACAAGTAAAAGATCACCTGACAAATTCACAAATAATCAGAGAATAAATTGTGTGAGATAATTCCTAATCTCCTCTGCAATCCTTTCCCAAATTACTTTTTGAAATTAGTTTTAATGAGAGACTTTTAATTGATGGCCTTAAAAGGAAAGGTGGCCAATTAACCATAACTTCACAAGATTCAACATGGAACCAGTGACGTTGAGATCTGTTCTCACAGCACAGTGCAAAGAGAGTCAGTTTAGTATCCTGGAGCGCAACCCAGGGCAGCCATCTGAACCACAGAGTGATGTTAAACATTTTTTTTTTAAAAACCCAAAACAAATAAGTAAACTTATTGTTCTAAGCCAATGAAATTTAGAGGTTTTTTTTCTTTATGTTTTTATTGCAATCTAACCTAGATAACCCTGACTAATACAGGTCCTCAATGAATAATGAAACCTAAAGTAAAGAGAAGAGAACAAAGCTCTTTTCATTTTTTTTCTTGATAATTCCCTATCAGTTTGAACAACTGATTAAGCTTCTCCATTTTTTTTTACAAGCATAAAAGTCTTGGCTTCCTATTCCTGGCATATGTAATACATATTCTTCCTAAAGACAGTTGGACATTACAGTGTGACTTAGTATTTAAAAGAAGCCCTATTTTTATTCGTTTACCTTAAACATTGGTCCTTTGCAAATTCATATGGAGGAAAGGCCAGATTAAAAACACAACAGGAAAAAGCAGATGTCAACGACCCCAGAGAGTGTCACATTACATTCCTTCATCTTCTGAGTTTATTTTTCCATTTCTGAATCTAGAGAAGTCTGGGCCTAGGCTCCAAAAAGGAAGAAAAGTAAATATCCAGACATCTCAGCAAAGCAAAAAGCCAAGAAATAAAGACAAGCCATTAGCCTTCTGATAAATGGGGAAAAGCTTTACCCGCTGGCTGCTAGCAAGGGTGTGTAGCGTCTGACCCCGTGCCCCGTGGCAGCACAGCACGAAGGTGACTGGTTGGAGGTGTGGCTTTTGGGGTACTTTACAGAGGCTAGGTTGTAAATCTGTCCATTTATGAACATCCTGCCCGGGTTCCCACCAGTTCTGTGGACAAAACTAAAGGTGGAAGGAACCAGCCATCCCTCAAAGCCCTTCTTATTACCATTGTTTATTAAAGAGCACCAGTAAACGCATTTGTTTTGTGCTGTTTCCTACTCTGAGGGCTTTTCTATTTTTTGAGCAGAAACGTGTACACCTGTAAGCAGTAAGGATGGGACAGTCTTTTTTACCCCTGAGTTTTTGTGTTGTTGTTCTAGTGACACACTATTGGAGTTCCTCGGGCCTCCAAATTCTCTCCCAGCCCCCACAGATCATTCTGCAGTTAGAAGAGAGACCTCAAGACTTTCCCCCCCAGGAGCATATTCAAAGCAGATGTTACCCATTACTCTTTTTCCCCAATAAGGAGACGGAGCAGTGACATTTGGATTACCTTTCTACACCAGCAGGTATTAGCTGAACAGGAGAAATTATTTATTCCTCATTAAAATTGGCTACCCAGAAACCCTAAATGTCGTAACCATGACTTTGCACTACATTAGGAAGACTAATGGCAATGTGTGGCACTAAATGACCAGAGTGACGAATTGTGGCTTCGTTGGCCTGGGAAAAAAAATCTCATGTTTTAGATTAGATGGCTTATTTTAGGCCAAAAAAAAGGGGGCCAGTGAATTAGCTAAGGTATCAAGGGATTTAAGTGCCCCTAATTAAGTGGTCACTTTCGCAGAGCTCTTCATTTCAAGAAGAACTTGTTTGCTCATAACTTAGCACCGTCATCGCCAGGAGGAAATGTGGCTGTAGCGTGAAGTTTACTTACCCTGCCACCTGCTACCAACTGTGAAACGCTCTCCTGGAAATCCCGAATGCTCTTTAAGCAAAGCTGGATTAAAATGTTAAAATGCGAAGGAACTCTGGATGCAAAGGAACCCTTTCCACAGGGGAGCTGGGGCTCTAACCTCCCCTACAAATGCTCCTGGAAATTCCAGGGTATGAGTTCATTTAACATTAGAGATAGGAGTCATGGCAAAAGAGACAATTTGCATTTTCTAGTTCAGGCAAATGCAGCTCATTCCCTTTTTATCTGGGGAAAGTGTATCTTGCCAAAATGTGTCCTGTTGGTAAAAAGTGCTTCTCATCAAAAGCCAAATAATTGGGGGAAAATAGCCAAGTTTCCTTTTCTGCCTTCTCTCTGGTTGAGGATGTAAACATCTCTCACAGTCATTCAGTGTGATTATGCCTACTTCACAGGTGCAGAAATACTGAATATTAAGCGAATCCTCTATGTTTTAAGGAGGGGAAAAGAATCTGTCCCTTTTAATCTTCGAGGCCTATGTCCTTAGTTCCTGGTTTGTGCAGTGATGTCGTGGCTCCTCGCCCGGATCCAGGATCCTCGTTTACTTGAGTCGATGGTTATACTGCTCTGTGCTTTATTCTCATTTGTTACAAAAATAGATGATGGAAGAGTCATATTATTTTACAGCTATTCAGAGATATAATTAATATTTTCAAAGTGCTTTAAAAACTTTGGGTGAAAGGAAATGCAATGGAAAGCAGAATATTGTTTGTTCTTTTGCATTTTTATCAGGTTTGAATAAAACCTCCTCTTACGAAAGAGCATTAGCAGCTGGGAGTGACAAGACATTTTCCTTAGGAATCGAGAGGACTTTGAAATCAATTGTGTGATATTAAAAGGCAGAAGAGAAAAGAATGAATTTTTAAAGTATATTAAAGTGATGCTTCAGACAACGTGATGATTTTGCCAGCATGCTTCCTACAAAACAGAAGAGGCATTCTAAGTCTTAGACTTGAGTCTGTCTCCAGATGGAAAATCACCAACCCTAGGTTGATCTGTACATCTCTGATGCGTCCTCCTCACTTCTTCCCGTGTATGCTTTCTTCATGCAACTTCCCCGCCGTGGCCTGCCCTCCAGCTCAGCTTCTTTCTGTGCATGTAAATATCACCCCATGGAGCTCAGGTTGTTTTCCTGCCTGTCACCTCTTCTGGACTCCTTTACGTTCAGCAGGCTTTCCCTCTAGAAGCCATTATTTCCCTTTCTACATCCTTTCTACATCCTCATCCATTTTGTTACGTTCTTTTTTGGGGGGCGTTTAATTCTATCTCCCTCTGTCATCAGATGCTCACTGAGGCAAAGAGCACATTTTATTCTGCTTCTAGTTGTGTCATGAGACGATATTATTTTTCAGCGTACAGAATAACAATTAAATTTAGCCTCTGGTTACATTCTCTAGATCCGGTAGAATAGGACTAAAAAAAAAGAGTAAAGAGGGGGAAAAAAGAATCTTCTCATAATATAACATGAAAAACTGGCCTCTATTTCAGGGAAAAAAAAATCATTGCAATTTAGGGGTTCAAGGGGACTCTAGTTGGTTTCTACCTGGTTTCTTTGAACTGTGGCATGGAATCTCAGTCACTTTACTATTGTCAAAGTTGGTACTTCGCTGGAGAAGTAGGGCCATCAGCTGTGGGGATGGGATATATACATGTGCTGGGAGCCACTATGGCCTCCCTGCTCGTGGCTCTATTGAGAAAGCCCCCAGCTGCTTGGGGAAGGAAGATGATTGCTATCCATCAAAGGGATCTTGTCCACTCTGAGCAACTAGTGACATGACTGTGGGGTGTGTCCAAGTCCCAGTACCCCCACTGGAAGGACAAAAGAAGTCAGAACACCATGTGGCTATTCTCTCTTAGACTTCTAATGCAGGAAGCATGCTCTGAAGAGACTTGCCCTAATATACCATATTTTCAGGTCTAGATCATTCTGAGAAGTCCATTCACATACTTTTTTCTCAGAGTTTCTTATCAGCAACCGCCAACACTCCTCTTTCTATGTTCTAGTCTGTGGACCCAGATCAATAGCCACTTCCCAGGAATCAAAGGAATTCATGCCTTGGACCTATTCTCTTACACAAAGTAAAGAATACAATGCCCACTTCAGATTATTCTGTACTCTATAATATTATTTCCAGTTTGCCTCTGAGAAAGACTTCCATTCCACAGTGATCTCCTTTCACTTGGTGTCTGTCTACCTCGCTTCTGAGCCAGGCCAACGTGGACAACCGAGTGATAGCCTGAAAAGCAAATACCTGCCCATTTAGAGGACTTTGAATGGTACCAGCCTCTTCACTTTTCCCCAGGAAGTGGTACTGCAGCATCGCTCTTTGGGTGGGAAGGAGTTGAACCAATGAATCCCAGCAAGCTGTTACTTCAAGGGCTAAAGGTCAGTGTGAGCAATTCTGGCTGTTCCTGGGAATATCCGTTACAACTATTCACTGAGAAATGGGGGCCATGTCCACAGGATGTGTTTGAGTTTCATTATACCCACTGCAAAGACAAAGGAAGTTTGAGTATTACTGCCTGGCCAGAAGAAAGTCTGGCAAGTGAACCCACGGTGACTTCCATTCTGAGACTCCAGGTCTGAGCGTTCCCTCAGAGGCAGTAGCCAAGAGAAATCACAGTGTGCAGGATTTCCTTTCCACCTGGGGAACACGCAGGAACAAGATTCACAGTATGGCTGTGTGGTAGTAATGGAGGACGGGTCCTCAGAGCTACCCAGACTTTCCTGCAGTCTCTGGCTGCTCTGGGCCTGAGAAGTGAGTTGGGTCCAGCGTCTGAAGAGATGCCATGACCCTCTTGGGGGGTGCTGGGGTCGAGCCTCTGTTTGCCACAGCTGGAGGTTCTGCCTATCTCATAAGACCATCAGCTTAATACCTACATCCCCAAGATTAAATAGGACAAATCTGCAGGTCAGATCATTTTCTGAGATCTGATTTCCAAATTAGGCACTCTGCCTCTTATGATTATATCCAGTTTTCTTCCAACTTCCTCTCTTCTCCATTTCAGTTGAATCTTCTACAGGCAACAGTGCCAAACTACCAAACCCAGTTAAGCATATATTATCTTGTTTTTTTTAAAGATTTTATTTATTTATTTCAGACAATGAGAGAGAACATAAGCAGGGGTGGGGAGGGGCAGAAGGGGAGGCAGACTCCCCACTGAGTAGGGAGCCTGATGTGGGGTTGGATCCCAGGACCCCGGGATCATGACCTAAGCCAAAGGCAGACTGACTGAGGCACCCATGTACCCCTTAAGCACATTTTAAACACTGGATTTCTTCTTCCCCCAATATTTTCCTTATGGTATCCACTTGAGGGACCGGTGAAGAAGGAGGTTGACATTCTAATGTAGTTTACTCTTCCCAAAGTCTTTAGAATATCCTCCACATAAAAGAAGGATTTTCTGGCTTTTTGGTATCACCTAGTGTGATTTTGTGTTTGATCTGAGTTTGAGTTGACTAGCCCAGCAACTGGCTTGAACTCTATAGCCAGGTGCCAAGGCAAAGACACCGAGTGCTGCCACTATGGGGATTACGCCTACATCGATCGTGACTGCCACCCAGTCCAAAATGATCTTTTCTCCTCTGTGGTTTAATATCTTCAGAATGTAGGACATAATTCAGATGATGATTTTCAAAAAAATATATAAGTTTCTGTCTGGGAATAACTCTTTCTTCCTTACTCGGATATCACACTTTATCTTTGGATGCCTTTGAGGTCCAGGGCTGGCCACACAGTCAGCAATAATGAGGAGACGGTGTTGTAGGAAATGAACAAATAAGCATTTAAATATGGGTTGGGGGTTCTGTAAGTCTTCTAAAATTTTGCAGCTAGCCATTCTATTCCAACTGTAAAGATGTCTCACTTCTCCAATCTTTTTGCACAAGAGACCTAATGGGCTTGTTATTTTGGTAGGAATTATAATTTAGCAACTTAGAGAGTGAATATCTGATTTTGGCTTCTGGAGGTCCCAGACTGGTGTCTAAAAGCAATAAAGAATTCTTTTCAGATGATCACATTTTCTCCAAATTATGTTCGTTGCTGCCAGAAAATGTGCACTGAGGGTGGTGGATGTGAAGGGTCAAGACAAGACAGGGACACCTGCTGAAGACCATGTCCATGATCGTCTCTACTTAAACTAGGGAGTGGCAATGGAAAGGAGAAGTAGGGACAGTTTAAGAGGCATTTGGGAACTAGAATCAGCGGGACTTGGTGAGAACTGGGTATGAATTGTTCAGGAGGAAAGAGGTTTCCAGCTTGGATGAGCTAAGTGGGTCTCTATGGAGGCCGAGAACCTAGGAAGAGCAATAGGACTGTCAGGAAAGGTGATCAAGTTAGCTTTAGACACATTCTGTTTGAGATGCTAGCTTTTCTCAAGGAGAATATTCCAGAAAGTTGGTTATTATATTTTTGTGTACAAGCTCCTTAGTATCTGGAGAGGGCTGAGAAGGCATGGGTACTCTGTGTCCAATCAGGGTTGGTCACCTAGCCCACTGACCCTGTTTTTCCTTCTATTTCGACATGGAGGGGGTTTCCTGCAGAAGACTGGGACTTTTCTCCTAATTTTGGTCCGGAATTGTACATGACCTGGAATTCCCCCACAGGGGAACGTGTCTGTTACAGCCGGTCATTATTATTATCTTGACCAAATGTCCTGGACACCTGTAACTGGTAGGAACTTGACAAATGGAGGAATGTGGGGTCTTCTTATTCATGACCCAATTCTTCACAGACCCTGTGTTTCTAACTTTCCCTTTGTGATTAGTGGACATGAAAATTCAGCTTCACCCTTTAGGGATCTCAAATGCATTTCTTTCCTTTGGCCTACTTGCATTGATTTTGAAGCTCACAAAACTTTCCCCAAGCAGAATCTACTTCTAAATATTTTCTCCTAGACACTAAAAAAGAAAAGAAAGAAAGAAAGAATAGGAAAAAAGAAAAAAGAAAAGAAAAAGGCTGCTTCATCTTGCCGTTCCCTCAGTAACTTTACAATGTTGTCAGTGAGAATGGCCTTGAATTCTGTTTTGGCTTCTGGTCCTCCATCACTGGTCTTTAGCATTCACAATCCTTCACAGAGGAAGCATGAGAAAAAATGTGGTGTATTGTGAAAACTTGTATTTCATTCATCATATCCTACCTCGGCGCATAAAGAAGCTTGGCCTGTAAATGTCATGCAAAAAAACTGTCGGTCTTTATGAATGTTGCACACAAAATATTTCTGGTAGTTGGATTTGTTTGGCTAATAAAAGAGGTTTGTAATTGATTTCTTTAAAAAGTCTACGCAGTATAATTCTTTTGGTGTTAGTGCCTGGCAACGGTTTTGGGGCGAGAGAAGGAATCTGGCTTGGCTGGAATTTACAGATTACAGGCGCATCTGAGAGAGAGCTGTTCGCATGTTCTCCCCCTCAGCGGGGTTGTCACGTGACTCTGCCCCCACAAGGCCAGGATGCTGAGAGCCAGCAACGAGAGAAGTGGCCAGGAAAAACATTCCCTCTCTTTCTCTCTGTTGGATTTAACGGGTCCTGAAACCTCTAAAGACAAAAACGACTTCTGTTGTTTTAGGAGCAGTATCCGGGCAAGGGTCTCCCCAGGACTTCTCTTGAAACCGTGAGCGTCGCATTCTCTCCTTGCCTGCTATTCAAGAGATCAAATCCAAGGCACAACTTGTATTGCTAGATTCTCACCAACTGAGCTGTTTCTCAAAAGTTTTCCCTTTAAAAAAAAAAATTTTTTTTTAATGAATGTTCATTGGAAATTTTCTTTGAAAACATATTGGAGGGGGGGACACCTGGGTGGCTCAGTCAGTTAAGCGTCTGCTTTCGGCTCAGGTCATGATCCCAGGGTCCTGGGATCGAGCCCCGCATCGGGCTTCCTGATTGCCAGGAAGCCTGCTCTTCCCTCTCCCGCTCCCGCTGCTGTGCTCCCTCTCTCGCTGTGTTTCTCCCTGTCAAATAAATAAATAAAATCTTAAAAAAAAAAAAAATATGGGGGGCTGCAGCAGTGAAAGGGCTCTTTGCATCCACAATGAGCACCACATTCCGGATCAAACGTGTGGTTTTATTAAAAAAAGAAATTGTAGACAATGGCTTGTAGAGGCATATTTTGGGAGTACACATACTAAACATGAAATAAGAGTTGAGGAGCTTTGCCTATGCAAACTACTGAATCAGCTTTCTATATGTACTCATATCACTGCTCAAGGTCATTCCAAGGTCGATCTTAGATTTTCACATCCCAGCCATTTTCTGCAAGGCCCTTCAAGCAGGACTGTATCTAAAACCAAAGTGCGTTTTTCCTTCTGTTCAGTATCACTGAGCCACAGAGAAAATAATAATGAAGGCCACACAACTACTCTGTTCTAGGCACGGCACCAAGCATTCTACAGGCTTAATCTTTAATGTGAACGAATGCAGAGGGTCACAATGCCATGATGTGGTCACAAATGATCTGGTCCTGATGCCCAGGATGCTCAGCTAGGGGTAACGTTTCAGTATGAGTGTATACCGAGGTCATGGGAGGAAAATGCTGGGAGCTGAATCTGGAAAGGTAAGCTAGCTGTGACTGTTAAAAGATCCCCATGACCCATGCTAATTACCCTAGCCCATAGGGATCTCTTGCTCCCTATTCCTTCTTCTCTTTTCTTTGGTCCTTATCTTCTCATATTTCGTTCATTCTTTGGCTTCTGTTGTTTCCTCTGCCAGTGGCTGTGAACCCTCAGCTTCCCTGATTCCCTTGGGCTCTGTATCCCTGTCCATTGATTTTGACTGCCTTGGCCATTCCCACTCGGGTCCACCTGTGGTGTAAACTGTGTCAGTGTGGCTGGACTACACACAGCATTGTTTTCTCCTACAAGGATCGTGCAAGGAGATATTTGGGTAGAACGATATTCTGTCCATGAAACATCCTTGCATGCTATATGCTTTGATAAAAATCTTCCCTTGAGCCATATTTTGGACAGGAAAGTAGATACCCTGCTACGGTGGCTTTCTTTGTTATAATCCCCCAGGACAATAGAGGAAAGCTCACCATGGGGAAAAGATGCTGTAAGCTTTTCAGATGAAAGCAAGATATTAGAAATACTTCTGTTTCTCTCTCTGTCTCTCTCTCTCTTTCTTTAAGCCTGGGGGTTGTCCTTCAGCTGAGGATCACAGCTGTCAGGGTTAAGAGAGAACTGAGGGTCAACAAAGATGGGCTGATTATAGAGTGATAGGTCAAATATTTAAACTGGTCTGTCTCTGAGGAGATTTAAATCGGTTTATTATTTCTGAGGGTAGCCCAGGGAGTTGCAGAAATATGGTCTCTGAATCATTGCCCGGGAGCTGTGAGGGTAGTACCTGCCACGTGGAACATGCGGAGAAGGAACAACTGTGTGTCCTGACGTGATCCACGCTGGCTTCCCCTGGCCAAGCACGAGCTATAGATGACCGAAGACCTAGTTTGTGAGGACTTAGAAGGAGGCTGCGATCGTTAAAAGCCACATCGTTTTCCCTTAGCATCACTTAGAATGCATATTAAACTGGCCACATCTCTGAGTTTGGAAAGCACTCATTTGGTTAATCAGGAGAGTCATAAAAATTGTGTAGTTCTGCATGTCATTTGACAGAATCTCAAGATGGGGTTAGGACCACACGCTCTGGAGTCTTCAAGAACTCAACTGAAATCCCCATGCCACCACTGTCTGACCAGGCATCTTAACTGTCTGTGTCCGAGTTTTTTTATGTGTGAAGTGCGAATAATAACATGGACTACTTCATAGAGTTATTACAAAGACTAAATGAGCTAATGCATGTAAACCTCTTAGAAAAACACATCTGACACAGAATAGGCCCATAATGCGTGTTAGCGATTATCATAATCATGGTGTGGAGCCGAGCTTTGTATACCACTTAAAGAACATGTGGGCAGTGCTGTGTGTTGCAGAGAGTGACAGCTCCTGGATATGTGAACCGAAGGAGTGCTGATGGACATCATTGATCCCAACTTTGAGTGGGGCTCTCTGGTTTGTGTCCTTAGCCCTCCCTCTGTCAAGATTTCTGCTAATGATTTGCATTACGATATGGAAGTCCTTACCAAACTTACAGGGGATGCAAAGCGGAGGCAGAATGACAATGTTCAATACTAGAATGGGAATTTAAAAAGGACTTGAGAAGTTGAAAAAAATGTCTCAAGATTCGCAAAAGGAGGTTTAATAAGGTTGCGTGTAAAGCCTTACATTTTGATTCTAAACGTGAGTGGTGCTATTCTGGGGTAGAGGACATCTGATCTGAGAATAACTCGTTTAAAAATTAGGACTAAAACAACGTATGAGTCACTAGAAAGTAAGGATGTCTGAAAGCTAATGCAGTTTTAGGCTAATTAAGGTAGCAAAATGGTCACCCTTGCACCATGCTCTGAGATGGTCAGATTCTTGGGAAACATTGTACTTCAGGCCAGTTCAGAAGGGGCATTAGCAGTAAGAACCCTATAGGTGTGTATAAGGGCAATAGAGGCCAAGACACTTGATGGGTTGTTGAAGGAAATTGAGATAATTGGCCTGGAAGAGAGTAGTAGCCAAGAATTTAGGGCACCTATTGCAAAACACCTGAAATACTTGATAGGTAGTGGGAAGCAGACGTGTCACATGGAACCCCAGAAGGCAGGAGTGGTACGTGTGTGAGAAGATTACAGTGAGCTGGATCTCATTTAATGATGTGGAAGTGGTTTGCAGAACATGTCTAAAAGTGGAAAGTGTTGCCTCGTAGAGCTACAGGCTTGTTGTCACTCCAAGTGGCTAAATGCAGGCAGGAGGACATCAATGGTGGAGAGGAGATTGGGCCAGATAGTACCCAGTGTTCTCTCCGCCCTAAGAGTCTTTCATTCTCAACCCAGTACTCTCTCTCTGTACGGAACAGGTTGTAAATAAAGAGACACATTTGAATATCACGGATTATGAGTCAGGATAACAACTAAACTGAGCACTGAGAAGTGAGGGCAGAAAAGCAGCCAAACAAAACCCAGAGCTCTGGAAACCACAACCTTCCATGGTAACCACCCCTAGAGAGGTACAAGTAAGCGTTAAAAAACAAAACAAGAAGGAGCCCCCGCATAAAAACGCATTTGAAACCACCAAAAGCCCAAGGAGCTTGTTTAAGAATTACATAAAGAAATCCAAGAGGTTGTGGGGGGTAGGTAGGGAGATGAATAGTTTGCAATGAGCCATGAAACTAGGTCCAGAATAAGTAGATAGAATCAGTGTTAAGAGTACAATTAAGGAGAAGAACAATCAGCCTATACAGCATTAGGATATGGAAGGTGAGGAATGCCAGTGGGGCATAAAAATTGGAAAAGGCAGAGCTAATCTTCCTGAAGGAAACCAGCCCATGCTCAGAGGCGCCCAGAGGGACAGAGCTGGGTGGGCTTTCATTTGATTCCTCTTGGAAGAGTGCCTGGACGTGTAGCTCTTCTCTCATTTTACCTGCCAGAGGTATGGACAATGCGCAATGCGAGCTGGAAGACGCATGTTAGGAGACATTCAAAGGGAGGAGAAAATCAAGCCCACTCAAAAGAAAGAGCAGTTAAAAAAAATTGTTTGGAGGAATAATTCCCTCCTGCGCTTTGTCAGAAAGGGATGTTTTCTGAGACAAGAGTTGCTTAACAAAGGTGAATTGGCAAGGACGATGCCAGAAGCAATCACCTAAGCAGCAAAGAATTTGGAGACTGGCTTGAGAAGCCTGGGTTGAAGGATAACTCTTCAGCTGTTGCCAGGGCTAGGAAGTTCATTAATAAGGGAAAGGGGACAAGCGGAATAGATACAATCTACTTACAAGAAAGCAAAGTTAATAGACAAAATAAAGCAAGGCAGGTGTGTAATGGAAGTAGAAGCAATTAACTTTGAAATTCAGGCAGGATTTGTCGGGGGTGGGGGGGAAGGTAAGCAGACTGAATAATTTTGTTTGGAACAGGAAAAGAGGAAGCTGATGGAAAGGCTGATAATTACAGGGTGAGAAGAATGTTCCCTTTCAGGATACAAAAGATGTTAGGAGACCGGGAAGAAAGGATGGCTCTGAAACAAACATGCTGAGATGAAATCCTCAAACTCAGGGTGATGGGTTAGGATGCACTATCACTGAGTTTATGACGTAGGCCCTGTCTTCCAAGAGCGCTTTTCTCTGAGAAGCTCGCTGCCTAGGTGAGGATGATAATCGAGTTTATGAACATAGGTAGTCCTCGCAATAATCCTTTGAGCTGGGCATTTATACTATTCATGTTCCGTTTTAAAGTGAAGAAAGGGAGGCAGGGTTGAGATAGCAGCTTATTTTAACACAGCGAGAAACTGGTTAATTATGAGGTGAATTGGGGCCCTTTGATTCCGGAACCTTCTGATCTTAACCCATATTCTGTTCTGCATCTTGGATGAAGGTACCTCTAATGGGGTCACTTTGAGGGGCTAAAGGTTAGGTCTCCCTAGCTCTCAAATACTTCCTCTGAGAGAGTAACGTAGTACCCGAAATTCTACCACTAGTCCTCTCTCACGGGGATATTCATTGTGGAAGGGGAAACCTGTAGCACCATTACTGACCGCTGACTTTGTAGAGTTGATCTTCATTTATTCAACAACCATTTCCTGATCTGGTGCCAGGATTGTGCCATACAGTCTATGTGCAGAGACAAATTAAGTGTTTTCCCCACGGGAAGGCACACATGTTCAGGATACTGTATAGCCCCCTCATCCAGGCTGTCACCATCCCCCCTCCCTGGATTCCTGCAGAAGCTTCTGGACTGGTCTTTGCATTCTAAACCATTCCCGTTAATTCCCACATGACAGTCACAGTTGTCAGTTTAAATGCACATCTCAGCTGGTCTCTCCCTATTGGAATCCTTTGATGGCTTCCCACTGCTCTTGGGATTAAGATCCAAATCATTAAATATGTCCTCCAGGGCCTGGTATGACCTGGCCTCTCCCTAACTTCCTAGATTAACCTTGCTCTCTCTTCCTGCCCCCTACTCTTCCAAAGTCTCCATGATCTCATGGTTCTTCCCAAATTACTTTTGCCCACTTAAATGCCATTTATTTGTTCAGATCTCCCTGCTGATGTCACCACCACAAGAAGTCTGCAGTGAGCACCACCTTGTAGCTCCCTGTGGTTTTATCTTCCAAGATTTGACCAGTTAGCATGATTATTTGATTAATATCTGGCTCTTTCAGTAGACTCCATTAGGACATGGATTTTGTTTTGCTCTCATTTGTATCTTTTTTTTTTTTAAGATTTTATTTTTTATTTGACAGAGAGAGACACAGCAAGAGAAGAAACACAATCAGGGGGAGTGGGAGAGGGAGAAGCAGGCTTCCTGCTGAGTAGGGAATCCAATGTGGGGCTCCACCCCAGGACCCTAGGACGATGACCTGAGCTGAAGGTAGACATTTAACAACTGAGCCACCCAGGCACCCCCCCCCCCCATTCGTATTGTTACACATGGAAAAATGTGCAATGAACATTTATTAAATTGATGAATCTTCTCTTGGAAAAGATGTCTACTTTGAAAAAATGTTATTGACTTGAGAGAGAGAGAACGAGTAGGGGTGAGGCGTGGGGCAGAACAGCGGAGGAAGAGGGAGAAGCAGATTCCCCATTGAGCAGGGAACCAGATGGGTGATGTGGGGCTCAATCCCAGGACCCTGGAATCATGTCTCAAGCCCAAGCCGAAGGCAGATGCTTAACCAACTGAGCCTCCTAGGCACCCCAAAAGGCCTCCTTCTTTTACTATCCGTCGTCTAGTCTCTCCACTGAGTTCAGTTTACATGTAAGCATGGGATCTATCCCTCATGGCGTGTACATATGGGTGTATCTCTCTCCTGTCTTCTTTTGCACTCCACTACACGTTGCCCTCTTTCATACTTGACATTTAACCACCCCCCCCACCCACCCTGAGAGATTCTTTTAGTGGTTCAATGGCTTATTATCCAGGATAGAGAAGCATTTGGGGCATTTCTTACCAGCTAGCTTATAAACTGCTGGAAGGCCAGTAGATGGTCATGGTTAGGTCAGCTGCCCATTCCCGACCCAAACAGACACTGTCCTGGGAGCAGGGTCCTAGGGAACAAATCGCCGAAATCACTGTGTCAGGAGCTGCCTGTAAACCTTCCTCGAAGGGCGTCATGAGCGAGGCTTTCAGCACCAGGATCAGTCATAGCATTTGGAAAACATCACCCACATACTAAGTAATCGTGGAGTGGTCAGTGATTAAAGAATTGAAAAATGACTGGGCCGAGGACATCTAATAGTAATATCAGAGCTCAGTGCTACAGTTAGAACTCGGTTATCTCCGGATCAGCTTTGCAGGGTCCGTTTGGCTGTACCATGTCACACCTGATGAGAACATGAACTAAGTAACAGTACCGAGAATGACACGGGGGGAAAGCAGTCAGACCCCAAGTACGGTGTTCGTATGCTGTAGGGGACCACTGATTTTGTTTTTTTGGGTTTTTTGTTTATTTTTCTTGCTTCCCTTGTTTAATACTGTTCCCCTCTACCTCTGGAAGTCCCTTGTAGACAGGAGCAGTGAGAGGCTTTCTCTGGATGGAGAAGGTCACCCCTTCACCATCTACCACCCCCTGGAATGCTTACCTACTCACATCACCTGACCTTGGTTTTCTGCACACTTGGTGTTCCTGGGCATTTTTCCAGATTATAAAGTTTATGAGTGTGATAACACCATATGCCACGGGAATAAAACTTCAAAAATTTAACCAAGGGAAAGGAAAGGCTTGCTTGATATTATATTTTTTAAAGATATTTTGGAGTAGGCAAGTTAAAAAAAAAAAGTAAAGGTTTCCCATACCCAGGCATGGTAAGAACCAGGGACGGCCTAAGGAAGTGACACACACATTTGTCTCCAACTGCAATGAGAATGTTGCACTTGATTATTTACAATGATTTTGTTGACATTTAAGAGAAATGAGGTTGTTGGGATATTCTCTTGGGGACAGGTTACCCTGGATTATGCAACCATTTGTCTCTACCCTTTTTTGTAACCGTAGAGCGGCAGAAGCAATACACTTAGCTTATGTCTTCCAACTCTTCTCCCTTGAGCTTGGTTTGGTGGGAATTCCGAAGTTGCTCTTGACAGTTAGCCTAAGTTTTTTTTTTTCTTTGCACAAGGGAATCAACCCAAGCAAAGCCTTTGGGATGATAGTGCACTTTTTGTTCTCCCATTGAAAGCCTCTGGGATCGGTGACTGATGAATCACCCCTGGTCAGATTTACAGACAAAAGCTTTTCTGATTGGCTGTCACTGGGTCCGGTTCCCACCCTGTCTTATCTCTGTCTCATCCTTGTAGCTGAACAATAGGACTAGGTGTAGGGCCGTGTTAGTGTAGGGAGAGATAGTGTGGCTTCGTCTGAGCCTTTGCCTGGTACTAGTGATGTCAAGTGAGACAAGAGATGGAAAAGCATATTGCCAGGACCAAAGTGCTATGTACAGCAAGGGATATAGGAGACGAGGAAGAATGCTACCTATGGATAATACAGGCATGACCTTGAGAAGCTGTAGGCTGAGGGATTGGAGGAAATTCTTTGTCTGCCAACTTGAACGGACGTGCCCTTGCAAACACAAACTTCATATTTAGCAAGCATTCACACACACACACACACACACACACACACAAAAGCGTGTGTTGCACTAGCCAAGGACTGAGTTATACGAAGGTAAAAGGCACACCTGGGTTAAGAAATGACAGGGAAGGATGATTAGCTCATAAACGTGCAATTCTTGCATTTACTGAGACAACGCAGGCTGAAAAAGAACGCACTTGAGAAAATGTGCCCCGGCCATTGCATTTAAGTGGAGAAAATGGAAGTTCAAGGGGTGGAGGGACTTGCTTGCTTTCACCTACCAAGTTCACGGCAGAGCTCACATTGTCTGACCCCTAGTAGCTGTCATGAGAGGAGTACCAACCTAGGGGTCTGACACCTGGGTTCCATCCTGGATGGACGACGTACTGTGTGTTCTTGCAGTTTCCAATCCTGTAGTATGGCAGGAAATAATCCTGCTCTGCTTGCTTCCCATCTTGGCTGTAAGAGTAATATATGCAGAAATATTTTGCCAAGAGTTATGTAAGTGCAGGGTTATGTGGCATTTGTTTGCCTAATTCTAAGTATTACCACTTGATACTGTCTGTTTGATAAATCCAACTTGGTAAGTAATAAAATAATGGAGATGAAAACCTGTTTTTCATTTCCATTTACCCTTTAGAGTCTGGCAGTAGTGCCAAGTGCATACTATCTACATAGAACTCAATAAATAATTGATGTATTAAAGAATGAGATTTGTGAAGTTCAAATGTACTTGTGACAACAGAGCTTACTTGAGAGAAATCTTTACTTTCAGGGGCACCTGGGTGTCTCAGTGGGTTAAAGCCTCTGCCTTGGGCTCAGGTCATGATCCCAGGGTCCTGGGATTGAGCCCTGCATCGGGCTCTCTCCTCGGCGGGGAGCCTGCTTCCCCCTCTCTCTCTGCCTGCCTCTCTGCCTACTTATGATCTCTGTCTGTCAAATAAATAAAATCTTAAAAAAAAAAAAATCTTTACTTACAGAGAATGTGTGTGAATAGATCATGATTCAGTTAATATTGATCATTATTGTTTTTCATAGCATGGATACTAGTGAGTTTCCCTTTAAGACGATCAAGGAGGCAAATGATTTATTTGCCAGAAATATTCTGCCTTACTGAGTCACGAAATTCACCCTCATTTCGGGTCCAGACTCAGATCGGTGTAACTTTATCAGGATATCCCCACATTCATCGCGGATAGCCACTCTGGTTCTTTGTAAACTTACTGTGTGTTTATTAAAAAACGAAGATGGGATAATCGTTGTCCTTTTCCAACAGGTCCATAGGCAACATTCACCATACCACTCTTTTCACAGACTTAGCAGAAACATGCTGTAGAACTGTAAATATGATGACAGACATTTTTTATTGAGTTGAAATTCATAGAACATAAAAGTCTCCGTTGTAAAGTATACCATTCAGTGGCATTTAGTATATTCACGATGTTGTGCAAGCCAGTTGCAAAACCTTTTTATCACCCCAAAAGGAACTCTGTACCCATGAAGCAGACATTCTCTAATCCCTCCCCTTCTTCCCTGCTTGCCCCAGGCCCTGATAACCACTGGTCTTTGTGTTTCTGTGGATTTACCTACAGGACCCAATTTGACTAGTTTAAGTTGATCTGACAGCAGTAGCTCCTTTAGCTTTGTATCCGTTTTGAAGAAGATGGTCAGTCTGTATCTGCAGCTACAAAAATAAGAATGGAATTAAAGAGAGGTTCATGGACTTGCCACTGGTTAGTCAGAGAGGCACTAGCTGGCCGTGCCAGAACTGTAATTGACCGTGACAGATTACACGTGTACCCAGCAAGAAGAGAACCACAGGTTAGCATTTGGTAATTACTCATGCTAGCCAATCGCAGAGTTGTGCTGCTGAATTCCTCAGCTTGCCCTGGATGGGCAACAATGTTTGTTCCTTCATTCATTTGTTCATTCATCCGACAAAGAATGTGTGCGTAGCACCTCCAGTTTGCTGGGATACGTATTTATGAATGATGGCTGCATGCGTTGCAAGTCATGGTTCCGAGCGCTGGCAGTTTACTAAGTACTAGTTTCTTGTGAATCACGACATGCCAAGTAAATGGTCTATTCGTTGATAGGGATCCTTTGAATTGTACACACTTGCACACACATGCGTACACACACATTGGTTTGTTCGTGTTTGGAAATCAAAGCTCTTTTAGCCCGACTAGTGGTTTTCTCCTGAAACGGCTTCATGAATGTCTAACATCATCTGGGTGTGCGTGGAGAGCTCACACCCTCTTCTTTCTGGCCACAGGTAGCTGTTCCTCCATACCTGACTGAGTTTGCTGTAGGACTGTTCTACTTGTTCAGGGGCTATTTAAAAGGCATCTTCTTTGGAAGCTCTGCAAATGTGTGCTAGTGTAACTCCTCGGCAGCCCCCGCCCCAGCCCCGAAACAGGGCCCTTGATGCCTTGATGTCTAGCTGGTTTTCTTCTATGCGTGTTCTGAGCATGAGGGCGGAAGATGTCTTGCAGACCGCTAAAGTCTTGAAATAAGGAAAATGGGGGGGACCTCTGCAGGTCATTGGCACTGCTGTATAAAATTATTTGGGGGCATGAATCTGGCTTTAGTTTAGCCCATTCTTCGTTTAAAAGAAATCACATTATACATGGAATTAGGACCTGGGAACCCCCAGCCCCTCCCCAAGATCATGGTCTGACTGGGCCTTCATGATAAGAAGTTTCAGGTTATTCTATTGAAATGCAAGGGACTAAAGAGGGTTTGTTATCTGTTGCCTTTCAAAGGCCTCTCAGCAGTGAAATACTATCTGAGAGACTGAAAGAGACACAAGACCAGACTAGCAGGTGCTGATCCAAACCGAGGGGAAAACACTCACAGTACACACTTACAGCCAGTGTGAATTTATTTTTGTGCCTTCAGGTAGGAAATGCCTCACAAACAAAACATTAGCCTCATTTGGTCTTGAGGAATATGTTTTAAACTTCTATGGTATGTGTGCTAAAAGAAACAGTTAATGATTCATCCCAGTGCTGAATTCCTGCACAGAGCCGAGGAGAGAAGACATCAAGGTGAATACCGAGATTAATCATTTGTAGTGTAGGTCGAGACATTTTCCAGTTTTGAGGAAATTTGCTCACAACGTGGGCTTTTACTATTGAATTCATTGCCTGCCCTTTGGAGGAGAGAGTTTACATTTCTTCGGTACACCAGGGGAAGGCCTCCTGTTTGACCCTGGAAAGGAGTAAGGACAATCATTCCTTTGGCTGTACTTATTTGCTGTATTTTCCACTGAGCTATGATGATCATGTCAGGATTCTGCTTTGGAGGTGATTCGTTTTTCCCGAATGGTCCACGGTTTTGAAAACATTTATACGATGCAAAGAAAAAGTAGTTCTCTGTTCTACCTCTGCTCCAGATCCTTCTTCTCTTTCAAATTAAACTAAAACACTTGAGTGTTCTTCAGAAAGCCTCCATAATTTCACACACATACTGTGTACACGGATGCGGTCGCACGCAGGATTTACTTGCAGGGTTGAAATGCTGTTGTTGGTACCTTCTTTTTTTTTTTTTTTAAGATTTTATTTATTTATTTGACAGAGAGATCACAAGTAGGGAGAAAGGCAGGCGTCGGGGTGGGGAGCAGGCTCCCCGCTGAGCAGAGAGCCCGATGTGGGGCTCGATCCCAGGACCCTGAGATCATGACCTGAGATGAAAGCAGAGGCTTAAACCACTGAGCCACCCAGGCGCCCCGTTGGTAACTTCTTTTGAGGATACTGTTTCAGTTTCTCCATTGATGTGGATGCCTGCTCGGGGTTGAGGGAGTCTTTTCCTAAAGTTGGGATCTGGGAGACATCCTGGTCATTCAGAGATATTTAATGTTGACCCGGTCAACTCAGGGTCAACATATTTTCTGTTCTCACCTCTCTTCTTACCATTTACACGTGGGAACCAAACATTTTTAGAGGAGAGTATGCTCTGCATAGTCCTGGGTTGGGGGGAGTTACAGAAGGGAGAAAGAGAAGGAAAAAGGGAGAAAGGGAATGGGAAAGAGGGAAGACAGGTAGGAGGGAGATAGAGAGAAGGACAAGAAGAAAAAGAGGAGGAAGGGAAGGTTTGTCTCTACATGTTAGCCCCTGCACTGCCCCATGGGTGTACTATTCCAGCTTTCATACTGATCTGAGAAGAATGACTGGCCAGTTTTCATAGGTAATGTCGACAGTGACATGAGAGGGTAGGTTTTACACAAAGGTGGTTTCTTTGAAAGCATTACAGTCCAGATAAACCCACTGGCTGCCCAGTAAAAACATAAATGAGGCAAATGGGGAAGGAAGCCCAGGGATCCCACTGCCTTATCACTGAGGAGCTCGAAGCACCGCTAGCATCCCAGGCTTCCAAACCTGTAGTCCCTTTTTTGAGTTTTATGACTTTTTTCATATGGTATGATTTATCCAACTAAAGAGTTTGCAAACGCCTGTCTGAATTGCTCTTCCCTTTCCCCTTTTAGTTCAACTCATTTTAGGTCATTCATTTAATGAATACTTGCGGTCAAGTTTCATGCCAGGCACAGTTTTAGGCCCTAAGGATGATGTGACAAGACAGCATAGTCCGCTCTTGTGGGACTAAAATCCTATTACGAAGCAGAAACAGACGGAAAATGCAGCGTATATGGCTGTGGCTTGACGACTACATCGTCCTCTAATTTTAGCTCAAGCCTCACTTTGTCTGTGAGGTCTTTCTTAAATTTGTTTCTAAATGCTAGATGTCAAATTCCTCTATTAAAAGTTCACTTATTGGGATAGCTGGGTCTCTCAATCAGTTGAGCATCTGCCTTCAGCTCAGGTCATGGTCCCAGGGTCCTGGGATCGAGTCCCACATAAGTCTCCCTGCTCAGTAGAAACCCTGTTTCTCCCTCTCCCTTTCTCTGTCTCTGTCTTTCAGGAATAAATACATAATCTTTTAGGAAAAAAGTTCTCTTCGTTTTACATATGTTTTTGTGATTAGTTGATTAAAATTGCCTCAGGACAAGAGAAGAATTTCTCACCCCATTCCCAACTGCTAGCTCAGTGCCTGGCACATTGTAAGCACTCAATTTTTGAGTGAACAAGCGAGTATATGTATAAGTTAGAGCATATGACAAAATGATAAAGACATGAACATACTATAAACTACAAGAAGGACCCTTGAACTTGCCAAATCAGGGGTTTCTGGAGATATCAAAGATCTTTCTTCTGATATTACCAGTGAGGTAGTCACTCCTCACGAACCCCAGGAGGAAAACTAAAAACAGAATAAAATGAGCAAATAAAACACGATTTTCAGTGGTGATATAAGATTGTGATTCTTAGGCCCCAATTTCTCTAAAACTCAAACCAACTACTTTTCCCAGTTATCTCTGTTCAGACTTGGTGTTTTGTTAAAGGAAATGTATCTCTCTCTCATTTTTTTTTTTTTTTTTTTTTGCTGACTTTCTTATATTTTTTTCATACCTGGCATGATGTCAGGCGATTGTTTCCTCTAGCAGGTCGCATAATCCAGTAGCCGGGACAGTGAATTAAAAAGGACTTAAGAGTATCAGTAAATGAACTTATAAAAATGTCAAATTGATTGTATTCGACGCGTTACCTACATTCTAAGCCCTGAGGATTAAAATTGTATGCCATTTTGAGGTCATAAAACTTCAGATTAAACACAGAAGAGATTTTTTTTTTTTTCCCAAAAGGAAATAATATTTTTTTCTCACCTTGATTACTGGTAAGGGCCTTTTTCTGCCATGACTATTTCTATGATAGGCACGTTAGTCTTTAAGGAAAAATCCTGAAAACAATCTTTTTTCTGATTCATTCTTCACTGGCACCAAATAGTTTTGTGGGTTTATTCTGCAGTTAGAATTTACTTCATGAAATGTGTTAGTTTCCTCTTTCCACGGGGACGTGTGCTAAAATGGAAACAAGCGTGCCACATGTTGATCGTGCCCCCAATGTTGGCTCACAGGTACACACAGGTACTCAGCCTCACTCTGCGACATTGTTAAAGTCACTGGTTGAGAGAATTTTAATCTCCAAGATCGACCTCTTTCAGAAACAAAGGGGGAGGAGGTAAAGAAAGAAAAAGTACACACCTGCAACCTATTTCTTTTTGAAGCAAAGCCTTTGAGCAGATGGAAGATGAGATAGAGAAAGAAAACAGGCCAATTGCCAAGAGAGGTCTGTTTACAATACAGGCAAGTTCCTTCAGAAGTTGATAGGGAGCCGTTGTCATGGAGATGAAGAGAAATATTGCTGCGGGGTTTCACAGAACAAATTCCTACTACAAATGTACCTGGATTTAAAGATGATGGAGATGGGAAAGGGGACAAAGAGTTTACAGTAATGCTTCTCTCGGTGGCTTTTCAATACATTCTTCAGGCCCCGAGAATTCCTTGCCTTGGGGTATGCAAAATAAGCGATCTAAATAAAGGTTGCTTTTTCCTGTATTAAATGGAATTCCTAACTAGAATTGGACAGTGTTCAAGTGAAGCATCAGTGGTCCATAATACATTCTAGTTTTGGAACGTTGCCTATTGTCGGTAAAACTTCTGAAAAGTAAATTATCATTATTAAAAACCAAAAAGACATTTTTAGTTCTGCCGACAGGAGCACAGGTCAAGTGCCTAGTACTGCCCGCTGTTCTACAGTGTATGGAAATTAGCCTTTAAAAATTAAACAGAATCGATCCCTCTGGTCCCTTCCCTAAAAAAAGCAAAATGAAAAAAAAAAAAAAAAGGTCCTTCAACTTTATAACTTGTTACTGGCTTCAATCAACATCTAATCTTTAATTTTAACCACCAAGACTTTCTACTTGCATTTTTTTTTGGAAAACACGGGAAATCTTTTCACAAATTGTCTTTCTGACGTGTGAATTGTTTTGTGGAGGAAAGGTAGTCCTGTGAATTCCCAGCTTTCCAATTCCCTTTTAGGAAGTGCTTAGGAAGCTCTTTTCTCCCTGTTACCCCTTCTCTGACAATTCCAGCTGAGGATGACGTCACTTTTTCCTTTTCCTTTCCCACCTCCCAGCCTTTCATCCCACTAAGCTTCTTGTTAGGCTTTAATTGAACAAAGCAACACCTGTGTTTTTTACGTGACTTCAAACCCCTTTTTCCAATCCATTTCTTCAGCTGCCCGACAAGGGTTGTTTTCACTGACAGCAGGTTATTAGCAACTTCACAGGGATGGGGGAGAAGCCATCTAGAAGCTCCAGAGGCTTTGCTGTCTCCTGCTCATATTAAATTTAGATGCTGACAATCAAAACCTGATATTGTTTATTAGACATTGTGGCACAGGGTTATGGAAAGAGCAATGAACTCCAGGTTAGGAAGCCCGATTTCTCTTCTGGGCCCTGACATGAACCAGGTGGATCACTTAAAACTTGCCTAACCTAACATACCTTTACTTTTCTTAACTCTGGCAATTGGGGGAATAGATGTCTTTGGTCTCTTATAATGCTATTCTAAAAGAATCACATACAATTTATTTGATAGTATACCTATTTGCAATATGGCTCACGACAGTCTCGAAGCTACTATAAAATCATCCTTACTACTCTTTTTCTTTTCTTGCCCCTGTTCCCTCCTTCCGCTCTCACACTCACACCGGCATTCTCGATTTCTCTCGCTCCATGCTGTCTCTCCACATGATGCACCAGAGATCAGTCAATGCTATATGATCACTATTATGCCTTCTGGTAGGATTTCTGGAAGCCTCACTCCACTGCTGCTATAATTCTGTTCATAGCTTTCAGGAGGATGCTTCCCAGACAGCATGCTCAAGGACTGTGGCGCATGCAGAATTCTCCGCAAAGGCATACCCGGACTCCTCCCCTCCAGCATTCACTAAGGTCATCGGAAGCAAGCCCCAGGATGGTTGCTTAGAGGTGGTTTCCTGCTGGAACTCACCAGCATTGTTTGTTTCCAGAACCTCTTTCCATTTTTTTATGGAGGTAGAGCACACAATGTTACATTAGTTACCGGTGTACAGCACAGGGATTCCACCTACGCAAGCATTTTTAAACATTGTGTCTCTTCAAAGCCTGGTGGCCTTGCATGAGCTACTGAAGCCGTCTGCGTGTAGTAGCATGAGCTACTTTCAGTAGCATGAGCTACTGAAGCCCTCTGTTTCCTCATCTAAAGCTTGGTTGTTTCAGTGAGATAATACATGTAGAAATGTTTACAACCGTGCCTGGAAAAAAGAACAAGCGCTTGTCTCATGTTGGCTTCATTACTGGGGCAGGTAAAGGCGACAGGGACCCACGGACATGTTTTCTGATGATTTTCAACTCCTGCCATTCCCAGAGTTGCTAGATCTTTACCCACCTTAAAAATTACATTTTATGTCCTCTTGCTCATTGTTTCCCGTCTTCACTTCTTTCTTTGGTTTCCCTGCAGTACATACATGTTATGTTTTTCCTAAAGCAGTCTTGATAAACAGAGAAGCAACTTCCCTTTCTTGCATTATGATAGATTTCTGAAAAGGTAAGGAAGGCAATTAGCTCATCGAACTTCACTGAAATATACCATCCACTTAAAGGCAATTAGTCGTTCTGTGGTTCAGGAAAACAGGATATTGATTTTTTTTTTTTTTTTTCTTTGATCCAGTGGAGTAGTTGACATGTTTGTGTTCAATTCTGCATCCCGGGAACTTGGAGCTGAGGGCCCTGTTTCACAAGTGATGCCAGCCTTGTTTTACATCTCATGGAACATTATACACCCAAGAGGAAGTCGAGGCATGGTTATTACTACTTTTTTTGTTTTAAAATAAGGGATTCTAAACATGCTCCAAATCAGGTTGATGATTTTCAAAAGCAGTAGTAAGAGGGGTGGTGCGGACAATGAGAAACTGCTCTTAGCACGCCCCTCCCCCCATCTGCTCTTTGCTCCCCTTATTGGGTTTCTAGAGAGCAGGGATGGGCTTCAGCTTTTTTTTTTTTTTTTTTCAGATTTCTTATTTATTTATTTGACAGAGAGAGAGAGAGAGATCACAAGTAGGCAGAGAGGCAGGCAGAGAGAGAGGGGGAAGCAGGCTCCCCGCTGAGCAGAGAGCCCGATGCGGGGCTCAATTCTAAGACCCTGAGATCATGACCTGAGCCGAAGGCAGAGGCTTAACCCATTGAGCCACCCAGGGGCCCCTGGGCTTCAGTTTTTGCTGTTGGAGCTGTTTGTCATTTACTGCTGGGCCCACTGGATGTTTAAGGGAAAACTCAAGAAGGACTGGGGCTTCTGTGTAACAAATATATTTAAGGGGAAATAACTGTCCCATGTTTTGGACAATCCCATTTCTGCTCCTTAACATTGAAATAACCTTAAACTTTGTACTTCACAATCTGTGCCTCAGTTTCCTTGTCTGTTAAGCAGTGATAAGGGCACTATCACGGTTCTGAGGATCTATGTGTTCGTAAGATGATGATAAAAATGCCTGGCTTAAAGCAAGTACTCAGAAAATACAGCCATTGCTGGCATTCTGCTCCAAATGTTATTTTCCGCAGCTGCGAGCATATGGGTGCAAGAGGTAATTGCTCATCCTTTCCTTGTAATCTTTCCGTGGGATATTCGGCATGACCCCATCATTCACTGCTGTGTGAGTGCCTGGTCTCTCAATTCCAAACGCTTAAATAGGAAGGCTCTCTCCATGCCTCACAAGGGAACTAGAACCAGCAGTAAGAAACTAGCTTGAATTAAAACCTGTGAATTCTCCTGTTTTCTAAAGTAGGATTAACTTTGTTTCAGCTTGTTTGTTTTCCAAGAAGGGAAACTTCTGGCCCCAGTTTCTTAGGTGGGTTGGAATTTCATTCTTCCTCGCCGCAGAGAGATTGGTTTCTTTGGAATAGACTTCAGTTTGTGTTCTGAATTTCTGGAGCTCCTCAATTTCAGGACGGTCATCATCTTATAGCAAGTGTATTGGGCAGGAATAAGGTAGCTGCTGTTGCAAACCCCAAAATCTCAGCGGCTCACAACACAGGTAAGCGCAGGGTGGAAGCAGGGTTTTGTTGCCAGGCAGTGACTCTGCTAGCCACTCGGCCCCCAAGCCTGAAGAGAACAACGTGGTAGGTACCAGGCCGGCCGTCTGGATCAGGCCTGGTGGCAGTGTCTACCACGCTGCCCACCCTCCCCGGTCTAGAACTCACAACTAGGTGGCACCTAGCTGCCCGGGGAGCTGGAAGCTGGAGGCCAGCTCCCAGAAAGAAAAAAGAAATGGTGGTGAATAGCTAGTTAGTGTCTGACAAGGCAAGCTATTTGGGTCTATCAGTTCCTTAAATGATGAAATATTCCTCATGTAACCTACGTATGTGTGCGATATAAAGAATAATACATGTAGCCAGTTTAAGCTGTTATACATTTTATACGTACACATTTCACCAATGCAGTTAAAAGCTCCTATGTGCTTCTCCATCTCTGCATCTCATTCTGAATTGCTCTGGAATAAGCACTGTTTTATTTGTGTCCTTTTTGGTTATTTTATGACAGATATATTTGTATTCTAACTGTAATTTTCTTGGTGTTATTTTTGGCCTTTGTGCAAACGTGTCCTACAGTGTATAGTGCGTTGTGTTTACACCCATCCTTTGGATTCTGAGATTCGTTCATGTTGATGTGTGTAGCTGTAAATGGTTCATTTTCATTGCTGTATAGTATTCCTTTTGTTGGATAAACCATGATAGAGTCATCCAGTTTCATGCTCATGGGCATTTGGGTTGTTTTCGGTTTTGTTGTTGTTGTTGTTTTCTTTTTGCAATCAATAGTGCTATGACTGTTCTTGTACATACCTCTTTATACACGTGTAAATTACCACAAGTATGAGTCTTTCTGCTATATCAAAATACCACTCTATTAAAATTGTATATGGTAGTGTGGATCCCTCAAGGAAACCTAAAGTAATTTCGATTTCCATTCACTCTGGCCAGGTTGGTGTGAGTTTGTTGCCATTGAGAGCTGCTTCACAGAATGTGGACTAAAACCAACCAACACGTTCCAGCTCCAAAGATCCATATCCTCTTTCGATTTTTGAAGAAAATTGACAAAATGACACTCTAAAGGAGTTGTTGTACTTCTATTAGCTGCTTTTCTTTGTGCACTGTGGCTAGGTGATTTTGGGAGCAGGATTCATATTATGTAGTGGTGTATCACTTTTTGAGATAAAGCATTCCATGTGACAAAGCAAACTGTTTTTCTAGTACAGTCTGGATTAAGGTTTAGTACACGGTTTATCCATTAGACAGCCGATCTCGTAATTCCTCACAAATTTCTAGTTGCTCTGTCAAATGACTCGGAGGTTCATATATACCTAGAATTTGCCTGTGTGGGGGAATCTTTTCCAAACTTACAGGCATGAATTATTAGAAAAATAACAACAACAAACGATTGACATTTTAGACTGCATGTGCTTTAAACTACATTTAAAAAAGACTTCTACAATTTTAAGCCACGGGGTAGTGAAGGAATTTATTTTCCACTATGTTGCTGCGACTGTTTTTCTAGAAAGAAAATGAGGCAGAAGAAAGAATTTCTCACCTCTCTCTGTGAGTTGCTTCCTAGCTGTTTATAGTTACTTAGTCCTTCATTCAGAACCTTCATATCCTAATGGCCTAAGATGGGCCGTTAAATACTAGCGTGAACCAATCAATAGCTAAGGCTTCAGCGCTCAGATGCCTGGTTTAAATCCCAGCTCTGTTGCTTTCAGCATCTTCTCAAATCTCTCTATTCCTTCATGTTTTCATTGATAAAATAAGAGTGATAATACTAATCTTTACCTTGTAGTGTTTGAGTAGGAATTAATTAAATATAGTTTAAAAAACTGATAGCCTTCTTTTTATTATTATCCCCCACAACAAATATTAGTGAACCTTTTTGTCAGGCACTGTGCTAAGTTCTGATGACATAGACGAACTGCCTTGGAAAAGGAGCAGTGTAGGGGAAGACCAGAACTTTCTGTAGAGTAAAAAAAATACATTTATATTTTAGTAGGGACCATTCTTGTGTTTATATTTGCTTTCTTCATGTACTCTTTAATCCTCCACAGATAATTTTAAATTTATTTATTTAATTTATTTATGAATATTTATTTATTTAATTTTAATTTATTCATTTTAAAACATCAGTTTATTTTTTTTTTTAAGATTTATTTATCCATTTGAGAGCGAGAGAAAGAAAGGGCACGCATGCACACACACTAGCGGGGGGGGGGGGGGGGGGCAGAGGGAAAGAATCTTCAAGCAGACTCCCTGCTGAGCACGGTGGCCCAAAGTGGGGGCCCCAGTTACAGGATCGCAACCTAAGCTCAAACCAAGAGTCTGATGCTTAACCAACTGAACCAGCTAGGTGCCCTGAGAAACATGCTGTTGTTACAAATATATAAATATACAAATGCCCATTGTGTAAGAAAGTGAAAAGAAAAAAGTTCTTCCTTCATCAAGAGATTCCTTCACTCCTTATGAGTTCTCTTAGGTCCCACTGAGCTGCAGACTGAAAGACCGGGCAGGAGGGAAGTCAGATACGTAGGCCACCATTACTGTCCTCAGCAAGCCTTCTGCCTGTCAGAGGGACTTCACCACACATCTGCCTTCTTAGTGACAGGTTGGGGAAGAAGCTACTTCTAGCACGTTCAGTCTCCCTGGCTCAGGTGTTTCCAATTTGGATGGGTCTAATAGGTTAAATTCACTGTCCAGGTGTGATCTGTAACCCTTTTGCTCTCTTGGGAACTCCTGCTTGCAGACTGTTGGCATTCTCCTTGCCTCTGAGCCTCTCTGGGGAAGCTCTATCCTTCAAAGAGGATAGACACAGAGGGGTTGCATCTACAGTTTTTCAGCTGCTCTGTCTGTGGCCGATTTAGGGGAGAAAGACTAAGAAGCCCAGTTGGGCCTCAAGTCCAGACTATGCTAATACAATTTTCCCAGTTTTGTTGTCTAAAGGAGGCAGGTTTCTATTTCTCCACTAGGACAAAATCTGGAAAAGTGGCATGTGATGAATTGTCCCCTTAAATGTCTAGGCTGTAGTCTCTATGCTGTCACTCACCAGCTCTGTTAACTTGGGCAAGTTATTTTATTCTCTAGACTGCAAGAGTGACAATGTATTAATTTCCCACTGTTGCCATAACACATTCACATAAATGCAGTGGCTTGAAACACCACAAATTTGTTATGTTACAGTTCTGGGCATCAGAAGTCCTACCTGTCATACTGAGCTAAAATCAAGATACTGGCAGGACTGTGTTTCTTCTGGAGGCTGTAAGGAGAATCTGGTTTTTTTCCTTTTCTAGCTTCTGGAGGCTGACTACATTCTTGGCCTGTGGCCTCTTCCCTTTCTCCAAAGCCAGGAGCCTGGCATCTTCTGATCTCTCTTGACTCTGACATTCTTGACTCCTTTTTATATGGACCCTCGGATTACATTGGGTTCCCAGGAAAATCTAGGACAATCCTCCCATCTCAACAGTCTTAAATCACATCCTCCAAGTCCCATTTGCCATGTACAGTAACATATTTACAAATTCAGGGGATTAGGATGTGGACACCTGGAGTGGGGCATTGTTTTGCCTACCATAGTATCTTGACTGGATACTCTAAATTATTTTCTGCCCTTACAGGTTCCTATTATAAATTAGATTTGGAGCTCTTACCCACAACTTTCCACACACTCACTTCCTCATCAGGACGGCCTCCCTCATACCCAAGTCCTCCCATCACCATCTCCCATCTTGTTTCTTATGTTACTCCCTCTTCATTCTTGCAGAAATTCCTTAATAACAGCCCTCCTCTGTATAGTAGGTCCTTGATTCTCTGTTCAAATCCATTGTTAGAAACAAGCCCAGCTTCCAATTTCTTCAAGTTTTCATTGTTTAAGTTATAAGTATTTAGCCTGATAACACTATTTACAGTTCAACTATTATTCTTTGCTAATGTTTCATCTTAAGAGGATGGGAAACCTGACTTACGATGGTGGGAAACATGACTCAACACTTGAAGGGTAGTTTAATGTAGTGAAATCTCAAGGCTTACAAGCATAGAAATTGTATTTGAAATAATGAACTGGGCTTTAGGATAAGAAATATGAGTTAGCACGCATCAGGCCATGTAACCAAGTACATGTAAGGCAGCGTAGCAGATCTTCACTGTTCTGAAGACATTTGCAGAGTGCTTCTGGAATTTGCTAATTAACAAGAGCTCGGCTCGCTCTTGCTATGCCTTACCTGCTTGTGTTTTTTACCATAAATTCATCAGATGGAATTTCATAAACATCAACATGGGCTTCCTTGATTTGTTTGGACTCTTCTCATCGGGGGAGAACCTCATTTTTCAACAACTGTATTCCTGATTCTGTCTTGGCTGACAGAATGCTCTTTTTGCTGGGAGTGAAATAAAGGGATTGGAAAGTGTCAGAAAGGGTGGTATTTTATCCGGTCCTTACAAGGGCACTTAGGAAGATGATGATTGCTTCCTTGCCCCAACGTTCTCTCTCTCCCATGGGAAGGTCTGCTTGCTTCAGCTGATAGTAAGATCACAAAGAGACCCATCCTTGGAAAGATTCTTTGAAAATCTGGCAGTTGTGATGATGACTACATTTCTTCTAGTGGCACCTGGAACAGAAAATATTTTTTCTCTACTGTGAAAGCACAATTTTCAGATCCTTTCAATAGGGCTTGAGTTTCACTGTAATTCTTCAAAGAGCTATTATTTAGGGGTACTTATGGTAATTCCCATGAAAATGATAAACTGCAAAGGCCTGAAGGCTTAAAGCCCATAGTCACTGGCAGGGTGTGTTGGGGGGGGAGGGGCATCGGCTTTGATGTGTTAATTACATAGTCCCTCCTGCTCCTTAGTCCTCTCCCTTAAACCCCGGGTGAAATCAAGGTAAAAATCCTACAGATAGGGAAGGTATCCTTGCAGGAACATATTCTATGGAAAGAAGGAAGGATCCTTCCAACTGTTTTTTTTTCTGAGTTAAGACCACCCCTGTGGTATGCAGAGCCCCAGGCAAATGTTTGTATTTCCGCAGGGTCTGTGTCTATAAACAAACTTTTATTTGTTTGTTTCAAGTTTTTATTTAAATTCTAGTTCTATAATGACTACTTCAAAAAATGCATTGCAACATTGAGGTCACGCATAGCTCTTTTCAACTGATGATTATAGAGAAGAGGCACTCCTGTGTTGGTTTATGGTCCAATCGGAGCACAGGAAGATTCTTTCTAGTGTTTGGAGACGGTCTCTTTCTGTTCAGACTCAGACATCCTCTCTTCAGTTTCTTGATTGTTAAATGTAATAATTTCCACCATGAGGATAAGGGAGCAATGGCTGTTAATTCACAATGCCATCGCTGTTTGGATCCTGCTTATATTAAAGTAATGTTGATCTCTGTGCTTCTAAACTTCACCAGTACCATGGATTTCATTCATTTGATGCTGGCTACAGCATGACTCCTGCCGTGTGTCCTACCTCCTGCTGCCCATCCCACAAATCCTGGCTCTCAAGGATTCTCTCAAACCTTGTATTTGGCTTTTACTGATGATTTGCCCACAAACGCAAGTCTTATTCAGAACACACAGAAAATGTGAACCATGATTCACTTTCTGGTCATATAGAATTTATTGTGTGGAACTTTGTAGCATAAACATAGAACAGATACATCTTCCAAACATGTCACTCTTGAATTCTTTAGGCCATAATCATTGCATTCCTAGATCGGGACTTCTTTTAATGTTGGCTATCACCCTGGCTTCCCCACATGGCCTACCATCAAGAGGCTGTGGACAGAGTAAGAAAAGTGATTCCTGGAAGGAAAGTGTGTTCCTCACCCAGCATGGGTAAAGAACAATGCAGAGAGGGCCTTGTCACTACGTGGACAGGAAGGGGAGCGATGGACGTCCCAGGAATAGGTAGGTGTGGCCACACTGGAGGACTGCCTGGGACATGAGGCAGAGCTGTGAAGGGGATGGGGTGACTATCCCAAGTGCCACCGTGGGCAGGAAGGGTGCCCTGGGTAAAGGATGCCAGTACCATCTATCATCCTCAGGTGCCGAAGACCCAAGACTATATTGTGGTTGGCAGGTGCAGAGAGGCCACACACTGCTGAAGTCTGAAAGAATCTTGTCCTTTACCTACTGTGAATAAGAATCTATGTAAATCAGTAACTAGCAGCCCAATTACCCTGCTGGCCAGTGGGAATGACTGATTCCAGCTCACCCCGGGAACTCTGTTCCAGCCACAGAACCCCAGGACTGCTGCAGAGGCACACATTTTGGAGCTCCTAGAGCACTAGTTAACCTACTGATTGAGGGAAGTGGGTTAGGAGGATTTCAGAGCTGGAGGGCATCTCAAAAGGGGCAGGGTACAGAAACAGATCCCTGTGGTTTTTTTTTTTTTTTTTTTTTTTTTAGATTTTATTTATTTACTTGACAGAGATCACAAGTAGGCAGAGAGGCAGGCAGAGAGAAAGAGGGGGAAGCAGGCTTCCTGCCAAGCTGAGAGCCCAATGCGGGGCCCCAGCCCAGGACCCCGGGATCATGACCTGAGCTGAAGGCAGGGGCTTAACCCACTGAGCCACCCAGGCACCCCTCCCTGTGGGTTTTGACCAAGACTTGGGATGCCCAGCCCAGATGGTGCTGTGGCCCCTGGTGGTCTCAGGCTCAAGAAGGGTCTTGGAAGAAAATATTGAGGATGACGCTCCAAAAAGTAGCACGCCCTGATATGCAACAGGGATCCCACTTTTTTGGGTCTAACAGCCTCAAGTGTAATGAATGTGTATGGGGAGGGACAGATGATTAGATTGATCATGTGTGTTGGAACTCTGTGTATTTTACTGGTTGCATCCTCTTTTTCTCTCCCACCTGTCATCCCTTCATTCAACAGGGACTGAGTGTCTTTGATATGACCAGCAGGGTCATATCAACTAACCTGTTAGCCATTAAGGTCAACAATATTTTTAGGAGCTCAGAAAAATATTCTAATTGCTTTTATAATCATAAGAAAAAGAACTTTTAGGTCCAAGAAAACGTTTTAATATATAACATGTATTCATCTTTATACCAACAGTGTCATAAAAGACCATCTTTCATTTCTTTTTATGGAGGAAGGTGCTTCTAAAGGCTCTAGTGCTCAGAGTCCTAGCAAGCCAAAATGCAGCCGTGATGGCCAGCACTATACTAGGAACTAGGGATGCTGCAATGAGCAAGAGACGGTCATGTGTTTTGTGGTATATGAGCATGGAGGAGGATGGCAAAGAACATGGGAAGTTACCTTATAGTATAATATGTTCTTCCAACAGAGGTCGGCCCGAGGAACTACAGAAGGCTAGGAAGCGGGGTTGGGGGTCTGTCTGTGCAGATCAGTGATGGGTGGGGGAGGATTGCCTCATTTCACTCTGGTGCGTAGTTAGTAGACCAGAGTTTGTACCTATTGTTCTTGTAATTGATGCAGACGATGATCCGAATGTATTACCGGCAGCTGTTAAAGTCAGCTACTGGTAGAGATTTAACTTTGATACTGGTTGCTTTGAAATTTAAGCATCCCATCTGAAAGCATTTTTGAAATAATTGTGAAATGTGTAATAAATGTATGTATAATTTGCTACCTGGCTCTGTGTCCGTGATTACTTCCAGGTTCTTCAAGCTATCCAAATCAATGGTAATCCTAACATAGCACACTGAAGCTTTGGTGAGTGGACTAGACATCTCCAAGTGTTGCCTATTTAAATGCCTCCCAGGGTCATGATCTCATTACCTCTCAGCCTGGTCCACAAACGATAGCTTTATACCTTAGTCAGTTCTCTTTGAAACTTCTTACTATAAACAGCATCAACAACTAAAACCCTCTGTGTGTTTGTTTTGTCATCACAGGTAATGATGCAATATATATACATCATTAGGTTGTATGTGATGATACTAGAGTTCCCTTAAAACCATAAAAGTATCATTTATTTATATTTTGTTTCAGGGAAACAGGGATTTGACTAAAGACAGGCACTTTATTTCAACAAGCCAACATTTAGTGAACATCTACTCTTGTGCCAGACACCGTACCAGGCATGGAGGGTCCATAAATAAACAATGTACAGTTCTTATCTTCAAAGAACTTGTAATGTACAGGAGAACATGGGTAAGAGAATCAGTGATTCTAATTCTGTTATGGAAACCATCGATGGCAATGGGCTCTTCTACCCAAAATTTGGTTGGGATGTTGAGACTTCTCGTGCCACACACACACGGAGGGCTGTGAGAAGTTCTGCTGCTTACAGAATTGTGGTCTCTGAGGTGCACCGTGGAGTCCTTGCCAGCAGATCTGAAATGGCTTGAGAGAACAAGGAAAGGAGACTTACCGGACTAACAGAGTGCTTGGGTGGGTGGGTGCACATACATAGGGGCTTTCATGGTTCAAATCTCCTGCTGGCGCCAAAGGGAGGAGCACCCAGGCTTTCTTATCGCCTTGTCCAAATGTGGGACACAAAGGAAAGTGCAGAGAGTGAGGCTTAAATGCTATCCACACTCAAACACCAAAAAAAAAAAAAAAAAAAAAAAAGAAAAGGAACCAGATTCCTCATTCCAGATACAGTGTGATAAGAAGTGTTATACGGAAGGTTTCCAAGGGGTGCTTATGTCACCCGAGCATTTAATCCAGTTGTGGAGGGTTTAAAAGAGTTCCTGGAGAATGGTGCTCTTGACTGAATCATGAAGAGTGAGAGGAAGAGTGAGAGGAGGTTAATCAGGAAGATCAACTTGAGACAGGAGAGCACCTACCACGCTTGAAGCACCAAGGGTGCATTTAGAAGATGGCTCTTCTAATCTGAAAGCTGCTTGAGGTTCAATAAGAAGGAAAGAAGTAAAAGCCATGTCAGTGAGAGGTATATGGCTGATTAGATGAACTTCGGTTAATCACAGACTTAGTTTAAAACAGTAACTCTCAACATAATCTTAGGGTGTTTCTCGTAGGGGGTGTGCAGTGAAGAGAGGTTGGAAAGACAGGGGGCTAAAATCTTCTTGGTCAGTCTTGTCATGCTGCAGAGATCACTCTGCTCTCCCAAACCGTGTTGCTAACTCTCCCAGGGAAAGGAATTCTGTGTGCTTTAAAAATGAAAACAAGTGATTTGAATATACGCCGAATTCCGCTGAGTAGAGAATTACCAGAATTACCGGGTTAACAAAGTGAAGTTCTAAGAGTGAATTTCAGGCTTGGCTCCAGTAGGGCAAGGTGTTGGGTTGGGTGGGAGGGGAGGGAATGAATAGTGTGGTGCTTTCCTGGAGCATTAAAATCACGGACGCAGTGCCTGGGTGGCTCAGTTGGTTAAGTATTGGACTCTTGGTCTCTGCTTGTGACCCAGGTCGTGATCTCGTGGGTCATGAGATTGAGTCCCGGGTAGGGCTTCACGCTTAGCACGGGGTCTGCTTGAGAGTCTCTCTCCCTCTCCCCTGGCCCCCTCCCCCTCTCAAATCAATCTTTAAAAAAATAAAATTACTGAGAAGCCAGGTATGTGTGGTTATAAAAAGAAGACATGTTTCTAACTCTTCAGAAATGTTCAGTTTAGTGGAGGAGGACCAAAGAAGGATAAAAATAATACTCAGAAGTAGAAGGAACCGAAATCACCAAGCAGGGAAGCCAAATTCCTGCTATGTCCCTCTCACTAGACTCCCTTCCTCCCATTTCCCACCTGCAATTAAGAACCCCACCTTTAGGACATCTGAGAAAGGAAGATAAATACTAATCAGACATTTGTGATATGTAGTCACAGTTTCCTAAGCAGATTCTTCTGAAACTTGTCAGCCAGTAGCGTTTGTATGGCTGTCCGCATTTCTGGTAGCTCTTCTGGAGATCCTTGTGTGAGTGGGATCAGCTGCCATCAAACTCTGGGCTCTGTGCTGCTGGGAGCAAAAGAAAAGAGTAATAAAAGTTGGAATTGGTCTGCTGAGCAAAGGCTGCTTCTTCTTCTTCTTCTTCTTCTTCTTCTTCTTCTTCTTCTTCTTCTTCTTCTTTTTTTTTTTTTTTTAAAGCAAGAGGCTAGGAGTTGGGGGAGGAGGGATTCCATTAAAGGAAGAAAACTTCCTGTGACCAAGGCAACCAGCAGGCCCCCCCAAAGCCTGTGGGAGTTTGTCGGGAGAGGGAGGAAGTCCTGTAGACTTGTTACATCAAGATGTTACTGTTTTTAATCAAGAGTCCTAGGTGACCCTTAGGCAATTAACTCATGGTCTAGTTGGTCTATTATGTATCTTCAGCTGATTCTTTATACATTTTCTTCTCTTGTCCCAACGCTACTAAATTTGAGACGTGGTTATGAGCGGCTGCATTCAGCATTAATTTAATCCTGGTCTTCATTCATTTCTCTCTCTTCTAGCTGACTGAAAAAGGAGGAAGTTATTTCAATCAAGGTTTTATCCTTTTAAGAGAAAAGGGAATAATTTAAATACATGCCTCATGCTGTTTCTAAAAGCAGGGCAAGTAGCCTAATGAAATAATTCTGACCATATGACTGAATCTATATTTCATTTTCATTGCCAGGTGCATCCAACTGGAGCTGGAAATAGCAATATAGATCCATGTTTGTTCAAGTGATCATAAGAAAGTGGTTCTAAAGGTTACTGTTTCAGCAAATTAAAATTCCAAGAGCGTGATTACAAATATATGCCTTAATAATAGTAGGCATTTTTTAAGATTGCATGAATTAAAGAAAGAGTCAAATTTATAGTTTCTAGTTAACCCAGGGGTCAATATCAAACAAACTTTGAATGAAAATAAAGGCAGAGAAAAAAATAGGTAAGGAAGTATTTATTTAATAATATGGCATTTAACCAGAAGAAAACTTATTCTGTAACTCAGCTTGTTATTTTGCATTAATTTGAGATATTTCATATTGGACTCTTCCACTCCCTTCAGTACTATTTAAATTTTTACCCACCAATTTATAAGAGATAGGTTCATTAAGAAACATATGGTTAATTGGATATTTTCTATGACTCATTGGGGCAAGCATGTTCCATTAATGACATAGGGTACTCTGAATATGGTAAGCACCCCAAAAATACTCCAAATGCATAGAAAAAAGTTACTGGATTAGAGTGTCAAGAGCAAAGATTTTTGCCCCCTAGGCTGGATTTACAATGTCAGAAACTTTAGCTAAATGTCTAAGAGTTACATTTTCTAGAGGAGATGATACTCAGGCCCAGTGGAAATGCTCAGAATTGGAAATCTGTGGTCCTCTACAGCTGCTCTCTCTAGCATGTCTAGGAAACATGATGGCTAAGCTATGGGCTTCCGGGTAGATTGCTGAAGGTGGTTCACTTTTACAGCTCTTGATCTCATCAACTACGGAGACAAATGGGAAGGAAAAATGACAAATGGGTTCTTGGTGAGAAGTGTTTTGTTTTTCATGACATTGCTCAATGTGTTTTGATACTTTTCCTAGGAATATTGATGGATTTGCACATATGTGTCCATATTTCTTCAACTGCCTTCCTATTGCTAATTGGTGTTTATGAGTTAGTTTTCCTAAGTCTTGGGAAGGCATCTGTGACCACATCTTTGAGTGGAACCCTGGAGCAATCCAGATTTCTTTAGTGATCCTTAGCCTCATGAATACCTGATTATAACCTATCCCTTCTATATGTTCTCTTCCTTGATGGACAAAATTAGTGACGTGTCCAATGGGTCAGATTTAAAATTATTTTATCCAACCATGAAGTAGAGTTGGAATCCCAGAATTGGGTCTAAGGAGAAGTGAGGTCCAGGTGAGCAACCAGTTTGAGCTCTAGCAGAACTAAAGTTTAACAAATTGTGATCACTCCTCAATAATTAATAAATATATTAATGCTAAGGTTATCTTAGGTGGATTCTTAAAATAATTTGACTACTTGGTTTAATCAAGCCAAATCACAAGACTGGGAATTCCAAGTGTCTGGAATTCAAGTATCTGAAAAATGGTTACTAAAATTATAAAAACAATGAAGTCAGTTCTAGTTAGTGAAAATATTATTAAATCTCAGTAATAAAAATTACCTTTAATCATATTGAAATATGTTGCATTTTGGCTTGCAGCCTAAAAAGGGTTTTAAGTGTGATATATTTATGTTACATAAATAGAAGCTCAATTCGTATTTATTCAATGGAATAAACAGAGCACACCTGGTACTAAATGTAATAAACTTTGGACTCATTTTCAGAATGGTTAAGTCAGCATTCTTTTGGATTTTTTTTTTTTTTTTTTTTTTTGGTCTTGCTATGACTTTTTCCTGTTTTAACTTCTCCTCTCTTCTCACTCTAAATACTGTTCCTTCCAATATTTGAAAAAAAAAATGTGAATATTCTGAGAATCTCTAGCCAATGTATCTTCAGGTAAAAAATGTTTTCTCCAGCTGGTATGCTAATAGAGTAGTATTGCTGAGCTTTTTGTTATTTCAATAATAGACACTTTGCTGCTTATTTCTAATCATTTGTTCAAGGGACGGTATGGGACACCTGATCTCTTGAGTATGGTCCAGCAGGCTAGGGTTGATACTTTATTTCTGCATCAGGCCACCTGATGAAGAATGAGGGTGCAGATCTGTCCTCAGTTTCCCCAAGATAGAAACTCTCTGTGTCCCACTGCTCCCATAAAGAAAAAAACCAAGTAGTATAAACTTGACAACCAGAGACTAAATCTTTTCTGGGGCTTAGCAAAATACAGGAACTATGGTTTCTGGCATGAGGAACTATAAACTCGACGTTCATTCTTCTGAGGATGGGCATAATTAAATATTTGCCACTGAATCATGAAAATGAGGTGATGGGATAGTCAGTGAAATGACATAGTCTTAATGGCCCTGTCTTTTCAATCTTTCCCATCAGCAGAAAAAGAAGGGAAGCATCAAATAGTATTTTATTCTCATATATCTGGTGACTCGGGAATTTGGACAGGCCACAGCAGAGATAGTCATTTTCTGCTTCCCAGTATCTGAGGCCTCAGGAAGGGAAGATTTGAATAACCAGGCATGATTCAAACTCTAGAGGCTTCGATCATTTTCACACCTATATCTGGCATATGGCAGAAAGAACTCAAAGGCCTCACTTAGGTGGTTCTAGCAACGGGAACTCCCGCTCAGGGATTTTCCATGTAGTCTGAGCTGACTCACAGCATGGTGGCTGCTGGGCCCTTGGACTTTTGACATGATGACTCTGTGCTTGTGAGTGTTTATTCCTGTAAAAAAAGGTGGTAGCCATGGGGCTTTTTGTGACCTAGCTTTGGAAATCACATATTGTCACCTCTACTGTATTCCTTTAGTCAAACCTTTCATGAGCCCACCCAAATTCAAGGGAAGGACAGACCTCCTCTCTTGATGAGGGCCGGTTTTGGAGATTCTGGCCAGGCTTTAAAACAGACCCAGGAGGACTGGTTTGCTTCTGAAATAGCCTTCTTCAGTATTGCGGATAAGGCTCAGATTAGTCCTTCCTTGTTTCCTCATGGACTCTGTTTCTATGCGAGAGCAGTTCTTCCAACTCAGTGTGTGACACACGCCTCACCTACATGAGAGAGGGATGAGAGAAATGTTGCCGAGTGCTAACTGATTATGTGTGTCATGTATACCCCTACCAAACTCGTGTCCGTATTAGCTCCGCCTAATCTCTTCAAACTTTCTTAAGACCCTCTGGGAGTGTTTCTTTCCAGAGTCATTGACATTTGGGAAAGGGTTTCGCCTGCTTGGCCCATTTTCCCCAAAGACTGTACATCTCCAATCTGCTAGATATGTCTGGCCACCGTCCCTGAAGAAAGTCTCAGAGTCTCTCACAGACTTGTTGCCCTTTCTTTTAAATAGAGTAAACTGGTATCCAGTTGATGGAAAAGAGCTCAAACTTCTGCTCTGGGATAAGTATTAACATTATAATAAAAGATTTAGGAATACTCCTAAGTGTTAAATGTTTTGCAAGAAAGTGTGGAATCTTCGCAGGAAGAGGATAGAGTCACCATCTTTAAAGGAATTTACTGTCTTATGTGAAAAGGTAGACAAGCAGACGCATTCTCTCAAAAATGTCCAGCTGCTGCAGCACCGTGGAAAGCTACATATGACATGCCAACATGTGACTCGTTTAGCTATTCTTCTGGGCAGCTGAGCCTGAATGTGCCAGTGATTGGAACTGGGTGACACTAACAAGGAACACTCAGTGGTGAAGGTGAATCTTAAGGGGAAGAATCAAGTTCCATTGGTGATGAGGTAGAGAAAGCACCGTGGGAAGAAGATCCAGAGGTCTCTCTGGGGTTCAAAAAGGATGAGACATTTTGAGGTCCATTTTCAGAGATGTGTGCTTTTTGACCAAAGTGAAGCATTGGGCTCAGTTCTAGGTCTTGGAAATATTTTCTACCTAATTAGATGCCTTGACACCAATTCTCACCTTCTTCTAGCTCCCAAGCCATGGATTTCATCAAAGCAAGGTTGGTGCTTCACTTCACTGCCCTGGTGTCTTACGCAGAATCTGGAATTGTGCATGAATCCAGGATGTGCTGGTTACATCTCAATGGAATTAGATGACCTTGAGCAAATTTAGACCTTAACATCCCATGACCAGCCAGGTACACCTGCTGAGGCCTCTGTTTCTGGAGTTCCCAGAATTGCCCTAGGGATACTTTTGGATCTGTTTTATAAGCTGAAGTCTTTGCATAAAACAATCCTGTTCCCTTGGAAGTCTACAAAGCTGTTTTTAATTGAGCAGTCCTATCACGCTGGTTGTGCTCAGTGATTTTTTGAGCATACTAGCCCTTGTTGAATGAGCCCAGGGCCTGAGCCAAACTTTTTGGAAAAAGTAGAAAAATAAGAAATCTCAGATGTTGTGATTTGTTTCCTCCTAGAAAAAAAGAACCTGAAAGTCAGATATACATACCAGCTTTGAAAATACTTATAAGAAATGGTAAGAAAGTCCCCATTCAAATTTTATACTTATTTCTCCCTCTTCCCACATGATACATTTTTGTTTTTAGCATTTTCTTTCTTTTTTTTTTTTATGATATTCAGTTAGCCACTGTATAGTACTTCAGTGGTTTTTGATGTAGTGTTCGATGATTCTTTGACCTTTTCTGTGGAAACAGCTCTGGGCGTCTAGAAGCCTTGCTGCTTCTCCTAATGCATGTACGTTTCATACTTTTCTCATCTAAGGGCTTCTGTCATTTTCAAGAAGGCGAAGCTGATGAAAACTCACATGTCGCAGTGTTTTAAGGGTAGGACTAGCCCACAGAAGCCTGACTGGTGGCCAAGGCTGGTTCTAGACTCTTTTAGCCAACACATTGCTGCTATTACAATCCCCTGCTGGCTCCTTGTAGTAAAGTTTAGGACTGGTTAGTCTCAGTCCCGATAGGGTTATCAGAAAAGCCAAACGAAAGACGAACTCTGACACTCACAATGCTCATAATCGACTCATGACAAAATAAAGTGATTCTGTTCCATAATCTTAGCTATGCCCAGGTCACCATCTTGCCTGGCTGGTTTTGTTGATGGCAGCATAACCTTACACAGATTCCAAAGGCAGAACCCCTTCCAGAAACCAGAGAGTGGTAGATTATGTAACCAACCTGGGATAGGATCAGGTTTACCAGAGGCTGATAACTAACAACTTATAATCATTCGCCTTTGCCAAAGACATCCAGAGAGATCTTGTTTTTCTTCACAGGACAGTAAAATGGTTCAAAATTTTACACAGTCAAATGAATACATTGCTTATTAAGATTTATTTTCCATGTAAAATCTATAGTTCATTAAAAAATACATTCCTTGGGGCGCCTGGGTGGCTCAGTGGGTTAAAGCCTCTGCCTTCGGCTCAGTTCATGATCTCAGGGTCCTGGGATTGAGCCCTACATCGGGCTCTCTGCTCAGCGGGGAGCCTGCTTCCCTTACTCTCTCTCTCTGCCTGCCTCTCTGCCTACTTGTGATCTCTGTCAAATAAATAAAATCTTTAAAAAAAAATACATTCCTTAATCTCTTTTCCAGCTGTGCATCCACTCTTCATCAAGGATGGTGGTAATGTAATAGGCAAAAGAAGACAAAGGGCCAAATATATAAATAGCAAAAAGTGAAAATTACATTTTAGTAAGCCATCTCATTTATTTGAGACACAGAGAGGCATAAACTCAGTAATCAACACTTAGGATTCAGTGTGTTGTGTTCTATGACTCTCTCTGGAAAGGATCTTGGTTTCATATTACATCTGAAAGGGAGCAGACATTAAAAATGGTTCCTATTCTCTACTCCACCTCATCCCACTTGTCTGTGTTTTATGGCTTACAAATGGTACCAAGTTGAAGCAGGAGAGAAAGGAAAGAGTGGCCCATAGTGGGGAATTTGTCCACATCTACTCCCAAAGGGCCCTGGAAGATCCTGAGTTTTCCCAGGTTTTGTATTAAATCAAAGAACTCTAGGAGGTCTCATCTAGATCTAGGCACAGGTGAAAATGTGAAGTGACCTGGGGATTGAAGTCCAAGGACATATCCTTAGCCGTATTACTATACACTCCCCTCCTTGCAATGGGCCAGAGCCAATCCTATCTTTTTGAGAACATGCAGATAGGGAATGATGGAGTTTGGAATGATGGAGTTTTAAGTAATGGGAATTATTTTGGCCTTTACTAAAACCTTGTAGTGTTATTATAATAGTGACATATTGGTATAGCACCTCATCATTTTTTAAGATACTGTCCCTTCTAGTATCATATTTGACCAAACAACTTAGATAAAGAAAAGAGTATCCCCATTTTATAGAGCAATTCACTGAGGCTCTATGGGGATGAACACTTCCTACAAGATGATTTAGAAAAGTGAGTAGCCCATGCACTTTCCATTAAAGGCTTTTGTGACTCTCCCTAACATGTGTTCCTTGAACACAGTTGTGTTGGGCAGCATAATGGCCTTTCACAGATAACCACATCCTAAGCCCCAGATCTTTACATTGCAAAGGATATTTATGGTTACACACGGAATTAAGGTTGCAAATCAGCAGACTTGAAAATAGGGAGGTTATCCTGGATTATCCAAGTGGGCCCACTATAATCACAAGGGTCCTTGAGTGTAGAAGAGAGAGGCAGAAGAGGATGTCAGAGTGACGCAGTATGGGAAGCACTAGGTCTCTTGTTTGTGGCTTTGACCACGGAGAAAGGGCCACAGGTCAAGGAACGTGATGGCTCTAGAAGCAGGAAAAGGCAAAGAAATGTACTTTCTCCTATAGCTTCTGGGAGGGAGTGCTGACGCTTGGATTTTAACCCAGTGAAATGGTGTCAGACTTCTACCTTACCGTGAGATGATAGATTTGTGTTGTTTTAAGCCACTAACTTTGTGGTAATTTGTTATAGCAGCAATAGAAAAATACTAATACACCAATGCTGTGGAATGTTTTATTTACAAGAGGTTTCTGAGACAGTGGTATACTGGGTAATGTTTAAGAACCCACTCTCCAGGGAAAGGAAAAAAGTCCCATTAGTGTCTGCCACTCTTCATGGTGTAAATGCTCCCATCATTGCTGATTTCAAGCCACCAGTAACATTGCCTATCTCAGAGTTGGGAAGGGAGGCCCACAATATCTTGTGAGCTGGTGTCAGCCAGTGGCAGTAGGCTCCTGGAATATGTCTGGGAAACTGTAACAGCTAGCCCTTTCAGCATTGCTCTGTGCCCATTAGGTTTATTAGTGGTAGCCCTTCAGAGAAGAAGTCTGCTTCGTGCTACACAGCCCAGCACTCCAAACTTAACTGACAACACTCTTTTCACCGAATGGTGGATGCTAAGTGGAAAGTTGGTGACAAAATAGTACCAGCTGTGTTATCTACTGCCTGCTCCCAGCCCAGAATTTTTTAGACTCTACTAAAAAATCTACCCAATTCATGACTACCATCCACTTTTTTCTTCTTATCCATCTTCTAAGAATCAGGGAATGTGAGTCGAGGGTAGTAAGACCAACTGAACCAGGGATAGATACTTGTGGCTCTAGCCATTGTCACTGGCCATCCAGTTTGCCAGGCAAAGCAAGTGGCAGCAAGCAGCTGAGGAATAAATGATCTATGCTGACATCAAAGATCTAGTGACTGAGGTTCTCGTCTTTTCTATCATGGTCAGTCCAAGTTGTCAACTGAGGCAGGGTCCCCTTGCTTCAAAGAGACCGGCTTTTGCGTCCTGGGTGTTAGTGTAATAGGGTAGATGACATTTGCCCTGTGACTCCGACTTCATATAATTCCCTCCTAGGCTTTCCAGAAGCTTGGGGGAATCTTTTGATAATGGTTTAATTTTTCCCTGAGCTTGTTAATTCTGCTGATTGGGGCATAGGGGTCTGGGTGAGGTGCTTTAATCTTGCTAATTAACTGCATTTCTGTCTCTTCCTGTTTAGATCATTTCTTTTGGATGACTCAGTCTCTTTAGGGTAAATGTTCAGTCTTTCAGATTTCTCAACCCTTCCCCTGCTCTTCCCCGGGATGGTGTCATATGTCTCAGGGTTGGGGGCTGAGGGAGATCATGTAATCCTGTGGCGGTGGGCAAGTCGGGTTTCTATGAATGCAGGTCCTTGTTCTGTGTGCTGTTCTCGGGCTCTGCGGTGAGGAAGTTTGTCTGTTCGGGCCCGCTGGGGTCTGCTGACATGTGACTGGCTCTGTGTGGCCTTGAGAGGGATCATGCTGATATCCACACCTGACGTTTGTGGGTGTAGACATTGGCTTGCAGTCTCCTGTCTCCATGCTCTGCTGCCCTTGCTTCCAACCCAGACTTCCGCCAGCCCTCCCGATGCCCTGTGGGCCCCCTTTGGAGCTCACAGGATTCAGGCATACCCCTCCCTGAAAACTGCTACTGCAGACTCTCAAAGGACATCTCTCTTGTTGCTGCATTGTCCTGCCGGTGGCATGTTGGCTGAGACACAGAGACAGATGGGAACTTCCTCATCCCTCAGATTGTACCAGAGAAAGGCGATTGCTAACTCCAGTGTTTGTGGGTCACCCAAGCTGTTGGCGCCGGATGGGGGGGCTGGGTATTAGACATTTCAGAATCTGGTTCTGCCATTCTTGACTACCATTTCTGTGCTTCTTTTTCCCCCTCTGCCATGCTCAGAGAAGTAGCTTTCCATTAAGCGCCTTTCTGATTGAAACATTTCTTAGGCCACGTCTATTTCAATAAGCTTTATGGCTTAGCTTTCATTGGTGGAGAAATAACCTTTCTGTGTCAGGGGAAAAAGTTCTAAACTATGAGGTAACCAGGTGTGTTTTCTCATATAAGGAATCATGGAAAAACTAGGAAGTAAGAATTACCTAGCATGGAAATACACTACTTGATATCCTGGCTATTCCCACTGTACTTGCCAATAGAATTGTGCAAATGAGGACATAAAGCTCCTCACCCCCACACCCTTCCCCAATATGAGATCACTGGAGAATTTAAGCTCCATTGAGTTTTGTGCCTAATGTGTATGTGTGTGTGTGTGTATGTGTGTGTGTGTGTATATATATATAGAAATTTGATTCATTCATGGAAGCTAAAGTGGTATGATCCTAGTGGACATTTGTATTCATAATTTGTTTTTAATAGACTCAGAAGAATGTCTTTATTTTCCAGAAAGGCCTCCCCCTACCTTTATTCCTCTGGTTATTTGTATTAACCTCTCTTATACCATATTGTCATTAGTTTTCACGTCTTCCTTGCTCTCTCCTAACATCTCCCAACCAAGCATGTCTGACCAGAAGAGACAGAATCTTGTGATGTTTATGTCTGTATCTTTCATGCATGTATCCCAGATAGTGTGCCTGGCCCATGGTAGCTGCTCCATCCATGAATGGATGAAGGACTTTGTAGGTAACCTTTCAGCAAATAGGCAGTCAAGAAAAAAATCTCAGGCCATCATCAACATCAGGTCTCTGGTAGAGGCGTGATGACTCAGCCGTGAGACCAACTCATGAGAAGTGAATCACAGCCGACTGAAAACCTCGTTTTAAAATACGGGATATTTTCATCAAATTTGATAATGTGGATTGACTGTGTGAATATGAAATATCCAACCAATGGTAAATATTGAATGGGGTTTTAGAGCAGTATTTTCTTATGACAAAATAAACACAATTGGAGCAAACAGGGTGTTCTTTCTAAAATTTAGACATACTGTAAACACTTAAGTTTGCTATTATTATGATTGTTATTGTTGCTGACACCAAGAGTACACTGCTACTAGCTCGTCAATAGTTGTTTTTTTTAATTTAAATAATTTAAATAATGAATGCTTACTTACAGAAAAAGTGATAAAGCACAGAGAGGTTTAAAAAAGAAACTATTCTGATTGAAGATAATCACCACTAACAGCTTGTTCTCTATATTTACTGCCTCTCAGAAAAAATTACATCATGCTGTATTCAGTATTTTACAGAGTGCTTTTTGGTTTGACTTAATAGCAATAATATTGTTGACATCTTTTTAATATTTTCTTTTTCCTAGCCTAATGCTAAGTTGTACTGACTCATTAATATATTTCTAAATTTTATGAGGTATTCAAAATTTTTTTTTTCACATAGAAAAAAAAAAAGCCACTTGGCTTCATTAGTAGGATTTTCTGCTATACCCAAACAATTAAAACAAATTTTTTTTAAGATTTTATTTATTTATTTGACAGAGAGAGACAGCAAGAGAGGGAACACAAGCAGGGGGAGTGGGAGAGGGAGAAGTAGGTTTCCCGCTGAGCAGGACCCTGGGATCATGACCTGAGTTGAAGGCAGATACTTAACAACTGAGCCACCCAGGTGCCCCCTAAGCAATTTTTTTGGACTAATTTTTAAACATGAGAAGAAGTTTTATTTGGTCTGTGCAATTGATTAATGAATTATGTCCTGGGGCCTGGCTTTGAATCTCAGGCTCAGCTGTGAATATTAACGAGACCCACATTTTGCCTTCCGATGGTCTAGATACTGTTGAACACACTAACCAACTCAAATGTGTGTTGCCTTGAATATAACATATACTAATTTGTTTAAAATATGGGCAGATCTCACGCTGGGTCTTTGCAAGTGAAGAAAGTTTTTAGACTGTGAACATGGTACTGAAGTATGAGTGTCCCAGGAGTTTAGAACAGGTTCTGCTCAATGCACGAACCCGAAATGCCCTTCAGCTCATCTGTCCAACAGGTTACATGGATACAGGCATTTCTCAAGTACGGAATATCCGTATATGTCAGACTAAATTGATTTTCTTGGAAGCTACACTCAGAATTAAAACAAAAAACAGAAACTATTTCTAGTACCCTGTAACATTCTAAGAAAACAGTTGTTACTTACTCGTAATCTGAGATAAATATAACAAGCTGAGCAAAGGGGACCTTTGTATTTTGTGTAGAAGGGGGTTTCTAAGCACCTGAGTAAGGAAAACCAAACAAGGTGAATGAGTGTAGGAAAATTTTAGAGGTAGGACAACTTCATAAGCTCTTCATCAGGACAGTACATATAAATTTATATACATAATACTCAAATAATTATATATATATTATTCTCTATACCATAAGGAGCTGTATAACCTCTACCTGATTATACATTCTGGTAACATCTTCTGGCTTAGTTTGAGTGCTATATGACTTTAGAAAGAGCAATATTGCATTTATTTAAGCATGCCAAATAGTTAATCTGGCTATCAGAAATGTCTTGCTTTTTATAGTCTAGTATTTACACTTAGAGCTAGAGAAATTTCCACTCGACAGTGAACATGTTTTAGTATCATTATCTTGGAGGAAGATTTGTATTCCCTTTGATATCAAAAGTGGGAATTTGCCATAGAACAATGTAATCATTGTGTAGCATTGCAAGTCCCATAACACAATGTAATTGGAAGTCAAAGGTTATTCAGGAATGGAAAGCAAAGTACAAAATGACTAGCTGTCTACGAGTGTTTTCTAATTTTTCTATGAAGAGTATTTGTAGGATAATACGAACTTCATGAAAAAGTATCTGCTGTGACTCAGGTTGTACTATAAAATATTTAATTACATCTGACACTAAGTTTGTGTGTGTGTGCACACACGTGTGCACGTTAGGACATGTGATGCAATGCTAAACGTCTCCTGAAAAATGGAAGCCAATAAAGAGTTGGGCCAAATTTGGGGGTGAATTATTCATGGAAAGTGACATCTGCGAAGCTCAGGGTCTAATAAAAATACAAGGCAAATAAGTAAATGTTTCCTTTTCTTACAGAAGTGGATTTTTTTTTTTTTTGTATGAGGCAGATGTTCTTACATTACCTTATTCTAAATGACTACTGCAGCATGAAGAACGAAAACAGCATTTTCCTTCTTATGTTTCTAAAGTGAAGTGATCTAATTTAATTTGGTCGTTTTAAATAAAAGACATTTTAATAGTCCTGTAAGTCAGAGTTCTGTTAATTAATGGAGAGTGCTTGCAGAAATAGAATACATTTCTGGATATCTCTGCTGTAGGCAAAGATTTACTAATAGCTTTATGAAAACAATTTTAAATTGCAGTGATTATATTTGTTAAATGTAGAATGGGTGCCCTGGGCTCATTGATGCCAAAGTCCGTTTTGCTTTAAAATTCTATTCAGGGTTGTTTCTCAATGAAGTGAGGCATTTTCCAAGTTGTTTGAGAGAAAGAATTTTCTAGTTTTTCTTCAACATTGCTGAAACAGAGTGTTTACATTATTTTAAATTCTTTAAATTGCAAACGAACTGTTGCCCCATCTGTGCAAGTGAATGAGCAAAAATAAATGAGGTTATTTGCTGCAAATTATTTTGTATTTTTTTTTTTTTTTTTAACCAGGAGTTAACCATGTTTCAGCTATGAGAAACTGAAATTTAGACTTTCACTGAACTTAAGTAGCACGGCAAAAATGACCTAAAAGTGGTAGGACAGTTTCTAGAAGGTCTCGGTATTGACTTCGATGTGGAGGCTTTGGCACACTGGCCCTTAAAAGGGGAGACGAGCCTGTGAAAAGAAGTAGTTGGCTCTCAAATGCCCCATTCCTGGCATGCTTGGTGCTCACCTTTAAGCCTTACAGGGCTAGAAGTAGACTGCGTACTTAGGATTACTTAAATTCCATCCTTTGGCTGTTGTCACTAGAGCGTTTTGGGGGATAATGAAGTGGCTATAACTGTAGGAAGAAATAATTAGAAGCTAGAGATGAGCTAGAAAGCAGTTTTGGGGTTAGGTTGTGACATAAGGGAATCTCATCGATTACTTCAGCAAATATAGGTCAGAGCCAAAGTAGAAGACACTGCACTACATTCTATACAGGGTCTAGCTGTGTTAGCCAATATGAAGCTACTAGTCATCTGTGACAATTTCAACTTAAATGTTCATGACTTGAAATAAATAAAGTTTAGTTCTTTGGTTGCACTGTCCACATTCATGTGCTCAATAGCCAGGTGTGGCTAGTGGCTATCACACTGGACAGTGTGGATAAAAAAAACATTTACCTTATTACAGAAAGTTCTACTGGAGAGTGCTGGCAGGATGGCCAAAGACGTGATCCTGGTGCTTTCCACATTGGTAATCCATTTGAGGAGTTTATATAAACAGCTTTAACACCAACAGTGTACAGCATGAATAATTTGGGAGGTCAAGACAAGACAGCGGGACAAGTTCAGAGGAGGGAAGATCAAATCAGAGTGGACAGAAGAGAGTCACAGAAAAGGAAGAATTTGAGGTCAGCAAAAAAGAAAGAATGTGAGTTTATCAAAGGTAGATTGAAATGTTTCCTGCATAAAGGAAGACAGGCATACAAGGGCAGAGAGGATGGCGAGCTGGCTGTGGTGAAGAGATCATGAGCAATGTGGGCACCTGAAGCCATTGGCGTTCTGGCTGTGAGAGACATTGAGGCGAAGGGTTTGGGCTTTTTCTGAAGGACTGAGAAACCACTAGAATTTTTGAGCAGGGAATGTGATCCAAGTGTTATTTCAGGAAGACATTTCTGGCAGCAGCATACAGACTGGATTGGGTAGAGAGAGAAGTTGATAGACCATATTAACACATGTTGGAAATGGGCCATGTGTGCACATGTAAGGACCTGACCTTGAATATCGGCCACTTACTCTGGACACATACTATAGTGAACCTTGATTAAAATAAGCTCATCTTGTAATGGCATTTTTGGAAATCCAGGTATCCATATCATCCTAAATGACTGATTTTTGTACACCTCTCTTTCATTATTTTTACAGTCAACTGGATGCATATAGCTTGTTCATAATTCATAACAGAGGACGTGGAGGGACACAGAGACAAGAAGGTAAGATCAGTGGGAAAAAGTAAGCAACTGGAAATAATTCAGGCTGAAGAGAGAAACAGAATCAGGTAACTTAGAGGGGGCGTGACCTGATGGGTTTAGAGAACTGAAACCTAGCTGGATGACAATCACCCCCATTTTTGTCCCACTTATGCAGTGGTGAGGTTGGCGCCCACTAGTCCTGGCCATCTGCGTCTCTTCTCAGTTTTGCTCTCAGTGAGTCTCAGGTGGAGTATTTACACCATGGAAATTGGCAAATGTTACAAATCAGGATTCTCTTGATCTCAGCTATGCAGAGCTGTGTCCCCACTACACCCACAGGAACATGCAGACAAGCTTGATCTCGTCTTTAAAAGACTAAAAATTGAAGTTACCATGATGCCGAGCAGTCCTACTGAGGGCGGGGAGACGAGTGCTTCCAACCGAGAGTTTATAATTCTAGATAATACGTATGGATCTATGGTGTTTTGTAATGCCGTGTACCTCTTAAGCTCCATGTACAAATCCTTCAGAGGTGTCGTTTTTAGATCCGTTTTTCCCTTCCTGCTTTGCCATGGAGCTGTCCGGGAGTTGCCTGGAAGAGTAGAGACCCCGTCTTCCTGGCTTCTTGGTACAGATTTTATGTAGCTTTGTGTGTGATTTCTGGATAGGAAAGCTGTCTGTGTAGTTCCACGCTTACTAATTGGTGTGTATAGCTTGCCTCCCTTTAAGCTTGGGAATAAGTTTTTTTTTTTTTTTCTTTTAATGGGCTTAGACACCTCCCTAACTATTGAGTTTCCTACAGCAGCAGTGGCAAGAGGCCATGCCCTTCCAGGTGCCATCGGTCCAGCACCCATGGCGTGTCTGGTACTGTCCTCAACACTTTCCAGGCCCGATCTCAATTCCTCCTCCACCATCATCCTTTTAGTTAGAAACTATTATGCCCCTCAGCCAGATGAGAAATCAGATCTAAAAGGTTAACACACTTGCCCCAAGTCACCTGAGTGATTGAGCTGGGATGTCAGTTCAAACCTCTTGGACATTATAATGCTGACCCTTCAGCCCTAAGCCATATCGCATGGAGAAAAACTCTTTCCTGGTGGTCATAGGCCCACCAGAAGCCATGATGAGTGAAACATGACAGCCCTGAGGGCTTTGGCTGCCAGGAATGAGGCTTTTTTTTTTTTTTTTTTTTACTGTGTGCCCAGAGTGTGTTGCTATTACCTTTATGGGCTTGTGGGGAGAATAAAGCCCAAGGTGCACTTGGACACACAAGGGGAACCTTGTTCGAGAGATCTGACTTCCTTTGAAACCTCACAGGTAATGAGCGGATTCAGTGGTTCTAATAAAACGCCCGTGAGAATTCCCAGATTGAGTCAGGGTCCCAGATTGAGAAAATCTATGACCCAATTTTTCCAAGTCTTGCCTCATTCCAACACTCTAATATTTTAAACACAATAATAACAATAACAAACTACGCAGACATTTCTGAGATCTAGAAGTAGAAAAATCACTCCTGAGATGTAACCTACACAATGCGGTCATGAAAAAGCACACTTTGGGGAGACCTTAGAATGCCCCCAAACGGGTAAATGACTCTAATAATAATAATGCAAAAAAATAAAAAATAAAAAAAACAAAAAAACATGCTTGCAAAAGGACCCAATCACAATAGCAAATCCGGTCTGTGGAGCTGATGGCATTTGGTGAATTGGGTGTGTAGCTTGGAAAAGCTATCTGCTTTCGTAATGTCACGTTTGTGTATATTCACACTTCTGCGCGGATACGCGTGTGTAATAGTAACTTGGTGAAATACCCAGAGGGTGTGGAAATTCCTGCCCAGGCTTGGTTTTTAGACATGCTTCCTTTATTCTCAACACCCATGCACATGAGAAACTGCAGTTCAAGTACAGACTTGGCAGGCAGACCCTGCTCCCTGTGTTTCTGAGACACTCTTCCTTTCTCTCCAGTGGTACCTATATGGGGGGCACTAAGCAGCCTCACACTGGCCTCTCAGGCTTCCGAAGGGTATTGAAGACTTGTTTGGAGCACATAATTTATGCTGTGCTGAAAAACAGTCGCGACTGTAATGGTGCCCAGAGAATCCAAGTTCTCTGAAGCCCGGATCACATTAATATGCAGTATTTCATTTACCGCCCCTTGCTAAGTAGGTTTGAGAGGATAATGCCTTGTTTGAATAATAATATAGCACATTTTACTATTCAAAGTGCTTTCACATAAATCATCCTTCTCATTTTATTTTTGAAACAATGAGGGAGATAAGGCCAGGATTATTACCTACAGGGAATCAGAAGCTCAGAAGGGTCAAGTGTTTGACTCAAAGTCATACTGCAGGCTCTCAGCAAAGCCGAGATTAGAAGCTGTGATTCTTCATTCTCAGTTCAGCTGGGTCTTTTTGAAAGAATGTTAGTGCCCACAGCTTCATGGGTAGAATACTGAAATTCTCAGGCACGGCTCCTCGTTTCTAAGTGTTCGTTTCTATGGTTTGCTTTTAGCATCATTTAGATTTTGTGGCCTTATGAGATGGCGGGAAATGGTGAATGAAAGTTAATAATGTAACCTTTTCTCTTAGTAGATGACTTTAAAATCTGACATGAAAGCGTATCAATTTCTTAAACTAAATATACAAAATTGGCTCCAAGCCATGTCTAATGATAGCATTTCCTGATCCTCGTTTTTCATCCTTGTATTTAATCATAGGCAGGGTAGTGAGTTTTGTGTGAGACAATTATTGAGAAAGCTCCCAGTGATCTCTGTACTGTCACAGAGTTGACCTAGCTACTCTTAGTGTCAGAAATTGTTTAATTCATTTGTAATTTAATAGTTTCAACTTGTTTGAAATGGGATTTTGATTTGTTCGTAAGGTTTTTGTGCTTAGTCCCTTTTCATTACTTTTATTCAAACATTCCTTTAAGGATATCTATGTTATTTTGCAAAATACTAAGTGTGATGATATATATGTGTTTAACTATATATATGCTGGAGGGTTTAGTGTAGTACTGTTCTCTTATTCTTTTTTGGGGGGGAATCCCTTCTTGCTCTCCTCACACTCCTCTTGCTCCCCAGTGACCCATAACAACCAAAAGATTCATATTTTAGTTATCTTACCATGTTTGTGTAATTGCAAGTAAAAATATACACAGATATACATACATATATGTGCAAATATCTGTATGTGTACATACATATATACACACACTTATGCACATGTGTAATAGGAATTATTTATATTTTTTATAAATATAAGATTATATAATAAGACTTTGATGTAACTTACTTGCTCACTTACTAATAGGACATGAAAATACTTCTACCGTGTCAGATGGTCCAGCTCTCTTGCCTTTAGTGGCTGTGTTACAGAGCGTGGTGAGAATACACCACATGAATTCAACCATTCACTTATCAGTAGGCTTTCCTTTGTTTCCACTTGGGTCTCTTCTTGCAATTTGAAACAATCCAACATGAAATGTAATCAGTCAATGCTTCATGAAATACTCATATCTATATCTATCTATTTCATTTCCATACAATGGTTGGAGTGGGAACTATAGATTGAAGAGCATTTTTAACTTAATAGGTATTTGACACCTTGCTTTCTAAAAGAGACTGGAATACTTCATGTTTCCAGCACTGTATGGGTGTTCTCATTTTCTTTTTTCCAATCATACTATTTCCTTTTATCCAAATCTATAATGTATTCTTATTTCTATCTCTACTAGTCTGAGGGCAAATTGATAAAGGAACTTTTTTTTTTTTTTTTTTTTTTTAAGCTGCTCTCCAGGGCGCCTGGTTGGCTCAGTCGTTAAGTGTCTGCCTTCCGCTCAGGTCATGATCCTGGGGTCCGGGGACTGAGCCCTACATGGGGCTCCCTGCTCCATGAGAAGCCCGTTTCTCCCTCTCCCACATCCCCTGCTTGTTTTCCCTCTCTTGCTGTGTCTGTCTTTGTCAAGTAAATAAATAAAATCTTAAAAAAAAAAAAAATCTGCTCTGCATAATGATGGGAACATCTTTTTTTTTTTTTTTAAGATTTTATTTATTTATTTGAGAGAGAGAGAGAGAGAACCAGCAGGGGGAGGGGCAGAGGGGAATGGAGAAGCAGACTCCCCGCTGAGCAGAGAGCACAACGCTGAGCTCCATCCCAGGACCCTGGGATCAGGACCTGAGTCAAAGGCAGATGCTTAACTAGCTGAAGCACCCAGGCGCCCCGATAAAGGGACATATTATTGTGCCGTTACATTTTCCCTTGCCCGCTACCAGTGAGAGCGAGCGTCTGCTCATCCAACTGTTGTTCTTTGCCTTTGCTTTTCCATGAACTACCTATAACTATCCCAGGCCTGAACTCAATCTTTTTTTTGTTTGCTTGTTTGTATGTAATACCTATCTATGGTAATGAGTATTATATACTATTCCTTTATTATTTGGTTTACAAGCATTTTTTTCCCCCTATTCTAGGTTGGTCTTTTGACTCTGTGTATGCCATCTTCTGCCAATTTAGTTTTTCTGAAGTACAATATGTCTATTTTTTCCTCTATAACTTCCTGGTTTCCTAAAATGTCAGTTAAAATTGCACATGAAGTCTTCTAGTACTACTTCAAATTTTTTCAAATCAACATATTATTTACTCTTGTCTAATGTATAGGAATGAAATGCCGTAAGGTTGGGGCCCCTGTTGAAGTTTTTTCTTTGTGTCATTGCTAGTGATTAAGTAATCTATTCCTTTGTCAATGAATTGAACCTCTACTTTTGTCTTTATTAAATTCTCATACATACTGGGATTCTCTCATTTAATTCTCTGATACGTATTTTTAAAAAATTTCCTAAAACTGATGGATGCAAGGCAATTTGTGGCGATTACCTGGCATTTCAGAGGAAAGAGGAGACATTACAACACAAGATACCAAAGTATGGGATTCACTTCACAAACAGCTTATCAGCAAGGAAATTTGAGGGAGCTAAGTTTCTGGCCATTTTTCGTGACTATGAACATAGCGTCAGCAAAGACAGAAGCATGACGTTATGCATTTGCAACATGATTTGGCCAGCATTGTTCTGTTTGTTTGGGAGTTTTGAGCATGCCAGACTCGCTTGTTTGAGTGCTATCATGCAATACATAGGTGTCGCCTCTGAGACTGATGTCACAGTAGTAGCAGATTTACAATTATAATAGAATCAAAACTTGTCCTCATCAGCAAAGGGGTTGACAAAAATCTTGGGATATCTTTGTGTATGTCAAAGAAAGGAAGACTGGATGAGAACATAACTGCAAACTTAAAGCCCACATTCGAACACCGTTGATTAATTAAAATTATTTTTGTCCCACTGCTTTTTACCCTTTGGCCATGGAATTAAAAATTTTTATCATACTTTTAGGTGATATCACTTTCCCAGATGACACAGGGCACTGAGGAATAAATAATTCCAAGACAGATAGAAGAATCAAAATTCAAAATCACTCTGACAGTTTATGATAAAATAGTGACATTTACTCAGGATATAAGTAAAGCTCCTCATATTGATTGAGAAAAATAACTCCTATAGGAAAACATTATATTTGAGCAGGGTTGCTCTGACCCAGCATAAATAGTATGAAGTTTATGCTTTTATGTCTTATCTTTAAACCACAAAGGAGCTGTATACTCTGGCCCGAAATACCCAGGTAAATATGGAATTTCTCTACTTCACTTTGAAAACAAGATTCAACCTCCATATACGAAGTACTCTGGATATATTTTTAATAAATATTCTTGTTCCAAGTCACTTGATGTCAGTTTAATTCCATAAATGTGTGACAGGTAACTACTATGACTCAGGCATTTGGGAATATTCCAGGAACAACTATGCTTATAGGACATTGCCTTTGACCTTAAGGAACTCAGGATTTAGTGGGGAAAGCAGACCCAAGAAACACATGATATCACTGTACTCGTAGGAAGGGCACCGTGGATACCTAGCTATCAGCTGTATAAGTTGTTAATGGATTTTCATTGGTACCTCTTTTACCTGAAAGATGTCCCAACTTCCTTTTGACTTTGCCACGTAGTAGAGAGACAGTGAGTTGTTCTCACTGCTGAGGAGTCCTTATTCCTCCTTTCCCTGACCAGTGGCTAGAAAACAGCAAGAGTTTCCTGACTAATTGACATTTCAAAGAACAATGAGGGTCATTTAAACATAATGCATTTATTCATAAAATTATAGTAAACTACAGGTTTGGTTTATTTGACCCCTAGTAATTGGCACAGAGCTGGGTTGCTCCAAATATTTTTATTATTATGATTCCTGCAGAAAGAATCAAAGCAAACAAACAAAACAAAGCAAAAAAGTAATAGCAACATATTCTTCCCCGTGGAAGCAAAGGCAGGAAGGAATACTCTACCTGCCCATTGGCCTTAATCTTCTTTCTAAAGGTCAATGCTCATTCTCCATCAGTCTCACTTGGATTTGGGAATAACTTCCCTGCCTTTCTCACCAACAGCAAAAGTACAAACAAAACCCCAGAAATGAGTATTTCCCCAGTTGTTTTCATCAGAACGGGTGTGACAGAATGCAATGGTAAAGGCATATAAATAAGTTAGGAGAATCTTTCAATCTTTGCCCCCATTTAGAATTCTACAATGTACATTATCGGAATGACATTGGTTTAACCAAATATGATAGGACTAAAATGATATGACTGAGAGCTTTTTTTAAAAAATTAAATAAATAAATAAAGAAAAATTTAAAAAAGAAAACCTCTTATCAATATCCCTGGGAACTTAGAAGATGCTACTTCAGATAATAGAATGTGGATATCTTGACAGTTTGATAATGAAAGTGCTAAGAAGTTTGCTTGTGGAATTAACTATTGATTTTTATTGCCTTTAGAAGTTTAGCATTGCTGCTATTGCCTATAGCTGCCTTACCAGGGAAGAAATTATACAGAGAGGAAAAGTTCCCAGAATTTTGTTGGGAGGAAGGAAAATGTATGCATGTACATGTGTCGGTCTGTCTTAGCGGGCTGGGAGGTGGGATTGAATAAGAGAATATGAGAAAACATTGTAATTGAGTTTTTATTATTTCTTTATTTTTAAATATTTTATTTATTTATTTGACAGACAGAGATCACAAGTAGGTGTGGGACTGGGGAAGCAGGCTCCCCGCTGAGCAGAGAGCCCGATGTGGGGCTCGATCCCAGGATCCTGGGATCATGACCTGGGCTGAAGGCAGAGGCTTTAACCCACTGAGCTACCCAGGCGCCCTGTAATTGAGTTTTTAAAAATCAGTCTCTGAGGACTTCACTGTTTGTAGAAATTAAAATTACACATGATGTAATTAAAACCAACTTAAGTATTCCTTTGGCAGATAGCGTCACATGGTTACAAACTTCCCAGATTCATGACATGCACAATTTGTAGTACCATTTTCAAGAGATCAGCAATCAGTTTGGAAGGATGTAGTAAACTGAGGGTTGCTGGAGGGGAAGGGGCTGGGGGACAGGGGAACTGCGTGACGGACAGACAGTAAGGAGGGCACTTGACAGAATAAGCACTGGGTGTTATATACAACTGATGAATCACTAAATTCTACCTCTGAAGCTAAAGCAAAACAAACAAACAAAAAAAGATGTTCCACCTCAGATTCCTACGCAGTGGATAAACACCAATATCCCAGTTTTAACAGGTAACAGGCAGAGAGAGCTTAAAAGACTTGCCCATGGCCGCAGAGGAAATCAGAGGGGGGATCTGGCACAAACATTCTCTCCGCCATTCCCAGAAGCAACCACTAAACCATGCTTCCTCTCGACATGGAAGCTTAGAACATTTAACATGGTCACCTTGTCTTTTCTCTTGCCAATGACCATGGAAAGTCTTTCTTGATTACATGTTCGAAGACCTTTTCTTTTTCAGCCTTCCCTGTGCTCTCCTTCCATGGTGCTACAGCGGCAGCCTATCTTCTCTCCTTGGTTCAGGAAGCTCCTTCTTCAGGATTTCTGAATTGCTGGCCTTTTGGTGACGTTTGGCACAACCATCCTCTCTACCTGAAACCCACATCGCTGACCTCAGAGCGCAATGAGCGTTTCATTTACATGCGCAGTCAAATTAAATTTGCCCGGCCTTTGAAAACTTAACATCTGTTGAGTGTCTAATTTGTATTGCCATTTGTCTCACAGATGTGTAACAAGACAAATACCTGTCCGGGCTTACATGGGATTCAGAAATGCTTACGTTAATCATGCTGGTGGAAAGAGGTTAAGGGCTGTACAATAAATCAGTCTCCAAATGGTTTTCACTTGGAAAGGCCTGGGAGAACAGGGTTATTTTTATCCTAGGATGCTTTTAATTTGAATCAAAAATGCTTTACCACATGTCCTGCCACAAGTTCAAAAGGATTGGTAACAAACATTTAATCTTTTTCTTCTCGGATTGGCGCTAAGCCCTCATCAAAAAGCGTATGCAGTCAAGCAGCTTATCTCCACTGAGCTGCTTCCCTTAATGTGTTCCTAATTATAATCGTATATATTGCTCACTGTGGCCGATTGAACAATATGGTAGTAATTTCTTTACAGGCCTCCCTGCTCTTTGAACTGGGAGTACAGAAGGCTAGAACAGAACCAGATCAATGGGATTTGAGCGCTGGCAAATCAAGCCAGATGCGATCTTTAGAGAATGAAATCTCCAGCTGTTTCCCAGAAAGGAATTTCAGCAGACAGCTGGGGACCTTATCATTATCATCATGATCATGATCTTCATCATCATTCCCACAAAATACACCCACAACGCTATCGGAAATGTGCAACTATTCTCATCTCTTCCTAAATCACTACCCATCGGAGAGTCCCTGAAACGCTTTGAAATGGAGACTATGTAACACAGATAAGTCTGTGACTGATGATGTGGGATGGAGACATAATAATATTATATTGACATTATATATTTGTCAGTGCTGCATGATATGTGGCTGAAAGCAATATCCAAAAGTCCTTTTTAAAGTACAACATTTCCACGTTTTGTAAGAGGGAGCTAACATAATCCTCATTCTCTTGGTCAAGATGGAATGTTATTGCTTTCTGCATACATCTCTGTGCCCTCCTCAACACTATCACCAGGTCTTGTCTGGGGTAGGATCCACAAAACATTTCTGGAAGGAGTAAGTGCTTGCTTTGCGTTGCCTCTTATGCTGTAAGGGGAGAGGGCACGCTTTAGTAAATTGGAAGGAAGTTGCCGTGGCCCTCAAAGAGACTCCCAATCTAAGAGACCCAGTACACATACTTAAAACAATTATTGTTTTGAACAATTTCAGAATCGTTCTAGTGAAAGGAAATGGCCAATAAGAGAAGGACCCATGGAGTTTCCCACATGTGCCTTTTAGAGTTGGCCGGTCTATCTGAAATGATGAATGCCTCCCTCCAACACCTCCTTCATAAAAATCCTTCACTTCTGGGATGCTCTGCTCTAGTGCCTCCAATTCCTGCTCCAGGCCTCCTTTTTTAAGAACTTTCTATGGCTATCTCTTTCACGACATTCTATCTCCAGGGAAGAATTTCAGAAGAACCAGGATCAAACTAAACTCATTATAATCTGTTGTTACTCAATGAGGTTGGTCATGAAAAATACAAAGAGGCAGAGGTGGGAATTCAAGGTGAAGAGAAAAATACTTAGGGACCTCCAAGATATAAGCAAATGAGAAGAGTAGGGATCCCTATTTTGGAGTAGTGGCCATAGAAGAGGAAATCTGAAAGAAGGAGCAGAAGGCGTTGACATGGAGAAACACAGTCTAGGACTTCATTCATCTTTTCCTTAAAATACTTGCTCCATTTTATTTATTTATTTTTTATTATTTTTTAAAAAGATTTTATTTATTTGACAGAGAGCACAAGTAGGCAGAGCGGCAGGCAGAGGGAGAGGGAGAAGCAGGCTCTCCACTGAGCAGGGAGCCCAATGCGGGGCTTGATCCCAGGACCCGGGGATCATGACCCGAGCCAAAGGCAGCTGCTTAACCGACTGAGCCACCTACGTGCCCCTACTTGCTCCATTTTATATTATTCTGTCTCCCCTCCACCCCACTAGCTTGTAAATTCCTTGAAGACAGGAATCACCAGTGCTATTTGCTCATCACTTAATCCTCATTACCTAGCACTTGAAGAAAGCAAATGCTCAGTTAATGTTTATTACTCTTTGTATCTTCATTATAGTAGTTGCTCTATAAATATTTGAAGACTAAGTGTTTATAATTTTTGTTTGTCTATATATTTACCTGAGAAATTCTTCTAGACATCTTAATCCCTGATTCTCAAACAAAACAAAACAAAACAAAAACAAAAAAACTTCGGCACTGAAAGTGCATTGTACACTTAGTCCTCCTGTGTAGTTTTTAGCAGTGAGTGTTAAGACCTAGAACATTCATGGGCGCCTGGGTGGCTCAGTGGGTTAAGCCTCTGCCTTCGGCTCAGGTCATGATCTCAGGGTCCTGGGATCGAGTCCCGCATCAGGTTCTCTGCTCGGCAGGGAGCCTGCTTCCTCCTCTCTCTTTCTGCCTGCCTCTCTGCCTACTTGTGATCTCTCTCTGTCAAATAAATAAATAAAATCTTAAAAAAAAAAAAAAGACCTAAACATTCAGGTGATGAATAACGAATGTTTAGTTTCATTTGCTTACCTGAACTAAGAGTTTGGGGAATAATACTATACCACCATACATGAGTACAGGGTAAAATAATTTATATTAATCTGTCAAATAAAGTAGCACATAAGTATGACCTGAATGTGATTACAATTATGCAGTATGTCTTGAAGCTATCTTTTCTTAGGTCACACAGATAATAAATATGAATTGTTTGGACTTGTGTTCAAACTTTTTTGATTAAAAATCCTTACGAGTTAAAAACAAATGGTGAATATTTTGAAATATATTTCAAAAATATATGTATATTTATTTATGAGTTGTACATGTAATGTACTTCTTTTAACATTGATAGTAATGTTTAATATATTTCTTCCTTGCTTTAGGGAAAAATACATTTAAATATCAATTCACATGGCTTTTACAACCAAATGGTGTGTCTTGTTCCTGTCCTGGGTGTGAGCATCCCACTTGGGAACAGACCATGGCCCTAGAGAAGTAGCTGGACAGTTGTGGATCTCATCATTACCAAATTTGCTCTCCTCTCTAGGACACCAGTACAGATTGGAGAAGGGTGGAAAAATGCACTGGGTCCTGTTTGGAGAAAGTCATGGACCGTCCTGTGCAGGGGCAGGGGGAGGAGGACAAAATTGCTTGTGAAATGAGAAAAGCATGGGGTTTGAAGACTCTCCCACGTCTGTTTCATCTTAGCCAACATTTCAGTAGGTTTAGTAAGTATACATCTACAATAGGGTTAAGAGAACCAGTGTCTTCTAAGGAGTACATGAAATCATCAACGTGTTTTGCAAAAAATTAAAAGTGAAAGTAATTTCCACTGTTATCCTATTACAGTGCTTCCTTGTTTCCCAGCCACAGATCAGTGAGCAAATTTGAATTAAGAGTTGGATAAATGTTTCCTTCTGATGGGGATGGGCAGGTAATGTGATCAGAGCTGGGTAAACAGAGGGCATCAGCTCTGTATATTGGGTTTCTGTGGATGGATACAGAGATGATGGCTACATATTCTTTATTATTGAGCATCTTTTTTAAGTGGGTAAAGAGAAATAGCAGACATTGTCCTAGAAATATTTTAAGAAACTAATAAAAGTCCCAGAATTGGGTTTACCAGAATAATTTAATCGGGTATATAGGGATTGGAGACACTTAGATCACTCTGGAGTGACTTGTGATAAGGCCTGACTTAATGGAACGAGTTGTTAAGGAAACTTGGTTGTCTTCCGATTAAGTCCAACTTTGGAAGGATGAACACTGTGGTATTTAAAAAAAAAAAAAAAAGTTTAACTTCCTTTTAGTACCACATGCCAGTTCTTATAGCCTGTGTAAATACTCTGTTCTATGCCAGTTGGGTAGTTCAGGTTCTGTGAAACCCTTCATTACAGTTTTTATAAAAAACACATCAATTCTAATTCAATTCAACAATTACACATTGATCTCCTAAAATGTGCCAAACATAATACAGAACATGCATTTTACAGGAAAATTGGATGGCACTAAGATATGCAGTAAAGCATCTGCAATTTTATGAAAGGGAAGCCAGGCATGTTAATGGAGTTTGTTTTTATAAACACGAAGTGTTTGGGCATGTTTGATTTTTCAGTTGGGCTGCTCAGCCAAGCTTAGTTAACACCTTGTAAAAAGTGAGTTGCTTCTCATTTTCTTAATAGGAAGCAGCGAGAGTCATAGTTCAGATCCCCGGTATCAGCTGGAGGCCTTCTGTGGCCTTCCTTAAGCCTCTGAGGTTGGTACTGGGATGCAAATCCGTCCGGATTCTTGAGACCAGAGAGTGTGTTTCTCCAGAGAATTCAAACTATCTCCCCATCAATCTTAGACAAGTAAACTAGCTAAAAGCCAATCTTTGTTTCAAATTGCTAAGTGGGAATAAAGGTTCTGTTGATGAGCTTTTACTTCATACTGATTTCTTGAAATATGTAGCTGGGTCCTCGTTTTTACAGTCCACTTGGCCTTGAGTACACACCGTATTTCTGCATCTGTGTGGATATCACTTTTCTCAGTAATATAAAGTTAACTTAAGAATGTGATAAAACAGGAAGAATGCTGGAACTTTTCCTTGTCCTGTGGCCTTAACAAGCCACAGCTGTATCAGCAGCTGGTCATTGAGGGAGCATGGTGCTAGCCTCTCCCAGCATCCTTTTTCAACTAGATCAAAAGGAAATAGACGAGGCAGAAGGTTTTATCATCAAAGCCAATAGAAATCGGTGGGAGCCAATATTTCCATTTAGATTGCTTTGGCCTCATCAGACAGAAAAGATTTTTCTCTAGTGGGAAGAGGCTGTTAAAGCAGCCAATTTAAAAAGCTTTTTCATCCTCACAAATTTATCCTTACTTAGTTTGTCAGAGAAAGGGAATACGGTGTCAAAAAGTTTGTTCACCTCCCGACATGCTTTGCTGAATTGTCAGCTTACTCTCTTACCAGTTATTTTAAAGATTGTGTTAAATACCACCAGTGATTGCTTAAATGGCATTTTCACGGCAAATAGCTCTCCATACGTTGAATAAAGGAACCCCAACTTCTATTTCATTTACAGGTGAAACAAAAGAATAGCTACAATGAGGGGGTTAATAGTATCGGTTTCTAGAAAGAAGTCAAATAAATATGGTTTCTTTCGAAGCTGTTCGAAATAAATATCTTAATTCTTTCAGATGGCACTATCTCAACGCAATTCTTTTAATCCCTACAGGCAACCTATCATTCAGTGGACCCATGGAAGCTCTGGGAAAATGTTGGGAAATACTCTGTTTATTTTTAAATTTTGTCTTAAAAGATTTTATTATCTTTAGAGCAGTTTTAAGTTAACGACAAAATTGAGAGGAAGCTACACGAATATTCCATATACCCCCAGCCAGCTACACACGCATGGCTTTCTCTTTTATCAACATCCCCCCTGAAATGGTGCCTTTGTTACAACTGGTGAACTTACATCGACACATCATCATCACCCAAAGTCTGGAGTTTACCTGAGGGTTCACTCGTGGTGTTGTACATTCTGTGGGTTTGGAGCTTAAGGATGTGGGGAAATGGGAACCCTTGGGCACTATCGATAGGAATGTAAAATGGTGCACCTGCTGTGAAAAATAGTACGGAGTTCCCTCAAAAAACATGAAACGTAGAATCACCATATGATTTAGTACTTCCACTTCTAGGTATAAGGTCCAAAGAATTGCAAGCAGGGACTCAAAGAGATGTTTGTACACCTGCGTTCACAACAGCGTTATTCACAATTGCCAAGGGCTGGAAGCAACCCATGGGTCTATCAACAGATGAACGGATATACAAAATGTGGTGTATACGTATAATAGAATATCATTTAGCCTGTAAAAGTAAGATAATTATGACACATGCCTCAACCTTGAGAACATTACGTCAAGTGAAATAAGCTAGTCATGAAAGGACAAATACTGTATGATTCCACTTCTGAGAAGTACCTAGAGCAGTCAGATTCATAGAGACAGAAATTAGAGTGGTGGTTGCCAGGGGCTGGGTTAGGGGATAGTGAGGAGTTATTGTCTAAGGGGTACAAAATCTCATTTTTGGAGGATGAAAAGAGTTCAATGGATGGATGGTGGTGATGGTGGCACAACGACATGAGTGTACTTACACTGAGTGCCTCCCAACTGTACCCGTAACAGTGGTTCAGACTGTAAATTTCATGTTCTGTACATATTACCACAATTTTTTTTAAAAAGGTAAAACAAAGCCCTTTCAAAGCAAAAAGGAATAGAACATGCAGTGCCCAGATGTTCATTTCTAAATACCATTTTCTAATGAAAGGTACCCACACTCTTCTGAGAAAGGGCGGTTTCTAGGGCTGGGGCAGAGAAATGACAAGGTAAGTCTGGAGAATCTTGCCAGACAGTGATGAAGTTCTCAGAGAAACAGAGGGAGCAAAGCACAACAGAACAGCAGCAAACAATGGAGCATGTCAAAGGGACGTGGGAGCCAACTGGAAGAGCCTCCTGGACGGAACTGGCACAATTTGAGCAACGAAATAAATATTGTGGTATTGGCTTAGAGCCCAAAGCATCAAGTAAACATCTGGGGATCCATCCTAATATAAATCCATGTTTCAACAGATGAGTAAAAGGAGGAGAAGGAACCAGTCTGCTTTACAGAAAAATTCCAAATAACATATGTCGGCATTTGCTCTTCCGGGAAGTGAGACAGCCTCTCCTCACCTCAGTGGGGGCCGGCCTTCATAGCTGACTGAGTGAATAGAGTATGGGAAGGAAAAAAGAATAGTAATTTTGCAGTAGGCAAACCTAGCAAATGCTGGCTTCTTCGAGGTTAACATCACCAGAGACTGAGTTTGATATCATGTACCTGCTTATACAGTGTGATAAGAAGGATGCTTCCGTGGGACATTCTTCCCCCAAATCTTTGACACCACTCTACCCATGAGAAAAGCATCATACAACCTCAAACTGGGGAGCATCTCACAAGATATCTGACCAGTAGTCTTCCAAGTTGTCCAGGTCATGTCATCCAAAATAAGGAAAAGCTGAGAAACTGTCACAACTGTAGGAAATTAAGGTGGTAAGAGGACTCCGTATCATGTGGTACCCTGGATGGGATCCTAGATCCCAAAAGGAAAATTTGTGGGAAAACTGGAAGCATCTGAAGTAAATCGAGTTTATCTGATAGTATGTACCAATGTGAATTTCTTAGTTTTGACAAATGTGCCAGGATGATATAAGTTGTCAAATAAGGGGGAACTTGGTGAAGCATGTACAGAATTCTCTGTACCATCCTCAGAACTTTTCTGTAAGTCTAAAGACTGTTTTAAAATTTTATTTTTAAAAAGGAACATGTTACTTCCTGAGCACGATGAACTATATTTTGAACAAACAACCTATAGCTTTTTAAGGAACTGAAGGCATTTATAAAAAAAATAGTAAAAAAAATCTAGAAAGTAATGGAATAATAAATGATACATAATGTTTATCAAGAAATTATGGCAGGGTCCATGATGTAATACGTATTCAATAAGTGATAAGTGTTATCACTTAACATTGTCTTGGAAGTACTTAAGGTTAAAAAATTATATTTTAGGGAAGAAAAAAATACATATTATTTCCATTATATATTATTTATATATTTTTGGCTCATTGCAGGGATGGTAAAGAATCAACTGAATAACTCTCGTTGGTAGAAACTATAATTATTAGAAAAATTTAGTGAAGTGACTTGGCACAAGATAAACATATTTAATAACTTTCTTATGCATCAGAAATAACTATCTGTATAAACACACAAGAAAAAGAAATCATGAATAGAATCAAACAGCATAATGTATCTGGGAATAACATAAATGTCCAGTAAAAGAGAAATGAAAAAAGTAATTTATGGTTTATGTACATGATGGAACATGATGTGGGTATTTATAATTGTGTTTTCAGGAGAATTATGTCAGTATGTTGGGTATCTATCTCTATAAAAAAGTTAAGTAAAAATTTAAGATGCCAAATTATACAGTAAGTTCAAAACTGGGAGGAAACTATGCAAATAAAAAGGCATAAAATTAATCCACTTGATACTGAGGTCAAAATAGCGGAAGAATAAACTTTTCAAGTTGTGGTAGGCCAAGGAACAAATCCCTACCATAAAAGATGAGGAATTTGGTTCTTCATATATGCGGTGAGGGTTTTTGATGTGAGCCATCAATCTGGCCATTCATAATTGTCAGCCACTTTTCTGTGGATTTCCTGTGGTCCGACCAGAGGGAGGTGGGAAATGCTTTTGAGATGTTTGAGATGCACAATTAAACACACAAAAGTAGATCCTGAATATGTTGTTGTGCAAAGAAACAATGAAGGTGAACAATGGTAGCCCTCCAAAGGGAAATTTTCGTGTCCGAGGGCAAAATTGAAAGCTTTTATCCAGGGCATGCACAATTTTGGCTCTTCGGCAATTTCTTATAGGGGAGGTTGAGCAGAAGTGGAAATCTGCTGTGGGGGGGCATTCGATAATAAAATTGTCCCTCCCATGGACTTGGCCCTTGAGGCCTCACTGGAGAACCCTTCTAACGGGGCAGTGCAACGTGACACGGCCCCCAAGGGCTGTGCCCTGAGTCCTTGCATCAGCCCAAGTAAAAGGTTCTCAGTGTTTCCCCCGCTTCACACTCGTCACTTCTGTTAAACTTCCATATAAATATATGCTCTGTAAAGTTAAGAGCGACCGAATGCAAGTGCTTCCAGAAAGAATGAAGCGCTCTAAAGCTTAGAACAGAAAGGGAATTACTAAACCATTAAGTTCAATTAACAAGTGAAAAATGAACTAAGTTGCTCCAGAGTGATTTTTAATTCTGTCAAATAAAGAGGAACCAGACTTCAGGGTAAACTCTTATTTATTAGTTTTGGTTAATGAGTTTTTCCATAAGCAGAATTTCTTAAATTTTATTGAATCAATAAAGTCGCCATTTGGAAATCTGGTTTTTCCCACCAGAGTAGGATTTTAATTAAGCATACAGCAAACACCGAAGCTCTGTAAACTGACTCCACGGAGGCGTACTGGTCTACGGGTTGTGTTATTGGTCTGGTAGACAAGGTGGCAGAAGTCCTTCATTTGCATGTAATCTCTACCACGTACCTCTTGCATGTTAATTTTTGTCTTCAGGATGATGGTATTTTCCTTGTATTCATTCCCGAAGAATCGTTATATAAATAGTAACATCAGGGCTTCTCCTCAAAGGAGACAAGGCATTAATTATCCCTATATGGAGCGTCTCGAACTTCTCCTAAGAAGGACGAGTCTGGGGTGTGACCACCCCTTTACAGTACAGATAGCCTTGCTGTGTTTCATGGCCACAGGACACATCCTGTCTTGGTCAGTGGCTCTGTGAACCCCTGCCTTCGTTTATCAGAGAGTCTGTGGACAAAAGGGAGCCTGAGGGACATAAATCTGTCCCCCAAACTTGAAAACATCATGAAGGGTGTGCTTTGCAGGTAATCTGTCGGTCGATGCTTCCTTATTCCAAAAGTTATGGTAGAAAAGAAAACCACTGGTTCTTGGTTAAAGTTGTGTGATGTAAAGTAACAGTCATGTCCCGGGGTTCCTGGGGGTCTGAAGAGCTGGATTTCGGTCCCATTCTCCAGACGGTGTATTTAGCTACCACAGGGACACCGTCAAGCCCGCTACCTCAAGAAAGTATCTGTCTACTTCCCTTCCATCTTCAAAATCTCTCCCTATGGTTCCACCTCATAAATGGCAATCCCAAGGGTGGATTCAGGTTTTGTGGGGTCTGGAGTTCATAAAATTGGGGGACCCTCTCAAGAGATTGATTTCTATCATGGTCTGCTCTCCCAGGCTAACTACAGGGTAACCTAGGCATGGGAGAGATGTTGGACTCATTCCACTGCTCTAGAGAACTGTGCTTTTCCAGTGTTTTCTCTGGCCTGGTAACCCTGAGGGCCATATCCCTCAGAGTGGGAGGGGGCAGTCAGCCATGGCAGCTGATGGGCCTCACTGGCTGGAGACAACAGCAGCCTCATCGTTCCCACCCTGATTTTGAACCTTGAGGGTGTTTGTCCGGAAAGCTTCTGCGTCCTGCGTTAGGCTTATGTCTCAGTCACAGAGATTTGGCTGGCGGTTTCTAGCCTGCAAGGCCACCTTCCATCCTCTGGTAAATCCTGGCGAGAAGCCAGGTGGCCTAGATACCCTCGCAGGAACACAAGAGGCTTCTCTGCTACTCCCCCTCCTCTATTCATACTTGAGGCTCTAATCCAGAAAGTCAAGCTGAGAGCTCTGTGGTGGCCTCCCCCCTGTCCCCCAACACTCAGACATCCCATTGGATGTGTGTTCCAGGTGTCTCTGGGAACCCGATCCCGTGACATGTATTTTTTTCTGAAAAAAATTATCTCTGATTTTACGTTCTAACAAGGAGTCATTTAAGTATTATCAGAATAACCCCTGCCTGTAGAATCGCCTACAGATATTTCCCACAGCTGGGTTTTTTTTTTTTTTTTTTTTTTTTTTTTTTTTTTTTTTTTATTCTAAAGAGAAAAGGAACTGGAAAAAAAAATCCCAATTATTGGAAAGAAAAGAGCAAATATCCCAAACCAGATATTAGTTTCTTATGGGTCTGTCCTTCTTTCCATGAATAACAGTTTTATGTTTTTGCAGGGAACAAGCTTACACACTTATCTGAAGTCATTTTTTTTTCTCCCCCCTCCAACTCTAAACACTGATGCTTGTGTCATGTCGGTTTTCAAATTTGCTTTACAAACTGGTTACTTAGTCTTGAGGTTCCTTCCTTAGACTCAGAGCATAGACATAATGAGAATTTTGGAGGGGAGAAGATCAGGGGAAAGTTTTAAATTACGAGTTGTACAGCCATTAGTTTTGAAATGGCCTTAAACAGTGGGAAATAAGACAACATGCACATATGTATGTCACTACCCCTCATTAAACCAATTTATGAAAATAATAACACGGCAAGCGCCTGGACTTTTAAAAGATATGTTGCACCGAGACTTTCGAGGCTGGCAGTTCGCCGTGTCCGAGCTGCAACGCACCCATCGGTAAGCGGAGAGGCTCTTCATACTCAGGGCGGGAGCCCCCCAGGGCCTGCGGACAACCACCGTCTGCAGCTTTGCCTGTGGGATATTCTGTTAAAGGTCAAGTCCATAAAGTGGAAACACGGCTGGTGTGAAAATAAATTTCTGAAAATAATTTCTGTCACTCTAAAAAAGAAACCATTAATGCCCAGCTTTCGCCCTTTTCTAATTCTGCTGGCCACCGGGACTTTCGGTCCCTCTCTCAATGGGACACTTTTGTCCTCCCATCCCACTTGTTTTGTCCCCTCCTGAAAACACTTCCTCCGACCCATCTTACAATCACCTCACATTAAATAATCAGGCTCATATACACTTTGGGATTTCACAATTTCTCTCATCAAGACTTCTCCCACCTAGAACGCCAAATGGACAGATTCATTACGGTTATCGATGCTCCCCCCCAACCCCAGTTATCTGATTAATTGGAATTTTTTTTTTTAAGATTTTATTTATTTATTTGACAGACAGAGATCACAAGTAGGTAGAGAGGCAGGCAGAAAAAGAGGAGGAAGCAGACTCCTTGCTGAGCAGAGAGCCCGAGGCAGGGCTCGATCTCAGGACCCTTAGATCATGACCTGAGCAGAAGGCAGAGGCTTTAACCCACTGAGCCACCCAGGCACCCCTGGATTATTTTCTAATAGTCTCAAAAAGCTCTTACTACTGTGTTTTCCTATGTTAGGAAGACACTTAAAACTGAGGAAGAATATCGAGTTTTTCTTTGTTGTTATCAGGCACCGCAGACTTCTGCCGAGTTTTCTGAGCTGAGCTAGCTAACTCTTTGATTTGTGAGCAAAAGTTTAAAAGGCTAAAAAGGGGGAAATTGGTTCAATATTTCAGGCACAATGAAACATTTCTTTTGTCACTTTATTTCCCTGCTCTATTAATTTGTGGTTACTCACCTTCTCCTCAGAGATCCCCAGGGAACCCCAAATCTGACTCTCTATGATCTGGCACATGGACCCAAACATTTCTCCCGATAAATTATATCTCACGTGTAATAAAACAAAATCGGCTTTTTGGGGAGCAGAGGAGAATGTTTCAGGCCCCGGTTGGCCACATTTAGGTTTGTGGCTCACATGCATCCCAGTGGTGAGGCTCTCTGTGGCCTGGGTCTGGGAAGAAGAGTGTAGGGTTCACTCACGGGCCTGAACAATGCTGGAATGTTTTTTCCCTGTCCATTCACTCAAACAATGTGCCATTCTGCACCTCATAAGCACTTGATTTATCCCAACTCTTGGGTCTGACCTGTAAACCCCCTCTCCTTACCCATCTGACCCATCTGTGTTTCATTTCCCACTCATCAGCATCCAGAGAGCTAGGCCCAGACCCTGTTTGGAACCATTAGACAGAGATTGGCACTCGTCCCTCTGCCTGCACCACATCCTCTGCTGGAAAAAAAATGACCATCAGATCAGAGAACAGAGCCTGCTTTGTCCCCTGCAACGGGGATCTGGAAGCATTTTCAATCATTTGCACTCTATACCCACTCAAACGCATTAATGTGATCAACATTGGGCCTGTTGTGGGCATTTTTTCCAGCAAATAGCTTGCTAACATTCCAGGCATGTACTCCCCTGAAAACAAGACTGAGACAGGGCCCTGAATATTCAATTGGAAAATCACCAAGAGCAAAAGCTTAGCTTGGCACGGCTGGTGTTGATTCTTAATAAGTGACTTCCTAAAGCTGAGGCATGGGGCTTACAGCGTCAATGACTTGTTTGAAAAATATTTTGTAGGTGCCTCATACCACTCTATTTCCTGTGGTATGCGTCATATTGTGAGCTATTCCAAGCCAGCCTGGTTAAGCATGCTAACTTTTTTCCCCCCAAGATTGTGGTGTTTAACTAAAAATGTCTTTATACAAGATGAGCTCATAGCTATTAGTGCTGATGTAGTTTTAACTGCTTGGATACCCACTGCAGTTGGTTGAAAATGGGCCGGAAAAAAAAAAAAAGGTAAACCTGAGCAAAAAACACATCTCACCCTGCCTCAACGGGCAGACGGCAGTCCCAGTGACAGCATTTCTTCAGGGGGAGAAAGTTCCAGATTTAAGTACAATGCGTACCTTTCACTTTCATTAAAAAGACTTACTGTTCTTAGTGTGTTACTAAGGTGCTGAAGACATCTGGAACATGGGGATACAATTAACCGTTTCTTTTGCCTCGGGTACTTTGTAAAGCCCATGGAAGAACAGAGGTAATGCCATTGGAGAAAACAAGTGTATCTTGTCGACAGAATTACCTAAAAGGGAAAGACAAGAAATCTAAAGACAGAAAATTCTGCCTCTGAGATCAAAATATTTATGAGTAGGATTTGTGTAGGGATCCAATGAAGTAATGTGTATAAGACATCTTGACAAGCGTTTAGAATTCTAGAGCTGGGGAAGGAGACTAATACTGAGCCCTGCCTCCCCTATGCCAGTCCCACTTTCGGTGCTTCTGCGTCCTAGCGACTGTGGTCTTCACGGCACTTAGGATGTACATATTCTTTTCATTTTGCAAGTGAGGAAAGAAAATCCCAGAGAGATTTGGTGAACTTCCCTAAGTCACACAGTTGATTAATTATAGAGGCAAGATTCTAAACTAGATCTGCGTGAATACCAAGCTGGTATTCTGTCCCTTACCTTGTTTGTTACTCGGATCCAAATCCAAAGAGTTGCGTCGTTATTACTGTTGTGATTTTCTACTTGTTCAAAGGATGTGTGTTTGCCATGGTGTGACAGGCTAGAACGGGAGATGAATGTAAATTTATGTCATATACTCCCTTGCCTTCCTCCAGCAAATCGGCTACAGACAGTGTCTAGTATGGGGCCCTTCCCCGATGGGTGACCAGTAGCTATTAAGTGATTAGACATTGTACATGCCATCTCTGAGTGATTTGTGTTTCTACAATAGGGCCTTTTATAACACAGAAGAGAGGGATTGAGACTCTGGGACACTGCCTGGGCTGTGTTTGCCTCTCGGGGCAAATAATTTTCCTTGGTGCCAGGAGCAGCTCTGACGTGGCCGCTCTGCCCTTGTGTGGCCTGGGGGTCGGAGAATCTCTATAGGAAATAACCAAGATCTCTCCGGGGCAAGAGCCGCTGGACAGATGCACTGTATGGTATTGTTAAGGCAAGGAAGAAATTCTAGCCCCCTCCACATTTAGGAAGGCACATACTGCGGCTCTTCCCATGAAGTGGAAAAAGGGGCTTTTGTGTGGGGTATTATCTGTAAGGGTTTTGGGTTTGCCAAGCTTTCAGGCTACAGAATTACGCGCTGGGACTGTGAATTGTTAGTTGATCCTTTATGACCTGATACTTAGCTTGTTATCTAAAGGAAATAACTTGTTTCTTGGTGAGATTTGCAAGCTGGACAAGTTTCTTTTCACAACACGGTTTTTAAAAAAATATAAAATAAAAATTCTGTGACTCCCCCCACCCCGCCCAATGTCTGACAGTTTAATAAGTTTGCAAAACTATCAGCTCAGAATGTCTAGCTGAATGACAGCAATGAGATGGGTTTCTGTTCTCAAGTTGTTAAGTAGTTCACATCTTCTATTTGAGGCATTAGAAGAAAGTTTCCTTCAAGTGAATAAAAAACATTTGCTTGTTATTTTGAAACGATTCTGATTTCAGAAGTTTATCACCACTGAAGAGTGACATTTGGGGAGAAAACCATATGAATAAGTTGCTAAACTGATGAAACTTTCACAGGTTTTAGAAATATGTACATTCTTTTGTTCTTTTTTTTTTAAGATTTTATTTATTTATTTATTTGACAGAGATCACAAGTAGGCAGAGAGAGGCAGGCAGAGAGAGATGGGGAAGCAGGCTCCCTGCTGAGCAGAGAGCCTGATGTGGGACTCGATCTCAGGACCCTGAGATCATGACCTGAGCCGAAGGCAGAGGCTTAACCCACTGAGCCTCCCAGGTACCTCTTACATTCTTTTATTCTTGCAATTGACTTTCATTCTCAGCAAAGTAATAGAAAGAAAACATGTAAGAAAATGAAGAAAAAAAAAAGCCCACCTAAATTTGCATGATTCATCACGGTGTTAATGAGAAAATTTGGAAATGTTGGTTAGGAACAACCAAAGGTTTCAACTCGTGACGTTTGAGCTGATTTGAGTTTGCTTTAAGCCAACTCCATCTCGGGCTTTCATGCTCACCATGGGCATAAATTCCCCATGGCTCTTAAGTAAGTACTACGTCTGAAAGAAGTGAATAGAATGCTGGGACCTTTCTCTTAAGATTACATGTACCCCTTCAAGTAAAGTTCCACACAACTTTCCTTCCCAGAGCTATGCACACAACATTTCAGGAAACAGCAGGTCTTAATTAGGCCTCCAGTTTATAGTTTCACCTGAAAAAATACATTTAAAAAAATCATATATGTTTGGCTGTCGAGATTTTTCAAGTCAATAAATTCTTGCTAATTAATCACATTAACGGTGCTCCTTAAAAGTTGAAACAGAATCAGAAAACAAACCAAATTCCCCATAAATATCCAACATAAAGGCCTATTCACTGATGCATTTTTGGTTTCTAAGAATTTTACAAGTGCTTTTTTCCTCCCTGACAGGACACACACACACAGACAGACGGACACACACACACACACACACACACACTCACACACACACACTATGTCACTATCTGCAGTCGGACTGCATTGTCTGCACAGGAAAACAATTCTGATGACAAATTTTAATACTTCAGGATGATATCGCTCTGTGTGAGTACTTTGCTGCTTAGTACCCATGTGTGTGATTGTTTTAAAAAAATTAGAGCCTTGAGGGCACCTGGGTGGCTCAGTCAGTTAAGTGTCTGCTTTGGTCTTAGGTCATGATCCCAGTGTCCTGAGATTGAGCCCAGCCTCTGGCCCCCTGCTCAGTGGGGAGTCTGCTTCTCCTTCTCTCTCTGTCCCTCCCCTCTCTGCTCATGCACACTCTCTCTCTGTCAAATAAATAAATAAAATCTTTTAAAAAAAATTGGAGCCCCCAAACCATCAACAGCAACACATTACCTGGTCTTTGAGTCCCCACAAAGCGAGAAAACAAACAATAGGGGTGACGAGAAGAAGGTGAACTGAGAAGGCCACGAGCTAAGGGGGCCAATAGACTTCTGCCTGTCTGCCCACCACTATGTTCGTGAGGAGGGCCTCCGTTCAGGTTATGAATGTGCCCTACTGATATCCTAGTGGATGCTTTGGTCTGCTACGGTGGGTAACGTACAAAAGCGGATTGCTTAAATCCCCTTCAGAAACATAAACAAAGAGATCTAAAATCCCATCTCTCTCTGTGGTATGCTTCCTGAGAATAGTGCTATTGTTGTTCATTCAGAAAATAACCTTTCAAACTCATAAGCTTTACGCTCCCCAAATTTCTTTGGTGTGTGTTTATTAAAATGCTATATTTGAACACCAGTGCACTTCAATTTAAAATCTTGTTACTTCTGGGGCACCCTGATGGCTCAGCGGGTTAAGCCTCTGCCTTCGGCTTGGGTCATGATCTCAAGGTCCTGGGATCGAGCCCCGCATCGGGCTCTCTGCTCAGCAGGGAGCCTGCTTCCTCCTTTCTCTCTCTCTGCCTGCCTCTCTGCCTACTTGTGATCTCTGTCTGTCAAATAAATAAATAAAATCTTTAAAAAAATAATAAATAAAATAAAATCTTGTTACTTCTCCAGATGTCGTACATAGCCATTTCTCCAACAGGCTTTCTGAATGTTGTCGATCTTTTAGAAGGAGAGGGGGTCAGTTGCTGTTTTCAACAAGTAACGAATTTTAAATCAATGAATTGGGAGAAGTACACATTCAGGGGTATAGACTTTCATATCATTTAAACCTTTCATGTAGTATGGAGATGGTCCTAGTTTTATACATATATAAAATGGGAAAATGGCTAATAAGAGTTTCTGTCACTGCCCGCACCCACAACCACAAAAATGGTTGATCTGGTTGATCGTGGCAGCAACACAGCATTTTCTAAGATCCCTATTCGGAGATTTTAGGGTTATAGATTTGAGCTGATTTTATGCTGTATAGACAAAGAGAAAATTAACAATATAAAATAAAATAATATATAAATATATATAAATATAATATAAAATAAAAATGATATAATGATATAATACAAAATATATTTAAAATAAAAATGATCTAAGTGGGGTACGTTCCAAGGCACCCAGTGGATGTCTGAAACTGCAGATACGTACAAAGTTTTTTCCCATACATACCTACCTAAGACAAAGCTTAGTTTATAAATTAGACATCGTGGCAGATTAACAGCAATCACTAATAAGAAAATAGAACAATATAGCAATGTGTCATAATACAAGTTACACGAAGGTGGGGCCTCTCTCAAACTATCGTATTGTACAGTACTCACCCTTCTTCTTGTGGTGATGGGAGACGATAAAATGCCCAGGTGCTGAGACGGAGAGAGGTGAAGTGTGAGCCCATATCAAGAAGAGGATAGTCCGCTTCTGGACCACGTTTCGCCACGTGTAACTGAAAATGCAAAAAAAGTGAAACTATGGGTGAGGAGACTCCGCTGTATTTTTAATTTCAAATACTTGCACATTTCAGTTCTTTCACGGGGGAACTTTGGATCTGGTATTCCTTCCTGCCTCCCTTAGTTACATTTAGATCTTATATTCTGGGCTCAGGGTTGCCAGCCATTAAGGAAGACTAAGTAAAAAGCCGTATGTTATGTTGAAAAGTAGTTGACCTGGCCCCAGCTAAGCTTGGAAGTCATTGTTTAACTTGGGCAAAATATTCCCCCTCAGTTCCTTTACCAGTAAGTTAAGGAAACTGAATCACTGATTGACTCAACAGCTTTTAGTGAGTGTCCGTTCCAGGCAACGGACTATGTGCAGTTGACACAAAGAGACATGACAGAGTCTGGCTCTGAAGGGCCTTATAGTATAGGCAGACATGTAAGAGATGGAATGGGGAGAATATCCACGCATATATTTGCCTTTTTTGATCAGCAGGTTTACTCTTTTATTATTTAGTACCTGGAAAGAAGTAGGAGAGACGGAAAATTCCTGGTCAAGAGGCTTATGAAGCAGCGAGCGTTCTTTGTTCTCCCATTTTTCCATTGAAACTCAAGGTGAGGATTGGAAGATGAAAAAAAGAACAAGATAGTTGTGAAACCAGAAGCAGAATGGGCTTGTGTCTCCCTTCCTTCCTTCCAGTTTGGGATTCTGGGTGAAGAAAGCCTGGCAGATTGTTTAAATTCCCAACAGGGAGCAGCTACAGCAAGTGTAGAAACGATGGCATGGCATGGTGGGGAGGGAGAAAGAGTGCTCAAGGGCTCCGTTTGTTCCTAGCACCTGTTAGTAGCTCTGGAGAGATCTAAAATTTCCCATGTGTTCCACGGACAGCGAAGGCTGAGAGCCAGCAGGACTGTGATGCGGCAACAGCAGTGAGGGAAGAGGGGGACCCCTACCAGAGGCTGAAGAGAGGACCATCTCACCCAGGGTCAGATGGAATCCAAGGTTGAGACTCAGAAGATGCGCAGGGCAGAGAGAAAGGAGGTCAGGCTGAGGGCCAGGATGTGAACAGCTGGTCACGGTCAGGCTGACAGAAGAAATTAGCATTCCGCTAGCTTTTGAACTTCATGACGAGATGCAGAGAGGACAGAAACCTATATATGGAGACAAGGAAATAAAAATATAAATATGGAGATAGATCAGTAGCAGGGGCTCTGCCATAACACCGTTAGGATTATAAGCTTCCCCCCGTGCTCACCATTATCTGGGAATAGAGCAGGGCAATCTATCTCAGGTGAGATAACCCTGGTGAGGAGTTTCAACTTTACTTTGACTAACTCTTTGCCCAAAGTGGATTGAATTAACTTAAAAGGGGAGTGTTTTAAGCTAGAAGAGATTGAGATACTCTGAACTGGCAGGTTTAGGTCTTTCCCCCATCCCCCACCCCAAGTCCATTACCATGGGGCCTCAGAACAAGATGTAGCTCCAACATGGATAATATGGACATTTTCCTGAACATCTGTATTGTAATGTATATGATACAGATGTGTCCTCTTTTACGGTAATATAGTAATAGCTTTTAGATGTTTTCTAGTTTTTCAGGCACTCTCCCATCCATTATTGTATTTGCTCTTCTAGGTAAGGTTGAGAGGTTGGCAGTGTGAGTTACTGCCTCCATTTTATAGGTGAAAATCCTGAAGCTTAGTGAGGTTGGCTTGTGCCTTTTTAGCCATAAAGTGGAGACAAAAATACTTGGCCAAAGTCTTAGGAATTTTGTGGGATCAAATAAGAATGGGGAACCGTAGGCAGATACAATTTACTGTAACCCCAAGAACATGTAAAAGCAGATGAAACAGGATGAGAGTGTCATCAAAATGACTAAGATGTGGATAATGCCGTCAGACTGCAGAGATGTTTTATTATCTCATGAGAGGGTTCCTATAAAGGTTCCAGTAAATCCACTGATGCTTGAAATGCTCTGGAGAACCTCATGTTCAATGAACACTAGAGAACTGCATGTGTGTTCAAGGAATAGATATCTTTTTGTGATTTCATTTAAAAAGCATGATTTAGCACACCCAACTCAAGTGTTCCCTTCAACACTTAAAGGAAGGTAAATGTGATAGGGATATTAAATACATGTTTTCTGCAAGTTCCTGTTTTTCAGCTACCTTAAAACTGTGAGAGGGTGATAACTGTATGTTTTTTAAACAATGCAACTTAATTTACCTTCCATTTCTATAGAATAATACAAGCGTGGTGCTCCGTTAGCCTATGATTTTGTTCACGGGCAGGTCAAGGCCATGCTGGGCACTTCTGCTCTCTAGGAATGAAGTGGCCTCCTCCCCTTGGCCCTGGTGGTCTTGTGCGGTCTGGTCCCTGCTGATGTTTCCAACCCAGTCTCACACCTTTCCCTTTCTCGCTTACTGCATGCTTGTCACATGGCCCTTCTTGTAGCTTCTCACTGTTCTGAGGTTTGTGGACACGATCTTCCCTCAGCAAGGAAGCTCTTCCCTTCTCTGGATTTTTGCATTATCCTGCATTAGGGCCCTTCATCAATGCCTCTTCCCCTGTGAGGACTTTGCAAATTATCCTGTTTACATACAGCTCCATGCTAATCTCTGATTTAGTGTTCTCTACTTGTATTACACCTCATGTATTTTTTAAAGATTTTAATTTATTGATTTGATAGAGCACAAGTAAGCAGAGCCACAGGCAGAGGGAGAGGAGAATCAGATTCCCCACTGAGCAGAGAGCCTGATGCAGAACTCAATTCCAGGACCCAGGGATCGTGACCTGAGCCGAAGGCAGATGCTCAGCTGACTGAGCCACCCAGCTGCCTCTATACTTCATGTTTTTAATGATCTGTTCAATTGGTTACTTAGTATCCATCATCCCAAGTTACAGAAGGGTGGACAGTTTGTTTCATTCATCACTGCACAACTAGGCACTACCTGAAAACATGATAAATAACCTCAATTACGTGTTGAATTAACGTTAAATAAATGAATAGACTAGGTGTATAAAGCCCTTAGCCAAGTGTGTAGCACATGACAAAAGTTTAATATAAACTGGCTGTTTTTATTACCATAGTATTGATGACCTCAAATCATTGTTGCTTAAGTTGTATATAAATATCGGGGTAAAATATGAAGAGTATATTATAAAGAATGTAATAGGTTTTGACATTTTCTACATGATTGTTTTATATATTCTCAGACTGATTCAAATTATTCATAATTTAAATTGCAAATCCCAAAATAGAAATGCAAATGAACAATACGGCTCTGGAAAGACATTCAAACCAACTGAATATTAAATAAATAGAAATAGAAACAATAATGAGATATCATTTTTCTACTATTTTCTACTATTGATTGGCAAAGAAAGAAGAAATTAGTACTATTCTGTGTGGACAAGCATATGGCAAAAATATACTTTGACATGGACAGTTTCTGAAGGATAATGAAACATACGTAACAGAGTTTAAAATGTGTGTTGCTGTTACTCTAGCATTCCAATCCCAGGAAGTTATACCATGAAAAAAATGTAGAAAACATAAAAAATATTGATAAGAATGTTTAGGATTTTTTACAACATAAAAATTTGGAACTTACTCTATTCTAAATATTTTGTTATGATGCAGAAATCTGGGAATAAGTTTATTATAAATAATGGCATATTTATAACTGCTGATAGGAATGTAAATTGGTACAAAAAGCTTAGAAAACAATTTGACATTATCTTTAAAGTTAAATATGAACATGTCTTATATCTCAGGAATTCCAGTCTTAGGTATGAACCTTAGAAAAACTGACACACGAATCCAGAGAGGAATACATGAGATTTTCCCTAAACATTGCTTTTAATAACTAAACAGTTTGATATCCAGTATTTGTGGTTTTGTTTAATGTATTTTTAATTTATGTTATTTTAATAAGGTTAACAGCAGGGTTTTAAAGTTTTATCTTTATATTTTTCAGCTTTACTGAGTCAGTTTCAGGTGTACTCTGTGATGATCTGTGGTGATACACACATATATACGGCAAAATGATTCTCACCCTAAGGTTCATTAGAACATCCATCACCTCATATAATACAATTATGTGTGTGTGTATGTGTGTGTGTGTGTGTGTGTGTGGTGAGAACACTTAAGATCTCCTCTCACAGCTGCTTTTGAGCATATAATACAGTATAGTTAACTGTAGTCACCATGCTGTATATTAGATTCCCAGAACCTATTCTGGGGGTTGAAGCTGATCCCCTTGGGCAGTTTCTACAGCCAAGACTGAAGTCTATATACCTGGTCCTTGAGGCGAGAAGGGGTATATTTCCCACCAGGTTGCTGGTTTGTCTGGACTGCTCCCTGACCTGGCTGGGGGTGGCTGGAAACAAGGATAGGCACCTTTAGGATCAGAGGCCTAGATGTGTTTCTCACCTGGTCCTTGAACTGGCAGGACTGCTTTCAAACTGCTGTTGGAAGATGAGCCTAGCCTCTAAAGGATCTTCAGGGGTGTGGATGGAAGTATCTGCTGCTGGTTTACTGGGCTAGGAGCATAGTTCATGAACTGTGGCTTTGCAGGAGGCTGCCTGGAGTCATGTATAAGGCCTTTTTGGGATCTCCAGGATCATAGGTGGGAGTGTCTCCTTGGTCCCTGGGCTGGCGGATCTGCTGGTGGACTTTAGCAGTTGGCTTGGTGTCCCTTTAGGATCTCTAGGGGTGCAGTGGGGAATGCATCCTGCTGGGTCTCTGTGCTAGCAGAAGTGTTCAGGGACTTTGGTTGGGAGTGGCTGGAGCTGAATATAGGGCCTTTGCAGATAAAGCCATATATTGTTATTATTATATCTATTCTTAGATGATTATTGATATTTCTTTATGGTCTGGCCCATGGTAAATTTTCATAAATATTCTATACACTCTTGATAAGAATATTCATTTTTTATTTGTTGTGTACAGAGTTCTATATACATCTATTTATCTTAAATTTTTATACTGCTCAAATATTTAAAATATGTGTTGCTCAGAAATTCGTTTAGCTGTGAGTCAATCCTTTCATTCTCCCTGACAGAAAGGTTCTCTCTTTTCATTCTCTCTCATCCTGTAACTGATAATTTTGGTATCTAATGTCCTAATTAGAGAAGGTCTAATTCTGTTTTGATGGCTTCCGCCAACCCCTTCTCGCAAATTGGCTTGATTGGGCATGTGTTTCTATAATTGTGGATTGTAAGCTCATCTTTCTCTGGACTCTATACCTGGCAATTATGTGAAGCCTATTGGAGATCATATGTCTTCCTCCAGAGGGTTTCTTTTATTCTTTTTTAGGCAACCTCAAATTGGGTACAATTTTGAATTTATTTCTCAGCTTGGGGTTTCTTAGACCATGTGAGTTGTATAAATTTGAATCCCAAGCCCGTGTATGAGCTGTTTGGTTACAAATTCTCAAGGGAGACTTTTTCCAACCCAGCTTTTAGCTGGAACCAAGATGTTCGTTCTTAGGACTCTCCTTGCTTTTAGGTATATTTTTCTAAGTTACCTTTTTATGGACAGTGAAACTCTTCAGATGCTGACTTTATGCCCAGGGGATCCTTAGTTCCAACTTCGGTGTTTCTTTAGCCCAACATCATGTCTTTAGTACTTTACCTTAAAAACCTAAACTTGCATATACTTGAACTCATACAACATTGCACGTTAACTCTACTGGAATTCAAATCAAATAAGATTTTGAAAGAACATCTTAAACCTGCACAGTTCACTGGTTTACAAGAACTTTAAGATCCACTGCACCATTGCTCTCAGATTGCTTCCTGCTTTCTGGCTTCAAGTCTATGGGTATTTTGTATACTGTTTTGCCAGCTTTGTCATGCATTTTAAGCATCTATACTAACACGTTTGTTCATTGCATTGGTGTGAAATTCAGTGAGAATCTACACAGAGCATTTAGCTCACTGCCTGAAAGATATGCAGATCTAGGGGCTTGAAAGAAGAAAAGCTTTTGACATTCCTCTTAGTGACAAGAAATTGTCTAAGTTTTCTCCTTCCTAAATAACCATCTCACACTAGACTGCAGATTGAGTGCACAATAAACATTCAATTTTGCTAATGATTGAGATGAGAAGAATGTGTCCCTGATGTTTCTGTATGTGCAGGGCAGAAATAGCTGTGAATTGCACACAGAAATATCAGGTCAAGGGTTTCATTTCTGAAAGCCCATGGACTAAGGCAACCTGGAGAAGAAGGGACTTTCACAAACAATAGGAATGGGTTTTTTGCCACTTTTCCTTTCAATCTAATTTTCTTCCCATTGAAAGCAGCTGTGCTTTTTCTCATTCTGACAACTCAGAAATCAGTGTAACCCATTCTTCATAAATGCTGGCAGAAGCTGCTTCTGACAGTAGACTGCTGAATGTTCAATGGTGCTTGATTATGTAGAAGTTTCAAAGACTGGTGTGATTATTTCCTTCTTTGTAAAACTGTCCTTGTCTTATTACAAAACTGCTAATTCTTCCAGAAACCAGAGATTATCTAAATAAGCAAGAGCAAAAGCAGTACTGTGTAACAAGGACAGGTTCTTTCCTTTTCCTTTTTTTTTCCTGGGAGAGTGGGTGATTTTTTTTTTTAAGTGTTTTATTGAGAGATAATTCCCATACTGTCCAAGGCACGCATTAAAATGTACAATACCCTGGTTTTACATAGATTCAATTCAGTATAATTTTAGTTTTAAAAACCAGCGTTGCCACAGTCAATTTTAAAAAATGTTTTCACCACCTCAAAGAGAACCCAGGGGGCACCGGGGTGGCACAATTGATGAAGTGCCCAACTCTTGGTTTCAGCTCAGGTCATGAGATCGAGCCCCACGTAGGGCTTCAGGCTCAGTGTGGAGTCTGCTTTAGACTGTCTCTCCTGGGGCACCTGGGTGGCTCAGTGGGTTAAAGCCTCTGCCTTTAGCTCAGATCATGATCCCAGGGTCCTGGGATTGAGCCCCGAATCAGGCTCTCTGCTCAGCGGGGAGCCTGCTTCCCCACCTCTCTCTCTGCCTGCCTCTCTGTCTGCTTGTGATCTCTGTCTGTCAAATAAAAACTAAAAAATCTTAAAAAAAAAAAAAAAGACTGTCTCTCCCTCTGCCCCTCCCCCCTACTCTCTCTCTCTCTCTCAAATAAATAAATAAATAAATCTTAAAAAAGAAAAAAAGAAACCCTGTACCCTTTAGCAATCCCTTTCTACCTCCAATCCTGCTCTTCCCGGCCCTCAACAACCACAAGCCCTCAATAGCTTTCCCTTGTCTGGACTTATATATAAATAGAATCATATATGGTGTTTTGTGACAGGCTTCTTTCACTTGGCATAAGGTTTTTAAGGTTCATCCATGTTATAGTGTGTTTCAGTATTTCGTTTCTGTTTATGGCCAGGTAATATCCCATTCTATGGCTATATCCCATTTTGTTTATCCATTCATCATTCGACGGATATTTGAGTGATTTCCTCCTTTTGATTATTATGAATGGTGTTGCTGTAAACATCCATGCGTAGGCTTTCGTGTGGATGTACTTTTTCATTTTTCTTGGGTATATATCTAGGAGTGGAATTGCAGGGTCTTATTGTAACTACATGTTTCATCATTTGAGGAACTGTCAGACTATTTTCCAAAGTAGCTGCACCATTCTGTATTCTCCTCAGCAGCACATAAGGATTTCTGTTTCTCCACGTCCTTGCCAGCTCTTGTTACTATCAGACTGATTCCAGCCATTCCATGGGAATGGTTTCTCATTGTAGATTTGATTTGCATATCTCTGATGATTAATGGTGTCAAGCATGTTTTCGTGTGCATATTGAAAGCCTGTATATCTTGAAGAAATGTCTATTCAGATCACTTGGCATTTTTTTTCTTACTTAGGGTAAGGACAGGTTTTTTTAAATGATTTCTAATATATGATTTTTTTAAATAAAACCTAACAATGTGTATATCATATTTAATAATATCCATAAGAAACTTACTTGATTAACAAGAATAAAAGTACCTTAAATTGGAACTTTTAAAAGAAAAAAAAGTTTGTTATATAGATCACTGAACAAAAAGAACTCAAAATAATAGTGATTAAATTTTGCTGGTTACCCCTGTCTTTCATTATAGTCCTTCATTATAGTGTTTCCCAGGGTCTCTTACAGTAGGACTTTGATCCATTGACCCAATGAATATCATTTCTAAAGTATTCTGTTTGATTCTGTGTTCTTCTTCCATTGCAAATTATTGCTCCAATCAAGGGACATCTCAGAATTTCACTTGTCTATTCCCTTGGCAGTCCTTTAGGAACTCAGTTAATGAGAAAGATGTTTTCATTTTTTTCTCAAACAGTATCTCATCCCTGCTGGCAGGAAATTTTCTTACCTTAGGACTGACAGAAGCCTATTGACCTACAGTAACTAGATCATTGATGTCAGATGCTGGGTCTTTGTCATTTTAACCCTTCGGGTGGGTGGAGTGGGACAAGCTTTCTCATATCAGCACACCAAACGTTGTTATTGATCTTACCCATTTTATATCTGTATGCATGGTAGCCATAAGCCTTGGAATTTCCAGTGGAGCTCCAATGTCAAGAAATTGATCATTTTTGAAATGTATAAGTGAGTAGGACTTAATTTCCCTAGTGTTTCAAAAAGCTTCATATCAATAAATTCAGAAATCTTTTTAAAAAGTCCCCCTTTTTTCCAACCTGATATCTTGACTTGTGTATCAGGTACATGTGAACCATCTTAGAGCACTAAAATCCCCAAGACAAGGTTGGAGCATGTGAGGGTCCTTACTGGGCTAACTTCTCACATCTCTCTTCAACCTGATATTTTATAAAATATTAGCTTAATACTTATTTGGATTCTAAAGAGAAATTGATTTCCAGCTAACAAAAATTCCATGTAATAGGGAATTCTCTGTAAGTATTATGGAATATATGTGGAATTACATATGATAGAGATGTAATTTACTGAGAGCATCAGTTATAATAGCCATAGTTTATAAGGAACTAAATATCCCTCAGTAAGGGTTTTATAGTAATTATGGGTCAACAACATAACAGAATAATAGGTAATCCATTTTAAACATGTGAAATTCTATAATTATGATTTGGAAAGGTCTCCAAATCTTTTATACAATAATATGTATAGCATAAAGCCATATATAAAATATTTCTGTGGATAAGTTTACAAATGCATGAAATATCTCCTGAAGTTAATGCAAGGAACTAGAAACTGATTGTTTTTGAGGAATGAGGTGGTAGCTGGGGGGCAAGGAGAATGGGGAGCTTCTCACTCTACCTCATAGAGTATCTTTCTGTATCATATATATTAATCCTATTTAACAATTTACAAATCTTATAAATAAATCAACCAAAATAAAGAATTTGTCACATATTCTTATTACATGTTATTTCTCAAATCATACAAACTTCTTAGGATGTATTGTAACTCCCAAAATTTAGGTAATCAAATACTCCTCCTTAGTAAAATGGACTGAGCTTACATTTTTAGCTTTCAAGAATTCTGCTAAGATGGCTAACTTCATATGAATGGTTCCATCTGACTTCAGAGTTTATGGTGTTCTTTATAGAGGGCATAGAGGTGAGAATTTAAAAAGAAATCTATTTTCATTCAAGGTACTTCTATTTCTTTGGTTATTTAAGAATTTGAATGAGGAAACTTGAATCAACTGGCACCATATTTCTGATTTATTCCAGTAAGTTTTATTGACCTTTCAGACTGGAATTCTGGGGAACTGCCCGTCTAAGTTGCTTCTTAATCCTACTGTGGTTTCACACCAATGTAAGAGTTTTACTAACGTTGTATCAGTTAAAACTTCAGTAGAAAATGAAATAACAGAGAGCTTAAATGCTTATTTCAATTTTAACCCAGACAGAAGTTTGAACTTTTGGGACTCCTTAATAAAGGCACTCACTCTTTTTAAGTCCATTGTAAGAAGTGGCCATTTAAAATGTCCTATTACAGATTACATTTAAAGAAAGAAGGAAGAAGGAAACTCAAGGAATTTAAGTTGTTAAGAAAATTTGTGAAAAAATGATTTAGCGTTATTTCTTCATAACTTCCTAGTTTTGGTTTAATTTCATTTTAGTTAAATGATGCCTGTTGTAAGTATTGTTTAAAAAATATGATGATGAAAGATCATCTTGCTATAGAAAAAACACCCTTATCAAGCTGCTATGACCAGTGATCTTCCATTAAGTTTTAGACAGATTTTTTCCTCCTTTTCTTTGTCTGCACCCTATTTGTGTTCATGTGTATATATGTTAAATATAATCCCTTTGCTTTCTTACAAATGCAATCTGATTTCTTCTAGTTATCAGATAGTTTATATATGCATTAACTAAAAAACTTACTGAAATGACAACCTTACTTAAGAATGACCCTATGTGCCATTTTCCTGAGAAAATGGAGTCAAAGCAAACTGAAGTTTAAATGGGGAAAATTATGCCAGTTCCTTGTTACTTAATATTTTATTTGGGGATTTTTTTTCAGTAATATCAACTAATCTTCTGAAACTTGAGATGGGATCTATGTTTGCACTCAAGAAAATCTAGTCCAGAAAGTTCACCTATAGAAAGTGGGGGAGGGAAAAGGAACCTCATAGTGGACAAATCTAACTCAGCCAGTGGTCAGGGTCAGCATCAACGTGGGAAGTAATATTGATAGTATGTATTCTTGATATGAAAGTGACACTTTACCTCTCTGTTCCTTCTCCCAGAAACACCGAGAAGAATTTAGACAAATCCCAACTGAAGGGAATTCTACAAAATACCTGACCAATAATTCTTAAAAGTGTCAAGATTATTAAAAAAAACAAGGAAGTCTGAGAAACTGTCATAGCCAACAGGACACTGGGGAGACATAACAACTACAATGGTGAATTCATTTGCTTCTTGCTTTTCTGTCAGTTTTTGTCTCATGTACTTTTCATGTACTTGGGCGCTCTACTGTTAGACACATACAAGTTAAGGATCATCATGTCTTTGCGGGGTAGTGATACTCTTATCATTCATTATATTATGCCCCTCCCTATTTCTGATAACTTTCCTTACTCTGATGTCTGCTCTGCCTGAATTAATATAGTACTCCCTCTTCCTTCTGATTGGTGTTAGCATGGTATAACTCTCTTCATCTCTTCATTTTTAATCTATACCTATCCTTTATATTTGAAGTGGTTTCTTACAGACAATATGCAGTTGGGTCTTGTTTATTTGATCCAATTTAACAATCTCTTCTTTTTTAAATTGGCATATTTCAACCATTTGTGTTTAAAGTAATTACCAATAAATTTCAGTTAATACTTACCATAATATTTATTACTGATTTCTTCTTGTTGCCCTTGTTTTTTGTTCCTATTTTTTGTCTTCCATACTTTTCCTGCCTTTTGTGGTTGTAATTGATCATCTTTTTTTAAAAATTAATTTTATTAACATATAATGCATTATTTGCCCCAGGGGTACAGGTCTGTGAATCATCAGGCATACACATTTCACAGGTCTTACCATAGAGCATACCTTCCCCAATGTCCATAACCCAACCACTCTCTCCCTACCCACCTACCCCCAGCAACCCTCAGTTTGTTTGTGAGATTAAGAGTCTTTTATGGCTTGTCTCCCTACCGATCCAATCTTCTTTCATTTTTTCCTTCCCTACCCCCCAACTCCCCACCCTGCCTCTCAAATTCCTCATATCAGAGAGATCATATGATAATTGTCTTTCTCTGATTGACTTATTTCGCTCAGCAAAATACCCTCTAGTTCCATCCATGTCATTGCAAATGGCAAGATTTCATTTCTTTTGATGGCTGCATAGTATTCCATTGTGTGTGTGTGTGTGTGTGTGTGTGTGTGTGTGTATCTATCTATCTATATATATATATCTCACCTCTTCTTTATCCATTCATCTGTTGATGGACATCTAGATTCTTTCCATAGTTTGGCTATTGTGGGCACTGCTGCTATAAACATTTGGGTGCATGTGCCCCTTTGGATCCGTACATTTGTATCTTTAGAGTAAATACCTAGTAGTGGGATTGCTGGGTCATAGGGTAGCTCTATTTTCACTTTTTTTTTTTTAAAGATTTTATTTATTTATTTGGCAGATAGAGATCACAAGTAGGCAGAGAAGCAGGCAGAGAGAGAGGAGGAAGCAGCCTCCCTGCTGAGCAGAGAGCCCGATGAGGGGCTCGATCCCAGGACCCTGGGATCATGACCTGAGCTGAAGGCAGAGGCTTTAACCCACTGAGCCACCCAGGCGCCCCTATTTTCAACTTTTTGAGGAACCTCCATGCTGTTTGTAATTGATCATCTTATATAGTTTGATTTTCTTTCTTTTCTTAGCCTATCAATTATACATTTTTTTCCCCTTACTGTTTTGGTGGTTGCAGTCCTAGGGATGTTTAGGGGTAGTTTTTGTGTGCATGTCCATTTATCCAGCATTGTGTTCTCTGAGCTTCTTACGTCTGTGGTTTGGTATCTGACACTAACTTGGGATAATTCTCAATCATTATGGCTTCAAACATTACTTCTGTTCCCTTCTCCATTTCTTCTTCTTCTGGTATTCCCATTATATTCATGTTATACATTTTTCACTTGACCCACAGTTCTTGGATACTCTGTTCTATTTTTTAGTCTTTTCTTCTTTGTTCATTTTTTGGAAGTTTCTACTGTCACATCCTCAAACTCAGAGATTCTTTCCTCAGCTGTGTCTGGTCTACCAAGGAGACCATCAAAGGCCTTCATTTCTGCTACCATGTTTTTGAGCTCTACCCTTTTTTATTTTATTATTCTTAGAATTTCCATCTCTCTGTTTACATTAACTATCTGTTCTTGTCATCTATTTTTTGCATTAAAGCCCTTAATATATTAATTATAATTGTTTTGTTTTTGTTTTTGTTTGTTTGTTTTTTGTTTTTAATTCCTGGTCTGCTAATTCTAACATTCCTACCATATCTGATTCTGGTTCCAGTGTTTGTTCAGTGTCTTCAAATTGTGTTCTTTCCCTTTTAGTATGACTTGTAATTTTGTTGTGGTGGTGGATGAAAGGTGGACACAATATACTCAGTTAAAGAAACTTCATAAATTGGGCTTGGTAGTGGTATTGTGTGGGAGGAGAGAAGTGTTCTATAGTCCTAGGATTAGGTCTCAGTCTTTTGGGGTGCTTGTACCCATGCACTATGAACTTCGCCAGTGCTTCTCAATCCCCTCCCTTGAGGTGGGACTGAATGGGTAGGGGGAACTGGATTGGGATATTTCCCTTCCCCAAGTAAGTCAGCTTTGATAAGACCCCATCAGGTTAGGCTCTGTTAAAAATGCTTTCTTCTCAAGGTAGGCCTTGTTAAAAAGAGCAGAATGTTCTAATATATTTGAAAATAGTTCCTTTTATCCTCCCCCTGGTGGAACTGTGAGGGGATTTTTCTCCAGTATTCACTCTGAGAACTTTATAGAGTTCCTGGAGGTAAAATTGTCTTTATTTATTTATTTTGAAAATGATAGATGCCTAGGTGGAATTTTGGGGGATACTTGTCCTGCTTGGTGTTTGCACAAAAGTGTGGGTCATCCCCTATGTTTGGGTCCTGGGAGTTTTTAACCCCCAGGTCGGTCCTCTTGGAGCCACCAGCATTTCATCTATTACAGTTCAGATTTTTTTAGTCTTGCGCTGGTTCCCATGGAGGTCTCTGCTTATGGATTTCTGCTCTAATAAGTTGTGATTTTCTGCATTTGTCTATAGCTCCAATCTGGAGGGCAGTGATTTGCTCTGTGACCTCTCTTCTCTGACAGATCGAAGAAGAGTTGATTTTCCAATTGTTTAGCTCCTTACTTGTTACAAAGGAGTGGTGACTTCCTAGCTCCTTACATACTCAAATTTATCTGTGACATCTGTGGAGTCCCATCAGTTTCATTACTGCCTGCTTTAGAGTATGCTATGTTGCGATTTCCCCATTTTGCAAAATTTGGGTCATTAGGGACATTTTTGTTAATGTCTGGCATATCTGGTTCTCACTTTGTTCCAGAAACTAAAAAAGCAAAATCTTGATTATCAGCTTCTGAGGCGGGGAAGTTTCACCATAGAGCATGACTCTGCGTCTCCTGTCCCTCCCAATAAAAAATTGCTCACTGCAGGCCTGGGGTCCCCACCCAAGGTAAATGACTCAGTTGTAATTTCAAAAATATCATAAGCAAGCACAGAATATTTGTGCAAGGAAACAGGACAATAAACCTTACTTCGACCAAGTTGTATCTAGTTTAATAACTATGGTGTTGGATGGCATCGAGTAAAAACCTAAGAGCAATAAAAATAAGTGTTGTCATAATCAATAGAAATAGTGCGCACTGTTGAACTTTTGCTTTTATCACCTCTTTTTCTTCTCCTACAGATTTTGTCCCATAACTGCTTAGTCTGGATGATTATTCATTCTATAGACATTTATGGATCTCTCTAGTCCCATTTTATCCCCTTATGAACTGTATGAGCTCTAGAAACACTTTTTTAAAAAAAAAATTGGATTTCAGTGTTCACCACTTAATTTCTGAATCATAGAATATCTGAAGTTTCTGCTTCTAAAAGTATTTAATAGATTATGGATTATTGAGCAAAGGAACTCAGAGTTATGTTAATCAGAGAAAACAACTTTAGAGAAGGCTAAAAATGGGAGGGTTGATCTCTCTCCTTCCCTCAAGTCTCTTTAGCAACTTTCTGTAATGTCTTCCAAAACTGGTTCCAATTTTATGTCCCCGGAGAGGATGTCCCTAACTTCTCCTGTGGGTGACTCCTCCTCTCTTTCCTACAAGCCTCTGTTATGACTTATGGAAGGATTCTGTGCTTCATCTGTAGATGTGCTGCTTTCTGCATCCCTTACCCTTTGAGTGAGCAGAGCTCATCCCTCCTATAATACATGTCATTTATTTATTTCAGATGATTTTGGTAGCTGATAAAATCTCACATTTTATGAATGTTCAATATGTATTATACATGTTCCAAACTAGCCTATAAGTGTGCTCAGCAAAAAAAAAAAAAAAAAAAAAAAAAAAAAAAAAAAAGTACATGTACTTTCTTTTTGTGTTTTCTTCAGTTCTGGGTACATGGCAGGTGGTCAGTAGGTGCTATAATTCTTTGAACCAAAAGGAGATAGATGGTGATTTTTTTGATGGACCCTTTCTTAAGAATCCCCTTGTTTAGGAGCACCTGGGTGGCTCAGTTGGTGAAGCATCTAACTCTTGCTCTTGGCTCAGGTCTTGATCTTGGGGTCATGAATTCAAGCCCCACATTGGGCTCTATGCTGGGTATGGGGGTTACTTAAAAAAAAAGAAAAAAAATCTCCTTGTTTATCATCATTTAAAAGCAGTTATTAATTTACTTGTGCATTGCTCATATCAAGTAGAAGTTTAAACTAAATGCTTTCGTCTATTCTTTTAGGCAGCTCAAATTATGCACACAAGTGCTTGCTCCTGGAGGGCAAGAAAGGTGCCAGCTTATCTTGCATTTGAGTGCATTGAGCAGTATACGGTATTACAGCTGTTTTGAAAAATACTCTTTACGATCAGGCTGAATCATGGGGCTGGGAGCTCATGTGAGCAAGCAATTCCTTTGCAGCTCAGAGGGCAAGCTGCAGAGTTGGGGCAGGGATACTTTTAGTGTCATTGCCCATTCTCTAATCCAACCAGGTCCACCGTGACCCTTTCTTGACAATATGACTGGCCTAACAGAAGACAGTTGCCAGCATTCTCTTGTTATTTTTTCATTGGCGATAGGTCCAGTGTTAATCCAGCCTCAGGCCTGAAAGCCATATGGGACCAGAAGTGGCCTATGAGTGCTGACTCTTCAGACAGAAGAAATAGTTTAGGATATTGTAGGTTGTCAGGCGGGTTCATTTAGGCTAATGCAGGCAAAATCTTCTTTTCCTAAGAAACCACAAGAATTTTCAATTGAATTATGTAGGTAATTGCTAAAATGTGTTTTGCCTTCTGGGCAGCTTTGGAGTTTTCTCTTGTCTCTTTTTTGATGATATGGTCATTAAATCTATCAGGAGACCTCAACACCTGGCCCACAGTCATCTTCTGCATCCTCTGGACTAACATCATTCTGGATGACTCAATATGACAACCTCACTGCACAGTCCCATGACCATCTCACCTTCAGAGGACTTTCCCTGACTCAGGCACCACCCTTTGGCTACACCCTAAACCTTGTCAGGTCCGGAATGGTGTCCGGAATGGTCTACCTCTCAAATAAAGAGTTCACACTCATTCTTAACCATGTGTTCCCAACCATCTCTCACTCTCTCCCTTTCTTCCCTTCTCCCCCTCCCCCACTTCCCTCCCTCATGTTACTGTTCCCAATACACAAATTCTCTAGCCTCTTTGGCATCTGTATTTTAGAGTCCTTTGTCCCTCTCTGCACTAGGTCTTTCTTGTCTTACTTAGCTCCCCATCCATGCCATCCCTTTGTTTACCTTTGTTTACCACGATTCTAAAACCTCTTACTCTGTTGCCTTCTCACTACACTGAGACAGGAAGAAGACCTACAGGTCAAGTTGTAATGAATGTAATTACGACTTTCTCTGTTTGATATTCATGGACATTTTAAGAGAAAAATCAAACAGTATTGAAGATTGGTCCGTGATAAATTTCTGTCCTCCATCTCAGTGAAACACTTGCAGCTCTCAGACAGCACTATCATACTTTTCCTGATCAACATGCTCTCATTCCACAGGGTATTTCAGATAATACCTACCCTCTCCAGTTGGAGAACTGGAGAGGGTAGGTATATTAACTGAACAACTACAGCCCCACCCACTCCAGCTCCCTTTCACTATCAGCCTCTGATCTGGTCTTTTGGTTCACGGAGATAACAAGTAATTAGACAGTAATTCTTTGAGCTTACTTACAAACAACTCTATCCTCTTCTTCCCTCTTCTGTTAAAAAGAGATTTTCTTTTTCCTTAAGGGTTTAGAGATGGTTATTCCATATCACTCTTTATATTTTATAACTCTCTTCTGGCCCACTTACTATACATATGTATTTCTAGTGGGGTGACTCTCTCTACTTCAAACCTATATATATATTTCCATTTAGAAGCATCTTTTTCAAACATTTGTCTTTCCTGGTATCTCCACAGTGCTACCTTCCAGTCATAACACAACTTAACCCTTCATTCTTATTGCTGCACTCAAACAGATCTTTAAAGGATCAATAATGGTTTCCTTATAGCTAAGTTGGAAGAACATTTGTTGTCTTTATCTTACTGGATTTCTCACTAAAAAAAAAACAACAAACCAAACCAAAACAAAAAACACTGATTGCTTCCTCCTTTTAAGAATACTTTAATTCATATTTTTCTATGTCACAGCATTCCCTGGTCCATCCCCTCTCCCCCTTGCCAACTGTCTTTACATGTTTATCCATGGTTACTTTGTCTCCTCTTCCTTGACCCATATTTTTTAAACTGGTCCCTTTCAAAATGTTGCCTTTGATGCTTTATCTCTACACCTTGTTGTAGAGGGGAAATAGTGGTGCCTTCGTAGAGAGATCCACATCCTAATTGCTAGAACTTGAATATGTTACCCTATATGGCAAAAGGGACTGTGTGGGAATCATGAAATGAAGACTCTTGACATGAGAGAGTATCCTGGTTTATCCTGGTGAGCTCAATGTAATCATGAGTCCTTATAAAGGAAAGAGGAAGGTAGAAGAGTTCTTAAAGGAGATGTGGTAATGGAAACAGAGGTTGGAAGCATACAGGCAGCTTCTAGAAGCTGGAAAAGGTAAGGACACAGATTCTCCCTTAGAGCCTCCAGAAGGAATGACACCTTGAAACTGTAACACCTACTTCAAACTTCTGACCTCCAAAACACTAATACATGTGTGTTGTTACAAGCCCTGAAGTTTCTGATAATTTGTTACAGCAGCGAGTAGAAACTAAGACAACTCTCTCCCTGGACAGTCTCATCTGACACTTTAGGTCTTTATCTTTTTACACATCAGAAGGCTCCTGAGGTACTTATGGTAACTTTGTTGCTGTAAAAAATTCACCACCTAAGCATGTAATTCCTGGATCATAATTCAGTTCAGGACACAAAAGTGAAGTAAAGGACCACCTCACTGTTTTTCATTTTCCTCCAAGGCAGTAGTTCCAGAAAGCATCAGCTATGGGTCTGGAGTCTCAAATGCACCTTTGCAAGATTCTCACATCTGTTGGACTCGCTGTGGAGCATCAGGAATGACTACCTGTTCCACCAGTGCAGGTCTAATCCAACCATGACCCTTGTCTGAACTGATGAGCTCTATCCCATCATGGGGAGACACAACATTGATTATGCCTTACTGTAGTTGAACTTCAGCTGAAGAATTACCCTGGAAGTTGTGATAAAGATATATTTCAGTGATTTTTGACTTTCCAACATGTGTCAGGAGTGTAATAGACCTTTGGAATTCAAATAATAGTAACTGCTGCATATATAGATAGCATCCACATGTGCTAGGAATATTCCCAAACACTTAATGTAACTAGCACCTAGATGGCTCAGTTGGTTGAGCGTCTGCCTTCGGCTTAGGTCAAGATCTCAGAGTCCCAGGATCAAGTCCCACATTGGGCTCCGTGCTCAGAGAAAAGCCTATTTCTCCCTCTCTCTCTGCCCCTCCCACCACACTTGTGCTCCCTCTCTTTCTTGCTTACTCTCTCTCTCAAATAAATAAAATCTTAAACAAACAAACAAAACAACCTCATTTAATCTTGGCAACAACATTAACAAAGCAGCTATTATCCCCATTTTGCAATAAAGAAACTGAGGCTAGAATGGTTTCATGATTTGCCCAAAGTCATGTAAATAGTTAAAAGCACAGCCCTTGACAAGTGAGACCAATATGGGAGAAGACATGAACCCAACAATTGCATTGTGATGAAGCATATAATAGCAACATGTACAGGGTGTGCCATAGAGACAATAGTGGTGCCCCAACACACACTGAGGGTGTCAGAGAAGGTTTCTCAGGAAGATAGTGCTTGAACTAAGTTCTAAAGAATGGATAGGATTTAGACAAGAGCAAAGAGAATTCTTTCAAGATAGTAGAGAAACATGAGAAAGATCCCAGAAACCAGAAGGAACACAGGTGTTTGAGTAAAAACACAAAGATCAATAGAATAGCAGTCTAGAGCAGGACATGGAAGTAGAGATGAAAGATGGAGGTGGAGAGCTGGATAAGTTTCAAGCCCTGAAAAGCCTGGTTCACCATGCAGGCCATGGGGAGCCATTAAATGAGTTTAATCTGAGAAAAACATACTTAGTTCTTAATATTAGAATAAAGAATCTAGAGAGTATTGCTTATTGGATAAAAGCACAGGTTTTTTGTTTGTTTTATTCAGTCAGATATTTATTTTGAATACTGGCTCCTACTTACCTATGGGTAAATCACTCCACTAGACTCCACTGCCTTGTCTGTAATATAGGATGACGGGATCAGTCTTAGAAATGGCCAAGTAAATGGCGGTACCCATAATGTGCATGCCAAATTGGCAGAGAAGATAGGAAGAAAGGATACTAGTTAGAGTTCATTTTAGAAATATAGTAGTGAGTTGATCATGGTTCTTAGTGGGGTGGGGATGAGGATAGGTTTTTGTCCCTGCCCAGGGATATTTGACAATGTCTGGAGACACTTTTGTCACAACTGGGGTGGGTAAAACTGACATCCAGTGGGTAGAGTCCAGGGACATGGCTAAATATTCTACAATACAAGGACAGACTCCCTCCCACCCCCACCTCCCACAAAAACAATTATCCTTCCCAATATATCAACAGTGCCAATGTTAATAAGCCTTGTTCTAAGCTAAGGTGTGGGAATGAAGATGGAATGAACGGGACAGATTGAAGCAATGTTCATGAAGCTAAATCAAAATGTCTTGGTGACTGACTTGAAGAGGTTGGTGCCACAGTTACAGGGCTATGGTCTGAGTTGTTTATCCTGGTACTAATTAGAATACTCTGCACACATATGGTATTTGTTGAGTAAAAAAAGGAATACATGAATGAGTGAGTAAGTGAAGGAATGAATGAATGAAAAGCAAAATAAGATTTGAGACTCTCTAGTTTGCTGGCTTGGGCCATTGAGGTAATAGTGGTGACAGCCTCTGCAGGGCAGGGAAGAGGAAGAGGAGGTCTTGAGAGAAAGATGGAAGGGTCAGTAATGGAATTGAGATTCCTAAGGTGAATATTTATAACATAGATAGGCCCAACTGTTTAGTTGTTCGATGCTTCAATTGTTGATTATACCAAGTGGGATACCATCAAAAAAAAAAAAAAAAGTGGATATCCTCGTTGAGTCTGAAAATCTTATTGGAGATTTATAAATTATAACTAAGGATGAATTCAAGTTTTTATGATAGCTGGAGAAATCTACATTTTTGCATTAATTTTCTGAGGAAACCATATTTTAAAACTTCCAACGATGTGGTTTTAGGATGCTAACTATTTCCTCCCGCGTCTTTCTTGCCCAACCTCACTACTTTGGCTCTGAAGCAAAGTGAAAAAAAAAAAAAGAAAGAAAAAGAAAAATCTACTCAAGCCATTTAAGCCCCAGAGGCAATGGGATTACTTCTACCCTCAGATGTGGTTATTTGTCCTTCTCCACACTCATCCCTTCTCCAAAGCCATCATGTTCCCAAAGGCCCATCTGCCATTGATCTATTATCCAATGGCCCCTAGAACTACAGTGGAGACATTTGTTCCCAGCCCTCCTTTTGACTACACTCGGTGCCATTCAACGGCCTTGTTGAGTGGTTTCTACACCACTGGCAAAGCATAAGGTGGCACAGATACAAGGACAGTGAGGTTACTGCCATTGCTGTTTTCACCCCTGACATTCCACTCTGGGCATATCTTCTCTCTACACACGTCTTTAACATGAAGAGAATACCACTCTTTCTAAGACTTTTCTTACCCCCAAAGCCACTCTGTCCTTACCATTTACAAGCCATTACCTAAAATCATTTAGGGCAGATTCCCTAGGGCCTGGGGCAGAGTGTATTTGCCAAGTGCTACACCACCATGCCTGGGAGAGAACTCAGGAAACTTACCTCTTCTTATCTAGGGCAAGAGATCCTTCCTTGCCAGCTAGGTCAACAGACCTTACTTCAACCTTCTGTTCAAGGATATTCATCTTAGCGACCTTCATGTTCTCAGAGACCACAACAACCATCCGTTCCATGAATTCTCATCATATTTTTCAGAAACTCCTTGAGTCTTAATGCAAGTGGCACATGTGAGGGCCTGACATGGTGTCTCAGTCTGATCAAGGTGGACACCCAGACTATGTCCCAGGTGTGTCCTCTCCTGCATAAATTTTTTAATGAATGTATTTTATTTTCATATTGGTACTGAAGAGAATTTTATCCTCGGTCAGTCTGCTCTTTCTGATTCTTAAATTCAACAGAATTAGCTATTGGAAACATAGCCATAAAGACGTTGTGGGTTCTGTTCTCTGTAGTCCGTTAGGATACTGCCTGCTGCCTAACTAGGAGCTTAGCCAGTGCCTCTGAAAGGGAGTTGTGATTGGACTGAGTCCTTTCATCATGGCCTAAAATTATTTTTGGTCAGACTTTTAAATTCTAAGTCCATCCTGTGATTTCTGTGGTCAGGGGGTTTGGCAATCATGCTTTCCAAAAATATTGAGACATCAGGAAGAAGGCCCTGAAACTAGTGCAGATGTCAGCACCTTCATTTATAAGAACTCACACTGCCGTCATGGAAAACATGCTAATGCCAGAAAGAGGGAGGAGAGATTAAAGGAGTTCTAGAAGCAACAAGTCAGAGCTGGATTTCCTGGTGGTGGTGCATGCATGTACTCATACAAGGATGTCAGAAGCAGTTTTAAAGTGGTTTTTTGTTTTTTTTGTTTTTTTACATCTAGCAAAGGAACATTTTATCCATTTGTCAGACCTGTGAGCTCTGCTGCCTCAATTGCATTAGCTTTTTGTTCATTTTTAAGTGACTGAAATGATGAAAACAAGTTCCTTGTGAAATCTCGCCAAAAAGCATCTGGGGAAATGGTATCTGTTCATGTACTGAAGCAGAGTTCACATTCTCACAGAGTATTTTCATGTCAAAACGAGTATCTCCATGGTTATGAAGTCCTCTTCTTGTCAGTTATTAAATTGCTACCAAGGGCTATAGATAGGTAAGGCTTTTTTTTTCTTTTGTTTTAAAATTTTTTCCACTGAAAGGAAGTAAAGAAAACAAAAGAAGACATTGATTTATACAGAAATCCTAACGTGCTACTGAGAAAATGATGAAATGATGTATTGTGTGGTCACATGATCGAAGTTTCTCCCATGAAGGATTAATCTGGTTCTGGGAATAGTTCTGAGAGTTTTTATATCCATTTTTGTGAAGCTTGAAGAGCCTTCGTGTAACACCGCACCCCAAGAGGTCTGTAAAGTTGTTAAAATATTAAGAAAGACATAATTGTTAAAAGACTAGTTCTTAAATAAAACCCCTTGTGGAGTATGAAAAGATCTCCTAAAGCTACAAGGCGACAGTGTTGCATTGAGGACTGATGTAACTCAGTTCATTTAGAAAATACCATAAACAGCTTTATTATGGGAATTTGGTAAAGAAATCTTTCCTTAATAGGAAATATTTGGCTCTACACTGCAAATAAAGTGATGTTTACATAATTTGTTAAGATCTTTTAGAGATTCAATATCCTCTGCTCAGCCTTAACATGAGTACTATATTAAATATATGATTTTGAAAAAAAAAACTTATAAAATTCAGGGGTGGATAATGTGATTTCTCATTTTGAGTTGTACCCTTTTGTTCTTCACTAAATTCATTTGATGTAATTAGGCGAAATGGTTCAACTCCCTACTGTAGGCTGAGATGATATAGTCCGTCTTCGCTGGTAGACCTTGTTGGAAAGAGATATGTTCAGATTCTGAAGCCCCAAATTCATCAAGGGGAATCTGTGTTAGATTGCCGGTGGTAGATGTGGAAGGAACATTTCAGACAAACACACAGTTGGTATGCGTGAGCTTTGACTACAAATCTGGTGAAATGCTGAACCTGCTGATTTGGCCCACACCACACGGGAGCCTTTGCACTTCTGTTGTTCCTTGGTTTATGCCTAGACTTTGAATGAGTCCAGGTAGTCTGGTTTATCTCCTTTCCCTGAGGACAGCCCTGTATTCATCAGTTAAAACTCCATCTGTGTTCTTGGCTCAGCTTAGAATCTTTTTCCTGGAAAGTAGGATCCCTTGGAGTAAAACAGAGGTGGTAGCAAGCCAGGGATGACCCAGAAACACTGAGCAATTTCTAGAGGTTAGAGTGTAGAGCCAAGAGTCTCTAAATCTGAGGCAAGCCCATTCAGTGTAGTTTTGAGTATCAGTGAATAGTGGGGTTAGCCTTTGGTACACCAGGGTTGGGTAGGGAATTAAATAAATGTCCGTGGGGATGAGTGGGTGGCTCAGTCGGTTAAGCGTCTGCCTTTGGCCCCAGGTCATGATCCTAGGGTCCTGGGATCGGGTCCCACATCAGGCTCCTTGCTCAGCAGGAAGCCTGCTTCTCCCTTTGCCTGCTGTTCTCACTGCTTGTGCTCTCTCTCTCTCTGACAAACATCTAGGTTTTAAGAGAAATCTTATAAATAAATAAAATAAATAAACAAATGAATGAATGAATGTACGTGGACTTGGCTAAGATTTCCTTCTACTCCTGTAGCCCCTTGGACTCTGCTGGCTTCCTTTTGAATCTATAGGGGAGCCAAGATTTTATCCTGTAAGCCAAGAGAGTGGCATGATGAAATATGCACTTTGAAACGAGAAGCTAGACGTTATTCGAGTGGCAGATCAGAAGGAAAGAAGGCTGGAACCACGGAAGTCAAGGTCTTTAAAATGTTCCAGGTGAGAGACCAAGAAGATGGGAGCAGGGGAGGAGAAGCAGTTAAAGGAGCAGTAATGGACAATGACTTTCAAGGTGCAGTGGAAGGTCCCCAAACAGGTAGAAATGGGCTTTTATTTTCTGCGCTTATCAAATGGCATGGAAGAAAAGTATGTAAGCTGGGAATGCAGGAAACTAAATATCCAACGTGGAAACAATTTCAAAGATGGCAGTAAGAGGCAGAATAACCCTAACTGTAACGAGTTTGCCAAGGCCTCCGGTATGCTCTGCTTGAAACCCCAGCCAAGGCAGATATTAATTTTACATCCCATAGCAGTAACTCCTCACCTTGTACACATGTGATGAAGTTCCTCCTGTAACAAACTATCCCTAAAGTAGGCATCAGGGAGCTCTGTTCCCGCCTGTGGCAGCCACTCCCCCTTTGTGGTTTCTACCATCTGAGATGGTGGTTCCCTAGCACATAAAAGCATGTGATGGTTATCGTCAGTCTCCCTGGCTTCGTTATTACTTCACAGGATGGACTGCAGAAGATAAAGTATAAACATCCCTTTCTTTCTTTTTTTTTTTTTTTAAGATTTTATTTATTTATTTAACAGAGATCGCAAGTAGGCAGAGCAGCAGGCAGAGAGAGAGAGAGGGAAGCAGACTCCCCGCCGAGCGGAGAGCCCAATGCTGGGCTCAATCCCAGGACCCCAAGATCATGACCTGAGCCAAAGGCAGAGGCTTTACCCCACTGAGCCACCCAGATGCCCCTAAACATCCCTTTCTTACTATTTACTACCATTCTCATTTTCTCATATTCAATTTCATTCTTCCCTTCCAAGAAACCTAAATAGGAATCGATATTGATTTTGGAAATGTGTTTCCTAATGGTTAAGAAATAGCAAACTACACTCTGAAATGTAACTTTAAATGTATATTTTATGTCCTTCCGGTAAAACAAAGATCTCCACTTTGTCCTGTCTTTAGTGTCTGCCCTTAGAGACAGATCTTTTGTGTTTAGCAGGAAAAAAATATTTTTACCATTTTATTCAGTGTGTAGAATGAATAAAACATCTACGATTTCTTGCTCTGCCAGCCCTTTTACAGCTTAGCAGAATCAAGAGGAGAAAATTCACCTGCAATTTGGATACACAGCCTGACAGGACACAGACTACAACTCACAAAAAAGTTTCTGATTGAAAGATTTATCTCCTGGATGAAATCCATGCAGACGAAGTGACTGGATAAAACAGGATGGAATGGCACACGGTTGAAACTAGTTCTACCATTTTTCATGTAATGGCATTCTTTTGTTCTTTGTATTAAATATTCTAAATAGTCTCTCTATATTAATTGATGGAATTAAAGCAAGCTAGATATTATGTGCACATGCAACATTTCTGATTGGCCCAATTTGAAAGCTTACTGGGGCGTGAAAAAAAAAATCATCACACACACAATGCTTTCTTTCTGGGCGGTCTAAGGAGCACAAGACTGGAAACAGCAACGGGAATGTATTCTGGAAATCACAGCCTTGAATCAGCAAGCTATCGGTTTCAGAATAAAAGCGCATGAGACTCAGTGTGAGGATAGGATCCCCTGTTTAGCCTAAGAAAAGTACATGCAACCTAAAACTTCACACTGTAGTTCTCTTTCGTCGCTGACAGCACAGCTGATGGGGTGGTTTTCCTTGTAGGCAGATGTGGAAGAAAACCTAGATGTTTGTGCGCGGTCCTTGCTGGCTGACAGGGTCCGCTTCATGGGCTAGTCTCAGGGCCCAGCACCCGGAAGGGCCCTGCCCTGGTTTAAAGCTCCGCTGTTGCTGAGCATGAAAAATGTTAATCATTCTCGAACAAGGAACCCTGCATTCTCCTTTTACACGAGGCACCACGAGTTATGGAGCCGGTCCTGCTCGCTGGACCCAACATTCTGGAGCTCGGTCTTTTTGCTTTATAATGGCAGCACATGAAGCCTTGGGAAGATTTTGTTTGTCCGTTTGTTTTTGTTTTGTTTTTCTTTTTTAAAACTGGACAGTCTCACTTGGGGAGCTAATTTATTTATACTTCTGGACTTGAATCACTCATGCCTCTGGGTGATGGGGTATGATTCTTATTCTGTTCTTCTTCTTGGAATTAGATCTCCCTTCCCTCCCCCATCCACATACACACAGTTTAATAACATGATCTGTTGGTCACAGGGCATGATAGGAGCTAGAGCTCTAAGTCCAACTTCTGTCATAAATGCAGAATACATTCCTCTGGCCTTTGTTCTTTGAGGTGGGATCTCTATGCTCGTTTCATATACTCTCTTGCTTTTTCCCTGACGGTCTTTCAATGTTTACTTGGTTCCCCTTTTATGCCACTGTCAAAACTGTGTTTCAGAAAAGCTTAACCAAAAAGAATGAAGCCAGATGTTCACAGACATTTTGATTAACTTTATTTTAAACCACTTTGGAATTTTAAAATGCTTTCTGTGGAACATACTTAGTTCTTTGCCTATTCCTGCATCATGTGAATCAGTATTAACTGAATTATAACCAAGTAATGACCTCTTGCATCTCTGTTAAGGGAATCCATGTTGTTAATATGGTTAATGTTTTTATGTTTTGTTTTGTTTTAGACCACAAGACTTTTTGCTAATTAGACATGGTTAGTTTACCCTTATGTTGGTTTTTTTTTTTTCAATTTTTAAATGTTATGATTTTTTTAAAGTTGAATATTCTAGCTTCTTCTAAAAGATGGGAGGGTGTAGCATCAGTGGTTCAGCTGTTCTTAAATTAATGAGGTCCCACTTACCATTTTCTTATGGGTAGCATTTTTGTGTCCTGTTTAAAAGATCTCTTAGCCTGTTCTAAACTCATGAATATATTCCCTTATATTATTATCCAGAAAATATATTGTTTTACTTTTCATATTGAAATCTGTTGCATCTGGAAAATTCATTTTTGTATATAAGATAGCAAGGTGGGATTTAAGGTTTACTTTTATTCTTTTTCCAATTCATATAATATCACTTATTCCAGAAAAGAAAGTCAAAGAAAACTATCGTTTCCACTGCTCTTGAGAACACCTTTCTCATCAATGAAGTATTTGTATATATGTGGGTTTGTTTCTCAAATATTTCTGGAAAGTTTTCAATAAATTTATCATCTATCCTTTATTCAATAATAAATTTCATTACAATAGCTGTAAGTAAATTTTAGTATCTGGTGTTGTAGGTCTTCTCACTTTGCTTTTCTTCTTCAAGGTCATCATGGCTATTCTTGTTCTTCAACATTTCCACATTGATTTAAATCAACTTCTCAAACTCCACAAAAATACCTGTTGAGATTTTGACTAGGAGTGCATGGAATTTGTAGATCAAACTGAGAAATGACTTATATTATTTTCTAATTCATGGACATGATATATGGAACATTGATTTAGGTCTTTTAAAATTTCTTTCAGTAATGTTTTTAGTTTTCACTCCTGCACACTGTTGTTAGATGTACTCCTACATATTTAATTTTTGGATAGTATTGTAAATAACATTATATTTTTAAAAAAATTATTTTCTAAGTTATTGTTATTGTATGAGTATAATTTTTTTCTGTATATTGATTTTGTATGTACTGACATTGATAAATTCAATTATTGATTCTAATGGTTTATCTTTCGGATTTTCTATGTATATTCTCGTGTCTCCTCCTCAATGCATATTTATTTTATTTCTTTTTTTACCTTATTGCATTGGCAGCACTTCCAAGAAACTCTTAAATGGAAATGGCAATGGCCTATCTTTATCTCTTGAGATATCCTTATCTCAGAAAGAAATTTTTCAGCATTTCATTAAGTGTGATATTTGCCATAAGTTTTCTTTGGAGATGCTCTTTATTATATAAAGAAATTTCCTCCTACTTCTCTTTTGCTAAGAGGCATTTGTTATTTTGTTTTGTCTCAATCATGAATGGTTATAAATGTTTTCATTTTTTTTTTTACATTTATTAAAAGGGCTACGTGCTTTTTTAAAAAATTTCTGTTAGTATAATGGAAGACAGTGATTGATTTTTGAGTGATAAATCAACTTCCCTCTCTTGGTTTAATCTAAATTTTGTAGGGATATATTATGTTTTCCCATATTGTTGGGTGTAACTTGATACTAGTTAGTATGTTTGTGCCTCTGTTCACAAAGATCTATAATTTTCCTTTATTTATTTATTTATTATTATTATTTTTTAATGTCTTTGTCAGGTGTTCCTGTCAGGTGTCAAGTGTTCCTGTCAATATTACAGTGGCCTCATGACTTGAGTTGGGAAATACATCCCCTCTATCTAGACTATTAAAAAAAGCCTGCGCATGATTGAAATTGTTTCTTCCTAAGGTATTTAGAATGGTTCTCTTTTGAAGCATCTGTGCCCAGAGTTTTCTTTGTGGGAAGGTTTTTAATTTTTTTTTAGAGATTTATTTATTTATTTGAGAGAGAAGGAGAGAGAGAAAGAGAGGGAGTGGTGGGAGGAGCAGAGGGAGAGAAAGAAAGAGTCTTAAGCAGACTCCTCTGAGCATGGAGCCTGATGTGGGGTTTGATTCCAGGATCTTAAGATCATGACCTGAACTAAAGCCAAAAGTCAGACGCTTAACCAACCGTGCCACCCAGGTGCCCCAGGGAAGATTTTTAATTTTGAAATCAATCTCTTTCATAGATAATAGCATCATTCAGATTTTTTAATTTCTTTATTTGTATCCATTTTGATAAGTTCTGCTTTTCCAACGAATTTAACTTAACAAAAGTAATTTCTAAAAATTTCATGTTATCCTTTTGCTATATTTTAATGTATGTGATTTTTAGCTTTTTTCTCCTTCTAGTGAATGTATTTAAGGCTCTAAAATTTCCCTTTTAAGCACTACTCTTCCTACATTGTACACATGTCACTCATTTCCAAATATCTTCCAATTCTTCAAGTAAAGCTTCAAGTTTTACCTTTACAGTGCAGTGGGAGACTATAAACCCTCTGCCACTGTTTTCTGTTATGTTTCATGCTCTGTGCCCAAACCAGCTTATTCCCTGAAGCCTTGTGGGGTTCACCTCAAAGTATTTCCCTTCTCTCTGCTTCGAGGCTCGATCTTCAAGGATTCAGGGTCTAGAATCTTCAAATCCTGGCTGCATTGGTTTCCCTTCGTAGCATGTAGTGTTTTTCTTCTCTTTTTAAAAATACACAGATTTTGTAGTTGTCGTTTGTGAAGGATGAGCCTGATAGAAGCTACTTCCTCATAGCAAAAGAGTTTACTCCCCCCTTGGGTAAAATTTTACTAGTAAAATGCATTTCACATCTGTTAATGTTATACCACATATCTGTTCAGCTTATATATTATCTAGAGAATGGCAATCTAGAGATATTGAGATTATTATTTTTTTAAAGATTTTATTTATTTATTTGACAGACAGAGATCACAAGTAGGCAGAGAGGCAGGCAGAGAGAGAGGGGAAGCAGGCTCCCTGCTGAGCAGAGAGCCCAATGCGGGGCTCGAGCCCAGGACCCTGAGATCATGACCTGAGCCAAAGGCAGAGGCTTTAACCCACTGAGCCACCCAGGCGCCCCGAAATTATTTTTGAAAATATTTAGTTTAAAAATTAATCATAGTATTTCCCTCTTCTTTGTGGGTCTTAATACAGTAGGTCGTGTGTTTGTGTGTGCTATTTCAATATCTGATTTTATCTCTTACACAATTGTAGTTTTCTGTGGGTTTTTTTGTTGTTGTGGTTTTGTTTTTTAAGAATTGCCATAGCAAAAATGGCTTTTTTTGGTGGGGGAAGTTGGAAGGCGCATCAAACACTAGTTATTTTTGAGTTTCATCAACGCTGTGTACTCCTTCTTGTGTGTAACAGTATGGGAATTGCTGTGTCAGGGATGATGGTTGAAAACTCCTACTAGTGAGGCTAAAACTTCCATGGGATGTTCTCTGATTCATAGATACAGGTTAACACTTTGAAATAGTTCTCATTTGCTATGTTGCAAATCTTTCCTTTTTTATTATTTTTTTTTAAAGATTTTATTTATTTATTTGTCAGAGAGAGAGAGAGCACAAGCAGGCAGAGTGGCAGGCAGAGGCAGAGAGAGAAGCAGGCTCCCCGCTGAGCAAGGAGCCCCATGTGGAACTCCATCCCAGGACCCGGGGATCATGACCTGAGCCAGATGCAGCCGCTTAACTGACTGAACCATCCAGGCATCCTGCAAATCTTCTCTTGCTGCTGAAAACGTTGAGAATTATTGGTGGCTCAGTGGCATCATCTTTCTCTAGAAAGATCAATCCCTAGAAATTCTCAGTACTGTAATGTCATTTTTGGGAATGACTGAATTATGATGTGGTCACTCAGATCTATATCCCATTTTTGATTATTTCTTTAATTCATTAACTAGAAAACAAGACTTCATGCCAGGGTTTATGCTTTCCCTGAGAAGCAGCATGCATGCATTTCCACTTTCTGTTCAGACTCCTGTGAATTCTGTCTCTTCAATTATTTATAACAGATGATTCTTTCCTTATTAAGCTTTGCAGCCTGGCCCCTCCCTAGAGGCTCTGGACTCAGGGCACTGATTCTCTGCGTGCCTTCGCCCCACCCATGATTTTATCCAGGTGATGCTGAGCATCGAAGGCAATCTTGGAAAAAAAAAAGACACACAAAAATAATATCTTGCAGTGTGAAGGGTGGAAGGAGGGAGAGAGAATTAGGCTATCACACCAGCTTGTCCTGGGGCTGGGAGAGGAATTATGTCCTGGTTATATATTTTGAATGTACAGAGTAATAAGACTGGCTCAACAGGTCTCTCAGGAAAATCATATTCTCCTAGGCATACCAAACCACTTTAGGTGTTATCTTAAGTAGTGATATCAGAGCCACTTTCATTTTCTGCATTCTGGAAGACTGACTCCCTGGACTAACAGTGTCCCCTCCCATCATCTTTCATCAGTTGGAACTGTGAGTGGAAGACCCTTTGGGAGCAGTACACACCCAGGGTGATTAAGTAGAGCTGGAGATAGGCATGGCCTAGAGAAAAGCCTCCACTACATAGCTTTGATGATTCTACCATTTTGTTCTCTAGGATAATTGCTATCCTCTATTTGAAATAGATCCAATAGAGTGCATATTAATTGCTCCAAAAGCCCTTGCATTCCTGCCATTATTTAAATCAAAAGCAGACTGGTGATAGTGACACAGGGCAACTGATGTATTGTCAGGGTGGAGAGAGGGGAAAAACATTATTAGAAGAACCTGGGTGGTGTCTTCGTCTGATCAGGTTGCTATAACAAATTCCATAGGGTGGATGGCTTACACCGCAGAAATTTATTTCTCACAGTTCTGGAGGCTGGCAAATCCAAAATCAAGGCACCAGCAGACTCGGTGTCTGGTGAGAGCCGGCTTCATGGCTCCAGGATGGCCGCCTTCTCTCTGTGTGCTCACATGGCAGAAGGGGTGAGAGAGCTCTCTGGGTTCTCTTCTATCAAGACACTAATTCGATTCATGAGGGCTTCATTCTCACCTCCCCAAAGACCCACCTCCTAATATCATCACATTGGGGGTTAGGATTTCAGCGTGTGAATTTTACACAAACAAGTCTACAGCAGGTAGACTGTGAGTTGCCTTGTTGGACAGTTTTTGGAAGGGAAATGATGCCTCAGGAGGGTTATAGTCAATTATGACAATGTGAAGATTGTATTAGAGAAGCACCTGATGAGGATATAGTCAGAGCGAGAAAGGCGGGACTGCTGCATTTTACTACCTCTCTTTTGGTTTCCAACATTTCTAAGTTGGAATACTTGCTAATGAAACAATACCAAAAGAGTTTGGATTTATATGGAGGAACATTAACATATTTAGAAATCACAGAATGTCTCTCATATGGTTGGTGTCTCTCCAGCACCCGTTTAACTTCTATAGTTCCCCAAAACAAACTGGCTAATGAAGACTCTAGCTCCAATCTCTTTTTCTCTTGCCCAGACAAATGGTGACAAACATCTTCATTTATAAAATAGAGTGGTTGAATTCAATGATTCCCAAGGTCCTGCTGGCTTTGATCATTGAAGCTCTGCTTTTGTGAAACCTGAGGTTTTGTGACTTCTTATCCAGCTTAAATACTGAGTAACATTATAGAGTACTCACTGGTCTTCCAGGTGATTTGAGGACGCTTCTGTTCATTCCAGCTCTGCTAGAAACTGCCAGGTGCCTAACGTCAACTTCATTTTCTTCAAATGGATTGCCAACGCCTTGATGCCAGAGATCACAATTGCCTTTTGGAATATCAGGAGATAAGTGATATCATAGCCATGCAGCCAGTACGGGAGAAAGATGACACTTGTTACTTGTTGCAAGAGGGCAGTTCAGGTACACGCAGGGTGGACTCGAGTGTTCTAAAGCTAAGGGTGCTGATGAAGAACAACTCACGCAGTCTGGTGCCGGCCGTTTCTTTGGGCAGGTCACCCATGTCACTCAGATCTCGGCATAGCAATTATAAATGCTAATTACTTTGAAGTTTATCAGTTTATCTCAAAGCAAAGCAATCGTCTGGTGAGTTGGAGTATCACTCATATCAAATGTCCTTAGTGTGTCTTTGCCCATCAAAATAAATATGTAGCTCAATAGAGGAGAAAGGGACTTACATGAGGAGGCAAAAAACCCAGGTCCTGGGATTGCTTGTATTTGTTAGACATTCTCAGGGAAAACCATTGCTCTTCCCCGAGCCTTTTTCCACATCTAAATTTAGGAGTAATCCCTTACATGACACCATTTTATAAGATCACTAAAAGACCCAGTGAGAATATTAATTCACCTGTAGTTTTATGAGGGAAAAAAACGGAGATATGGAGAATTTTATTCACTTAATGCCTCCGAGTTTGTGAAACCAGAAATTCAGTGTGTTTTCTATTAGGTCTTATTAGCTCTGTTTTGAAACCAAATGAGATAATGTGTATGAAAGCTGTACTAGAAAAACTGTGATATATTTTACTATATTGCATAGTATATTGGCAAGGAAGGGCAGTCGTGACATCTCTCCTTTCCAAATGAGAAAACTAAGGCACAAGAGGGTTGAAAGATTATGAAATCAGCTCTCAAGGGCTAGAAGCCTGGTTTTTTTATATACCAATTTCAGCAGTATCTCCATGAATATACTATATGGGAATATTATTTTCAATAGGGCTAAGTGTACTTGTCACTAAGTGGCAGTATAGAATAATAGAAGAAGTGTAAGCTCTGGACGCTGGCAAAACTGTTCCAAACCAGAACCCAACCCTTACTAGCTACATCACTTTGGATAAATATGAAAGTTCCCTGAGAATGAGATTCCTCAGGTAAAAAATGGAGATCTATCTAAACAGAAATAATACTATCGAATACTTATGGAACTTTTATCATGTCATAATTACTCTGTAGTAGTTTTATTATTATCGTTCCAATGGTTTTAAATTTATTAGCTCTGTGTATCCCCGGAACAGGATTACTGTGAAAACTTGGAAAAGTTGCCACACACCTGTTTCCTTCTTTCCTCTCAAACACTACACAGAGGGTAGATATTCATGCTGGTGACAAACCAAATGCTATGACAAATGAATCCCCTTCCGTTCCCTAATTGTGACCCAAATTTGGAAGTGTAGGGTGGGGAAGGGAAAAGTAATGGGATTGATGGTTTCATAACTATCACAATTTGGAGATGAATTACTGATTTTCAGTGTTTTTCCAAGCATTCATGACAATAATACTCTGACCTAACATTATAATCATTTCTAACCAACCTGAAAGACGTACTAATTTCATTGGTTTTTAAATTGATGTTGTTGGTGTTTGTCCACAACTGAGCAAAAATATTTCCTTCCCTCTAAGAACTGTTTTCTGATTAAAGTATGGGCAAACTGCATCCATTACATAGCACATACCATTTGATTCTTGTCATTTTATCTGGTAAAGGGAAAAAAAAAAACATAATGAGGAGGAACTAATTTCACAGGAGATTTTTCTAAGGAAATGATACCCTATAATCAAAATCAAAATTGACTTTCCAATTAGAAAAGGAATTCAGGTCAGGAATGTGAACTAGCATTTTCAAAATATAACCACATATATTGTTTAGAACAAATATTAAAAAACAAACTCTTTTTGCTGCCCTATTTACCAGAAGATCTTTTCAGCAGTTTCTGTAAAATCTTACCTTGTTGCCAAAGAGTGATTGGAGGTTCAAAAGCAACTAGAGAATAGAGCTATTATTTCTGTGACTTTTCATTAATTCTGAGCCTTATGGTGACTGAACATCTTTCTTTCCAGAAGCTCAGAGACATTGTTTACTGAGCTGCTATGCTAATTTGTACTTTGGAACAAAGCTTGAGCTAGTACCTCCTTCAGAGATGGTGCAAATGAATTGGGTAGAAGCAACAGTACCCAGACCTTGTGGTTTTGGAGATTGTCAGAACCTCAACAACAAAACATTTCACAATTAGTCTTAAATCTTTATCTTTAGACATAATCTCTCTTCTAAATTCTAAATATATTAGCCATGCACGATGTATTCACCTAGAAGTCCCAGAGGCACCTCAAATTCAACTCATCCCACATGTACTTATAATATTCTCCAAATCTGCTACTCCTTTCATATTCTACATCTTGATCAATGATTTACTATCCACCTAGATGTCCAAGCCAGAAATTTGACTATCATTCTTGAATCTTCCCTTTGTTTCGGCATTCATGTCCAGTGCGTCTCTCCTCACCATCAATTCTACTGTCAAAATGTCTTTGAATCTGCTCATTCCTCCTCCGACCATTATCCTCATTTTCTCTCTCCTGGATTATTGTCATAGCTTCCTAATGGGTCTGCCCGTCTCCAGGGAAACCACTTTCCATTCCACCCACGGAACTGCTGCCAGAGTGCGCTTTCTGAAGAACAAATCTGATCTTGTCGCTCACAAAATTAAAATCCACCAGTGGATCCCAGCCACTTCCAGCATGAAAATTCAAACCCCTGAGCATGGACTGCAAAGACTGTTTTTAATCTGGCTCTTATGTCTCTCATCAGCAACCCAGATCATCCTCCCTGAGCGTCTCAGGGTTTGGTTTCATGTCATCCTCTCTAGTGTTTCTGTGGCTTTGCACATGCAGTTCCCATGCCTGGAACAGCCTTCTCCTCTTCCACACCCTCCACACCTACTCACAGTTCGGGTGGCATCTGCTCTGGAAAGCTCTTCCCATGCTCCTCTGTGTGTTTTCTGAATAACGATCTCATGCACATCCTTATAGTAATTTTTACTTCCTTATATTTTAATTCATTGTTTATGAATTAGTTTCCCCCCTTCTTTCTGTGTATTCATTTGCGCATTCTTTGTATTCCCGGCATCTATCAGAGCACTTGGCAGTAGAGTAGGAACTCAGTACATGTTTGCTGAATATGAATGAATACTGAGGCAGCTGGTTTCAGTCAAAGCGCAGCAACCCCAGGCATACAACTTAATGTCCTTTGAGACTTTGTCCTCATTTGCAGAACCAAGGACGACAAAACCTATCTTCCTGTTCTGCTGTGAGAATTAAACAAGACGGACATTCTCTGTAAACGGTAAATTAGTATAGGCCTATAAATACTTACACGATCATATAATTATTATGATCTATTACACACTGAACAATATATTTCTAAAAACTGATTTATCGGTACACATGACAAATGAAAACGCATCACAAAACAGCCAAGGTTTTCCTTTCATTCCCATCTCCTTTGCTCTCCTCCTCACTGTTGATGCATATACCCTTGATGTTATAAACCACCACATCTGGTGTCCCAAAGTTGCTGTCCACTTTCATATCTGCATGACTTGGCATGCTGTCCCTGTGCTGGGTGTCTCTTCCCTCTCCTCGCCTCGTGAATTTATCTTCTCAAGTCTGACTCCAGTGTTTGATACTCTTGCAAGCCTTCCCTGTCTTTCCCATGCAGAACTGATCGTGCTCTTTTCTCAAACATTTGGCATGTGCTTCTCTTATGTTTTGCTCCACTGTAAGTAGTTTATGTTTGTGTGTTCATCTTTTCCACATTCTACTGTGAGCTCCTTGAGAAGGTATCTCATTTTCCTAAAACTGTTAGTACCATTTCCCTGTGATTGCTCCCTGCAAAGTGAGACTTGTTCAGATTCCCAAACCAGAGGGCACAATACAAGCAAAATATTTAGGCATCCACATTCCCTCAGATTGACCCTCTTGCTTGAAGGGATGGTGCTCCAGGAAATACCCTGTGTTCATGAGTTACTCTGAAATTCCCATTGATGACTGTGTGATGTGTGTCTGGGGCTCCAGGGCATGTCGGAGGTTTCTCCACATCACGGTTCTCCCTGGCATTTTGTAACTTTATTTATTTTAGAGCTTTAATGGAGGCAGTGTCCTTAGTTTCTCTCTCAGTGTCAACTCAGTTCTCCATATGAGGCGGTGACTCTCTTTCCTCTTTGGTTTACTTTTTCCTGTTGTCCTGAAGCTTTGCTCAAGGACCTGTGGCTTACCCTGAGCTATCTCATCCAGGACACAAGCCCCTGAGTATCCTACCCCTCCCTTCCTCCTTCTTTGTCCCCTGTTTGCCTTCCTTCTCTTCCTTCTCTCCCTTTCCTCTTCCTCTTTCCCCTATATTGACAATATTTTTTAAAGGCAGCCAATTGTCATAGAAGATTTGCTCAGTGCTAGACACCGTGTTAAACACTGTACATGCATTATATCCTTGTTCCTTACAATAAATCCACGAGGAATTACTATTAGTGTTCCTATTTTAAAGAAAAAAGGACACTGAGATGTACAGAGATGCCATGACTTAGCAGACATAGGATTTCAAACAACCTCTGTCTACTTAAGTATAAAGCTCATGCTCTTGACCCCAATGATATTGTACCTCCGAGGCATCTCTGACCACCGCCTTTCTCCTGTCTGCCTCTCAACCCTTCCTCTGAGTCTCTGACTCCCCACCAGTGGCACACAGTTTGCCTGCATTGTGACCCAGATGACCATGCCCAGTTGCACGTCCACAATCAACCTTGATTATCCAACCTGTCAACTTGCTTACTCTGCCTTTCTTCATGGACCACACCTGGTTACCTTCACCTACTGACAAGCAGCAGAGGGAAAGAGGCATGTGACTTCTTTATCTTTATGTTCTTAACTTCTACCACAAGTGGACCCCAAACAAATACATTAAGCAAATAGGCAGATTTTAACAACAGTAGAGAAAAGATGAATAGAAGAATTATCCAAAATTCTTTTGACCACAAATTATTTTAAGTACCATTGATTTCATATAGAAATATTTGACATGTTAATTTAAATGTTCTCAAAGGAGATCGCCTAAAGTTGACTGCTAGGCAATCTGGTTGGCTTGGGTTGAATTAGGGCAACATATTTAAACCTAAATGCAGAAAACTGGGTTCTTTTAAAACTGGAAAGGGAAATTTAGCCCCATAAAACACTTAATTGTGTCTTCTTCTCAATTTTAACTTTAAATTTTATTATAATTAGGAGCAACCATATTGCTTATAATTTCTCTTTGCAACATTTCTGGAAGATAGAAAAAGATTGGGAAGTTATAAATTTAAATGTAGATAACTGGCTTGGTTAGGATCTTAAAATGAATACAAGGAACTGCCTCCCTCCCTTTTCATGATTTTGATCACTGGCAAATCCTAATTCAGTTTTTGGTTCTCAAGGAGCTACGTATGAAATTAGAGAGTAAAGCAAAGCTAATTTGAAGTCAGTTATTTAATTTGTATAATCCTGAGTCACTGTAGACTGTATGCATGGTAAGACTCATGTCAGACTTCTGTCCTACAGAACTGTAAGATCATAAGCATGTGTTGTTTCAAGCCACCAAGTTTGTGGTAATCTGTTAGGACAGCTGTAGAAATATATGTAACACAGGGATCTGTGTGATGATGTCCTGTCTGTCTGCAACCCTGAGAGATGGGAATCCCACACTCTCCTGGAATGCTTACCTATCTGACTTTGGATTTTGGTGACACTCTCTCCCTGGGGTGGAGGAGATATCTATCTTTCTCACATTAGTGCCTTTTACAAGGGAGGGGTGAATCCCACAGAGAAATGCTTGGGCCCCTGGTGATATCCTAATTTTATTTTAAAACACCTTTCTTTTGTCTGGGGCATAGATATTCTAGACCGGTCTGGAGAATGTTGAATGGGGAATTAGCCATGTGCCATTTCCCTTGTGCCTGGAACTATGATTCCCTTTCAAATGTAGGCCAAGCTGAGGGGCCAGGCGCTGCCTGCCAGAGTTAACGTGGTGTTTTTCCTTGAAGGGCCCCACAGTCTTTTAGTAAAATCTGGTTCCTGCTCCCCACCTCCACCCCTTTACCATATATGTCTGCATCTATCAAATGGTGATAAAGTTCCATGGTGAGAAATGTTGAGAAAGTACTAATGGTGAGAAAGTTCCATGTTCTTGTGCATGACATTTTCTGCACTCCAGGAAAATCAGACATGGAACCAAACCAGTGTTTCTGTGAATCACTTCATATTCTGTGACAGGTAAGGAGTTTTCTTAGCATTTTAGATCAAAGAAAGAGGTGAATGTGTTTAACCTCCCTTTGCTGTCCTAATTTGGCTCCAGCATAGCCCATATACACTGTGACATAAAATCAAAAGTCAGATGGCTTCTGTCATCAAGGAGCTTGGGTACCTATTAAAGAGATATACATACCACGATCTTTCTGGCAATAGATATTTAGCTGGTGTGCACTGGTACTCCTGCGTAGCTGGATCTGTTTTGATTGGCCAAGGCCATATTAGCTTGGCTATTTGATCTGCTATGTTGGCTATTATGTGTTTTGGATGTGGTAGCACCGTGAAATTGACCTTAACTCATCTTCAGGGTGGAAATGGAAGCCTATAGGGAGAGAAGAGTCAGAACCTTGAAGAATTAACAAGAACTACTAAACAGTGGAAGAGAATTCCAGAGCATGGGGAAAGTCAAGATCCAAATAATTGTTGGCTGTGTACGGAGAATATTTGGTCCAAAGTGATGAGGGTGCCTGTGAGAGCCTCAGGACTCTTGATAATTTATCTTATCTAAAGTAATTTGGTTATGAATTTCTTAAAAAGCTGATCAGCCTGACACTTTGCTTCTAATTATTTTGTTGTTGAAATAGGGTTTCTGGTTTCTTTCTTCCCTAAAAGTTTGCTCATTTTGGCACACAATGAAATTGTCCCTCACCTAGCTTGAAGAATTACTGATTTGTAAAATAGCTTTTTTTTTTTTAAATTTTGCTTTTTAAAATTTTGAACTAATGGTTTGAAAGCACAACCTAAATTTATAACAGTTGAAAGCACAAGCTAAACATCCATCAGTAGTGAGAAATATAATGACTACTTAGGAACATTGTTGGTCTATATAAAAAATCCCATCTGGAAATAGCCACAATATGGCCTTGAATTTGAACTTAGCATCTCTGAGTTCCTGTTTTTGCATTTGTAAAATGGTATTCATAACATCGGCTTCACAAAATTATTAAGGATTAAAACAGACAATTGACATCAAAATTTGCCACAGTACCTAAAATACAATAAGCTCACACTCATTAAAAGGTGGCTTCTTTCATCATTTTTTCTTATTTAAAAAAGCAATGAATTATTACTGCAGAAAACAAAACAATAGGGTAAACACAAAGAATACAGTGGACAGTTATGCTTCTTATTCCAAATTTTTGTTGTGTGGCAATGTAAGACAAAATGAGTTATAAATTAAAAAGTACTAACCGTTCTAAAAATTGGCACAAATACTTTAATACACACAAAGCCTAGCAAAACATTGTACAATTAGCCAGTGCCTTAAAAACTCCATTTCATCATTTAAACGTCATTTTCATGTGGATGCGTTTTCTTCCCACTAAAGTGGTTTTTTTTAAAGATTTTATTTATTCATTTGACAGAGATACAAGTAGGCAGAGAGGCAGGCAGAGAGAGAGAGGGGAAGCAGGCTCCCCACTGAGCAGAGAGCCCGATGCGCGGCTCGATACCGGGACCCTGGGACCATGACCTAAGCCAAAGGCAGAGGCTTTAACCCACTGAGCTACCCAGGCACCCCACACTAAAGTGTTTTTAACAGTAGTTTAATTAAATTGCTTCTGGCTAAGTCATTTGCCATCAGGGCAAATGTTAAGTTCAGTGGCAGGAAAAGGTAAGGGCACAGAAGGCTTTGATACCCTGTTCAAGACCCTGATAGTGGGTCCCGGAGAACCTTTGAAGAATTTCAAAGCGGAAGCCGAGGAAAGTTTATCCCAGCTTTGGACTTTGCAAAACTGAGACCTGGAAAAAGGTACCGAGGTACTGACGTCCCCTTAAGATGGGGGTGTGGGCTGTGGGTTAAACGGAAAGTTTAAGTAAATTGCTTTGACTCCTTTCTGGACAAGTTAAAGTAGGACGTAAATAAGTATTAAGCAGTCCAAATAGATCATGTCTCTTTTTTGCCCCATGGGAACTTGGAGGCATTACTTTTTTGTTGTTGTAAAGTACGTTACACTAATAAATCTGGGATACCTGTTGCCCACATGCGTATTCTGAAGATGAAGGAGAAAAATAAGTGAGCTGTTCCTCTATTTATGAACCGGACTAACTGCAAAAGGAAACAGGTAATGCCTCATGGCCGTGGGGAAGCATTTTCTCTCAAGTGGCATGCCTGAGAGTTACTGCCCAAAGCAGACGCTCTCTCTGGCTGGGTCCTGCTACCACTTCTATTGCTTCTGAACCAGGAACTCGGCAGAGTGTTTCAGAATTGCTTAGTGGCCTCGCAAATTTTGCTTTAATTCCATCCCTGAAATATACATAATCTTCTAAATGCCCAGGATCTTTGAAAAAATATGCCTTCCTGGTGACATGTCTGATTGACCGATACTTGGACCACAATGGCACAAGAAAATTGTCAGTAATCAGTGCTGTGAATACACACGCCTACCTGATTCATCCACTGGGCTCAGCTTGGTACCAGTGTTTTTGTTTTACATTCATTAAAATTCCTAGCAGGACACAAAATGCTGAACATCACCGAAAACAAAACCAAACAAAACCAACCAACCAAAAAAGAAGAAGAAGAAGAAAAAAAAAAAAAAGCTTAGGCTCAGACACAGCAATGTTGGTTAATGAAGAAAGAAAACAAGCCAGTTATATATTGCTTATTCTTATTTAGCTCATTGTCATTTTTCTTTTTAATTCAAAGTTTTGTGGCAGTTATAAAACCCCAAGCGTTTATCTCTTTGGCTCATGAAGATAAGCTGAAAGAGAAAAAGAAAACAAAAATTAATGGAAGATGTTAAGTCTTTTGCACTCACTCTGAATGTTCAAATATAATAGGCTGTCCTGTCTTTCATTTCAACCCAGATATTTTGGTCATCAAACCTTCTAAAAAATATAATTCTGCTGTTTGCAAGTTTAGGAAGCATATAGGGGTTAAGGTAGGTGTTTTGTTTCCGTAAATAAAGCCTCTGTCAACCGTATGTTATATAAACATGCAATAAGTTTGGTCCTTATTTTTAAAAAATTCAAATGCAAGTTAATTCCAATTTTAAGAAACACAATCGTATCCTAAGGGAAAACCACAAGCTATTCCAGGATGGAATTGTTCTGATACAAGCTATTGGGTTTTACTTTATTCTTATTGAATATGTAAGTACCCATTGGTTTTACATTTTCTGGCAGTAGGGAGTAAAGAGAAATTAAATGAAAAGATAACATTTAGGCATTTTTGTTTGACATACTGACACTAGAGGTAACACCACACGTTCCAATGTTCCTTGCTAGGTGCGGCCCTGTGACAGGTTCTGGATATGTGCATTCGACTTCCGGGACACGACTTCCGGGACACAGCTTCCCTCTTCCTCCTTGTTGCTGCTTGGAGGTGGTTGTGATGGCTAGTTATTCATCATAAACTGTGATGAGAAAGAAGCCTTCTAGCAACAGTGGCATGGAAAACCGGAAGCAACAAAGCAACAGATCCTACAGATCTGACCATGGAATCACCATGCCATCCTTAAACCACCGCAATCCAGGCTTTAATGCAAACAGAAAAGAAGATTCAGCGTGTTTATGCTTTAGGTATTTAAGATCTTAATGTTGGCCATGACAAAACCTAAAATCTAGAGGCTGCTGGCTGAGACAGTGGAAGCAAACAAACAAAAAAAAGCCTCTTGTTATGCTGAGGCAACACATTCGATGAAACAATTACTATGACATCTTAGACCGCAGAGGGCATGCTGTGGCCATAACATTAGGGGAAACTGTAGGAAAGATTCGCTTTATTATCCTACATTGGCTACTTGTTGCTGCTTTAGCAAAGTCTACAAAAGAAAGAAACTGAGGTGTGAGCTAACCAGTCTGGTAACCAACTGTATCCTGTAATACAGGTCGACCAGGAGTTATTGGTAAGTAATACTAACTACACATATGTGATGCCTACAATGTGCCAGGCACCATTCTAGTGCTTTCTATATTTTATGTAACTCACGCCTCCAACAACACAATGAGGTCCACAGTATTTTAGACCCATTTTACAGATGAGAATCAAAGAAATTAAGTTAACTTGCCAGTACGCATCTTATAAGAGAAGAACCTAATTTGAACTAGGCAATCTGAGCTCAAAGTTTATATTCTTAACTGTTGCACTCAACAGTCAGTAGTTTGGACTTTATGGAATTGAAAAAGCAGATTGCTTTTGTACTCTAGACTGAGGCGGTTCTAACTAAAGGCTGCAAATAGGGCAGACTTAGCAGAAGATAAGATGGTGCCTGTGAGTCTTTCCCAAGCACCTGCAGCTCAGCGTTCTCTGCCAGACAATGGGAGCCAGCTCAGTGGCAAAGATCAGATGAGGAGTGTTGTCTCCCACCGCAGTTCTTTGTTTCAACCGGCTTTGGGAGAGCCAGCCTGAAACATGAGAGAAGGGGGTTGGGCAGAGCTCAGGGGCAATAAGTAAAAGACCTGTGTGTTTGGTCTTAAAAACTCTCACTCCACAAGCTTTCTATCTGTGGCTATTAACACAAACAACTGACCGGAAGCAAATAAACTAAAAGTCCCTTAGAGTTTTGAAGAAATTGTATTACTAGAAACTCAAAATCCTGTTCGATCCCAAAAGCATTTGCTTGGCCTCAAACCAGTACCAGCAAGAGATGGGCTCTGCGGGTCAAAAAAGGACTCCGTGTCCTAAGACGGGGCACAGGGGCAAGGACGTTTCATTCAGGAGAGCTTTCTAATGAGATGATCTAGGAAATTGTCAACTGCCAGGAAGGGAGTCATCATGAGACCTGGCCAAGAAGACATAGCTCCCAAGATGGCTCTGTTTCCCATTCTTCTGTAGCATCAAGCTGCCTACAATCTTTCCGACTGGTACTGTGCTTTCTTACCCATAAATCTGGTCTTCTCCCACCCCCCGGGTGTCTCCTTCATAGAAGAAGGAAAATATAAGTATCTTAATTGTAATCTTTCATAAAAGAAATATGAGGCAATTGTGAAGGTTCTGCTAAACACACCTGCTCCTTCATGCCATGGCATTTCTCCTGATCCTCTGTTTAAGGCTCTCCTAACTTTTTCTTCCTCTACGAACGACATTTTATAATGATACCACTTTTGTAAAATAATGGTGACTCCCCACTGGATAGAAGATTTCAGTAAGGGTCGAGGGTAATGCTAGATAAAGTTCTGTGCAGATCTGGAATGACTTCAATCTCTTTCACTTTCACATGTCAAGATGAGAATGAGGTTCCAGAATAAACAGTAAAGCAGCTTCTAGATAACCCAATAAAAGAAGAAAATATGGCATATTTCCAGTAATTCCAGATTGTGTAGGAGGACAAAATATAATCAGTGGAGAGGAGATTGATTTGTACATTAGAAGTGCCTTTATGTAGCTCTGAGCTCTGGTTGAACTTGTTATCTCTGGACTCCATGGCATGACTTTATATCAGGATAATGTGTTTATTTATTCAATTTGTATAATGTGCCCAGAGTCTCAAGAAGTAAATTGAGGCATTATCAACATAAACAAAGAGTTAGCCCTAAGCTGTGATGCTCTAGGGATGGCTATCCAATCCAGATATAGGTTTGTTGGAAAGAAAGTAGAGTGGGTGTCAGCGTCGGTTATCTCTGATGGCAGATGACTATAATATTAAGGATTACCTAATAAACAACTGTTTTCCCTGAGGAAGAGAATTTCGGGTTCTCTTCTTAACATCTAGTCTCCAGTGAGAGATAAGGACACCAAACGATCTGGAGAAAGCAAACAAACAGAATGGCCCCTGGAAGGGGGGAAGAGCAACTCTCACCCAGAGGGGACAATGTAGTAGATGTCCTACAGGAACAAAGCCTTCCTCTGGCTCAGGGTTGGTGTACAAACATTGGATTGTTGCCGGGGCTGGCAGCAGATGGTGGTGAGTCCTCTGCCAACACGTGTCCTTTTCCTTTGATAATGGTGTCCAGAATTCTTGATGAATAGTTGGGTAAATTTTCTAGGTTTCTGGGTGGGGATTCAAATCAATAGAACTGTGACACCCTTGAAAGCTAATACTGGCTTTAGTTAACAGAGGTATCTGTGACAGGGTATTACATAATCGTGCATTTCTTTTCTTTTTTTTTTTTTTTTTTTAAAGACTAGCCAGATCAAATACCCACAAACTATACTTCTTACACCAGATAATTTTTTTTTTTGAAAACTAAAGTCTCCTTAAGATTATAGCAGTTCAGCATTTGAAATAGTTTTGAACCACTAGATCATTTATACTAAGTTAGCCCTGCCTTTAAACCCAACAAATGGTCTTCAGTTATGTCACTGGGCCTGATACACAAACACAGAGCAGAATTCTGAAACACTTGGTGATGGAAGGGGTGGGGATTACAGAATCAAATGCTAATATCATGTTGAAAGTTTAGTGATAACCTGTTCTAATTCAATGCAACAAAACAGAAAGGATTGCTCTTAATCTAATTATTTGAGATAGACTTATACAAATCCATTTACAATTTATCTGGTTAATTCCAAACAGAACTTCTACTCACAGCATAAACTAATCCCAGACCGCAGCCTGTGATGTGCAAATTTTACACTTAAAAAACAAAACAAAACAAACCCTTAAATTTATTCCGTTGTCCAATTTCCCTTACCTGGTTAGTCAGTTCGGGCTACCCCTCTTTTCCAAGGTTGTATCTATGCTCTGGGGGCAACAGAGAAGTACCTGAGTACAGGTGCCTCTGTTGAGCCATCCATCATCATCTCATCTGGCCTTCAGTAACTGGCCCACACAGGAGGGGTCATCATTTCTTTATAGTCCCATCTGCTGTAACTTCACAGTCATCCCCTCTCTTCCTGAGTCCCCAACCTAGGAGGCACAGAATGAAGGTGGAGGGACTGCATTTCTCTCTGGGATTCCCAGACTCCCTTTGTTCCACTTGCTTCCTCCCCATCCGTCCTGTCTCTCTTCCTGCACAGATGAATCATTTTCCAGACTACAGCAGGGGAGAAGTCAACTGTTGTACAATTTTTCCTCCCATTTATTTTGTCCTTACACAGAGTTGTTGCTGCTGCTTGAGGGTTAGGTTTCTTAATTTGGCACCATTGGCATTTGGGACTGGCTATTCTATTGTTGCAGGGGCTGTCCTGCTCACTGTAGGATGTTTCACAGCATCCCTGGTCTCTGCTCTCCAGATGTCAATAGCATTTCCAGCTGTGAAAATTGAAAATTGTCTCCAGATCCTGCCCAGTGGCCCTGGTGCTTTTGCCCTTGGTGGAGAACTACTTCTTTAAGGGCATGTGCTTTTGGAAACCAAAGCTGTTAAGATTTCCCTGGAGACAATAAACAGTGTACGGGAGAACTCACAGAAGAGGGGGACAAAAGAGATATGAGAAAGGGGGAATTTATCATTTATTTATATACCCTCTACTTGACATTCAGGAAAGGGAGACAGAAATATTAGGATAGCTACACACATACTTCCACACTCAACAGAGACTTAAATGTTAGAAGGGTTTGGGCTTTGTGTTTTTTATGAAGTAATTGTGTTGTCCTTAACACTGCTGTAGCTTTCCTAAGAGAGTATTTACCTCAATACAAGTAAGTTGATGCAAATAAAATAGATTTCAGAGGGATGAACATTAAAGCTGTGCATAATTAGTTGTTTGAAATTGTATTTCTCTAAAATATGTGAATTTCTTCTAATATAAATTAGTCAAACAGGGTATTACCTAGAACATCATGATGGCATCTTCTTAAACAGGGAAAACCCCCACAAAACATAGGCATGCACATGTAGCTTTAACTATGCCACACTTCTTTAAGAAGAATAGCAAAGTATTAAATTGTAAAAAAAGAAAAAAAAGAAAAAAAAAAAAGAAAATCAATTTCTGAGACATTTGGAGTTGCTGAACTTAAAGGAAAGGAAGTCACGTATTCCCTCTGACTGATCTATGATGGACCAAATAGAAATGTCAAAGGCTGTTGACAGAACAAGAAGAATGGGCGTACGTTTATGGCCTTTGTCAACAGCCCCAGAGATCAGTGGCCCCATTGGCCAAACCAAGTATTTCCTTCAAAGGATGAATCTTGAACAAAGAGGTTTCCAGATGCAGTTTATATCCAGGTGTTGTGTTGGCCTTTTTGACCCCCTCCAGTCACCTCCCCCCAGGCAGGGAAATTTGAAAACTGAATGACCAACAAGCTTGCTTTCTTCCAGGCAATCTTTGGTTAACTGTGGTCTGATGAATGTATTCATTCTAGTGGCCGGTGAAGAATTTGGGAAATGATGGAGCGGTCATTTAGGATTTTTACCACCGAGCACTTACCCCCTTTTCCACTTGTGCAGGGAAAGAACTTAAACCATTTAATGTTGAGCATATTTCTTCCTTTTGAGGGTGACAGTCTTTAAACCTGCCACCTCTTTGATGTTGTGCTTATGCTAAGAAAGATTTCAGAGCAGTGACCTTTACTTATCCTAATGTGACAATTGTTTTCCTTTGAAATTATTTTTCTCAAACACAGTACTGATATCTGAGCTTCAAAGATCAAAACTTAAAACTCTGAGTTATTCTGTAGATAACATTTAGTTCTCTAACATCAACTAAATTGTTTTATGTTTTCAGGTTTTATTTTATTCTCGAATAACCATACTCATCTTTTCTCATGAATAAATATGAATATCTGAATTGAAAGTTAAGTGAATTAAATGTCAGCAGGAAATGCATACAAGAAAAGTGTGTCTCACTAACAAACATGAAAAAATATTTAATCCATTTGTAAACAATGGAATGCAAATTAAAACTAAAACAAGGTATAATGTTTTTACTTATCAAATTGGCAGTGATTAAAGAAAATCTCAATACTGGAAAATGGGAGAGAGAAATGTAACAGTCTCTTTGGAAAATAATTTGACAATATGTAGAAAGGGTCTTTTAAATTTCTAAGCCTGAGACAAGTAAATCTGGGAATTTATCCAAAGAAAATTGTATCAAATACAGAGAAAGTTTTATGTACAATGGTACTGCTTAGAATGGAGGGAGAAAGGGGAAACAATGTCTGACAATAAAGGAAATTTAAGTAAAGTGAGATACATCTCCCCTATGAATATGTATGTAGACATTAAATATGCTAATAAGTTATTTGTAATAATATAACACTCATTATAATACGTGGGAAATAACACACTTAAAAATTATATCAACTATGTATCAAAATTATATAAAAGTGATGCTTAGAAAAAAGATTAAAATATAGAATAATAGTAATACTTATATTTATACAGTGATACTGTGGATAAATACTTTTAAATTTTAGTCAAATTTTCTAAATTTTCCAAAAATTCTATGAGTCTTTTATATTTGGAATAAAAAATTTTACTTTAAAAAATAGATATACATTTTAAAATGGTTACCCTGCTATTCCAATCTTCACATGAATAGTTCTTGAACTACTCTTTTTTTTTTTTCAAATAAAAAGCTTCAGAGTTATAACATTAAAAAAATGACTATAACTTATATTCTAGTCACCATTTTTTCACTTAGTCCAGCTTCAGCCATCTTTGGTAAAACTGAGCATTCTTTTTAAAATCATGATGAATTTATGTCTCATGGCTTGTTCCAATTCTTATGTATTATTGGTCAACTTAATTTCCAGGACTTCATATGTCCAGTTTTCTCTGTTAGTTCACAATGGTATTTTCTATAACTTTTATCAATGAAGTAATTTTCAGTTACAGCTTGTCTTTCTTTCCTTATTTGTTTCCTAGAATGTAATCTACATTCTAGCTTGAATTTTAAGGAGCTCTCATTCCTCTGGTAAAAAAAAAAAGAATTGTCATACCTGTGGGTTTTCCTTCTCTGTTCTTCTAGGGTTAGGAATGTAACTGGGTGTTGGCCAAGAGGGGGCACAGGCCTGGTGGTATACCTGCTGCCTTCAGCCACTGATCCCCTCAGGATTCTTAGGCTATGAAGCAATTTCTAGGTCTTAGGGTGCTCATGGTGGAGGGTGGGGGGGATGTCAGGGGAAAAGTAGAAAATACCAAAAAATAGCTTAACTTCAAAAAATCTTATTTAGTACTTAAGTGGTTTTCAACGTGTGATCCTGAACTAACGGCGTTTCTAACTTGCTAGGAACCCAAATTCTCTGGCCTCTTAACAGACCTACTGAATCAGAGGCTGTGCTTTTGTGCAAGCCCTCCGGGTGATTCAGATGCACCTGACACTTGGAGAACACTGGTTAAGAAGAAACCTAAAGAAAACACAAAGTAATTTCCAATTTTGTACAGCACCTTTTGGATAAGGGTGAGGCTAGCCAAGGCACTCTGGAAATAATTATTCCCACTGTGTAAAGCCTCGATGGTTTTTCTCTTTGGCCTCATAAGTACTAACAATCCCCTTGGGAACCGTCCCTCCCTTCCCCTCTGTGCTGAGGCTGGTCTTTTGTTGTCTCATTCAGTGGCTTCAACATTGGGATGTGCCAAGGCAGCAGAAGTCCTTGGATTCCTTTTCCATATGACCTGCTTCGGACAGTAGTCCTGACAAATAACTATGTGCTAGATTTCCTACACTGCGTATTTCGAACACGCCAACCTGTTGAAGTGTTCCCTTTGAACATCTACGACAGGCACATGGCTTCCACACTTATTCCCACAAATAAAGACAATACAAGAAAATTGTCCCCTTCCCGGCAGTTCTGCTTTGCCGAAGTATTTGCCATTTAGAATCTAAATCTCTCCAGATTGTTTTGCTGGCTGTTTGCAACTGGATCAGTGTTGTTTGATCAGCATTCTGACAATGTCCAGAGAAATAGGATATCACTGTTATTCTGGATCTATAAAATAGTGTATCTTCTGGCCACTCTAAGTCATTATTTCCATATTTATGTTCCAGAATTCCAGTTCTAAACTTAAACTCTTTCATGCATGGACACTCTTCCCACGGCTCCCGTTTATCATTATCTTTTCCTAGTAGTTTCTGCAGGGCATTTTCTGATCTTGACCTATTTTCTTATTCTGGCAGCCTGGAGACAAGGCACCTGTTTTAATCGATCTGTTTTAATTGATCTGTTTTAATCGTCCCTGACCTGATCCCTCTCCCATACCCCAGGCCCATATTTTGAACTCTTTTCTTGTGTCATTCAAACTTCTAGTACGTTCTCTAACTCTAGAACTATGTTTCTCCAACTTGGCTGTGCATCACAGTCATCTGGTAAACTTTCTAAAAGCACAGATTTCTAGGCCCACTGCCAGGCATTCTGACTCAGTGGATTCTGCAAAGGATTGCAGCACTGTCATTTCTAACATGCTCGCTAGTGCTGCTAATGCTGCAGGTCTGAAGTCTACACTTTGAGATCCTTCATTTGCTCAACTGCGTTGTGATTTACCTTGAATATTCACGTGAGACAGATACTCCTGTTGTCTCAGCCCTCCGACAGCCAGTTCCCCTTTCTCCTTAATCGAAGATCCTGATTGTATCTATTTACTCACCAGAGAATCTCGGTTCAGGAAGGACTGCCTTCAGTTTCAATGCCAGGATGAAAATTTTAGTAAGTTGAGGATAATTAAGTTAATAAATTGAAACTCAGAATAATTCCACCCCCCTCCCCAGCCCTGCCCTGAGAATGACTTAGTCTGAGACGCGGATAAAGTCAGCGCAGGTGGGGTGGGGGAGCTTCTGAGAAAAGTTGCTTATCTCTCAGAGAGATACATCTGGAAGAGATAAATCCTTTTTCTGGCTCTGGGCTGATAGGGTTTATTGTAAGAGTGCTACATTCTGCTCATGGCCATCAGGAGAGCTTGCCAAATGTTGAGGACAGGAGGGTGGAAAAAAAGGAAATAACAGAATCCTTGAATGATGAATGGACAGTTAATCAGCCTGGGGCTGTGTGCTCTCATGACTTCTTGTATGGGATTTCTGTTTCTTACAGCTCAAAGTAAATTAATTGATGTGATGTATCTGTCTATCTGCCGTCCATTTATTTATCTTTAACTTGTTTGTATAATTAGATTATATTCAATACTCTGATTTCTGTTCAGATCATATAAATCACCTTTCACTATAATTAGATTATACAGGCTTAATAAATACATGATAATCAGAAAAGATAGTGACAGCATTGTTAGAAAATAGCTATGTTTCTTGGCTTAGCTTGCCATCCATCAATATATCAAGAAGTCATCACACTTCCTTTGTTATACAGAGATTTGGGAGGGATAGAATATAGGAAAGTTAAGTCTGATGGGATGTGTATGACAGGACAAAAATTTCAGACTCTACTTGGGAGGGCAGGCCCAAAAAAGGCACCAGAATGGGACCCCTCAGCATCCATGCCAAAGCAAGAAGGAACAGGAGCCTCTGCTTTCAGATATCCGTCCTCGTGTCCCTTCTGCAAGCTGATATCTCAGGAATGTCTTCTCTGCTGTAATTAAATCAAAACAAAACCTGATCTTGACATTCTTATTGAAACCTTTAAAGACTCTCCATTTTTCTTTTTTAAATCATATGGCCGCAAGAACATTTAACATGAGTTCTATCCTCTTAGGAGATTTGTAAGTGTACAATACAGTACTCGTATCTACAGATCTGCCTTGACTTATGATGAGGATATAGCCAACAAACCCACTGTAAATACTGTAAATTGAAAATGCATTTAATACACCTAATCGCCCAAACATCACAGCTTAGCCTCGCCTGCCTTAAACATGCTCAAAACATTGACTTTTGTTTATGGTTGGGCAAAACTGCCTAACTGAAAGACTGTTATATGATAAAGTATTGGGTGTCTCCAGTGCTTTCTTGAATACTGAAAGTGAAAAGCAGCATAGTTGTGTGGGTACAGAAAGGTTGTCGGGGTATTGGCTGTTTACCCTCATGATCGCCTAGCTGACTGGGAGCTTTGGCTCTCTGCCACTAACCAGCATCATGAAAGGGTCGTTCCACGTATCGCTAGCCTGGGAAAAGATCCAAATTCAAAGAATGTGTATCGCTTTCATACCATCATAAAGTCGAAAAACCGTAAGTGGAGCCATCCTAAGTCGGGGACTGTCCATAAGGATACTCTGTTGTACAGCAGATGTCTAGAATTTATTCTCCTTGCATAACTGAAACTTGAGACCCATTGAATGAAAACTTCCATTTCCTCCTGTGCCTACCCCTGGGACCCACCATTCTCTTCTCTACTCTTGGTTATGTGATTATTTTAGATTCCCCATATAAGTGGAATCACGCAGTATTTGTCCTTCTGTGACTGGTTTATTTCAGTTAGCCTAACGTCATCAGGGCTCGTCCACGTTGTCGCATATTGCAGGACCCTTTTCTTTTACAAGGCTGAATAATATTCTGTCCTATGTATAGACCGTGTTTACTTCGTCCATCCATCCATTGAAGAACAGGTTGTTTCTACACCTCGGCTATTATGGATAGAGCTGTGGTGAGTGTGAGGGAGGTAATATCTCTTCAAGATTCTGATTTCAGTTCTTTTGAATAAATACCCAGAAGTGGGATTACTGGATCATAGGGTAGTTTTATTTATTTATTTTTTTGAGGGACCACCATACTGGTTTTCATAGCGACCCCACAACTTTACAGTCCTATCAGGAGTGCGCAAGCATTCCCATTACTCCACATCGTGGCCAACACTTGTTATCTGTTGTTTTTTCCCTAACAGCCATGGTAACAGGTGTGAAGTGATATCTTTTGAAGTGGTTTTGATTTGCATTTCCTGATAATTAGTGGCACTGAGCATCTTTTTATATAGTTATTAGCTATTGGTATGTTTTCTTTGGAGAAACATCTATTTAAAGTCTTTTAAATTGAATTTTTAGTTTTCTTACTATTGAGTTATAGGAGTTCCTTGTATATTTTGGAAATTAACCCCTTATCAGAATATGGTTTGCAATATTATCTCTGCTGTTTATTTGTAAAGGCTTCCCATTTTTCTGAAGATAAACATTCCAGATCCTTACCTTGGCCTCCATGGCCATGTATGAGCACCTACCTCTCAGCCTTCTCTAGCAACCATCCTCCCCAACCCTCCTGTTTTTCTTGTTATTGTTATTCTAGTCCAAACAGCTTGCTTTCAATTCTAAATTCCTGCCATGTGCTTCCTGCCTCATAAAGTTTTGAATATGGCATCTCTTCTTCCTAAAAAGCATCTCCCCACATCTTTGCCACTTCACCCTTTCCCTTTCGTCTTTCCTAATCGAACTGAATTGCCATTCCCTGATAGAACCCTGTTTTCGAGACTAGACTAAATCTTCTTCTATTCTTACATATTCTTTTAATACCATAATTCTCTTTTGTGGTACTTATCAGAATTTTAATTGTATAATTAAATGTGCAATTAATTATTTAGTGTCTCCTAAATTACCATGTGAGCCCTCGAAGGCAAGAACATTATCGGTTTACTACCACATCCCTAGCACCAGACACTAAACATGGGTTGAACAATCTCTTTTTCCTTTGGGCACCTTCTCTGATGGCTGTATTTTTACTCATTCTCCCTTCACCAAACATTCATTAATAATGGTCAGCCTGATTTTGCACATGGTCTTTCGCACCACTCCAGTCCAGTGGATAAAACAGGCATTATTTTTTTCTGCTTCACAGATTAGGAAATAAGCCCCAAAGAAGTTAAGTCTCCTACCCATGCTTATTTCATCTATGTCGGCATTTAAAGTTAGAGAGGCTGTCTCGTACTCCTTGGTTTCTCCTTGGACTAGTCACCTCCAGGACATTACTCAGCCAGCACAGAAAGAGTACACTCATGCTTAAGTAGACTACAGCTTTTTCTTTCTCTGCACCAAAATTCTATGCAGCTTCCCCTTGCCTGAGTCATTCATGGAAAGCACGTTCATGGAGAACACTGTGTGAAATATACCAGCTCACCCAGGAATGTCCTTTCATCACTCCAGGCACAAAGGGTCCATGGAATGTTCTAGGAATATCTTTGAGATATTCCTAGTGAATATGAAATGGATATGAAGTGAATATTCCTATTGAATATGAAGTGAGAATTCAAGGCAGAGCATTTCTGCCAGCCACTACTCTACCTCCCACCCCAACACCTGCGCCACTTGCCTCTAGACTACCTGGCATACGCTTAAGTATAAGGACCTGGGAAACTCCAAAAGTGAATATAAGATTTTCAGTTCCTTCTGGAAGAGAGTAATTCAAGAGATACATTAATGCACTCATGGAAATTAGGATCCCAGCCTTGACCCGGAACCTCGGAATGTAGACTGGGGCAACCCAAAGGTCTGTAGAAAGAACCTGCAGAGTCATCAGTGGTATTTGTTTAAGAGATAAGTGGCTTTGCTGAAGTTTCTAGAGGGCTCTGGACTTGTCTTCTCTTCTTCCTCCACTCTTGACACTCTCCTGACAGTAGCTCAGGGGTGAGATCATCAACACGGGGTACTATTGGCTGCTTAAAGGTTACATGCTGCTGTTTTCACATGAGCAGATGGTTTAGCCCTGACGGAGGAAATATAAAGGTGGGGCAAAGGCAGGGGCTAACTGAAGAAGAATAAAGACCCCGTTTTGGGGGCTGTTGGAGTGTTTGGTAAATGTGTGTTAGAATTTTGCCATCAAAGCTATACGCCTCTCTTTATCAATAAATAATTGTTGCTGAAATCTGTTCTGAGTCCACTTTGTCATAGGAGCAGTGAGGAATTTCAAAAGAATGGTGAGGGAATAAGAAGACAGAGTAGAAAGAATAAAGGCCTTAGAGTCAGAAGAATGGTTATGGTTTCAGGTCTTCAGCTCACTGGATCAACTTCCTTTGGGCCTATATTTTATTCATAAAGCATTAATAGTCTTATGCACTTCACAAGGCTCTTGTAAAAACTGTGAAAGACAAATGCGTCAAAAAAAAGTAGCTTAGCATTTAGTTACCTCTTTTCATTTAACAAATATATTTCAGGGTCTATAACATACATTAATAAACTAACCAGACAAAATTCAAATCTTTACGGTAGGCTCCTACTTATTCTTCCAAATGCAGATCAGCTCTTACATCTTCTGGCCTTGTTATTCCCTTAAATAAATATTTCCTTCATTAAATCTCAAACGCCCTTATTACATTGTTATTTTACGTATTTGTTAACATTCCACCCGAAACTGTGAGTTCCTCAAAACAGACATTATGCTTTATTCATCTTTCTGCTCCCACAGAATCTGTTAGAGGTCTATTAGCAGAAACATGGTATGATCAAACTATAATCCAGACAAGAAAAACAATTTGTATAACTGGAATATTCCTTCTATAATTAATGCCTTGAGACACATTTAGTAGGACATTCCCTGGAGGTAGAGTCTTGCCATCTTGGGAGTTGTCCTTCTGCGTATCTATGATGTGAAGGAACGAGAACACAGCAGCATTTCTATTCAGAAACAAGGTGGGTAATGAAAATGATTATATACCCAAAGTGTTGTTGAACAATGTTTTTCTCAAAAGAAGTCAATATAGGCTCATTTAAAAATGTAAACTTTATTTATTTTTCATTAGTTTCTCTTTTTAGTTTTCACTTGGACCAAGAAAATTTTCTTGAACAAAAAAAGTGATTAAAAAAAATCAGTTTGGGTATGGTTTGTCTTTAACGCCATGCTTATTCCTTAGAGGATTTTTCTTTTTCTTTCTTTCTTTTTTTTTTTTTTTTTTTTTTGACAGACAGAGATTACAAGTAGGCAGAGAGAGGGGAAAGGAAGCAGGCTCCCTGCTAAGCAGAGAGCCTGATGCAGGGCTCGATCCCAGGACCCTGGGATCATGACCTGAGCCAAAGGCAGAGGCTTTAAACCACTGAGCCACCAGGTGCCCTGAGATTAATATTTATAGAAGGAATATATGACCTAAACAATTTTAATCCAAATAACAAAGGGCATGTTTTATTACAAAAAAATTCATTTACTTTTGTAATATTAAAATATTTGCAGGGACTCAAAGATCAATGAAGTTTCTAAAATCAACCAACGTTTCAATAGTGAGATAATTTACTGAACTCTTTTGGCATAGACCGAACTTTTGCCAAGTTAGGTAGAAATTCTTATCTTTCTTGATGTGAGGAATCTGAGTTCTCCCAATATTGTATCAGATGTTGGTGGTTTGAGTTATCTGAGTGTTCCTGGAAATTTCCAAGTCAAGCATTTTTAAGGGAATCCTTTAAAATGTAAGAGGGAACTTAGAAATATAATCACCAATAAATTCCTTACGATATGAGCAAGCTCTATGTCACAGGTTTTATAGAATCAATGTTACTTGTGTCAGATTTTTGTAAAGAGGAATATAAATGGTTACAAGACGGGGCTTTTTTCCCCTTAATATTATAAACAAGTTTACAAGATGCTGTTCTCAGGTACCATATGTCTTCGTTTCAACTGTTAAGAACCATTTCTAAAGATCTAACATAAGAGCAGATGAGCCACACTGGCTGGATTTGGGGATAATTGGATTTTCTTTTCTCTTCACAAAAATTATGCATGCCTGGGAAGAACGGCAAGAATAAACTTCAACCGATGTCTACTAATTACCATCAGCTAGTGCCTGGCTTTTGAAATCTGATTTAAGAAAAAAAAAATGAAATGAAACCACAGGCTTGGCTGATAGAAAACTGTATAATGTTTAAGCAGTGATGGGGGAAGCCCAATCTTAAGCAGGCTAGACTTTGGACCAAACCCAACTGATGTTTCTCATCCTTGTTTATTTTGTTACTTGACATGATTCAACTCATTAAGGATTTCAAAGGTCCAAGGGAAAGTACTTCTACTTTGCCAAGGCATCCTTAGTTGGAATTCCATTATCTCCCATGATCCGAGACAGGGATTTCCTCCTACTCAGTTCTGAGTAATTATGTGTAAGCAAAGCCTTGGTGTTCTCGCAGTGTGACTGTACGGAGTTGATGGTTCAACATGAATCATTAATGCGGCAGGCATCTTCAATGAGAGGGGAAGGAGGGATAACATTGATTTGCACTGTTTAGATGAAGTATGGCTTTCTCATTCATTTCATTTGCTTCATCAGAGTTGGTGCTCACCCCTGCAAACCATACCCTCTCCTAAAATGATTACAGGAAAAGATGAGACAACAAGCACATTTCATTGGCCTTTCCTGCTCTGTAGAGTGTAATTCAGACTATGCCTTAGGAAATAGTGCTTCCTCCTTTCAGAAACTGGGAATTAGTGTTCTTCCTCTATTTTCTCTTCCTTTCCTCCCTCCACTTCTCCTCTCCCAAGCAGTGAAAGAAAATAATCTTAAACTAGGAGGTGGTATTTTTTTTTTATTCTGCATTTTACGTTTCAAAATTTTAAAGCATTCTTCTTTTGGGGGGATGGGGGCGGGAGGTAGGCAATGAGTCCTCTGAGACCATTATAAATGTGCCTTCTACAATTACTCAACTAAGCACATATTCACAACTAACGTACAACTTTTGGACAATTGCAATCTGACATGACCTATGGATCCCTCCTCATACCTTTTCCTTCCCTTCCAGACCCAAAGATTGCAGGTTAAATCCCTGCTCTAAAAGTCTCTATAACATATCCTACCAAGATTTAAAGGGAATGGAACCTGAGACCATTTTTTTCCTCTTAATTTTTTGATAACATATCCTGCCCAAGCAGATAACAATCTTCACAAGAGAGCAACTCAAAGGAGAACTTAGTGGGGTTCAGCATTCTGGGCCATCTTGGTTCTTGTGTGACTCCTTATGCTCCTTAAGAACTTCACTGGTAAAGAAAAATAACAGAGCGGCATAGAGACTACCCTGGCAAGTCCCTTGGCTTTTCCCGTTGTTTTATATAATAGCTTTATCGAGATGCCATCCCACTTAATGCATTTAAAGTCCTTAGTGTTACTCACAGAGCTGTGCAACCATCATCACAATTTTCACAAATTTTCATCATTCCAAGAAGAAACCTGTATGCTTTTTTTTTTTTAAGATTTTTATTTATTTACTTGACAGAGATCACAAGTAGGCAGAGAGGCAGGCAGAGAGAGTGGGGGGAGCAGGCTCCCCGCTGAGCAGAGAGCCTGATGTGGGGCTCGATCCCACGACCCTGGGACCATGACCAGAGCTTTAACCCATTGAGCCACCCAGGCACCCTGAAACCTGTATGCTTTATCAGTCACTTCCTGTTTCTCCCTCCACCCCTCCCCCAGCCCTAGGCAATCACCAGTCTACTTTTTGTATTTGTGGACTTGCCCACTCCTCCAATGAAACCTCAGATGGGATTTGGCCACTGTGCTACTCTTACATAGGACTGTTGTTCCAGATGAAGTGTCCTTAACACTACTCACTTGAATTAAACTACTCATCAGTTGAGTGTCTAGTGGGAATAAAGCATTATGTTAGGCCTGCAGAAGTTTGATAGGTGAGTTAAAAAAAAAAAGATATATTTGTTTTTAGAGAGAGAGAAAACTCATGAGTGGGGGAGGGGCAGAGGAAGAGTGAGAGAGAGAGAATCTCAAGCAGACTCCCTGCTGAATGTGGAGCCCAATGCAGGGCTCGATCCCAAGACCCTGAGATCCTGACCTGAGTTGAATGCCTAACTGACTGAGCCACCTAATCACCCCAATAGGTGAGTTTTCAACCTAGTTGTGGGAATTTTTCTCAAAAGAAGTGATAAATACCATGAGAGCAGTACATAGTGCTATGGCATTCCAAAGTGTCCACCCAACCTTACTTTCCAAAGCTGGCAGGCCCAGCCTCACCTCTAAAAGCCTAAAAGCCAATGCTCACCAGGAATTACCCTAGATGTGGGCTCCCATTTATCATCAACATCCTGAACCATTTGCTGGAATCCCAAATGGTGTCTGATTCCCTCAGATTCAGATCCCTTCTCGAGATCTTTGGGACTCCAAATTCTTTTCTGTTTGTCCTTCACGGTATTCTTCTGGATCTTGTGCCAGAGATGGGAGAGTTGCTTCCTGCTTCCTTCATTGCTTTCTGGTCATGCTGTCTTCTTTTTATGCCTTTATCATGTCAAATTTCTTCTCAGCTGGGTGCCTTTGCATAGCTATTCTGCTTATTTACTCTTTTTGATTCCTATGATTTCCTAAATTTTAACCAATCATTTTTCAAGTGTAGGCTTAAAATGGCACTTCCTAGTCACACTAGGCCAGACTAATCCAGGTGCAGCCTTTAAGAAAACCTTGTACTCATCTAACTCTCTGTCCTTGGTCTTCTCTACCAATGATGGTAGCCAGGCCCCTTGACCTGAAGACTATCTATAGGTTGATGACTCACCAGACTGGAACTCTGTCCCTCGTTTCACCGCTGAGTACCCATGGTGACATCTCAAATTTAAGACAGTTATTGGCTCTGTCTTTCTTCTATCCCTCCAAAGCTGTTTGTTCCATTTTAGGAAATGGTTTTTACCATTTTCTAATTCTCAGGCTAACATCATTGATACTTTTCCACCATACCCTATGTCTAAAGTATAAGTAAGCTTTTTAAAAACATACCTAGGACTCATGTAATTCATTTTGTGTACTTGAAAGACATACCTGAGATCCATTAGTCTGTTTATTTTATTCATTTATCACGATCTGACATCATTTTATTTATTAGTTTTCTAGCTTTTGATCATGTTTCCTCATTAGACCATCAACTTCTTAAAATAATACTTGTTTTTCTTTTCACTATTTTTACCCTAGTGCTCAGAACAGGACTTTAGCTTAGCAAACATTTGTTAAATGAATGAATAAAACAAAAAATGAGCATTTGTGGGAGTAGGCTGAACTGAAAAGGAGAAGCAATAGCAATGGGAAAAGTAATAGCACATCTTTGAAAAAAAATCTTGGTGAGGAAAAAAACAAGGAAAGGTAAAAATGAAATGAGACTCTAGAGGATAACTTTTAACAGGCTTGGGATCTGTACCCCTTTGTGAATTTCACTGTATTAATTGACACATTAATTCAGGATATTCCCCAGATACTCTGAATCTCATCTAAGATCTTCCAGAAGGGAACGTGGTTGTCAGAATAAGAATTTCTAGAGGTGGGTTTCATTCTGACGGCCATCTTCCATCTAACATTGCCACGTTTTTGACTCTTCAACCATTACATCAAATTCCCCTTCGAGATGGGCAGAAATGAGAGGGTCCGGTTGGTGTTCCATTGGGCTCATAGAAGTTTCAGTTAGGCAGAGCTGCTCAGGACAAACTGCAAATCGAAAGAATTGCCCCGAGAATCTCTTTTCCCGCAGTGGAATTACTCCAGCCGGCTTCTCTAGGTCTCTCCTTAATCTTAACTGAAGTATTATTAAAATTTCTCAAGATCCACACTGTGCTCATAACTTCTAGAAAGAAGTAAGTTGTCATCAAAACTTGTGTGGATGCAGGGACTTTAAAATGGATGATTGGCCAAATATAACTTTTCCACTGAATGAGCTCAAAGGACAAGGAAATGTGTGTCTCCAGAGCAACTTCTTGTGTGCACCTCAAATATACAGGCTGTGGGGGGCACCTGGATGGCTCAGGTTAAGCCTCTGCCTTCGGCTCAGGTCATGATCTCAGGGTCCTGGGATGGAGCACCACATCGGGCTCTCTGCTCAGCAGGGAACCTGCTTTCCTCTCTCTCTCTCTCTCTCTGCCTACTTGTGATCTCCCTGTCTCTCTCAAATAAATAAATAAAATCTTTAAATATATATATTTATATATATTATTAAATATGTATTAAATGTATTAATATATATAATAAATATATATATTATATATATATTATATATATATTATATATATAATATATATATAATATATATATATATATATGCAGGCTGTGGAAGCCACTGGAGTTGACCACTGAGCCTCCTACTGGCTAGATTACACTGGAATAATGTGACATTTTACTAACACTCCCTAGAAAACTTTACTTGACTGTACTGCCTCACTTTCACGGGACGGTGTCCAGGACAAGCAGGGAAACATTTTCCCCCCTATTTGATCTGAGTTTGCTCAAGGAACTGAAATTCACCATGTCCTGAGCCACATGCCATGTGCAAGGTCTCCGACGAGCACACAGAACACTCTGAGGAATCGTTATTCAGTGACTCTTGCCTTCTGCAAGCCTGCGGAATTCAGGTGCCCACAGGAAGGAGTAGAGATTTTTCCAGCCTGACCATATCAGCCGTCTCACCGCAAGAACCTTCTGTTTTGGCTGAAGTCCTTCTATCAGACTCGGGCTGTGTATGGCCAAATGTGAGTTTAACGTGTCTGGTTCGCATTTCATAAGTGTTTCCTTCACAGGCTCCTGTCCTTATACCCAATGGCTTGACTGCTTTGTATTCACGTTTGTTTTTCAAGAGGAAGTATGGCAGGTCGGACATTGGAAAATATAAACTCTGGAAGTTTAAATTCAGGGAGTAGTGAAATTAAGACAAAGAACTGCAGGTACTTGAGCAAGATGAAGAAAATCAAAACGAGCAGGAGCCACGATATAAGCATGTGGGAGGGGATTTAAGAGCAATGTGAGTGTGGTGTGGACAGTAAGAGCGACAGAAAGTTTTGGGTGAATTAGGCAAAGGTTTCAGCAATTATCCCTCTCTCGTATTCGGGAGGTGTGGGTCGCCGTAAGCTATGGTTCTGTGGTAAAGGACATGGTGGAGAGGAAAACAGTTCTAAAATTTCTCTTAGAACCCAGCCCACTGGAATTATGAAAGCGGCCTCAGTGAGTCAGATAGACTTGCATGCCTCCAGTTACAGAGGTGTAAGAAAAGGAAAGACTTCAGTTACTGGAAACCAGTATTTGCGTTGGACAACGTCATTATTTGAATTGGACGGTGGAGGTAGAGGAGCATCTTAACTTGATCAAACACATTACAGATGTAATTTGTAATCCTTCCACTCAGGGCCATTTTGTTTGTGGATACAGGATTATTGTGAATATTTTTAAAACATGTTTTTTAGATTACCTTTAAGCTCCTAGAGTATTCTAAGAATATTCTTAAGCTCCTTAAGAATTCCAGAATAATTTGTTTGCAAGTCAAATGTTGACACCTGCTATAGTATATTGTTGATTTGTTTTTAAAGTAACTTAGGTATCTAGCCAGCTCCAGAAGCATATCTTGCTACTCTTTTGCATGTAAACAAAGCCGAGAAACCCATAATAAAATATTTTTCCCCTCCTAGAGAATAAAACAGGCTGGGATATGTCCATCTGACACACAAGGTACTTTGCCTTTTAAGGTTACATTCTCTGGGATGTAAAAATTACTCAGTTAAGGTGACTTGGATGGTGATTTCTGAAAATAATCAGTTAAAGGTAAATGAATCATCATCCTTCAAATAAACCTGGCTCGGTATCTAAGGGGTTTGCTTTTCTAAATTCTCCCAGACTTCCATTTTTATTATCTGCTAGATTAAGAGTGAGCTGTGCTCAGGGATCGACAGCAGGGAGAGCGCCCCTTCCTTCCGCAGCTCATTAACTTGCAGGAAGCCTTCACGGTTCACTGGGGGTGGGGGGTGGGGTGGGCATCACGCTTCACTCCCCCAAGGAGGGTGTGCTCAGGTTTGAGCGTGGGGGTGGGAATGGAGGCGTTTCCGTTCTATTTTGGTTTCTCCTACTGACTGGCCGCTCAGCTGTTCATGAGTCACCCTAACCTCAAAATCTGTCATTAAGACAGAAATAATGATACCTATTTTCTGTGCCTTACATGAATTGCTTGAAGGCGTTATTCATATTTCTGAAATACCTGTGAGAATTAGTCAAGGTTAGGTAGAAGGAAAAGTACAATGTAATTGTTCTTGAGCCAGGATAAATACGCTTTTATCATTTAGATTGAGAATTCTCTGTACTGAAAAATTAAGAATGAGATGAGATCCTAATAAAGATTAAAATTGAAAAAATATGTGACAAACTGGATCAAAAATATATATGCTATAAAGAATATATGGCATTAGAGCTTACTTCTTCAAATATGCAGTTAATAAAATTTTATTGAGCATCCTGGCATTAGGGAGACCATATGGGAGACATTAGGGAGTTAGACATTAGGGAGTTAGACATTAGGGAGACCATATGACACAGAGCCTGTCCTAAAGGCAACCATAGAGTAGAAAGGAAACAGTTAATGATTCTAGGTAAATGGCATATGTAAGTCTCGTGGTATTTGGAAGATTTTTTGCTTTAATAGCATCAGTACTAGTGGTTCTTAGGCAGTAGTTAGAAGCTTCAGAAAGAGAATTCACCTCGATAGTTTGCATTTATCAGAAAAATTTATATTTATCTTAAATATATTTTTCTGCAGTGTGACTTACTTTAGTTACTCTTTTTCTACCTTTGGGAGTTTATTGTTTATTTTTTATCCATTTGTGTGTAGAAGTAATAATATTAAAGGATGAGAGTTTATCTCCTGATAGAAATTTGACTACATTCCACATTCTGTTTTTATTATTTAGTGATCCCAATACTATGTAATAAGTGCTCTATAATTCGGACTTCTGTCAGGTGATCACATTAAAACTGCAAAATGATAATTAGTCTATGTTTTACTTCTTTCTCTCAGTACCCAGCTAGCTCACATAAGCAGACTGGCTTTTGTCATAAAGTCCAAGTTTTCCATGTGGATTGCTGTATATTTGACCCCTGAACTAGGAAGAGTATTTTACAAGATGTTCTATTGAATTCTTTCTGGTCTGCCCACACACAGCCTCTACCATATTGAGCAGTCTTTACAACAGGCTCCCATCAACAGACTTCTCCCAAACTGAATAGTCTTTAGGGCAGGCCCCTACAAACAATGAAAACACTTTTATTTGGGGATAGAACCAAATACCTACCCTTCATTCTGCTGCAAAGTCCAAGGGAAGATATGCTCACTAATTGGTACCCTTCTCCTGCAATGGTTGGGAGACTTCTGAATGTGATATTATTGGTCCTTCCTGGATCAGAGCTCATTCTGTGGTTCCTGCTATTTCATGCCCCAGGGAGAGATGAAAGAGTAGCATCCCGTCTCCATATAACAGCATCCCAAACTCTGGCTAGAATCCCTAACTCTCAGCCTCAGTATATGAGCTGGGCTCAGAACTTCTGTCACATTGCCCTGTTCCTCCCAAGAAGGCCTAGCTCCTCACTGAGCCTTCTCTCTTAACCATGTTTCCTGAGATATGGGGTTTCTCTCTTAGTGTTGTATTTTCTCCACCACAGATCTATTCAGAGAGAAGTGGAATTCTAAGTATAGTTGCCACAATGGTTTAATCTCACTTAGGAGAGAGAAAATAAATTGAATTATTCTTCTAGCTAGATCTTGCTGACCAATGGAGAAAGTTATTTTTTGTTCTTTTCTTATTTTAAGTCAACACACTTGTCATCTGAACCCTAAGCTTATTTAATAGGATGTTTTTCTTTTGCTCAGGGACAAATTTCATGCTATTTTGTGCAAAACCCACATATACAGGCGGACATCTTTTTTTCTCATTCATCACATTTTTAGAAATCAGTGCAGGAACATAATGGAAATTCAATTTCTTAAAAATTAGATAGTTCTCTATTTCTAATTCATTGGATTTCACATACTTCTTTGAGCACTCTTTTTTTTTTTTCACTTCACAACGCCTTTGTTCCCATCATACAAAGTAATCCTTGCTGAAAGTATCAGCATTATTCTCCAACCCCTCATTTCTCGACTGTCCAATTAAATCCCATCAGTAGACTCAGCTGAATTATAGATGTCGGGAACTATCCTTTTGTTATTGAGGGAAACTGAAGGAGTGCTGCTTTGGTGGCTTGGCTTAATCAGCATCCAATTAACCTTGCTTACTCTTGCTCTGACTTAGTAGCTGGGGTTCTGACCTGTGCCCACGACCAAGTGCCCACCTTTGTCACCGATAGCTGAATATCGGATGCGGTAACTCATCTTGGAGTATTTGCCTGGCTAATCTACTCATCCTTCCCATTAGCTTCCTTTATCTTCATAATTTCTCTTGTCCATCCTCTTACGTATCGCCATCCCATCCTCTACCTCTTTATTAGTTCGGTGGTTGTTTCCCTTCAACTACCAACTTCAAAATGCTGACTCTCATCCAAACCACATCTCTTCCTCTCACCTGCCCCATTTTCTGCATTATCGTGTTTTCACTGCTTTCTCCTGAAATAGTACTTCTTAGCTCTTTTAGCACCTCCCTTTTGTGGATAGCCCATCTGAGGTGTCACGTAGGACCTTTCCCCATATTCTTTGAGTACTAGGGATGTTAGAAACTGCTTAGAATATTTATCAAATATTTTTAACATAATCCTGACTTTCAAATATTACCTCTAAGAATCCACTAGAAGGGAATGCCAAGCTGTAGGGGAAAAGCAAGTACACAAAGATGTCTGGTGTTCCTATTTAGAGTAGGGAAATAATTAGAACATACCAGCAACAAAGGAATGTTTAAAGAATAATAACCATGATGTACTGTGATGCGAACATTATAACTGTTTCTAGAGAGTGTTATAATAATGTGAAAACACCTTTACACTAAATTAAATTATTTCAATTGAATAAAGTTATTTTAATTTACTTTAGTGGTAACACTTTGAAAAAGCTGGATTTACCATATACAGTGTAATAGTAAAACGTATGCATGGAAGCCAAAACTAGAAAGAAAAGAAACAATATAAAGGTGAGTAGTTGACTATCTTCCACACTGATAGCCTTCTTTTAATTTTTCTGTATCTTCTAAGTGTTCTCTCATGACTAGTATGATCAGTAGTCTCCAAGGTGGTCCTGATCACCCCCACTTCTTGGAATGTGCAGCTTTCTATAACTCCCTCTTCTTGAGTGTGGGTTGGACTTGCTTCTAACCAGTAGAATATAGCCACGATGAAAGGATGTCACTTTCCTAATTAGATTACAAAAGATCATAATTTCCATCTTGCTAGCAAACTTTCTCTCTCACCTTCTTGACTTTCATGTTTTGATGAATAAGTTGCCATGTGGGAAAAGCCCACCTGGCCAGAAACTGGGGCAGATTCTAGTCAACAGCTGGTGAAGAATGGGGGACCCCATCCAACAACCCATGGGGGAACCAATGCTGCCCACCACTACTGACTGAGCTTCAAAGTAGGTCCTTCCTCAGTTGAGCCTTCAGATGAGACAGCAGACCCTGTGTTGACACTGTGATTGGAGAGAGATTAGAGAACACAAAATAGAGTACCCAGCTAAGCTGTGCCCAGATTTCTGACCTCACAAAACTGTAATGTAATAAATGTGTTTTATCTTAAGCTGCTAAGTTTTGGAGTAGCCTGTTACATAGCAATAAATAACTAGTACCTGAAGATATTATATTTGATAATATAGCATAAGCTTCTTTTAGAAGGGATGTTCACATGAAAAGTGAATTTGAGATGCTAAAGGATTTTGTGAACACCTCCTGTACAAGTGCCCTGAGAAGCTGACCCTCTGCCCTGGACAAGAGGGAAAGAGTGAGGGCATCATCACTGCACAATGCAGAATATTTGCACAAGCTCACAGTGGTAAGGAGTCACTGTGGATACTTTAGCATTTGGGTTTTTATTTTCTGCTCCCTCAGAAAACTGAGTAACCTGGGAGGTAGAGCACTCATCCTGGAATTAGAAACCTACCTATATGGGAAGTTGCCTTGAATCTATTTGGGAGAAATCTTCCCTTTCCTGTAAGGTTCCCCACCCTTACCAAGAAGGTAGGAAAATAAGATACTGTGACTCTGAAGATCTCTTTGCTCTACCCCATAAGAGAGATGATAGCATTAAAAGGCTCTAATGCTGACCAGGAGATATTATCTGAGGAGGCTTGTCAGAGAGAAGTGGTGTCTTTCTACCCTTCACCTCTGGGGGCTCACCCCTAGGTACTTACCTGAGGACAGCCTTTAGGAACTATCCACTATAGTGGAGGGGGCAAGGAATTGTTCACCCTTGACCACTAAATCTTTTAACCAGCCTTACCAGAAGGAGAGAAGCAATGATAATTTGGGGAAGGGGTCAGAATCTAATTGAGCTTATCTATATGGCTTTGTATGTCAGAATTTTCCAAAGCCAGGCATTTTGGGTTTTTAAAACTGTGTGTGTGTGTGTATGTGTGTTTGGGTCAGCCAGGGGCCCAAGAAGAAGGGAAAAAACTCAGACAAATGGCTGTGTAGATAAGGAAAGGGTGAAAGGGGTCTTGCTCTTTTGTGTATTAATTCTCCTCTTTCTACCTTCTACCCCTGGCCCCACCCCATGTAAGTTCCTGCATTCAGCTCAGTATTGGCCCCTTCCTGAAGCCATGTCCACCTCAATAGCTGCTCCTGCCTCTCCTCTTCCTGGTAGAGAACCCAGTCTCACGATACTACCACTTGACCACAATTCATGAATCATAACCACATGGACCTTCCAGAAGGGAAATAGCTAATATAGCTCTTTCTAGAGTCACGATTTGAGTTCTGGAGGCACAGTTTGTTCTAATATACAGGACAGATGGGAAACACACACTAAAAGCACCTGCCTGAGTCACAACACTTAGATGTTTCCTTTCAGCAGTTGTCGTGCTGTGGAAAAAATGTATCACCATGCAGGAGTGTGTGAAAGATGAGCAGTCACAGATTAATAATCAGACACTCTCAGAGCCCAGTAATGGATTGAAACCAAAAGCCAGAGATACAATCTCATTACTATGAACATTTGCTTACAAATGACATCTGTTGATTTATTTTTTTTTTTCCTCTACTGACTTTGTGTTAGTTTAGGCTACCACAAAGAAATACCATAGACTGGGTAGTCTAATGACAGGTAAGTATTTTCTTAGAGCCTTATAGTCTGTAAGTTAGAGATCCAAGTGCCAATATGGTTGGTTTCTCTTGAGAGCTCTTTTCCTGGCCAGCTTCTCACTATGTCCTCACATGAGGAGTGGGGAGGGAGGGAGAGTGAGAAGGTAGAGGGAGCAAGCTCTCTGGTATCCCCTTTTCTAAAGGCACTAATCCCATTATGAGTGCCCCACCCTCATGACCTCATCTAACCCTAATTACCTCCCAAAGGCCCCATCTCCAAATACCATCCCACTGGGGGCTAGAGCTTCAACACACGGATTTGGGGAGACACAAATATTCATTGTGTAGCAGGCTTGTAGTCCTGCATGTATTTTATCCACACTAGGTTTTAACTGCATGTTTTCTAGAGAGCAAAGTTCAAACTGTTCTACGTAGAGTATCTTCTGTGTATCACAGAATATTGCTAATGCAAGAATGATTTCTGGTAATTGCGATTATACTCAAGCTTTTAACTTATTGGAACTTGGAAGCAGAAAAGAAAAAAATGTCTGGGTTGTATTAGCATTATCCCTTTAAAATTAAGGAGGACTGTGATATAATGAGCATTGGGTATTATGCAAGACCGATGAACCACTGAACTCTACCTCTGAAATAATAATACACTATATGTTAATTAATTGAATTTAAATTTAAAAAAATAAAAATAAAATAATAACCTTTTTAAAATAATGGTGATCAATGCTGAGGTACAGGCATGGGTCATAGATTCAGGTATGGTTTTAAGTATCATAAAATGTATTTTGCACAGAACAACATCAAACTGTGAAGCTACACTCAGTTACAAATCCTCATTACCTTATATACGAAAACTTACGCTGAGTGGCCTGAAATAAGGTCATTATACCCTGACGCTTTCACAACCTTCTCCTTTTCTTTATAACAAGTGCTCACTATTATGGGAAGAATGCCTGCCTTTTCTTTGCAGCTTTGCAGAGCTTTAAGGAAGCAGGGTTTTTAATCACACTCTTCTTTTCTTGCTTGCACTTCTGACTTCTCGAAGTTGGCAACAGAATTTTAAGTTCATCTCTGAGATAGCATCACTCTTTAACCTTGGACAGTTTAAAAGTCTCTACCAAGGCATTTCTAGGCATTTTATTGCTTCATTCCTTTATTCTCATGTCAAGGATAAGTGGATTTGAGCCAACAAACAAAATTAGTGCAGAGCCCTTACTCTATTTCCAGATCAGCTAAACCAATTAATACAATTTAATTAAAACTTATTTTTTTTTTTCTTTCTGCAGAAGGAGCTCTGAGAGCAGCTGTTGCAGTGGGCTTTTTAGTGTGTAGTTCCAGCTTCATTTAACTCTTGCAGGGACATTTCCAGAGTGAGATGCTGTAGGAATGGGACACTACTAATAGACCTCGCTTTAAATTTCAAGTGTAGCACCCTTGCGAACTACCTCTTTAAATTGCGTATTTTCTTAATCTGAAGAAAGGAAAGTTAATTCCATTCTTACTCTTTTTCTTGGGATTTAGTACTTCAGGAGTATCTGTGCCTACAATGAACTGTTCATATTTGGCATATCAACAATTCATTTGAATAAATGTGAAGTACACTGGCTACCAAAAGAAATGTCCTCTAATGGCAACATAAGATGTTTTAAATTGAATAGGAGTAAAAAATTCATAACAGTGATGAACCCTACTTTTTCCTCCGTAATATTTACCTTGAGCATTCCTCTAAATTATAGGAATGTGGTATTGGCAAAATAATCTCAGATTCATTGGGGTACAAGGCAAATCTAGCAAGAGTTTCCTTCTTCATTTTGATCACCCCCACTCTTCTTGGGTTTTTGGAGTTCCCTCCTAGGAGTCAGCCTGTTATGGGCACAGAGTTCAACTCCCTTTCTCAAAAGCGCACAGTTATAACTTACTTTATTGTTCTTTTCTGCCACTCCTCTTTTCCCTTCCCTTAGCCATGAAATCTTTTTTGAGATTACAGCAAAAACACTTGTTCTTACTTTGTATCCAATCAGAACTGAGTCTGACTGCAAGTAACAGAAACTCCTATAGAGGCTTAAACAATTAAGTGGGTTATTTTGCTCCCATCGAAGTCTGGAGAGAAGTGGACTAGTTTGATACAGTAGTCAAGTACCCCACAGAGGACTCAGGTTTTCCTTTTTTCTTTTTCTGCCAGACTTAATGGATGACCTTCAACCTCATGGATCCAGGACAGTTCTAGAAACTCCACACACAACCCCATCTATGTTGCAAGAAAGGGAAAGGAAATGGGAGTGGACAAAAGGCCTTATGCCAGCAGAACCTGGCTTACTTTTAAATATTTTCTTAGAAACCCCATCTAGTGACTTCTGTATACCTTTTTTGGGTTTCAGTTAAGTAAAGGAGCATGTGGGAGCGTGAGTATTTTATCTGGATACAATGACTCACCCAAATAAAAGTGGGGTTCTTCTAGTGCAAAAGAAGATAAAAATATACATCTGGTGGACAACTATTTATATCTTCCTATGTCTACAGCATGGATCCCCAACATCTATATACACATTTATTTCAGTATTTCACCCCATACAGAATATTATAAAATGTGTGGAGACATTTTCACCTATCAGGATGACTAGAGAGGAGTGTGTATGAGTAGCATTTGGTGTCTGGGAGCTGGGAATGTTAATTGTCCTGTAACATGCAGAATACTCTCCAGTAACGAAGAATTACCTCAGCTAGAATCCCAGTGTTGGCTCCCCCTCAAACACAGGAATACCACTTTCCTGACAGGAAATTATATCCTAAATTTATAGCCATTTCTCTTCTAGGTCAGATAAAGAATTTCTGGGACTGTGTAATCTAAGCCAGATGTAATGTCTCCTCAACCAGTAATCTAGTTATCCACCTGTAGAACATCCAAGGTACCATGGTGATGTAGGTGATGTCGCATTAGTTGGAATTAAAATTCACATTTGGAAAAAAGTGAAGTCAGTGGTTCATGGCATATAGCAGATCTTCCTGATAAGAATAATGACAGCTCATCATTGACTTAGCTGGTAGCCTCAGTTTGGGGTGCCTTGGAAGATTTCTCTAGTCTATTATCCTTCACTGTCATCTTTGAGCACGTTTGACCATTGAGCTTTGGGGTAGGAGCATACCTTTAGGGTTGCATTTGCTTTTAGTGCAGTTCAGGGTCCAAGAATTGCTTTTGGGTTTGAATAGTTAAGAGGGGGATGTTGTCCTGTCTTGGGATGTTTGTTTGTTTAGACAATACAGGTTCCTTAAAACTTAGTAGGTTTATAGTCCGCCTGCTTTAGCCAATTCTCTGAGTAACTACAGCCAAAGATCCCATGTGGATATAGTTTTATGCATTAAAATCTTTTATTTAATGGCTTCTATGACCATTTTCCTAAACTTCTCCTGGTCAGTGCCTTAAGGTAATTAGAACAACCTTGGATAGGGATACAAACATTTCGAGTAACATTTTTCCCAGTGATCACTCCCTGTATTTGGCAGAGAACCTTTGTAGAAGGGATGTAGGAAAGCCCCAAGATACCAATCTAAAACTGCTTATTCTAAGCTGTCCTCTATTTCAGACAAAGAACTTAGCTCGTTCAACCCTCTAAGGGGCAAACCATGAGAGTTTCACTCAACTTTGTCTCTCAGCCAAGTTACTTTGCTAACCAGTCTCTGCTTGCAGATGGTCTAATAACTATAGTCTGAGCTCATTTATCTCTCATAGAACTTGGCTTAAGGAGGAAAGAAGAAAGAGCAGACCCCACCATTTGAATTGTTCCTGCCATTTTCCCTTCGTTTGCATCTGGTCAATACTCAGTGTGGTTACAGTTGAACCAAATGTTTATGACTGAACGTGTCTCTCTCCCCCAGTGGAACTTCCTGACAAATATTTACTCTTCCTTCTAGACTCTGGTAAACATTTCTTTTTTCTTTTATCAAATCTTTTTTGAACTATCTTTAGGCAAAGTTGGGGGTATATCCTTTTACCCTCTCATAATTCTCTGCATGCAACTCCTTTAAAGGTGCATGTGCAAGGGGAGAAGCCCCATTATGTTAAAGTGACAGCACCAGTTCATGGACCAATGACTATTACATAGATTACATATATAGATTTTCAGTACATATTTATTGAATGAATTAATGCATGAAAAATATGTGAATAATGAAAAATTGAAATGCCTCAGTTATTTGATTCTAATTTAAATATATGTAACACACATACATACATACATATCCAATGAATTTTGCTCTTTTCCTAAATGTAAAATGATTGATGGGGGTTGGGTGGAGGAAGAGTCTATTCCTTCATGGTTTAAATTACTTAGTTTCTGATTAAGTTTGTTTATTTACATAATATTCTCAAATTTGTGGGGTTAATGTGACTTCTAAAGATTTCATGAGATTGTCTAATGGCAATTTATACAAAGATTCCAGTAACGTACAACAAACATTAAATGAGTATTTAGGTTTAGCACAGAAGGAATTAGAAAAATATATTCCCAGGATATATGTATTTCTCAACATAAATATTCTTCAGCATGACACAATAGACATACTACTGTAATAGCATTTGTAAAGTGGAACTCTTCAGATCAACTCATATATCTCTATTGAATTAACTTTCTTCATCTGTCCTAATTATTTACTTGAGTATTCAAATAAAACATGCTCATTTTACCAAATTCAATCTATTCCTGTAATGTTATAATTATACAATATTACAGAAATAGATGCTACAAAAAATTTCCCTATGTGCTGCTCCCTAAAGACAAGTTTGATACATATATTTTCCAAATACAATCCAAAGAACAAAATCACCCTTAAGAATATAGCACGCCAGGGCACCTGGGTGGCTCAGTGGGTTAAGCCTCTGCCTTCAGCTCGGGTCATGATCTCAGGGTCCTGGGATGGAGCCCTGCATCGGGCTCCCTGCTCAGTGGGGAGTCTGCTTCCCCCAGCCCCCGCCTGCCACTCTGCCTACCTGTGATCTCTCTCTCTCTCTGTCAAATAAATAAATAAACTAAAAAAAAAAAAAAAAAAAAAGGAATATAGCATGCACTCCTACAACTCAATAACAACAACAACAAAAAAAAGCCCAAATAATTCTATTTAAAAAATAAGCAAATGACCTTATAGATGTTTTTCCAAAGAAGATATATGGATAGCCAGTAGGTACATGAAAAGATGCTAAGTATTACTAGTCATTAAGGAAATGCAAAATAAAATCACAATGAGATCTCACCTCATACCTGTTAGAATAACCATCATCAAAAAGATGGAAAATAAATGCTAGCAAGGATGTAATGAAAAGGAAACACTTATGCACTGTTGGTGTGACTGTAAATTGGTATTGCAACTATGGAAAATAGTATGAAAGAGCCAGAAAAATTAAAAATAGAACTACCATATGATCTAGCAATTTCACTTCTGGGAAGATATCCAAAGGAATGAAAACACTAACTCAAAAAGATATCTGCACCCCTCTGTTCACAGAAGCATTATTTATAATGGCCAAGACATGGAAATGACCTACATGTTCATCAATAGATAAATGGATAAAGAAGTGGTGGGATATATGTGTATTTACATATATATACACATACATAACATATAAATACACATGCATATATATGTATACAGACATATACACATAATAGAATATTACTTAGCCATAATAATGAGGAAATCCAATCATTTGACAACATGGATAGATCTTGATGGCATTATGCTAAGCAAAGTTAGTCAGACAAAGACAAATACTGTATGATCTCAGTAACATATGGAATCCAACAAAAAAAACAAAGGACCTGAAACTCATAGAAAAAGAGATCAGATTTGTGGCTACCAGAGGTAAGGGATGAGGAGGGGGGAATAGAAGTAAAGTGGCAAAAGGTACAAACTTTCCATTATAGGATAAATAAATGCTAGGAATGTAGTGTACAACATGATGGTTACAGTTAACACTGTTACATGATATATGGGAAAGTTTTAAAGAGAGTAAATCCTAAGCATTCTCATCACAGTGAGAAATTCTTTTTTTCTTTCTTTCCTTTTTTTTTTTTAGTTGTATCTAGATAAGATGATGGATATAAACTAAACCTGTTGAGGTAATAATTTCACAATGTATATAAATCAAGGGATCACACTGTACACCTTAAATTTGTGTAGTAACATATGCCAATTACTTCTTGATATAACTGGGAAAAATTAACTAGTTCCTTCCACCACTTCCACCCAAAAGAATATAACATGCTAGCTTGGTGTCTGGAGGTTGACAAAGTTAGCTGCCTGAATGGCAGTTCAACTCAGAAGTTTGGCTAAAGGGAAGAAGAAATATGATGTGATAGCTAGAAGGGAGAAAATAGTTGAGTGCCGGTTAAGACTTTTGAAAATGTATTATTTTCCCACCTTAAGATGATCAAGGTTTGAAAATTTTTTGGCTGAGAGAAAATCCAGTAGAAAGAAATGATTTGGGGATTGGAGATAGATGGGCTTATGTCTTTAATAGATGGAATGCAATGTGATATGTCACATTTTTAGCTTACATAAAATTTAATTCATAGGATATCAGATCCAGAAGGGATTTGGGACCATCACATCTCCCTTCATTGAACAGATTTATAAAATACAGCCTATTCAGATTAAATGACTTCTTCTCATTCACTCCCCTAACTCCAATTTGAATTGGTGGTCTCAAATGTGAAAGTGGTGAGATTTATGGGGCCATCTCTTTCTTAATATTCTTAGCACAGTGCCTACAGGTGAATAAGAAAGAAAGGAAAGGACAGAAAAGAAAAGAACGGTGGAGGGGAGAAGAAGGAAGGGACAGGAAAGATCTTTACTTCTTGCTCCTACTTTTCAATTTCTTCTTATCCAGTTTTCTCAAAGCTTCCTCACACTGGCCACACTGGTGGCTGGATAAAAAATGGGTGAAACTTGTATGCTTTTGAAATATATTTTCATTCATTTTTCAAAGCAGTTCTAACGTATTTCTGCATTGCAGATATAGAGCTGGTATTCAAAGAAGGTATCTATGTTTTCTAAGTTCATGTAACCTAGTACTGGAGTCAAGACTCAAAACCTAGTTTTGACCTCCCAAGTATAGATTTCTCTCCCTTAGCCTCAATATTTTAATTTAATTGTTAATTTATCCTTAACATTTGAGGAAAATACCTAAAATTTTGAAGTAGTTTGTCTTTACATTTTAAAAATCTGAACTTTTCTAATTATCAAACAATCAATACATTTATTGACTACTCATGTAAGAGACCGTCAATATTGTGCTAGACATTAAATGCTGATTGCCCATGTTATGATCTTTGGTCAATAAAAAATCCTCTTCCAAGTATCTCTTGGCAATCTCAAAGCAGATCCAATTTTATGGGACCTGAAACTTAAACAATCTGGGGAACCTTTTAAAATAAAAATAATAGAAAACAATAAAATTGAAATCAATTATAAAAGTGGATATTCATGTAGAATGAGAAAAAATACATCAATCAGAAATGTTTAAAAATTGACAACATCAATTATCACAAAATTCAGAAGAGCAACATGGTATCTTCATTATTAATTACCTGATGCATTTCTGTAGCGTGTTTTATCCAATACACTAGGGCTACATGCTCTTTAATAGCCTTTTCATAGAATAATTATTTTGTAATATTTTCTATTGAAACATTGGAAGATAATTCAGTCTTCTTTCAGGGTTGATGAAAAAAATTTTTTTTCATCATTTACAGTTTAGAAATGATGATTTCAGTTATACAACCTGGTATTGGTAATATAATTTTAATGTCTGGGTTTGGGTCAGTTTCCAAAAAATATCAAATTTTTGTTATATTTGAACTATAGGATTAAAGGGCATCTCAAATGTTTTTATGCAGTGACTCATTTAGTTAGGGACACTCATTAATTGATAGGCTATAGATGTTGTCAAGCTATTCCTTTAGGTGAGCTGGCACAGCCATCAGTAGGAGTGTTCCTACACCAGGACAGCTAGCAAGACTTAACAGAAGTGACTGCAAACCGTAATGTTGTATCTTGAACTTGACCAGCCCCCGAAATGCCATTGTCACTCAGGTGAGAAGGGTAGATACTGCAAGCTTGCCAGGGGATGTTGGATGAAAAGTTGCAGCCAGTTGGGATTGATATGTCTTACTTTTGCAAGTTTTAGGAACTTTACAGATATAGCATCATAATTTTCAATCACTTCCATTTATAGTTCAGTTACTGACAACTGTCCTCGTACAGGAACTTTTCCTACTGCCTAGTTTCTCAGTTCACCTGGAGTAAGAACATCATGACATCCATGGTATATCACTTATGTTAAGTGAATCACTACACAAGAAAATTTAAAATGCTCTCTGATTCCTTGTTAAGGCCTCATAAAGTTGTGTAAGGTCTGAACATAAGCTCCATTAATGTGTAGGAGATCCTTCTATAGTAAACTGTTAGCTGAGTAGAGTCTCCAAATCTCTAAGCAATTACTAAGTAAAACCAATCAGAAAGTCATACCTCTTGATTTCTTGATTGCTCTACAATCTCTCTGCTTGTGATAGCCTAAATAAAGAAAGAGGAATAACTTACAATTTTCTGTCTCTTATAAAATATATATTAACCAACCACTGGTTTGAACTGCTTTGAAAAATGAATGAAATTGTATTTCAAAAATGGAAATATTTCATTATTTTTTTAATTTATAAATTTGCTATTCCAGGTAAAGTTAATGTTTAGTTTTCATTTTTTTAAAATTTTTCTTTGTATAGATACATGGAAAAACAAATGGTAAAAACCATGTCACTGTAATATATGGAGGTAATCAAGAAAATACAAAGTTTAACAAACTAATTGAACCTTAGGGTAGAGAAAGCTCCTTTACACCCAGCAAAGATAAGTTTTTGGAGGAAGTTAATACTTCTTCAACAGTTGTACTAAGAACATTAAAAATACTTTTGCCAAGGAAGGATATCAGCATTTTAATCTACCTTACACTGATAAAAAGAAAAACACAAAGCAGGGAGGAGGCAGGGGCAGGTTTTCATGAAGCCACAGAAGGTAGAAACAAAATGTCCTTTGTTTGGAGAATATTGCACCTGCATTAAATTTACTGCTGACATCTCTTCGTAGAAATTTGATTTTTCTCTCATTCCCCCACCTTTGATTGTTTTGAACACTGAAGAATGTGAGGCATGCCAGTCGTCCTCCTTGTCCTTGCGACATTTCTGTCTTCAGCTGTAAAAGAGAACAGGGCTTCCTCACCCCCTGGCCATCAGCACGTCATCTCAGAAATGCACCTGCGACCCGTAACACGACACTCGACCGCACAGAGCTTCATACTTCTGTGACAGACGCCAAGAGATCAATTTCCTGCTCATTGGGCCTCGGAGTCTGGGCACTGTTCTGACAAGGAAAGTCTCTTTCAAATAATCCTAACTATGAAATGCAGTTCAAATACAGATGCAGAACCTTTCAAGGAGCTGTGATATCAATATCATAAAGGCACCATGGTCATAGGCACAGTGGTTGTGGGGATTGTGTGTGTGTGTGTGTGTGTATGTGTGCGTGCAGGGGGGTACTGGGGTTGTCCATAGAGTGAGCTGACTTTGATATTTTATATACCATGTCCACATAGTTGCCAAAGGAGAGAATGTGAGTGTGATGGGTAGTCTGTCGTGCAAATTTAGTTCAGGAATTATTTTACCTGTGAAACCACTAATATATGATGGATGAATTGGGCTTTGTTACGTATGTTTAGGCCCTTTAGCTTCCTCAGAGACATTGTAAAGGTAGAGTCTACTCCACATCCGTACACTGTGTACGTCTATGATCGCCCCCGCACTTGTGCACATTATTTATTTAGCTCTCATCTCCTGTCCCATCAATGAGTTTCCTAAGACAGAGCAGTGCCATCTCCCCTGGGTCCCAGTGCATTCCGTCTTGGCAAATCCCTGCATTCTGTCTTGGCAAATCCCTACTAAATATTCAATTTTTATTGAATTAATGGATTGTCAATTAGATTAACCACCTCCTGGGGGATTCTGGAGGAACAATAACACTTCTCACTGAAACTATGTCAGTTTGGCCTTGACTTAGAGCTCAGAAATTTATCTTGAATTGGGAAAGCAGAGAAAGAAGAGAAGGAGAAGAACATTCAGAAGAAGATGAAGTGTGTTATCTTGTGGTCAGAAAGCATGGGTCCCAAACATGACTCTAACACCTGCAAATTGTGTGACTTTGAGAATGGATTTAATCTCTAAGCATCATTCGCCTTTTCATAAAATGGGGATAATAATAGAACCTAGAGGATTAAATGAGAAAAACGAATGTAAATTGCTTAGAATCGCTTGCTCTGGAGAAAGAATTTAATAAAAATTAGCAGTTAGTACTAGGAGAGTAAGATAAAAAAAACTTTGGCTTCAGTTTATGGAAGATTTTATCTGCAAATCATAAATTAGAAGAAAGTTCTAAAGAGGCAGAGGCACAGTTAGGAAGCCTTGCATTAGAAGATGTGCCTTTAGGCCACCTTCTCTTCCTATCTACTCAGAAATCGCCAGATAGGGCCCAGGTTTTTTTTGTTTTTTGTTTTTTTTTTTTTTTTTTTTTTACTATTTGCTGTATGAATACTGTGTGAATACCTACGAAGCTCTTTCTATAAACTGCAAGTGTGCCAAGATTGGTTTATTTTTTGGCCAAAGCGCAGAATTAAAACAGAAGCCTTTTAGATGTCCTCTCTCACATTGAGATTACATTGCTCACTTCTTATTTTACCATTTAACGTTTAACATGAGAGAGCTTTGAGATCATTTTAAGCATCATCCATAGGTTTGGCTATAATCCTCCAGTCTACAGTGGCCTGAAAAGATCATATCCCTCCATATTTCACAACCATTTCCAAGTTGCACCTGATCTATGGGATGAAAATTCAATATTAGCTCATAAATGAGCCACTTCATTGTGACTATTTCAAGTCTTTTCCCTATTTCTCCCAGATTCTCTTACTTCTTAGGAAGTCAGGAAGGGGTGGGGTAAGTAGGTGATGGGCATTAAGAAGGGCACGTGGTGTGATGAGCACTGGGTATTATATGCAACTGATCAGTCCTTGAATATTACATCAAAAACTAATGTTGTAATATTATATGTCGGCTAACTAAATTTAAATTTTAAGGAAGTCAGGAAAAACAAACTAATATTTAATGTCAAAAAGTTTATGTAACTTTAATCTTACCTAAGTATGCCCCATTTTATTAGTTTCTGAGGTCACTCTTTAATGTTCATATCACAGTTGGTTGAGCCTGATCACACAGGACACTGGAAAGTACAGTGTCTTACCAGGTTTCCTCTTTCCTAACAGCCAAGTATTTCTGGCTTGGGAAGGCCTACAAGTTCCCCATATTTGCCCTGATTGTTAATCACCCTTCAGTCAACTGTTTCTTCCACTGTAGGGTCAGGACTTTCCTGGCTTCCCTCAGTCTGCTGCTGCTTTCCCCCCATACCAGCTGGTCTTGATTTTGTGCACCAACCTTTTGCTCACCCTTCTGAATGGTAGCTGAGACCTAACCATTGCTTAAAGTCTTAAGGAGAACAAAAGAATCTTGAAACTGATTGTCAGATATTGCTTTTCTCAGAGTCTACAGGCCACGTGTGTCCATCAAAGACCCCTTCTGGATGCTCCTGTCTAGATGTGGTCTTGCCACCATGTTGTAAGGATGGGTTGCCACCCATTGCCACCACCTCTGCCATGATAGAGATCTCAAATGCATCTCCCTTACTCCATTTCTCTGCCAGGGACCATCTATTTCTCAAACCTGAAGGAAGAAAGGAACATTTCTACCTTTACCAGTCCAGAGTCTGCCTATCAAATCACTATGTTCTCTCAGGACGGATATCCTCTGGAATGTTTTACAACGAAACTATCCAATCGTTTCAAGGGAAAGGCATCCGTAGGGGTATCATCTTACCTTTGAACTGCTTACAAAACAGTTATCTGCCATGTGTACATCTTGAGCATATTGTATGTTATTCAACTTCAGCAGTTCTGTTGAATGTACCTCCCCCCCCCCCAGTATGTGGGGGGTGGTCATGTCTCTGTGTCATTCGGTAGTTGTCTAAGACTGTTCTCAGGAGTCTGATCATCTACTCCACTCCAGGACTTAAACAAGATCAAAGGCACAGAACTCTCAAGGAATAAGGAATATATTCTGGAGTCAGTTCATTGTAAATCCATATTTGGAAAAGTCACATTTTCCTAAAATAAGCTACCTCCCAAAATTCAGCATTGTCTACCTGGAAGATGATGTTTTTATATGTAGTGCTATTTGGCTTTTGGAAGCACATTGTCATAAGTCTATTCATTCCAGAATAAAGTTGTGTGTTATCTTTGCATAACCAAAAGGCCCATGCAAAAATTTTTTTTTCTAAAATAAAGGAGCAATTTACTCCCAGAAGTTGGTGTAAGAATCCACCTCAATAGAAACAAAACAAAATAGAAACATTGTGTTACCTTTAAAACTAGCTTTTTTGCTTTTCTGGATACATGCATATCTTCCAACATCTGGGGGGTGGGGAGTCTAGGTTCAGCCAAGATACTTGCACAACTATGTAACAGGATATTGTGTCATAGTCACATTTTGAGCTATTCGTTGAGGGGTTTTGTCCAGATTCTCCAGAGGTTGCATTCTTTACCTCTGGGATACTTGCAGAGTAGAAGCTAGAAACTTTGGTCAAAATCTTACCTCCTCAATTGTTTCAGGTGTCTGGGAGAGAGACAAACATATACCTTTGATGGGGAAAAATAGAAAAGAAGGTAGGCCTTTTCCCTAATCATATTGGTGGATCCACAGAGCATTTCAAATCCTCATACCACCTTTACAAAAAGCCCCAGAAATGTTAATGACCTAAGAGTGAGTAAATTCTCCCAAACATAACAGCTCTCTGCCTCACCAGAAATGCACACAAATAAAGTAAAGCTTAATGCAGCTGGGCCACCAAACCTGAAAGCTCTCCTTGAGCTGGAAGAGCATGTAGCTCCAAGGTAACCAGTGTGGACGAGTGACCGATGTGGCTGCCATATTGCTTGGGGGCTCTGTTGCACCCTGGGACTGTTGCAGATTCATGTATATTTTTAAAAAATAGGAAATTGGCATTTTTTTTCTACATCCCACATTGTGACCTGGGATTCACATTTTTCTCAACAGAAGGGTATTGGTAGAATCCCCATTTCACAGCCAAGGAAGCTGAGACCCAGAATGAGATTCAAGATCCTGTATTCTAATATCTCACAAACAGAAGATGACAGAGCCGGGACTTGCATCCAGATCTGCTTAACCTCAAACATGTGCCCTTTTCAAAATTTCATTTTATTTTAATTCCAGTACAGTTAATATACAGTGTTACATTAATTTCAGATATACACATGTGCCCTTTTAACCAAAACTGTCTGGGTTTCAGGTTGATCAAAAATTGGGGAAGATAGTAACTAGCCAGTGGAGACACCTGGAAGACATTAACTTTATCAAATGATCCAATTAATACCACAGCATATCAGTGTCCTGAACCACTTGATATGATGCACTAAGGAGGAAGCACGAAATTTTCTTTAACATTCTCGCTCAAATTACATAGCCTCTGTCCAAACATGAGAACACAGCGGACAAATAAAATGGAAGGACAGTCTATAAAATAAGTGGTCACTGTTTTTCAAGTGTGAAGGTCATGAAAGATAAGGAAAGACTGGGAAAGTATTACAGACATGGGGTTAGGTGACACAGCACCTACACGCAATGGAAAATTCTGGGTAGGTTCCTGGGACAGAAAAAAGAACATTAGTGAAATCTGGTGAAATTCAAATGGGAACTGTTGCTTATTTAATAATATCCTACTGATGTTCATACCCTGTTCTTCAGAGTTTTACTGTGAGCATGTAAGATCTTTGCTTGAGAGGGAGCCAAGTGAGGGATCTAAGGGAACTCTTGAACTATGCTACCTCTTTCTAAGTCTAAAATTCTTTTCTGGTTTGCTTTTTTTTTTTTTTAACAGAAACAATCTGCATCAGTCATAAGAGGAGGTTTCGGCAGATTTTTTTTTATCAGTTCCAAAAACACTTGCTCCAGACATTTGGGGACACCAGAACTGACTCCAAGAACTCATGGGGTTAGTATCTTCTGTGCACACAAAAAATGTGGGCATCATTTTCCCCTGAGGGAAAGATGATTATGATACTAAATTCTAGGAGCTGAAGCAATGCTATTGACCAGGCAAAACAAAATATCCCTTCTAACCCAAGACCTCCTTTATAAACTATAGAAGACATTAGTCTGAAGCAGATATTTAACTGAATGTAGTTAAGCTTTTCACACAAATAAGTCATGTACTTCCTTCCTTTATGTGATACTTTATAAATGAAATGCTTCATACTTTATAGATCCCATTAATGGTGACTACCAGACAATTATTTCCATTGTTAAACAATTCAAAGATATGGCTTCTATCTAGAAAATATCTATTTCTGAGTCAAATATGGACTGAGCAAGCACTATGAAGGAAACTAAATCCCTAGTACAGAATATAATGAAATCAGCTCCTTGCCATGGAGACATTGCTTTGGTCACAGGGTAGGTGTGAGGTTGGGGCAGGGAGAGTGGGATACAGGGGTGTGAGGTTACTGTGAGGGCTAGGTAAGAAAGAATAGGGACCCCACCTGCAGCCGTGCTAGGAAGGATAAAGAAAATGCAATGAAATTAATAGGTGAGATCACTAGCAAGAGAACAAGGGTATATGATGACCCGTATCAAATATTTTCTGAAATGTGCTGGCAAAAAAAAGAGAGAGAGTTGGAGGGGAGGGAAGTGAATGCAATAGGGATATATCGAGGAAGAAATGACGTGGGAAGAAAGGTAAGCTGATGGATGAGATAGAGAAAGAAAGTCATTGATTTTATTTAGAAAGAAAGAAAGAAAGAAAGAGAAGAAAGACTTACCAAGAATCCTCAATTTCATTAAAGTTTTCTCTAGCTTTTAGGGAACTCTGAAGGACCTCCGCAATCTCCACATAACCACCACCATAGTCAATACTGGCTTCAAGCATCATAATATCAATTTTAATACAATTTAGAATTTGACCACTTTTTTTTTTTTAGAAAATTATTAGGAAATAGTAAGTAAGCAGGAAACAGTGCCTTCATTAGTTACAGGATGCTTTTAGGAACTCAGATATACTCAGGTACCAATAAATAAAAGGGTGGGACTATGCGGATAGACTTGGGTTACACTGTTGCTATAACTCTAGGGAGTGGTCATGAAGCAAAGGACTGGTCATCATCAGAATGGGTGGATTCCATTTGTGTCCACAGTAGAGATGCAGAAAAAAAGAAAGCACATTTACCCACGTCTTTGGAGAAAATATTTACTAAGCCCTGCTGTGCATCATGGGATACTCTGGATTCTGAGGAAATAGTGGGAAATAAGAAGGACGATATCTTTGCTCAAATACACACACACACACACACACACAGAGTCTAGGTAGAGGCATCCTGTGGTAGTTACAGGCACAAAATCCAGAGTCTGACTCTCTGGGTTTGAGTCATGGTTCTGCCAGACTATCCGTCTGATCTTGCCCAAGTTCCTTAACTTTTGAGCCTTCTGTTTTCTCATCTGTAAAATGAGGGTAACACGGGGACGAAGTGGGTTAAATACTTGAACAAAATGCTGTGTTTGTTAAATACATACATGCCTGCATTCATACATCCATAAAGTTGGCCTAGGGTTACATTTACAGGCAATGAGTAAAAGGAACGTTTACAGGGTATAATGGTTATACTGAATCTTGATGTTTGAATCAGGAACTCTCTAAGAAAAGGGAAGAGTAGACAGAAAAGCTATTTAAAAGCAACTCAGAGTGCTAGGGTAACTTCAAGTAATTTGGATTTGATAGGGGTGCAGGGATGTTCCAGGGGCTAGTTTGGTTATCTATCGCTCTGTGAAAAACTACCCCAAGACTAAGCGCTTAAAACCACAGCTTATTATTATCTCTCATGATTATGGAGGTTGACTGGCTCGGCTGGAGGTTCTCATGCAGTTGCAGCAAGATGGTGACTGGGGCTGGATTCATCTGAAGACTCCTTACCTTACAGTCTGGTTCCTGGGCTGGAATGGCTAGAATGGACAGACCCTAGGTAGACATCTCCCTGTCCACCTGGTCATTCCACATGGCTAGCTGGGCTTCTCTGACAGAATGGTGGTCTCGGGACAATCATACATTTTATGGCAGTTTCCCATTTAGCTGGAGTTCCAAGAGACGGGAAGTGAAACCTGTGAATTTCATAAGGCCTGTCCTTGGAAACTACCCCAGTGAGATTTCCACCCCACTCAGGCTGAAGGAGCTGCAGACCAGTCCAGATATAGGGGAGGTGACATGGGCTCTAGCTTTGACTGGAGAAGGGCCAAAGCACATGTGGCCATTTTTAATCAGCCTTAGTCAGTGAGGAGAGGCAGGGCTCTAGAGTGGAAGAGATGCCTGTATTCAGGAGAGGCTTGTATAACATTCAGTCATGTTTGAAATCTATCTAGTACGTAATATTAGAACCATTTCATGTTTTAACTGTGGAAATACCAAATCTCTAGATGTTACAACTGGAGATAACATAAAGGAGATTCCCTTATTGCAAAGTGGTAATGAAAACATGAGAACTGTAAGGGAAAGTAGAGAATGATCTACTGCTCTTCAATATTCTGAAAAGTTGTTCTTTCCTTCCAGTTCTGCTTCCCTGCAGAGAAATTCTCTAATGACCACAGAAGGGCCCTAAGGGACAGACAGTTGCGACTGTGACCAGGATGAACTCTGGGGAAGAGGTGAATTTGGAGTTTACCTAGCATTCAGAATTTCTCACTTAGTTTTATTAAAGAGACGATTTTGGTGTTGGAGAGTTAACCAATCTAGGGAAGGTGGGTGTCAAGTTTTTGATATAGCTGCAATACTAACTCAGAGGAGCTGATCTGATTCTGTAGGAATTCCTCAGCCCAGAGTTCTGCGAAGAGTGTAGACACAGTTCACGTTCTGAACACATTTCCGTAAGCATTGACTAACAGTTTCTTCCCTTCGGTGTCTATTTTAAAAATTAGGGCCCAAGAATTTAGAAAGTTGACTATAGAAGGAGCATTCATATAATTATGAAACTTAAAGCAATCTGATTTTCATCAACACAATTCCACGTGGGATTGCCACATGTAGGATTTCTGGGCTAAATGGAAGAATTCCTCTTTTATGGGTAGATTCTTAGGTCCTAGGAGTAAGTACATGGTCTGGATAACATGTTTCTTTCTTCACCATAAAAAATGAAACACAGCTTGAAATAGTTTCTTCTAACCATTTTCCCAAACCACAGGGCTTTATTTCACAAACACTTGTATCCTGCTTAATATGTGCCAGGTAGAATTCAAAGTACTTTACAAATAATAACTCATTTTTCCATCATTACTACCCTAGGAGACCATTCCTATTACCATCATTCCCAGTTTTGCAGATGAGGCGTAGAGCAGTTAGTAACACAGGTAACAAACGGCAGAGCTGGGAGATGAGCCCGTGCGGTTGGGCTCCGTGTTCACGTTGTCAAACACTGTGTTTGGCTGCTGCCCTTTTCCCCTTACAGCCACTGTTTTAGCCTCTGTGTAATTCTGCTTTTGATACATACTGTTATAGTTATTGTAACTTCCCAGAGAGAAGTAGAAGCCCCTACTTTATTTTTCTACATATCCACAGTGTCTGGTGTTGTGTTTAACAGATAGAAGGGACTCCAGAAATGGATTTGCCTGAATGAATGAAACTAGATTAACAATAGGAGGATAAGTGATTCTCAGACCTTCAGATCTGTCATTTAAAGGACTGTATTATTTAACAATTATGATGTCTTACACATGCTTTACGTCTTCAATCACATTGGGAAGAATTTATATATTTATCCCATTTCTACTTTCTTCTGCATGTTTAAGCAGTCTCATTTTATTGCTCTCGGGAAAGATTCACAGCAAATCTTACAACTCAGATTTGATACCAAGACAAAGGTTAATTGGCAAAATTTGTGTAAGCATTAAATATTATACACGAATCAGAAGGTCGGTTGTTATTTCTGAGTCAGATAGCTCTTATAGGGAGATTTTTAAAGGAAATGACATCTTGTGCATTAATGGTTTTTAGCCCTTTTGAGAAATTTTTTTTTTTTCAAACACTGGTAGGCTAATCAGAATTCATTTCTGTGAACTATAAATTCCTAGGTATACAATCTAATTGAGGACATTGTTGACAAAATACCTATATGATAAGTACTATCACTGAATATACATCACTTGCCAATATATCATAGATATTTGAAAATGTATAGAATTCAACAAATATTGTTTATTTTATTAATTTCTTTGCTAACTTTTTATAATAAGAGCTATACTTTAATCACTGAACTATGTACATTCAATTTTAAGACAAGCCTCTTGACAAATAGAGACATTTAAGAAAAGTTATTTTTCCCTAAATGAGAGGATAATTTTGCAAGAATATTATAATTGTGATCTTGATTTCTCAAGTTTATTGATTCAAATTCTTGATTAAAACAACCCAGCCATTTTTTTCTATTGAAAACAAGACACACGGACACAAACATATACAAATATATTTTTATATATGTATTCAAATATATATGATACTTATAATATTCGAAAACTCTTTCCTCTGAAAATTTATAGTTACAAATGCTCTGTTTTAAATCTTTTCTGAAAATGAATTTATTTAAAATGTGAATCATACTACATGATTCATATATATGAGATATTTCTTGTGTTTCTTATAAAAAATGAAACAAGACCTTTTCTTCACAAAAATCAAACTCAGATTCTAAGAAAGTAAACACATGAAAGGATAGACAATTTCAATATTGTTTTAATAAAAGCATGCTTTTCTTATTAAAGTTTTGGGATGGATTTAAGATGCATAAAACACAAACCAGAGATACTGTAACTGGGACACAATTTGGGGATTTAATAAAACTGTAGACTTGAAGCCTCCATCCCCTGTTACAATGATGTTATCTGATTTCCTAAGTGTAGCTATTAGTCTGGCTTGTCAGCTGTCTCCACTGGACCAAGAAAAGACCAAACTTTACCTCACTGAGAAGTGAAGTAAATAGACGTAAGGGCTTGAAGGGGGGCGGGGACAGCTGTGTTGGGGGCAGCAGGGAATATGCCAGATGGAGTTGTCAAATGTGGCAAAAACAGTTTTGTTATTTCATCTTTTCCTTAGACTAGGGAATAACCCTATCTGTTGCAGAGGTTCTGACAGGAACGGAGGCACATCAGCTGGTGCTGAGTGAAGCTGGACAGTTAGACACTAAAAACAGCAGAGAGAGGTATATTTAAAAGGCCAGAGACTTCAGGATACACTGAGAAGTCAGTAGCCATGTATTTGACAGCTAAAGTCCTCCAGCAGAGGGGAGTCTGGGTGGCTCAGTCAGTGAAGGGTCTGCCTTCAGCTCAGGTCGAGCAATTTGCTCAGAGGGAGCCTGCTTCTCCCCTGCCTGCCACTCCCCAGCTTGTCCTAAAGCTCTCTCTCTCTCTCTCTCTCTGACAATATATAAATAAAATCTTTAAAAAAATTCTCTAATAGAAGACTTACATGTCTTACTAAAAATGCACACCTTAAGGAAAGATCATATAAACAATCACTTGTTTTCCTATTATCTAATCCTAAGATTGCCTGTTTCCAGGTTTGAGCCAAACCTTTGCCATACCAACGAGAAAACCCAGCTCCTACTTATCTTATGTTTACTTTCCTTACCTTTTCTAAAGACACCAGGATGGGGATAGGACCCATTTTTTTTTTTTAAAGATTGTATTTATTTATTTGAGAGAGAGAGAGAGTCAGAGATAGAGACAGAGGGCATGAATGGAGAGAGAGGGAGCTGAGCCCGCCGCCACTGAGCAGGGAACCTGATGCGGGGTTTGACCCCAGGACCCTGGGATCAGGACCTGAGCTGAAGGCAGATGCTTAACTGACTGAGCCAACCTGGCACCCCAGGGATAGAACTTATTTATGGAATAAGAGAGTGGAAGAGGTCTTAGAGATCATGAAATCAATCTTCCCTTTCTGTCTTTCAAGGTAGAGAGCAGGTGAGTCCCAGAGCAGTTAAGAGAGTTCTCCAGAGCACGTGGGTCTTTAAGGCCTCGTTCCTACCAAACGCAGAGGTGAAATCCCCAATGCCCAGTATAATCTTTGGATTAACACGCATGCAATAAAGTGATTGCTGCAAAGTTATCGCAGCGGCAAGGAGAATATTATTCCTCTTTGAGGGAATGATTAAACAACTTGAGTGGACCACCCTCTGCATTTCCACAATACTTAACGCTATTAACTCAATTTTTTTTCAGTTTTTGGCATATGAATCCAGTCACTGTTCCTGTTTTTCAGTCATGGACTGTATGTAACTTCTCACTTGAGTAATCGAATACTCAAGTATTCGATTGGAAGGCTCGAGAGGTTGCACGACTTTTTCAAGTGCACGTACTTCCAAGCTGACCCCAGAGAACCAAGTCCTCTCTGCACATTTCTCCCAAAACACATTTTGTTCAGAGACTTCTTCTTAAATCCAAGGAACACTGGACTTGGGAGTCATGCACGAGAGGACAGCTGGAGGCCAAGGCCATAACGCACAGCGTCTTTCTCTCTGCTCCAGGAGCACCAAGGCTTCAGAAGTTTAGGAGAGGACAAACTTAGAGGGGCCCTTCCAGAGCCAAGGGTTTGACTGCTGTTGATAATGCACGAGTTAGGACAATGCCTGGTGCCAGGATGTTTTGCCAAAAGGCCATGTTGTTGCACAGCACGAAGCCTAAAGGTTGTTTTGGAAGTCCCCAGGCTTATTTCAGAATAGTAGATGGTCTGTGTAAAGAGAATAAAATGAAATGTTTTTTTTTTTTTTATCAAAGATAAAAATGGAAGGGTTTGTGTATTGAAATAGCCTCTGAGCAGGAATCCATAAGCTCATTTCTCTGGTTTTAAAGCAAGAAGTACCCTGCAGAATCTTTCAACCCAGTGCCAGAAGCTGACGTGGAACGGCAGTGAATGTAGCCAACTACGGCAGAGGAGGAGGAGTCCCACGGGTCACAGGTACTTAGCATTTAAGGTGCTTCTGCAGAGGATGGCCGGTAAGCAATTTGTTTGCTATACACACTGGTCAACACAAATGCATTAGCTCACAGGAAGTCCATGCTGCTAGATCAGAAGATTCCAGCCTTCCAAGACCTGAAACAGTAATATGTGATGAGTCATGCTAACTTATTATGGTTTTAGGGCCCAGGTACTTCGTGGGCATGAAGTATCGTATCATGAACCCTAAGAATTTGCAAGATTCTGTCTCAAGCTTGTGCTATAGTACATCTTGCCACCATTGACGTAGGCATGCACTCTTCTGCCTGGGGCATTAGATGTCTAATTTGATCAAATTCAGAACCTATAATTTGAATCCAAGCCAAACCACAATCAAATCATAAAATTTTTCAAATCTGCCACCATCTTGGAAATAGCAAATGCTGGGTAGGGGAGCAGGAAATGACTATACAGGGAATCAATGGAGCCTGTTTTAATGAATTTTGCATCTGGTCCCCATGTGAGGCCATCAATCCATTAGATATCATTTAAACATCTTGATTAACATTTCACTACCTTACATGACTGCTGGGAAGAAAAATGCGTCTCCATGCACCATGCATACCAAAATACCCTAAAGTCCTTTGAGTTTCGAGGAGCTAAATATAGCGCTCTCGGGCCACTTAGACGGTGTCTGAAGTCTGCTTGATGTTAAGCTAAAAAATAAACCTAAGAAAAAGGGATGTTTTTATATGCTCAGATATTAGGGCCCACTAGAAGCAAGGACTGCTTTGGCAATCACTGACGGACCTCCCCTGTGTCTGAGGAATTGTACACTCCTTTCTAAATCCTTTCGGAAATTGCCAGTTTGATAGAATAACATTGCAGGAAACCACTCAAATTGAACATATTTGTTGTTTTATGTTCTGCCAAGCAAATGTCAGAACAATGCCAAGAGACCAGAGTGGATCAAAATTGGAGGGGGCAGGAGGAGAGGTGAAGGGAGGGAACCAGGAGCAAAAGAGACAATTAGATTAGAATAAAAGGTTATTTTAATGTGGAATTTTAAACCCTTAAAGCAAACTCTTGCTTTTGAGAATTAAAAGCAAAAGAGATTGCATCTTCTCAACTATCTTGTGGTCAAGAGCATGACGTCCAATCTGAGAATTTTTGTTGTAGAATTTCATTATTGTGTTCCATCATTTTCTGGAAAATCACTATCCATTGGTCAGTATCTTGCCAACAATGAAGACTAAATTGAAGGCTGTCTTTGGAGAACTCGTTAATGGGGCCCATTCTTCCGGTTTTATGCCATTTATCTTGAATATGAAGCTCCTATACTACTGGGACATTTCTTTTTCGCTTTGCATTTTTCAATTACACAGCATGTCATATAAATCATCTTAATTAATTAGGAACAACAATTTGCCATAATCATTTCTTCGGTCTCATGTTTGAAGTCCCAGGGAGGCTTTCATTTCTCCTAAGTCTGACAGTGTAATAGAACTTACTAGCAGTGATTCTGAGTACTCCTGCAGGAATTTATTTTTCCAAAAAGATCAGTATGGGGAAAGGCTACATGAATGACTGTGTTAGCTTTGCCTCTTTCTTTCTTTCTTTCTTTCTTTCTTTTTTTTTTTTTTTTTGTAAGTGGCTGACTCATAAATTAGGAAATTATGAACCTGATTCTCTCTCCCTGGCTTTGGATGGTTTCCTAATGAGCAGAAGGACTGTTTTATTTATTTATTTACTAACCAATGTGGATTCAAACCCTCAACAGCCCTGTGACACCTTAGTGACTGTGGTATAACAGTGTGGCAGACACACAGTATTGGTCTGGTTACCAGGAAAAACTTTTTGCCGCATCTCCACTCAAGCATTGAACCCAGGGCCAAACATATGCTCTCTTTTTGCCACGTTATCATTACATTTTAGCACATAGGATAAATTTGGTACTGAGTAAAGTCGAATGCTGCTAGAAAGTAAATAAATCTACTTTCTTTTCCACAGCAGTTAAAGAAACAAAACAAAACAACCATAGCTTCCTTTCTAAAATATCATGGCACGTTTGTTTGGGCAGCCACCAAATAGTGAAAACTGTATCTTATTTTCAAATGTGTAATAATAAACCCAGTAAATTGTTTAAAAGTCATAATTTGAATTAGGGACATAGTCTTTGGACAGTATTAATACCTGATCTTAGTGATATATTCATCTAATTGCTCTAAAATTGGAGATTTTATTGTGATGTGCATGACAAAATATTTGTGTTCTTTAAGGGTCGCTATGGTTCAGTTTGATGGTAGGTAGTAATTTTACTTAGTAGGTACAAATGGGTGTGTGTAAGAAGTGAAGGGAGTTGTCCAGTGTCACACACACACACACGTACACACACATACACACACACACATGAAGTTATACCACTGGAGCTAAAGAACATCTAGAACTTACTGTCAAAGCATTGCTAAATAAACACACGCTTGTGATCTCGTTTTCTTTTTTTCTTCTGCATTCATGTGATTGCTTCATCAAAGTAGCAAGAGAATAAGGGAATCATTTGCTGCTTTCATAGGCCTTCAGGCGGAGGGAGTAAAGTGATAATTACACACAGCTTATATAAAGAGTCAGTCCAGTCTTCCTGGTAGGCAGAGTAGGTGCACACATATGTTGTGTGATTTGAGAGACAGGAAGTTTCTCCTCTTATGTATCCCCTGGGGTGCCTGTGTTGAGGTTAGACAGCTTCTACAAAAGGCAAGCTCTCTTCACGCGGTTTTCTAGGGCTCGCAGGGCACGGTACCCGGGGGGCACTCCCGCCTCGCCGCACCCACTCCGCCTTTGTCTGGTTTTGTTTCCCCACCGCCCCCATCAGGTTCCCATCCTTAAAAGTCTTCTGCAATGCCCTAGCTGTGACCTTCAGCCAAGAATGAGCTTTACATTTTTAAATAGTTGGGAAAAGGACCAAAAAATAAACACTTCACGATATATGAAAAGTAAAAGAAATTCTAAGTTCAGTGCCCATAAATAAAGTCTTTTGTTTACACACTGTCTATGGCCACGTTTGCTATGTAATGACAGAGTCGAGTAGTTACAATATTCTGTGTGGCACCAAAGCCTAAAATACTTACCATCTGGCCCTTTACAAAAAAGAAATTGGCAGACCCCTGCCCTAGACTTCACAATCAAGTAAACTCATGCCCTTAAGTGCTCATAGCACTGCGATGGCTAACTGTGTATCTTCACTAGAGTTTAAGCTTCATGGGGCAAGTGTATTTTGCTCAGTAGATCTCCAGCACCTACAAGAGAATGCCAGAGCGAACAGTAAGTGCTCAATAACGAGATGTCAAATTAACCCGACCTAAGCATGTTTTAAAAATGACTTTGTAAATAATATGATTCATAATGAATTACTCCTTTATCAGTCAGTTAAAAATTATTTTTCAGGTAGTTCTGTTCCTGGTTAAAACAAATGAACAGCAAATCAACCAACCAACCTTAGATAAGAAGGCAGGCAGTTAATTAAGAAGGAGTCATTACCTAGAATGAATCTATATTATTTCTTAGCAATGACCAAGTAGAACAGGGTTCATATTAGGTACAGGATTTTTTAAAAATTTATTCCAATCATCCCTTTTTGAGGATTGAAGGAAGAACTAGAATTTAGTGTTAGCATGTATTTCTAGCTATCTGGGAAAGTCTTCTAATAAAAATATCATTTTAGTCCTTAATAACAATGGAGATTGCAACTTTTCTAGATTCATTGGTATTAAGACACAGAAAGAAGTTGCATGTGATCTGTAGCTGACTTGTAGAGATGGTTACGTGGCCACAAACCGTAAAACCCAAAGGTACTAGGTATTAACTGTGTTAGTTTGCAAAGGCTACAATAATGAAGTAACACAGATCAGGTGGTTTCAATACCAGAAATCTATTTTCTTACAGTTCTGGAGGCTAGATATCTGAGATTAGGGTGTGGCAGGGTCAGTTTCTTCTCAGGCCTCTCTCCTCACCCTGTAGTTGGCCAATTCCCTGTGTCCTCACATAGCCGTTCATCTGCGTGTGTGTCCCACTCTCCTCTTCTTATGACACTGGTCATATTGGAATTGGACCCCCAACCCAATGACACTTAATCTTAACTACCTCTTTAATGACCTCTCTCCAAATACAGTCACATTCTGGCATTCTGGGGGTTAAGACTTCAGCATATGAATTTGAGGGGCACACAACTGAGCCCATAATACCAACCAAAATGTTCAAGAAAATCTTCATCCACAGGTTTTTGTCGAGCCCAGGAAAGAGCACCCAGTAAACAACGCCCAAATTCTACCCCTTGGGACAACAATCTTTCTAGTAAAGAAAAAATATATCTTGAACTTTAATGTGCAATGCAAAAATCTCTGTTCACTAATTCAAGTTTATAAATTTTGTTCGTATTTGTCTTCCTTGCTCAAGTAATTGATTCTCTGATAAGCTGTATCTTAGTAATGTAATGAGAGCCTATCAACAGGCCCAGTATCGTATCATTTTCAAGTATCTAAGCAACTTTCGTGCTTCAGTGAGATACTTTGCTTTAGTAATTTCAGTCATCCTTCATCATTACATATTTTAATGAGATGGTCATGTGAGGTTTCTGTAAGGTGGTGATGAGGAGAGGGATTTCCTGAATAACGCTTGACTGGGGACCTTACTCTCATCGGCATTAGCCCTTTGCAATGTAGATATTTGTCCCCAGAGAATGACTTTTCTTTTCTTTTCTTTTTTTTTTTTTTTTCCCTCCCTGCTCTTCAATCCCTGGGGCTTGGGTATGACTGGGACTAAATACTGTCGTATAAACTCAAAACATTCTGAACAACTTTTAACTTGCTAGAATTGTTGCCATAAAGTTTACATTGATCCCTGGAAGGGAACCTACCTATATTCCAGAGTTAGTGGTCATTTTAAAAGAATAGTATAGCTAAACTTCAAACCTCTATCTAATTAGATCCTTTCCAAACCTTGAGATTTAAAGCTTTCTTCTATCTCCTTTCTTAAATTAAAAAAAAAAAAAAAATCTGCATTTCTTCTCTGTCTTTGAATCTCTCTTCTCAGTTTTGGAGACCTAAAATTGTTTGTAGAGGGAAGAATTCTGAAGTGTAGATGTTTGGGCAGGCCTCTAAGATGGACACATTTTCCATTATACCCAGAAGCCACCCATCAGTGTGTCAATTGTCAAATGCTTTCTTCCTTCCTCTTTCCTGTCCTCTTCCTTCTCATCCTCCTTTTAAGATATATATATTTTTTTATTTGACAGACAGAGATCACAAGTAGGCAGAGAGGCAGGCAGAGAAAGAGGGGGAAGCAGGCTCCCCGCTAAGCAGAGAGCCCGATGCGGGGCTCGATCCCAGGACCCCAGGATCCTAACCCGAGCCAAAGGCAGAGGCTTTAACCCACTGAGCCACCCAGGCGCCCCCCCTCATCCTTCTTTTAAACAAATTTGTGTTTTTCTAAGAACCCATGTTTCTTATTTCAGACAATTGTTATTTTATTTACTGATTCTAATATGTCATTAAAATCCATGAAAAGAAAAATTAGGAGTAGGATATGCATGAGTACGTGCATGGCTGGTGTAGAGACCATATTGGAATAGTGAAAATTAATGACAATGAAGGGTTTGGGATGGGTCTTGAACTCTGTGGGTTTTGGGTTTTGTTTCATTTTATTTTGTTTTGAATGAGACAGCTCTAACTCAAATACGGCAAAACATGGTTATCTGTTCAATTTGCGTGCCTATGATATTATGTACTTTTCTCTATACTTGAGTTCTTTAGAGCATGAGAGTTGAATTGCATTCTTCATGCTTTTCTCTTGACTTTGGGCTGTCTCTACAATCTGTCCTTCTGTGCTGTTGACTGGAGCATCGTTCTCCATTACTGCTGGACTGAATGAGTGGTCAGTCTATTTGGGCTTTCCTGGGAGTTGTATTTTTTTTTTCCAGTCATCAATAATTCTGCCAATGATAACATTGTGTTTTTAAATAGAGAGAGACGAGTTTGCCAGCAGTGACATGGTGGCTCTGGTGAAGGCAGATGAGGTGACTATGTCTCCCCGAGTCAGGACTGGTCACCAATAGTTATCTTCAGTTCTCAGGGTGAATCATGAAGGTTTTCTAATATTGACTCAAGAATAATCCTGCTTTGTTACACAGTATTTGAGATGTAAACTGTTAGCATGAAGTTCCTTCCACAACAAACATTCCTCCCTCCGTACCTACAAAAGGCCTTCCTTTGTGGCCTTAAATGGAACCTTCCTTGCAGTCTTTGGTTCTAGACGTGTCACTCTGAACAACTATCTGTGCCCTCTCTTCTCCCCTAATTGCAATGAGTATTCTTTCCTTGATAAAAGGCTGCAGTATTTTGTTAACTTATGCCTAACACAACTACAATTCTATAAGTGGATGCCAATGATTAGACAAGAAGTGTAGACTTTTTTTTTTTTTAATAAATTGGGCATTTTCTTAATTAGCAATGGAGAAAGGCTCTAGGCTTTACCACTTGGGCTTAGCACCCTGAACTCTAATTGGCTGATATTCTTAGAGTTATATTCTAAATCTTTTATAATTATTTTAAATACTGGAGGTAGGTCCCTGGAAATTTTTGTTTATTGATAGATTCAATGTCATAAGTCTGTGTTCCTTATTAAATAACCATCAATATTTCTTTGCTTTGTTCACTTTGTATTGAAAATACATGTCATCTTAGGATATTTAACATACAAAATTTACTTTAAAATTTCAAATATTTCTGGGGCACCTGGGTGATTCAGTTGTTAAGTGGTTGCCTTCGACTCAGGTCATGATCCCAGGGTCTTGGGATCAAGCCCTGCATCGGGCTCCCTGCTCAGCGGGAAGCCTGCTTCTCCCTCTCCCACTCCTCCCTGCTTGTGTTCCCTCTCTGGCTGTGTCTCTCTCTGCCAGATCAATAAATAAAATTAAAAATAAAATAAAATAAAATTTCAAATATTTCAAAAAAGATTAAGATACAAGTACTATTAGAAGACATGGTCTAAAAATAGAATTTAGAGTTTTGTTAGTGGGTAAGTTTAAGTTGTATACATGCAATGTTAAGCATTAAAAGTCAGTGAGTGATCAGGTAGTATAATTTATTTATCTGGAAGTTTTTAATTCAGATGGTAATTCTAGAATAAATTTTTCTTTTTGTTGGGAAATCAGAAGATCAATTGTGAAGAAAATGCACACTTTTAAACAGTTCTTTTCAAAAAGCATAAAGTAAAAGAAAGTAATAATACAGATTTTATTATTGTGTTTTAAAATATTGACTCATCTGTAGTTAAATCTTATTTTTTCTGAATCAGTCCACTTGATAGTCTGGCATTAGGATTTGCAACAAAGACTTTAAATTTGTTTTGCTTTTAATGGATAGGAACATGGAAACTGAAATAAAAGCTTTTCTTCAAAGTCCTCGAAGCATGAAACCATAACAGAATTCAATTATACTGAACACTCTCTCAGCGCTGATTTATAAGAGCTTACGTTTGTTCAGTTTATAAAATTGTATTTTTGGTGAGCTTGAGTTGTCCCAAAGACTTTTCAAAATCCATGTCCTTAGTCACATGATTGATATTTCGCTTAAATGACCTCTTAGTGTTTTTAATCATATAAGTAATTGACACAAGGCTGTCTTATCTACAAGTTACAGTCCTTTCTAGTACTCTTCCATCTCGTGCATCTAAAATACACTAATCAATCAGTCAAAGTAAAGTCACCTTTATTTTGCTTTTTCTATTGAATTTCAAAATTATGACATACTAGGAAAAATTAACTCTAAAAATACCGTTAACAAATACTTGTAAACTCACTACTTGGCTTTAACAAATTTTAATGTTTAAAAATATTTGCTTTTGGAGCACCTGGGTGACTCAGTTGGTCAAGCATCTACCTTTGGCTCAGGTCATGATCCCAGGGCCCTGGAATAGAGTTCTGCCTTGGGTTCCCTGCTTAATGGGGAGCCTGCTTCTCACTCTCCCACTCCTTTTGCTTGTGCTTGCTCTCTCTCTCACTTTATCAAATAAATAAATAAAATCTTTTTAAAAAATAAAGTAAAATAAAAATAAAATTTAAAATATTTGCTACGGACCATGGTTCTGATTCTCATGTTTGTTCTGGGGCTTTATTATGTAGTTAGATATATCTAAAAGCAATGTTTTGGAAATTTTAAAAATTTTATATAAATACATTTGCATATCTTACTGTGGTCTATTTTTTAATGTCCATTTGATAGATAGAACTCTCATTTATTTGTCCCCATTTTGTAATCCTGCACTTATTTATATAGTACTAATTTATTCTATTATTGATGAACATTTAAGTAATGTATAATTTTGTGATTAAATCAATATCATTGTAAAACTTATTTGTACCTATCTGTTTTGTATCTGTCAATTTTGGGGGTTTGGGGGCAGCGGTGTACTGGAGAGTCCTATTCCTGAAGTGGAATTTAGGAGAGATGTATATGTGGAGATTTCATATATATATATAATATATATATATGAATATATTATTATATATATATACATATATATATATGTATTTATGTATATACCCTTATCAAATTCTTTCCAAAGTAATTGTAACAGTTTCCATTCTAAGCAGTAAACTTTCAAGATTACCATTTCCAAATATTCTTGATAGCATCTGATACTGGCAAGTTTAACATGTTGCCATTAGAAAATTTATGTATTTTTATTACTTTCCTATGTATTGACCTGATTACTTATGACTTTTGAATATACATATTCTCTCTCTTTTTTTTCCTCCTTCCATATATAATCCAACTTTTTATTTATAAGAATTATATCTATTCAGAACTTTGTTCATTTTATCTTCTTTGGTTGTTTTATGTATTCCTTATATATTCAATATATGAATTCCTTTTTCATTTTTAGAATTATTTTTTCACAATTATTGTTTTTACACTTTACTGGTAGTTTGAATTTTTATTTCAGTACTATCAAAGTTATTAATACTTTCCTCTGATCTTTGTGCTTTTGTGGGTTTGGTGTCTTGGAAAGCTTTTCCTAGCCCAACATTATATTCAATATTATCCTATATTTTCTTCTGAAAGATTTAAGTTTAGCTTTTCACATTCATAGGTTAAATTCACTTGGAACTTATTTTTTATACAATGTGAAGTAGTATTTTACTTTACATTTTTCCACATAGGAAAATAATGTCCCAGCACTGTTTTTTGAAAAGTTTCCAGTGACTATTAATGCCATGTCTACCATATATGCCTACTTCTATGGGTCTGTGTCTGAGTATTCAAAGGGTAGCTGCTATCAGACTGTCAGCTTAGGTCCTCGACATGCCTGAGATTTAATAATTAATTTTCAGATCTTGGCTTGTGGCTCTATCGCTTGGCATTGACGTCCTCATGTGCTCTTCCTTTCCAGCGTGTTCTGCTTCAGGTCGGTTTTGTCCATGTCATTTCTGAGCTTAGTTAAATTTCTTAATTTTTTCTTTTGTAGTTTTGTTCATTACTGTGAGTCAGAAATCTTATATTTATTGCTTAAACCCAAATTATGATTACTTGAGTTTGATCCCAGGTGAGCATTGTCATATATTACACCCAGCTTTTTCTGTAAGAGGATCTAAACAATGCACAGCCATGCCACCCCTTTACCCTCTACTTCCACCCACCCCCGCCTCACCCTGATCTTACTCCTACACATTCCTCCTGTGGCATCAGCATTTTGCTGGATGTGCTGTTCTCTGCTGATGACTGCCATGGTCCTCACTACCCTTTGGGGGAAGGGACAAAATGCTTTCCCTACTGAGCATGCTCAGTTTCTCATTGCATAGCCAAGAGTTACCAATCAGTCATGGTTAAAGATACTCTGCAGAAGTTTTCAAGAGAAAGAAAGAGACCTTTGCAAGTCTATGATCATGGCTTGGGATCTCTCTCTCTCTTTTTCCTTTTAGAGAAGGTGGGGAGGGGAAGGGCAGAGGGAGACAGAGAATCTTAAGCAGCCCTTAAGCAGTGCAGAGCCTAACTTGGGACTCAGTCTCACAATCCTGAGATCATGACCTGAGCCAAAATCAAGTCAGAAGCTTAACAGACTGAGCCACCCCGGTGCCCCATTATGATTACTTTTCAGGCACTTTTCTGCCTCACTCTGGGTCTAATGAGGGCTGCCTTACTCTCTACCATACAGGTGTTCTGCTTATCTCCATCCCATGAAATTTAACATAGGGGCTCTGATGCCTAGGAAGAGGAGAAATTTGCAATCCAGGCTTGTCCCCTTAGTTTTGTTTTCTTGCTCCTAAGCTGACTGTCTTCTGGGATGATGGTGTTCAGTAACCTGCTGCACTTGAAACTGTATAAGTTTCCATTTGCTGTTGTAACAAACTACCACAAAGTTAGTGGCTTAAAACAACATAAATGTTTTACATTACAGTGCTGAGGGTCGGAAGTCCAAAATGATTCTCAATCAGCTAAGATCAAGGCATTGGCAGGCTGCCCTGCTTCTAGAGTCTCTAGCAGAAAATTGGTTCCCATATCCTTTCCAGCTTCTAGAAGCTACCCGCATTCCTCGGCTTGCCGTCCCTTCTTCCACATCCAAAGCCTGCAGCGGTGGGTGGGGTCTGTCTCACGTCACACTGCCCTCCACGGCTTCCATTGTCACATCTCCTCTGGTTCTCCCGGAGCCCTGTAATTCATCGGATCCACCCTGACCATCCAGCACAGTTTCCTTATTTTCAGGTCGGCTGATTAGCAACCTTAATTTCTCCCTCATCAAGTAACAAAACATATTCATGGGCTCTGGAGAATCAGGCCTGGACCTCTTTGGGAGCCATTATTTCACCCACCACAGAGACATACCCTATTCTATGCCTAGGTTTATAATAACTATAAAAAGCCATGAGAATATAATGATTTAATCTCAGTACATTTACCAAGTTGTATGTTATTTGTCTTAACTATCTTTACATGTGAGAGATCCCTAGGGCTGTCCAGGGTGGGCTGAGTAAATGTCCGTCTACCCTCTTCAACACATGGCTATAAGATGAAGGGAACCTCAGGTCATTATGTCTTTCAGATTTCAGGGTCTCCTCATCCGTCATCAGTAGGTAGCTGCTTCGGCAAGGGAAGATAGACATACCTCCTGACAGTAAGACACAGTATACATGTAGAAGCAATCTAGACCCACTTTTAGGAAAGGAAAGATGATCACAAATAAGATTTGCAGGGACCTGCAATTCCTAACAACACACCCAGTCTAGAACTCTAAACTGAACAACCCAGCCATTATGTTTGTAGGATATATATTTGATTTAATTCTTTGCACTTAGCTCTTCCCCGAGGCTGTGAGTGGTTCCTTGCTCTTTCTCCCTCTCCCGCTAAACCCTCTGCTTCCAATGTTATGATTTTTTACAGAACAGTGAAAAAATCTCTCCCAAAATGAAACTTAAGTCTTCATTTTAGGAGACAGAAGACAACTTACTTTTAAATGACAGTGGTTTTGTATGTGTGTCTGTGTTTAAAAATTATTGAGGTGCTATTTACAGCATACCCAGTACACACATGTAGTTGTCTTGCTATCTGTAGCTTTGCTGTCCATATATGATAGACTTCTAAGACTTCCGAAATTTTAAAGTATTTGCTTTTATTCTCTAAGTCCAGACCTTATGCTCTGAACATGTCATCTTTTTCTAGCCTATCTTACGTTTCTTTACCTTAAATATTGCTAAACAGAACTTGCCAGCGAGTTGATATAATCTCTGTCCTCTTCCTCTAAAACCCCATCTATCTAGTCTCTCCTCAAGGTTGCGTAAGCTTCTTCTACGCCCTACAAGGTTTCTCTCCCACTTCCAGCTTATCCTCAGGCCAGCTCATTTTGCTTGTTTAAGGTATTTTTTTCCCTTCCCAGCCTGAGCTATCATCTTTTGTCATATTAAAACCAATACTAGGAATACGTACTGAGAATACATTTGATCTAGCTGCCGTTCTTTTTACCTCCCACAGAAGCTATTAAAGAACAGTTTATCTCAATTGCCTAAAAATATAAATTGCATGAGGGCAAGGACTGCATCTTTTTTACATTCTGTAACCTCAAACAATTGTGTATAGAAAATGTTGAAGTGCTCAATTAACAAATGAATCAAAGCACTACCATTTCTTCCTTAAATGTCACATATTTTTACCCAGCTAAAAATATTTTTCTGTGGTCTTGGCATTTTGCATGTGACATGGCATCTGCTCTAAAAGTAACAATAGAATTATAACAGACCTCTCAAGTGCTATTTTCAGTAAACTATTTCGTCATTGTAAAATCTTTTGTTAAAATGCGAGAAAAGATAATTATTCTTTTTTTTCTTAATACCATTGTGAATAAAAATGCAGTGTACTTACAATAGAAAAATCATCATTGAACTGTCTAATGAGGTTGATGTGGAGGAGTTTTATAATATGTTAATCCTCTTGGGACCACTTCATTCATATATATAATATATATCTTATATGAAATATATGTAATATATTATTACATATATTATATATGTAATATATATGTATATGTAATATATACATACATTATATAATAATATAATATATTATTATATATGTAATATATTACATATATATATATATTTTTTTTTTTTTTTTTGCCCAAGTTATTTCTGCCTCAATAACTTAAGCATTAGTACTCTGACCATAATCTGTCCCTCAGGGTTTTCTTTTAAGGGGGACAAATAGAAAATCACTTCCTTTCCTGTATAAATAGAAACTTGGCACTGCAGATATATCTGAATAACAGATTACCTAAATTGCCCCGGGAAGCCTGGCACAGCAGAATCAGACCCAGGGACAGACAGTGACATTTGCTCAGATTTTACCAGGTTAAAACAAGGCCCCCAAGTATTTTAGCATTTCAGTTGCAGATCATCAAATTCCGTAAAATCAAACAATGAAAAGTGACCAACTTCATTTGTATATGATGCCAAAGAAATGCCTGGGTTGCTTTTACTCCTATAAAACTAATGGGTTGCTTAATTAATTAGCAGGTTGCTTGCCAAACTGTAGAAACAGAATACCGTTGATCCCAGAATTATGATTATAGAGATAAGAAAAGTAAATAGAAAATAAACTAATTAAACAGGGTAATTATGTGTTTAAAACCAGTGATGGAAAAGCAATCGATTTCTTTTTTTTTTTTTAAGATTTTATTTATTTATTTGACAGAGATCACAAGTAGGCAGAGAGGCAGGCAGAGAGAGAGAGGAGGAAGCAGGCTCCCCGCTGAGCAGGGAGCCCAATGCAGGGCTCAATCCCAGGACCCTGGAATCATGACCTGGGCTGGGAAGGCAGAGGCTTTAACCCACGGAGCCACCCAGGCTCCCCAAGCAATCAATTTCTTAACCTGAGTCCTAAGGATGTGTCAGTATCAATGAAGTTTGCCATACAAGTCTTCAGTTTCTAGTTTACGAAGTATTTCATGCCTCCTCCAATTTTTCTCTTTTTAAACAGTTAAACTAGAGGTAAGAATCAATAATTCTCATTTTCTTTATTTCAGAATGATAACATCTCTCCTTTGATTTATGTAGAAGTTGTCTTCCTAAAGTGTTATACACGAAAGCTGTGTATTTTTATTGTAATTTTTGTCCATTTTTCATCTTTAAAATCCATGCAAATGTTTCACTCTGTTCCATATATTAATCTTTTTATTTGTGTTTCTTTTTATTTTGTGAAAATACTGGTTTTCCCTCAAACTTCGAGTAAATTTGATTCTCCAGGAGCATGCCTTTATGCTGTGATCTTGCCTTCCACCGTCTTAATCTGGGGCAGGTGTCTTTCTCAGCAGAGCCCTCAGCCTGGAGCCTTCTCTGTCATGTGAGGGGGCAGGGGAGTTGGAGGTGGCAGCCAAAGTTTGCCTTTGAAAAATGGAGCCGTGACAGAGAAGGAAGCTGTCATTGGTTTTCTAATAAAAGGTTTGTGGATTTCCTTTGGTATATTCAACAGATAATTAAAATGATCATTCATACACAAAAAAAATTCTTGATTTGCCCATTCTTTCAAAAATCTTCTCCTCACCTAGATTTCTCTGAGTCAGTAGAACTATTCAAACCTGACCGTCTCTCTTCCCCTGACACCCCACATCCACTCCATCTGCAGAGACTGTCATCTCTGCTTCCTACACCCACCCCCTTCTCACTAGCCTCTTCCAGCAACCTGAAATACTTTTCCTCCCTCCCTGTGCTCCAGTCCGTCTCCAACAGTTTTCCTCAGATACGGCTTCCCTGGTTGTCTGTCTGAAGAAGGGCCCGCACTTTATCTTTTTCTATGCTCTTACCTTTATTGCTTTTCCTTGATGATAAACAGCTTCCTGATTCATCTCTTTGTTTCCACTTTTACCCCCTTACAAAACGTTGTCTTCTTAGCTTCCACAGTGATCCTCCACTAAATACAGAACAAAATCCACAACCCTCGCTGCGGTTTTTACTGAGGTGACTCCGAATCCTTGTTTTAGTTTGTTGGTTTCTCAAAGAGGTCTTCTCTAAGTCTTCCCTAAGAGTAGTGTCCTTAAGACACCCCTTTATCAATGCCCCAAGTAATTCGGTAACACAACACCCTGTTTTATTTTCATTATAGCTCAAATCCTAATCCAAATACCTACTATTTTGTGTTGCTTTATTATTCAGTTTTGTGGGGTTTGGGCTTTCCCAAGAGAATAAAAGCCTTACTTGTGGGCACCTGGGTGGCTCAGTGGATTAAGCCGCTGCCTTCAGCTCAGGTCATGATCTCAGGATCCTGGGATCCAGTCCCTCATCGGGCTCTCTGCTCAGCAGGGAGCCTGCTTCCCCCTCTCTGCCTGCCTCTCTGCCTACTTGTGATCTCTGTCTGTCAAATAAATAAATAAAATCTTTAAAAAAAGAAAAGACCAAAAAAAAAAAAAAAGCCTTACTTGTTTCATTCAATAATGCAAGTCTAATGTCTAATACACTGTTTGGCCTATTATAGGTGCTTAATAAATATCCATTGAATGAATAAATGAGTTGATTATGATTCAGTAATGCAGGTAGAACATGCCTTTTAGAGGTGGTTCAGGAACACGATAACACTCAACCAGAGGAGTAGAAAACAAAGCAAAGAAATGACATATCACGTGTTTTGGGGGTTTTATTTGTTATTTGTTTCACATGGGATATATGGAAATGTATTAAAAGACCGCTAAACTCTGTCAGAGACTTATGCTTTAATCCCATGATATTAAAAATGCATAAAGACTTACATTTAAAGATCCCCACACATATAGGTTTTTCATTTAAGTGTTGGCCATAGCCTTGTGTGAGACTAAAAACCCCATTTTTACAGGTGAGGAGGAATAGGGCTTGGAGAATAGACAAGGACACACAGTCCGTTGCAGATCTGAGCTCAATCAGATTTTTCTAAAAGCTGTGTACTTTCCATGATGTCATATACCAACCAGCTTTTGATTCTTGAGCTGTGGGAGAGTCAGATTGCATTGGGCCACAACTTTTTCAACAACAAAGAGTGAAAACTAGCCTTGTTTTATAGGATGGTACAAGTTTAATCAAGATGAGGGATCTGCTGTGTCCATGTTTGCCTAACCTACAGACACAATGGGTAAAAAATTTCATTGAAATCCATAAGCTACCAGACATAAAATAATGGTTAATTTAAAAATAATCAAGATAAGGGAACATAAAAAAACTATAATATTATCTAACTTAAAGCTGTCATTGAATTTACTGTAGAATCTAGAGTAAATGCAGATGCAACAGAACATTCTGGAAATTGAAAGGTTGGGTTTTCTTTTCTTTCTCTTTTTTTGGTTTAAATGAATCAGACTGTATATGCCCAAAAAGTCGTTTTGGTTTTACAGAGGCCAAGGTGCCTTATAACTGCCATCTTGGCTGAATGTTGCAGGGGTTGAACAGGAAACTTGGAGAGATTTTTGGATGACGTTGAAATATTTCTTTCTTGGGAATATTTAAAATCCTTTCATAGTATTCTTAATAAGTTTGGTGGTTATCATGACACTTCATTAAAGATACTTGATTTTGCTGATTGCAATCAAGTATACACCTTATAATTTCATTTCATTCCCAGTTAAGGCTGCGCAAAGGTGTACTTGGTCAGCATGAAAGAAACTCATCTTCATTAATAATTTTAACATAATGTCCTTAACTGTGAAAGCAAGTGACATAATTGTAGCCACCATTTCTTGAACGCTTAGTGTGTGCCAGATATTTTATATATATTGTTGCCAATATCCCACCAACCATGCAAGAATTTAACATTATTAAATGTTAAATGATTTGCTTGAGGCCATACAGCTAGGAAAAGCAAAGAACTATGATTTTAACCCAGTCTTCTCTGATTTCAAAGTCTTACTTTCTCCTCTCATTCCACTGTATCTCATTCATTTTTTCATTCATTGAACAAGATTAATTAATGCCTATTATATAGCAACTACTGTTTGAGATATTAAATAAAACAAAATCACTGTTCTTATGGGGCTTATAGTACAGATGCACAGAAAGAAAATAAACCAATATATCACATAATATAATATACATAACCTAATATAGCATAACATTAGTATAGTATTATGTATGTAGTTATACTAGCTATAAAATCAAAACAAAATAAGGCAACAAGCCAGGAAAGTATGTTTGGTAATCAGGGCAAGGAATGTGGACTTTAGGACTTTGTTGGCCACAAGAAGGGCTCTTGATTTATATATTAGAAGTTCCCTTCAAAAATAGCAACTAATACACCAGAGAATCCAGATATAATTATGCAGACATCTCCAATAATATACTCTGCTTTGGAGGGAACCAATTAAATCATTAATTTACATATTCTTTTAAGAGAAGTTTATGCAGAACATTTTATGTATCAGGCATGGATATAGTGCTGGGGCTAAAATGATGAATAAGATATAATCCTTTCCCTCAAGAGGAAGGCAGAAAGGCAGAGAAATTCTTGAATAAATATCACTCAAAACATGAAGATCATTCAAAAACACTTAATGAGATTCCATTATGTCCCAAATCCAACCACTGCGAGACGCTGAAAACCCATGAGGAGGTAAGACCTCAAGAGAAGGGAGTTTGGAGGGAGCTACAGAGCTGTGTTCAGAGGAGTCATGCGCTGTTGCCTTTAAAGAATGAGTAAAAGTTTACCACAAAGACTGGAGAGATCGCCTAGGTAGAGAAGATGGCAAACAGGAAAGCAGGGAATTGGTATGTTTGGGAACAGTGAGAAGACCCAGGTGCAGGAATGCAGGGTTCGAGAGGGGCAGTGACAGGAGATAAAAGAGTGGGTGGGTGTTGACTGTGAAAGACACGGTATTTGAAGTGTGGATTCAGTCAGTAGACTGTGATGAGGGACCTTCTGTCTCCTTTTGTCTACTTCTGTCATGTTTTCATGGAGAAGAACTTGTCCTGTCCCGTCCCCCTATCGCTTTCACACTCCTCTCCGGAACTGTGTTCATTGGGGATGATGAATTTGGGGATGGAACTGAATTTGCAGAGTTCCATTCTTCCACAGGTATGCTCACAGGAGCATCCTCCGTCTAAGGCTACTGGCCAGTGTCTGGGTAGGAAAACCTGTCTAATTCAGGGGTGAAGTATTAGAAAAGCCATTTGCCATGGATCTAGTCACATCTGTCAATTGGCAGTATCACCAGTGAAGCTGACATTTCCATGACCTGAAAACTGTCTTGAGTCCTGTTCTTTCTCTCGCAGTTGTTTTCTGTTCTAAAAGAAGAGTTTACGTATAAGCTTTTCTAAAACTTCAACACATCTGTGAAGTTGGAATAGTGGTTTCCAAAGACATTTTCGTCGTAATCTCCCAAACCTAGGAGTAGGTGACCTTACATGGCAAAGGGGATGTGGCACATATGATTAAAATTAAGGATCTTGAGATGGAGAGATTATCCCAGAGTATCCTAGATTCCTCCAATCTAATCACAGGAGTCATTAAAAGCTGAACGTCTGTCAGGTCGAAGAGAGACAGGAGAATGGTCAGAGAGAGACAACATGGGAAGGTTTTGGCCACATATTGCTGGCTTGGAAGATGGAGGAAGGGAGCCACAAACCAAAGAATGTGGGCAGCCTCTAGATACTGAGAACAAACTCCAGGGCCACAGCCAGAGAGGAAATGAGGACATTGGTCCTACCACCAGAAGGAACTGAATTCTGCCAGCAAGTCAGATGAGCAGGAAATTGATTCTCCCCTAGAGTCTAAAGGAAGGAACATAGCCTGGCTTACACCTTGATTTTTGCCCAGTGTGACCTGTGTCAGACTTCTGACCTACAAAACTGTAAGGTAACTGTTTCTGTAGTTGTTTCAATCCACTCAGTTTGTGGTAGTTTGTCATGGTCACCTTAGAAAACTGATACAACATCACACAGAGCCAATGGGGTTTCTTTGTTGTTAGTGGTGGCATGTTGTTGTTGTTAAATTAAGATATAATTGGCATATGACATTGCTTAGGTTTGAGGTGTGCAATATGTTGGCTTAATACTTTTATATATTGCAATGTTATTACTACAGTAGTGTTCATTATAGATAGTAATAGGTAACACTTCTATCACATCTTGTAATTGTCATTTCTTGTTTGTGTAGCAAACAGTTAAAATCTAGTCTTACGGAGCCAGTGGAGGTTTTAACACAAAAGTGATGGCGTGCTGAGGGGAGCATGGCAATTCCAATAGCTGGTAGAGTCTGAGTTTGGAAACATTTGTGAGAGAGGGCGGGCCGCGTGTGGCCCTGGGAGGCAGGGCTGGGTGAAAGGGAATGGGTATTTCAGCTTGGGGATTGGATGGACGTTCAAACCATTCACCAAGACTGAGACTCCAGAAACAGAAGCAAGTTTGTAAGAACAAACCATGAACTCAGTATTGACATATTAAGATGGCTATGCAAGTCTCTTAGGACATTCAAATGGACAAGTTGTTGGGAATGAGTGCCTAAAAGAGAGTAGAGACAGTGAATGCCTCAGGGGTCATTAAGATGATGCAAAGTGAGAAACATTTGTAGCTGGAGATCTAGTCATGACCTGGACCATGAAAAATTATTTTAAACAATTTATGTATTTTTTCACTGCTAAACCAATCATCTAGAACTCTGCATAAAGGAAATATGGCCAAGGCAAGTTTGGATAAATATATAAATGACTCTCTACAGGTCACTCAAGAAGCCTGTTCCGTTTCATGCCATATGCTAAACATGGCCTCGCATTTTTATTTTTATCAGCTTTGTATTTTTAGACCTTCAGATCATCCATAAGAAATTTAAAACTTCTCACTGAATTCCACTGATAATCCTACCATGCGCCACTCCCAGAATCACACATCTGACACCGTGAATCCCATAAGCGTTTAATCAGATCATTGTCCACATTACGTGATTATCTTATTTTGGTTTTTCTCTAATGCATTCATACCAAGGAAAATGTTAATAAGTAATTAATTCCCTCTTCACTTAAGGGCTATTGTCCCCAAAACTGCAGTGCAATCCTCACCTTCCCTGTTAAATCCCATTGTTGTTAACAGTATGTTTAGATAACATCTCTTTTCTAAATTTAAATTTGAAATTTATCTTTATTTGCTCTCTGTGAGGCCTGACTTAGCTTCATAAAACCAAAAACATCAACATAAGTCTTACCTCTGAGTTTTGTTGTATGGAATTGTATCGAGAGCAAAATCATGGGGGAGTTCTGAGGCAGACACAACACTTAAGATTGGCCGGAGTATTTCTTTTACATAGCTGAATCTGCAAAAGTGACCCAAGACATAAGCCTTCGTAAAATCAGTTGAAAATTTTTTTTTTCTTATTGACATATAACATGATATGACATGCAACTGATGCATAACATATTAGTTTCAGGTGTGCAACGTAACAATTCAATATTTGTATATATTGCAGAATGATCGCCACAATAAGTTTAGTTAACATTTGTCCCCATACATTGTTGCAATTTTTTTTTCCCTGTGACGAGGACTTTTAAGATATTCCTTCTAGCAACTTTCCTGTACGCACTACCATATGGTTAACTGTAGTCACCATACTGTGCATTACGTCCCCGTGACTTCATTATTTTATAATCTTATCCCTTTTGACCCTCCTCACCCATTTCTCCCACACCCTACCTCCTAAAAAAAGCAGATGAAATTTTTCGAGTTTTTAAAAACTTCTTATTTTGAAAAAAATTATGAACTCCAGGAGGTTGAACAATAGTACAGAAAGTTTCCCTGGACCCATCCCCCAGCTTTCCCTAATGGTAACATCTTGAAAAACTATAATACATTTTTCAAAACCAGGATTCGACACTGAGACAATACAATTAACTGGACTATAGGTTTTACTCAGATTCCAGAGCTTCTTGTATGTACTTTTTTTGGGTACATGTGTTATAGTTCTGTGAAATTTTATTACATGTATAGGTTCATATGAACTCCGCCACATCAAATACAGAACTCACCACAATGGAGCTCCCTTGTGGTACCCTTTACAGTTTCCCTTCGCCTTCCCCAACACCTGGCAAACACTGATCTGTTCTCCATTCCTGTGGTTTTTTCATTTCAAGAATGATATAAATGGGCTCGTATAGTATATGACATTTTGATGTTGGCTTTTTAAAAAATTTAACATAATTACCTTGAGATTCATGTTTCTGCAGATAATAATAGTTTGTTGCTTTTTATTGCTGAATCGTATTCCGTGGTATGCCTCACCCACAATTTGTTTATCCTTCGCCTGTTGAAGGACATTTGGGTTGTTTCTACTCCGGGGCTAGGATAATTAAAATCGCTATGAGTATTTTGTATAGACCTTTGCATGAACATAAATTTTCATTTCTCTACAATAAAACTCAAGGAGTATGATTGTTGAGTTGCATGATAAATGTGTGTTTAATTTTGTAAGAAACTGCCAGACTTCTAGAGTGGTTGTACCATCTCATATGTGCACCAGCAATTTAGGAGAGGTCCAGTTTCTGGCCCTTTCTTCAAGTAATGCCAGTGCTGTCAGTAAGTAAAAAGTACTGTCGGTGTTTTTTGTTTTCTTTTGTTTTTTATTTTAGTCATTCTAATATACATGTAGTGGAAAAACAGAGAGATTACTAATGGTATTGGTTTTTTTAAGGTGTGTTGTTTGAGAATGACAGAGCATGAGCTGGGGATGGCAGAGGGAGCGGGAGAGAAGCAGACTCCCTTCTAGACACAGGGCTCAATCCCATGACCCTGAGATCACGACCCTGGGATGACGACCTGAGCTGACATCAAGAGTCAGAAGCTTAACAGATGGAGCCACCCAGGCACCCCCATTAATGGTATTTTTGGAACTCTATCTAGATGCTTGAATCATCTCCCTAAAGAGCACACAATTTCTTATTCCTATATATGAGTATAGTGCTTTAGATAGGAGGTAAAAGGACAGGAAGTTGGATCTTGGCTTTCCATATTTGCAGCTGAAAGTGAACACAACAGTGTAGAAACTTAAGACCCTGGACAGCCACAAATACTTGTTTATTTGTAACAGACTCCCTTTTGGAATCCTTGTGGTCAGTTTCAGGGGAGAGTAGAATAGAAGTCATAGCTTGCTACCTATCTTGATCTTCAAGAGAGAGAGAGAAGAGAGAGAGGGAGAAAGTGCATATGTATGTGTGCCTGTGAGCAGTGGGGAGGGGGCAGGCGAAGGGGACAGAGGGAGAGGGACAGAGAGAATCTTAAGCAGTCTCTCCATGCAGTGGGGCCACTCTCGGGGCTCAATCTCATAATCCTGAGATCATAACCTGAGCTGAAATCAAGAGCCTGACGCTTAACTGACTGAGCCATCCAGGTACCTCTCAAGGACTTACTTCTTGATGTTCAAATGATAAGGAGCCCTTAGAGAACTTTCCAAAGATTTTAACCTGGTTGCACTAGAGAATGGTTAAGGTCTAGGGGATTTTCTTGGTCTGAAAACTTGGTGTTACTTATTTGCTAAAAAATAAAAATAACTATTGGAAAATGCAATTGAATACGACCGGTTTTCTTTACTAAGGGAAAATCAATTAGAGTAATGAAAATCAATTATGAATTTTAGATATTTTAGATTTTCTGTTTAAAATTTAGAAATTTTAGATATTCTGTTTTAGTCACATATATCCTATTCTTTTGTTTATCTACAAAATTAATTAATGAGCACTTAAAACATTACAGAGTATAAAAACCTTTCCACTTGCAAATGATTACACCAAAATTTCCTAATGCCTGGTCTAAGAAGCAGTAGTTACAGGCAAAGTTAAAAAGCCAAAGAAGAATTTCACGACCAAAACAAATTAAATAGTTACCTTTACAGCAGGTTTTCTCAAAGTTGCTATTAAATACTTGAATAGATGTATAATATGAAACTCCGAGAGATCAATGGAGTATTGAGAATGTCCCTAAAACTTATTTCCACAGAACCCTTATTGACACTGACTAGTTCAAGGGCTAGATTAGAAAACCCTGGCTGGGATTGATTGATATTGATTGAAAATGTGATTAATATACAAATTATTTACATATCACTTAAATTGTTGTAGGAGAGGAGGATCATCAGAGATGCTTCAATTCTTCTTTTTTTAAAGATTTATTTATTTGAGAGAGAGAGAGCATGGGCAGAGGAGAGTGCAGAGGGAGAGACAGTCTAAGCAGACTTCATGCTAAGCACAGAGCCTGATGACGGGCTCGATCCCAGGACCCTGAGATTATGACCTGAGCCAAAAATGAAGAGTTGGTCGCTTAACCAACTGAGCCACTTAGGCACCCCTGCTTTAATTCGTAGATGTGTTTTTTTTTTTAAATGTGGTTAATTTCTAAACATGTCTAGTTCAGATTAGACTGTTCCCATCTTTTATGATTCAATAATTGTTCATTTGATTGCATTAGATGTTGAGAAATATTATTTATGAAAGCTATAATAAGAAAATAAAGGGGCACTTGGGTGGCTCAGTGGGTTAAAGCCTCTTCCTTCAGCTCAGGTCATGATTCCAGGGTCCTGGGATCAAGCCCCCCATGGGGCTCTCTGCTCAACAGGGAGCGTGCTTCCCTTCTCTCTCTGCCTGCCTCTCTGCCTACTTGTGATCTCTGTCTGTCAAATAAATAAATAAAATCTTAAAAAAAAGAAAAGAAATAATGCTATATGACTTTTAGCCATTTTGTTGAAAATTTCAAACCAAGTCAAGGTTTTCTTAATGTTGTGCCTTTGGGAAAAGAAAATTTTAAGGAGAGAAAAGGGAAAAAAGCAGAAGTCAAACGAGCCAGGTTGATGGAAGCCTGGATGCCTTTTCTTTTGACACATAATGATTAAGAGAATAAATTTAATCACAAAGTTGCACTCAAAAACTCAAGCAAGATAGTGATTTAAGAATAATATTAGAAATTTAAAATTATTATCAGCACGCAGTTAAAAATAATCAACATACTGAAAAATAGAGGTTTCATTTTATTTGAGGAGCTTTAAAGAAGAAAGAAAGGAAGAAAGAGAAAGAAAGAAAGAAAGAAAGAAAGAAAGAAAGAAAGAAAGAAGAAAGGAAGGAAGGAAGGAAGGAAGGAACAGACAGACAAGGAAATCTGTGCTATTTCTTCCTCTAAGCTCTGAGTGGAAATTCAGAACTTGCAAGCACCTATCCTGGGGAATCCTAATGTTCCTTAACAAACCACAAGAAATTGAAGAGGACTGTTGAAGTCGATATAGTGGTAGGAGCTTTTGTAAGTCAAGATAAAAATACTTGACTTGAAGAGGTCTAAAAGCATTAAGGAGTATATAAGGGTAAGTTTTCTCTTTCTTGGGGAAGATGATACACTATAGTGGAGAGAGTAAGGGCTTTGGATCTATACAGACCAAAGACTGGGTCATTTAAACTTATTGTGCCTTAGTTTACTCATCTGTGTAATAGGTATAATGATGTCTAAGTGAGAGGGTGTTTAGAAGATTAAATGAGATGATGAAACAAAAGCTATTAACATAGTGTCTAGGGGTGCCTGGATGGTTCAGTTGGTTTCAATGTCTGCCTTCGGCTTTGGTGCTGATCTCAGGGTCTTGGGATCAAGCCCCAGATGGGGCTTTTTGGTCAGTGGGGAGTCTGCTTCTCTCAAATAAACAAATGAAGTATTTTTTTTTAAATAGTACCTAGAAAGTAGAAGGTATACAAAAATGTTTCTTTTCTTTTTCTTCATGGTGTGCTGAAAATATGCTGTCAGCAGTTTCCTGAATAACCCTAACATTGCATATTTTATACAACCATCAGCCACATGAGTGGCTATAAGTTTGGTTATCTATATTAAAGTGATGTAATTTAGGGGTGCTCAGGTGGTTAAGTGGCTGCCTTCAGCCAAGGTCATGATCCTGGGGTCCTGGGATCGACCCCCCAATCTGAGCTCCCAGCTCAGCAAGGAGTCTGTTTCTCCCTCTTCCTATGCTGCTCCCTCCACTGCTCATGCTGTCTCTACTCTCTCTTTCTCTGTCTTGTTTTCTCTCTCTCAAATAAATAAATAAAATATTTTTTTAAATGGTCTAACTTAAATGACATTATACTATAGCAGAGTTGAAATAAAATTTGAGCTTTGACAATAATCTAGAGGATTCTCATTTAAACAGATGTTGCCATCTTCCTTCTAAATCTGTTCCAAATTAGTCCGTTTCCAACCACTGGGAGTAGTAAGCTTAGTGTAGCTGTGGAGTGCATCAGACTTGAAGCCACCAATGGCGGTGTGTTCACATTACATCCACTGTGGTTGCATTTCTTGCTGTACAATGAGGAAGGGAAATGCAATGTGTGATTTGTATATGGAGAGAACTGATGCTCAGAGAGAAATGATAACAACAGACAACATTAGTCATTTTTAATATTAATCACAGACACAGCAACAAAGATGCTTTTATGCTAGATTTCATGGTAGATTTATGAAGAGAGTAGAAATGATTTGAAAGTGTTTATATGAGCTTATACTCGGCATATTTTCCGTTATGGACCATCAATATATAAATGTAAATATACTGTTCTTAAGTGAGCCTCACTACTTACCCAATGGCAGTTTTGAACTTTGACTTGCTTCTGGTTCTAGTGATGGATTATAAGTGATTCTTAACGCACACGGAGCCTGAATAGCATGTCATGTGTTGGGATCAGTGTGGGGGGAAAAAGGGAGAAAACTTCATTACTAGCTACTAAGGAAGTCATATTCAGATTAGAAGAGAAGTTATATGAAGGTAGATACCCTAGAGATAATGATGGAAAAGTCAGTATGTGTCACCTAAAAGGGCCAAGGCTCTCCATGGAACACAACATTGGCTTGTGCTACCCAGAGTCTTGAGAACTTGCTGGATGTGATATATATATATATATATATATATATATATATATATACACACATACTGTGTGTGTGTGTGTGTACACCCATTCTTCAACCTCTCCCCACTCTGGTAACCAACAGTTAGTTTTCTATATCTATGAGTCCATTTCTGTTTTTGTTTTGTTGATTTATTTGCCTTTTTTTTTTTTTTTTTTTAGATTTGACATGTAAGTGAAATTATATAGTATCTGTCTTCTCTGTCTGACTTACTTCACTTAGTATAATACCCTCTGGTCCATCCACGTTGTCTCAAATGGCAGATTTCATTCCTTTCTATGGCTAATATTCTATCGTGTGTGTACGTGTGTGTGTTTATTGATACCACATCTTATTTACTCATTTGTCTATTGACAGACACTTAGGGGCTTCCATGTCTTGGCTATTGTAGATAATCCTACAGTGAACATTGGAATACATAATGTCTTCTCAAACTGATGTTTTTATTTTCTTCCAGCAAACACCCAGAAGTGGAATTGCTAGATCATATGGTACTTCTATTTTCAATTTTTAAGGAAACTCCACACTGTTTTCCACCATAGCTGCACCAATTTTCATTCCCACTAGCCATGTAGGAAGAGCGCTCTACACATCCTAATCAACACTTGTTTGTTTTTTGTTTTTTGGTTTTTTTTTTGCCTTTTTGATTCTTGCCAACCTGACAGTGTGACATAATATCCCATTGTGGCTTTGATTTGCATTTTCTGATGACTAGTGAGCATATTTTCATGGGCCTGTTGTCCATTTGTACATCTTCTCTGGAAAAATATTTTTACTACTAAGGGAAAAGAATTAGGCAAATGTAGTCAGATGTGTGTAAGTGTATATATGAATATACACAATGATTAATATGCAAATGTATTGAATAAATATTTTAAAATACATATTTTATAATATAACTGAATATATATCATCAAAAAAGAATAATGGTGGGACCCACAGATTGGTTTACAAGTCTCAAGAAATTAAATGGGTTTATACTGGATTTACTTACGCAAACATTCCCAAGGATACATTTGCTGCCTTGAACAGGGGCTGTATTAAACTGGAGAATTTATGTTTATCTGGACATTCATTATTGTGGACATTAAAATCCATAATGAGGGGTTCTTGGGTGGCTCAGTGGTTAAGCATCTGCCTTCAGTTTAGGTCATAATCTCTGAGTCCTGGGATGGAGCCCTGCATCAGGCTCTCTGCTCAGTGGGGAGCCTGCTTGTCCCTTTCCCTCTGCCTGCTACTCATCCTGTTTGGGCTCTCTGTTGCTCTATCACAAATAAGTAAATATAATCTTTAAAAAAAAAATGAGAGCCATAATATAATCAGTGCTTTTTATCTTTTCCCAATAGGAAATTAGAGTAAGAAACATATGGAACTCTCTTTTCTTAAAAGTAGAAGTGTTTGCCCTTCAATTTTTACTCCTTTTTAGCCATTTAGCCATGCCTCATCTATATTTCTCTGTAAAAGGAATAGGACCCAAGTCCAATAAAAAAAAATGATTCTTTGAAGAAAAATACATACAGGATGTTGAGAATTAATCAAAAAAAGATTGTATTGGGTTAAGAAAGCACCATTTGCCTCAACCACAATGGAACCTCCTTTTGGAGGTGGTCCCAGACTCAAAGTCCAGGCTGGCTTTTTATACGGTTGCATCTGGACACCCACAATGTGAATTTCTCAGGTTTACACAGCCTCCTCTATGAACAACATCTTTTAAATAGTAAGCTAATGACCCCCAAGTTTATTATAACCAGTCTAGAAAGAAGAAGGTATAGATACTTTGTTATGTTCTACTTTATTCATCATTGTAGCTTTAGCTACAACAGGACATTTCTTCTTCCCTAAAATATGACAGATATAAATATTGGCATATAAGCACATTTGAACTTAATATACTTTTACATACAATAACATAATCACCCAAAGTTAGCAAAGGGCAATGTCTTGCCTTTCTTTCAAGCAATTAATATGCAAGTGTATTGAATATATATTTTTAATATATTTAATATATTATATTTTAATATATCATATATACACACATATACATATATAGGCCAAAAAATAAATAAAATTATATGTGTGTGTATATATATATATACGTGTGTGTGTGTGTGTATATATATATAACATAGATTAGAAAACAATTATTCTGCAACACGTTGGAAATTTTTTTCATTTGTCAACTAGCGCTAAATTTCATCTGAGCTATACTCAGATGAATCCCATAAATTTTCTCAAGAAATGTTTTTATTAGTGTTTAACTTTACAGATGTCAAATAGATAACCCAAAGGTTCTCTAAAGTGATCACATTCATTTTCTGAGATAGATATGTAAATGAACACAAAATTCTGTGCCAGCAAAGAGCATTTTACTTTTCAGATGTACTAATAATCATGACTACCTTTTACGCATATGGTGCTTGGGAAACATTTTCCTAACTCTGTCCCCAAGTCATCTCACAGGACTGATTTTTTTAAGTATTACATTATTTTTTTACCGAGGAAAAGGCTTGATCCAGTTTATAGCTCTTTTCCTTTTAATCCCTGGTCTTTTTCCACGTTTGGTTCCTTTGGTGCTTATAACATGGTTTTCTTCTTCTTTTTTAATCTGGGAAAATTTAGTTTTGGAGCACCATCTGTTTCCTAGTGAAGTGTTGTATTCAGCTTCCCAGATGGGTTGAATAAGAAAAAAAGGTTAAATGATTTAACTTGAATCCATACTGTGAGTCATCTGCCCTCAGCCCAGTCCTGACAAAGTGAGAGATTTTCAAGGGGTTTTCTTCTTCATTACACTAACTTGAAGATCACACAACTTTGAGCAGAGCTTTCCCGAAACAGGTATAGCAGCAAATATACTCAATATTGCTGGACAATAATTTGGATTTCCAACTGATGCCTAACATACTGCTTTTCAAAAATTGAAGAAGTAAATTTTCTTTTCACAAGAAATTAAAACTTAACTTTTTCAGTATCACTGCTTTCTAGCTGTCATTCCAATCTCGTTTCTCTCCTTTCCAGCACATCTTGTAAGCTTCTTCCATATTAATCTTGTAACAACACCCCCTGTCCCCCATCTCTACTGAAGAGCAGGCAGTTTCTTCCTACCAACAGTGCACAGAAACTAGCTTTCCAAAGAGGGCCAGAAATTCATATTTTTTAGTACTCTTCTAGTTTGAAGTGTTTGTACTTTGAGATAATTCCTATATTTGTAGAGCAAAAGTGCCCTGTTATAGAGTTTGGGTAGCAGTGATGCCTGCAGGGAGAAAAGAATGTATGTTAATTAAATTTATTGCATTTGAATAGTATAAGAGAGGGTCAAAGTTGATTTCTTTAGCTTCTACCAAATTCACTTGGTGTAATGTTCTAGTCCTAAGGCTGTGATGAAGTTCAAAAGAAGTAGAGATGATGGAATTTAGTCTCTAGTAAAAGCCATAATCAAGGTGTCCCCATTTAAGGCAGAGACAGATTATTTCTTTAATGAACTGAATTCTGTGATAATTGATCTGACCAAAATCTGAAGGACTAACTTTTTTTTACTGAATTGATCTTCCTAACAATTGATCCTGTTATGCTTTTCAACATGATCAACAAATAGGAAGTCACCTTGCCCTTAATGTTTTGTGGCAAGATGTGCCGATTTCTTAGTTTACCATAAAATTATTATTTCTACTTAGTTAACATGTAGACATATTTTAATATTACGTACTTAAAACTATAATGATTCAATATAATGTATCTCCCTCTTAAGAAATCTGAAATGAATGTAAAAAAAAAAAAAGAAGAAATCTGAAATGAAGTCTTATTTTTATGATTAATTTAAGTTTGAAAACGATAAAGTAACTTCAGCATAGAGGGTTTACATATCATCATAAAGTAATACGGGTATAAAACCTAGCACTAGGCGTAGCCCATAATTCAGTGACTGTTCATCGTCTTCACAAGAAATGTGAAATAGTATTGATCCCTCCAATGATTCCACAAATCTACAAAATTAATCTAAATATTTATGTCATATAAGACAAAAGTATTAATAATAGCAACAACATGAAAAGACTTCCAAATTTATTTTTGTCTACCTGAAGCTTCCAGATGTAGTTATCTCCCCAAAGAGCATCAACTTTAAGTGCAATTCGTTGCCCAATTTTTTCTTCCCAGTTAGATTGTCATCTTTTTAGGGCAAAAAATTATCTCTGTTTATTCAAGACTGTCCTTGCCGGCTCTAGACTAGTGTTTGGAATATGGTAATAGTATTTTGTTGTTCTAAATTGCATTGGAGACCATCTGGCTTCCATTGTAGGAGTTCACAGATTACAGGAGAGGCAATATTTAAAGAAATCATTTTAATCAAAGTAAATAAGCATTTTTATACCAGTATGAGTAGAGTTGTACAAACAGTGCAGAGCTGGGGTTACAGAGAATTCACTAAGGAAACAACACACGACTTGGGTCTTGATGGATGATTGGGGCCATCCAGGTGGAAGGGTGGGCGAGGTATTCCAGGCTAAAGGAACAGACTTGATTTTCGAGAAGTGGAAATGAAAAAAAGATCTTTACCTTATTATCGTCCTCATTTGGCCAAAGAGTTGCAAAATGTTGAATACGTTTCTTTCAATCACATACAATTTAGAAAGATGCCAGCATGACCAGATGGATAGTTTTCAGATTCACACTTTGGAAACACATGGTGCTTCTCAGAGGCAATTGTGTACTGTTTCTTTTTAAATAGCAGAAAGCATATGGGAACAGGATTGGATCTGTCAGCTACTAGCAAAAGAATGGTGAAGCTTCTAAAATAAATTAAATCAAAACCTATAAAGTGACAAAAATTCTTATCATATTTTGAAATTCTAAGTTCCACATTTGTAGATACATGGACATTTAAAAGGAAAAAAAAATCTACTTTTCGTAAAAACCACAATCCCTGCTACAGCTGCCAAATCCAAGGCAAAAAAAGAGAGACAAGGTCGGTGTAATGAGAGTCTGGAAGAATTTCACTGATCAGGGATTAAGTATTTCTACTCCCCACCAGTTTCCAAATTTATTTTCCTAAGCAAATCATGTATTTGTCTATTTTCTGCCGTCTCTTTTCTAAATGCAAACATAAAAACAATTACAACACCAAACATTATATGTATGAAAATGCTTGCTTTAATTTAACTAACTTAGGAATTATGGTTGTCCATCGTTCTGTGCAAAGGCCTCTCTGTGTGCTCTTGGTACCATGAAGCAAGTAGAGAGGGGAGCGAATTCACATCAGCTCTAAGCACAGTGTTTCCACGGATGAGTTTTAGAACAAGGTCAAGTCTCCCTAATGCTAGACTTACATTCTACCATATTCTATGTTTTCTATGGCAATTTATCTTTCTCCAAATTATTATTATGGGTTTGGGGATGATTAAACTTCAAGGAAAGTGATTTCATAGGGCTGAACCCGAGGAATTAAAGGAGATTTAGATAGCAAACTTCTATGTTAAGAAAACATTTGTTTTCAAGGAGTAGGACTTCCTTTGCCTTTTATCCATGCGGAGTCCTTGATCCCAGATAAAGTAAATGGTCTCCTGGTGGCTTTGAAGTCATCACTATCCTTCATTCATTCAGGAATGTGCATTACTCTTCTTGACCCCCCTGTGCATAAAACTTTGCTTCTAAAATCAGTTATGCGCCAATATGAATTTGCCAATTTCACTTTTGGAACGGTGGTAGAAAATAACAGTGTCCATTATTCTTATTTGTTTTTCACCCATCCCATAAACACTTACTGACTCATGGGATAGGTGTTATGGGGCATTCAAAGAAAGATTAGGTATATTTCATGACTTCAAAGTGTTTACAGGCTGTTGGGAAAGCTAAAGTACAAAGAGCTATAAACCAAGGTATGAATTGGTATTTTAATAAAGGTACAAAGGAGGTATTTTGGGAGTTCAGAAAAGCAATAGGTGGTTTAGTAGCCATAGGTATTGGGCAGAATTTTCTTTTCAGAGAATTCAGAAAAATCCTTTGACCCTGTCAAAATGTGTAAGTTAAAGCCAGCATATCAAATGTGCTGAAGTAGCATGAGATTTTATATTTCCACGTGACACTAAATCATCACCATCATCCCAGCTTATTGACAACACCTAGGCTAAAACTAGAAAGTGATTACAAGATGACATGTATTTTATTTTTTTTTATTTTTTAATTGAGGTTGCGTGCATTTCAAATCATTTTATTTTATTTTATTAACACATAATGTATTATTTGCTTCAGGGGTACAGGTCTGTGAATCATCAGTCTTACACAATTCACAGCACTCACCATAGCACACCCCCCCCATGTCCATCACCCAGCCACACTATCCCTTCCCCCGCCACCACCCCCCCAGCAACTCCCAGTTTGTTTCCTGAGATTAAGAGTCTCTTATGGTTTGTCTACCTCCCTAGTCACCCCCTTAAGCCAAAAAATGAAAAAATCAAATCCTATTTTTATATATCAAAAACTCTAATAAAAACTATTTTTAAAAAATCAGTGTTTGATATTGGTCTCAACTTGAGAGACACAGTGTCAACACATCTGATTATTAATGGTATTTGGCTCTTAATGGATAAGCTCCATGTATGTTTACAAATTTACTCTTCTAAATTGCCTCAAAAACAAAAGCTCAAAACCTGAGATTCTAAGAAGCTGCCTAGCTTTTACATTAATATGAATGAAAAATACTGAAGTCATGTTTGTTAATTTCTGTGTATTGTGGCAAATTGAGATGTTTCCTGAAGTAGTACGGAATAGGAATGAAGAAACAGAATTATATCCAAAGGAACCAAGACAATGGTTAGAGAACTGGGCCTTGAGACTGGAAGACCAAGTAAGGAGAGGAAGCATCAAACCTCCAGTTGAAGGGTCAGAATGAAGGGGGTGGGGGTGGGGGGTGTGGTCTTAGAGTTTCTTCACACACTATCTGGTTCCTATTGCTTGGGCACACATAGTCACTTGAAGAAACTGCAACTTGGTGTCTGTCTTCATGTAATTTCTGAATAAATATATTTCAGATAGTCCTGCCACCAAATATTTATGTCATACATATTTGTCATCATCCATGCCATTTCAATTTCAAACTCGTCAGCATATTTCAAGAAATTGTGAATGATCGGAGTACAGGAGTCAGGCTTGCCAACTGCTATTCCCCTCCCAGGACTTTGCACAGATAGCTCCCCCATTTCCAGAACTTCCAAATCAAATCATGGTGACCAGTGAATTGCTAAGTCAGTGGCACTTGCATAAAAAAATCAGTATTAGATCAATGATCTAAATTTATATCTAAATTCTGACATTAAATAAAGCATGGCCCTCAGAAAACAATAATTTCCAGCATATGCTTTGTTAGTAGAAAAAGGAGTATTTAAACTTCAAGTTTCTAGTGGCTATGCCAAAAAAAACTTCAGCTGTGCAAATTCAATTATAATATATGCAAAATACAATATCATAAAGTAAACACAGGCTAATAGACATACATGCCATAAGTAATGCCTTAATTATCTGAGAAATGGAGGATAAATTTAATAAATTTAACATCAAGGATTTCTTTGTTAACCATTCTGTTGTCACATTCCTTACATTTAAGCTCCCACCCAAAAACACAACCAGAAAGCCAAATCTCTTTGTTTCCTAGAATATTGGCCTCTAAGTAGCAAAAAAAATAAAGAAAAAATAAAGCTTTTTATTCATAGCAAAGTTAATACTGACTTCCCGTGTCAGATGCCTTTCTCTCTTCCTCCTACTTGATTATCCCAAGGTCACTCATGAGCTTTGGTGAAAAGCCACCAGCATCACTCCCCACTGCTGAGGTTTGCGTGCTGGGACAGAGCCATGGACACCCAGCAGTGGACTCCAGGCAGTGGGTTTGCTGTGTCTACACATCTCTCTCATCTACAAATTTGTCTCATTTTGCACTTCCAGACGGTTGTTCCATCTCCAACATATTACATTGCATTAAGTAGAGAAGTCAATTTGGATTTCTTTTACTGAAAGCTGTGACTCTCTTGAGGGCCAACTTTATTTTACCTTCTCATCTCTGAGATTCCTAGGGCAGTGCCTTCTGTACTATAATGGAAGAGAGGGGATTTATTAAAATTGAATAAATTCTAGAAGCACTGTTTCAAGTAGCAGCCAACAGTAGTGTTGGAATGTCATGTGGAAGAAAAACTGTCTCTTTCCAGTCAAGCCTCATGGTATGAACTTTACTGAATCTCCCACCATCGTCCTTGCAAGCTCAGGAAGCCAACTTTGTCTCATGGGCACAGAGCTATATTAACCTAGCCCAAGAAACCAATGAGGGAAATCAAAATGTCCATGCATTACTTTGCACAGAGAAATGTGCACACATCCTTCTCAGCTCCCATTTCTGACTTGAGCATCTTTCCATCAGCATTAGCCTATAGCACGATAGAAAGATACTCAGGTTGTCTCTACTGGTACAAGTAGCACTAATAGGAAGAGGCAACACATTACTGTAATTTAAGTTTAAGCTACACGGTTTCCAGTAACCCAGCTAGTCTCAGGATTGTTTCCAAGGAGACAGTATCAATTATGGTTTGAAGAAAAAAGTATTTCCAAAAAAGAAATAACTTTTATAGGAATTTAGAACTTAGTCATTTGGTCTTTTTTTTGCATAACTTTCTATCTAAATTAATAACATTTGTTTTTTTCTTATTTGTTGCTTAGCTGGGATTTTATTCCACTTAGGGGGGAAAAAAAACCCCTCCTGATTTTAATATAATGACCTGAACAGTAGACAACGTTCCCAACATCTCTACACCCAAGGAGGGGCTTGAAGTCAGGACACTGAGATCAAGAGTCTCACCCTTTTCTGACAGAGCCAGCCACATGACCCTAGCAGCACTTTTTTTTTTATTATTTTTTTTCATAAGTCACCTTAATAAATAGCTTGAAGAGAATTTTTAATCCCTGCCCCATCACTTCCTCATATGATAATCATCTAAGGATTTAAGATTAAAATTTCAGTTAAGGGCCAGAAAATTCTGTTTCCTACCATTGTCCAAGACAGGAACCCCACAAAAGTAATTTTTCTAAGATAAATGTTAAGGACTGAATTGTGTCCTTCCCCCACCTCCCAAAACTCATAAGGTAAAACCCTAATCCATATGAAACTATATATTTTTTTAAGATTTTATTTATTTATTTGACAGACAGAGAGTGTACACAGAGGGGGAGTAGCAGGCAGAGGGAGAGGCAGTCTCCCCACTGAGCAAGGAGACTCCATCCCAGGATCCTGGGATCATGACCTGAGCAGAAGAAGGTAGATGCTTAACCAACTGAGCCACCCAGGAGTCCCTATCTGTAACTGTATTTAGAGATAGGGCCTTTAAGAAGTAATTTAGGTTAAAAGAGGCCACAAGGGGGGAGCCCTAATCCAATTGGATTGGTGTCCTTACAAGAAGAGGAAGAGACACTAGGAATGAATGCTCAGGCACAGGAGAGAAAAAAAAAAAAAAAAGCCATGTGAGGTCACAGCAAGAAGACAGTCATCTGCAAGCCAGAGAGAAGCCTCAGAAAAGGCTTGCCAGCACTTTGATCTTAGACTTTGAGACTCTAGAACTGTGAGAAAATAGGTTTCTGTTGTTTAAGCCACCTAGTCTGTGACATTTTATTATGGCAGCCATAGCAGACTAAGACAATAATGTCAGTGGGCACTTTACAAGGATCTGTTCAGTCATGCCCCCCCTTGGCTAAGAACTATCCACAAACAGAGTGGATCCCTCAAACTGCCTACCTAGTGAAAGACCTCAGCCTCCGGGTTACAGAGGCTCAGTTCTGTGGGGGATCCCCACCACAAGTTGGGGCTAATCTTATTTTCCCTCCTGGGAAGTTGAAAATGGACATCAGACGTGTTCATCAACTTCCTTAGGGCTTGGACTTGGGTGAAATAAAGTGGAGGTTGTGTTGGCCATGCACACAGACTGTCCCAAGCAACAGAGATCTGTACAACAGGAACCACCACCCTCACCATTTTATTTTCCTTCCTTCCTTCCTTCCTTCCTTCCTTCCTTCCTTCCTTCCTTCCTTCCTTCCTTCTTTCCTTCTTTCTTTCTTCCCAGCGAGTACCTTCTAGATGCTAGGTAGTACCATGAGAGTTTTATATATATTAACTCATTTAATCCTTACAACAACCTTCTGGAACATTGGTTTTACAGATAAACAAATGCAGTCACAGAGAAGTTAAATAATTTGCCAAAGACTAAACAGCTGGCAAGTGGTAGAGTGAGTTTCAACTCAGGCAGCCTAGCTCCAAAGTCCAAGTTCTACCCACCTTCTGTACAGCCTCTCCCTTTAAAAAGGGAAGGAAGGGGGAAAGGGAGGACGTGAGGAGGGAAAGAAGAAACTTCCCCAGCCATTTTCAGTCCTAAGTCCTGACCAGGGTCCAAGTGAATCATGAAATGTGGCCATGCTGGCACACTACAGCCCCTGAGTGAAATGGCAGCCCCTCCCCCCACCCAGGACCCTGCATGTCTACCTCAGAGCAGCTTCTTGGTCCCCTAGATCTCATTACTGTAAAACCTTTTCCTTGGCACAACTAGCATCAACTCAGAGACACAATTGTGTGAATTCTGGACAGGAGGATACTTTTGCAATGTGAGGACAGATGTAAGAAACAGGTCACTGTGAATGAAAATGCAAGTCAGCTGAAATCCTGGAAGGAGGATGCACAAACATTTTAGTGCTTGGGAACTGAGTAAATTGAGATCGTTTCCAAACAATATTTCTGGAATGTCCAGAGTCTTCCTAAGGTTTATCTGATTAATCAAATTAGCTTTGAATGTTTGGTATTTGGAGTTCCTTTCTCTCTTATGAGACTCATCTTTTAACTAAGAGTTTGGCAAACCTTATATATGGGAAACCCTATGTGTCTTAAGATGTACTCATCTTTCACTCATTTTTAAACTCATTTTGCATTTGAAGTGTTTTACTAAGAAAGAAAAAAATGACAGAAAAACCAGATCCAAGTATCCTTCTAAGATTAAGTATGTAGAATTTAATTTCAGAGACATGATAAAATTATATTAGATTTCTTTGTTTAGACATTTTATTGTACTCAGTGATTTTATGGCTTTATATTGAGGCACTAGAGTAATGTGACAAAGGACACACATTGCTTTTAATAGCAGCAAGTAACAAATCTGTAAACTAAGACATGTCTGACCATGAAAAATGGTAACCTCAAACATGTACAAATATCAGCACACTGAATTTTAAGTAAAAAATAAAAAACGAAAACCCAACATGTTTGAAGGATACACCCACCTAAAGTAAGTCTTTATATGTCAGGACCAAAAAAAAAAAAAAAAGAAAGAAAGAAAAGAAAAGAAAGAAAAAGAGGGATCTCTCACCCTCTTCCCTAAAAAAAAAAAAAAAAAAAAAAATCTTAGACCATTCTTTGCCTAACGCTGCAAAAATGTCAAGTAGACCAACACGTGGGTCTCATAGTTCAGTAAGAGTCTGGATAAATTTCCATCTTCTTTATAGAGCTAGAAGGAGGCTGGCATACGGAGAAAATGCAAGTGTCTTAATATTATTTGAAGAGAGAAGAAAAGAATAAAGGCAGGCTCAGAACCCAGGAAGTACATTTAAATTTTTTGTCAGAGTAGGATAGTCCTCTGTTGGGCTTTTCCATTAGAAAAAGCCTGCAGCTTTCTTCAGGCTACTGGAAGAGAGCAATTTCTTATTTGTTTCTTTATCTCTAAAGCTGTCGGATATGCTGTACACTAATGGCTACACAGCTACAAAGCTTACTTGAGTATTTTTAGTCAGTTTAGAGGAGAGCATCCCTTATGCCCCCAAAAGTAGAGAGCAGTTTTGAAACTAGCAATGAGAATCATGGATCCTACAACCGTGGGTATATACAGATCTTGCTTGAACTGTGTTTTGTACCAGCTGACCTCTTAAATCTCCCCCAACTGTCTGTTTCCATGTGATATTACATTACAGCTACTCCACAGAATGTTTTATAAGAGATTACCCCAGTATAGTTTCAACGTGGAATTTTAATATCCCCAAATATTCACCTATACTGAAAAGGGATTGTTTGCCTTCTTATATAATATACTCATTGAAATTTTTACCACAAGATTCCTGTCTTCTTGCTGATGCATTTCCCATACATTGAGCTTAACCAGCTTACTTTCTTAAATGGGATAAATCAGTAATGATGAAATATGTTTTGTAGCATCACAGAAAGGACTAGAGCCAGATTGGTTTTAATTTTGCACATGCTTGTCTTCTAAAAAGAGCAAGTTAGAGGAAATAATGAAAACCCAAGGCTGTTGTTAATTCCACCACATCTTAAAGTCTTCCTTCCAGACCATACCTGGAGTTCTAAACAGCCCCCAGTTTGACACCTCACTTTCTTGAGTTACAGACAGTTGCATTCCTTAAAACCAGTGACTGTCACAATGAAAGAGAAAAGGCTCTCAAGAGGAAGTAGCTGTCAAGGATGGCTAGACTGGAAATTGTACTTATCTTGACAGCGGTTTTGACTGTAATGGATTAACCCCCAGGATTAGCATTTGCCTACTTTCACCTTGTCCTACCTCCCCCTCTTATAAGCAAACGTCTGGATCCCCATGATGTTGTTCTATTGTCTGGAGACATTTTTGTTTGTCACGGTTCGGAGGGGGTTGCTGTTGGCATCTGGTGAGCAAAAGTCAAGGACGATCCTAAGCATCTTACAATCTGCAGGTCAGGCTCCCCACTCAAAAAGAATTATCTGGCTCCACATGTCAATAGTGCCAAGGTTGAGAAGCCCAGTTTTAGTCCTACCTTACAAATATCAGAGCATGTGTGTCTGTTCAGAACAGTACTCATTTTGCCTCAATTTGTGCTTTTTGTCATCATTGATCTCCTTTAACATGAAATCAATGGACACTGTATCTTCTGTAAAAAGAAATATCCTGTGCTTAAAATATTATCTTCTTGAGCCATAAGAAATACAATCTAGTGTAGCTGACTCAGGTACGAGGTCAATGAATGAAAATTGCTTGCCACTGTTGAGTAATAGTAACTGGACCAAACTAAGTCATTCTCAGTCCTGGCTGTACAATTACAATCACCTGGGAGACTTTTCAGACATATTGGTGTCAGGGCCCCCCTCCCCCCACCCCGCCCACTGGAGGTGCTGGTTTAACTGGTCTCAGTTAGGGTCTGGATTCTGGTGGCTGACCAAGCTCACCAGGGCGTTTTAATGCATAGCCAGGGTTGGGAACGATTGGTTCCAGCCCACTGCTATGCCAGCAGATTCAGAAAATTCACTGGAGACATCAGGCTGGGACTCATTTTGGCAATGAGCTGCATAAATTAAACAGTTTCAGAAATTCATTTGTTCTAATCATCTCATGAGTTTTCTCTGGATGGCCAGGGATCAGAATGAACCCCAAGATGTTCCTAAAGTCCATCAGTAGCTGCTAATAACCATCTGAAGGTCTCCAATGCAAGGAGAAGGAATCATCACAGCCCTTGCTTATCGACTGCTATCTCAAACAATAGATTTTCTTCTTTTCTGAGGGGGGAGGGGCAGAGGGAAAGGGAGAGGGAGAATCTTAAGCAGACTCCACACCCTGTGCAAGCCACACCTGGGGTTCCACCTCATAACCCTGAGATCATGACCTGAGCCAAAACCAAGAGACAGATGTGTAACAGACTGAGTTAGCCAGGCACCCTGCAAACGATGCATTTTCAACAGTGAGGATCAGATGCTAATAAAAATGAAAATATTAGGGAATACAAATATATTTCCAAAGGCTAATGTTTCTTCTTCTCTTCCTATAATTCCCTCGAATGAAAAGGATGGCTTTTCCCTTTTGTACTACTTCCCTCCTTCCAAATGTCTCCCTCCTCTAGGCCAATCCTTAACAGCAAATGTAGATATTTTCTCTATAAATGTGGAGGACCCAGTGATGGAGGTCTTCCTGTTATTGTGGAAAGTTGAAGACTACTGTGTGCATGTGTGCAGAGAGGAGAAGGAATGAGGTCAAGCAGGGTCTGGTCAAGAGATTTGGTAATTCTTAGCCTTTCTCCACACCAAACCTGCTTCTCAAGTGCATTGCTTTGTTAGAGGATCAGGTCCCTCTTTCACCCCATCATGAAGTGATAGGTTCCAGTCCCACCTTGAAACCGTGCCAAAGAAATGTTACTTAAGGGAAACAATTTAAATGAATTAACATTTGCAAAAGTGTTGTTCCTATAATAAAAGTGTGTATGTATCCTGAAGTTGAGTCAGTCAAATTCAGGAGATGTAGACAAACATTATTGGTCAATATCAATCTGGAAAGTACCAGAGTATTCAATAACAGCTCTCTTATTTGAAGGATGATTTATATCAAGTGCAAAGTATAACATATGCAAATCTGATATGAAAAAAGACAGAAATATTCCTGACTCTTGACAATCCCAGAGAGTGGTTGTTCATTTAGGATGCCCTCTCAAGACTTTCATATCATCTCAGGAAATACTGAGAGTTGAGGAAGCCACTAGAACCAAACCAACGAGAGTAAGCAGTTCTTTAATAGCCAGTGGACATTCTTCCCACTATCTCCTTTCCTAGTTTGAAGGCAACTCTCATCAGGAACCTTAGGATAAATGGGATTAGTGTGAAGAATTCTATATTGTCACCAAGTACTTTTTTTTTAAAAAGATTTTATTTATTTATTTGACAGCAAGACAGAGATCACAAGTAGGCAGAGAGGCAGGCAGAGGGAGAGGAAGGGAAGCAGGCTCTCTGCCGAGCAGAGAGCCCGATGTGGGGCTCGATCCCAGGACCCCGGGATCATGCCTGAGCCAAAGGCAGAGGCTTTAACCCATTGAGCCACCCAGGTACCCCTCACCAGCACTTTTATTCCTTCAGATGACTGTGCTAGTTATGCCTTATGGAAGATTCACCTGGAAGAGGTGGTCAGTGCAGAACACACATTTTCAGGAACCAAAGGGATTTGAGAAAATGCTAGTCTATACCTCTGACTTAACTCTCATATATCCAAAAGAGAGTAATGATGGTCCCAGCTCATTCTCAAGATCTGGAGAATAAGGCACATAAGTACTCCTCCAATAATCCAGTCTTTTGATAAACTTTTAGATATGATGCCTTTGGGTCCTTTTAGTTTTTTTATTTGCCAATACCTGCCTCTAAACTATGATAAATGAGAGTACTAGAAAATCAGTAAAAACTATTAGAGGATAATATGACCCATTATTTAAAAAAATTTTTGGAGTCAGATCTGAATTTAATAACAATTCTGGCACTTCCTAGCTATTATTTTTGGCATTTTTTAAAACCTCTCTAAACACCAAGCTCAAACTAAGAAGGACTGGATACCTGCCACCAGCATTGCTGTGAGAATTATAGGCAAGGCACTTGGCATGAGCTTGACCAGAGAGTAAGCCTTAGAGAAATAGAGGCTGCTGTTGTGACCCACTCTGCATCCTTGCCCCAAGTTTTACTTCTTTTACCTCCCTTCCAAGACTTGTCAAATCTTCTGCTTTACTGACAGAAATGGGGTTTGAACATACAGAAATAGAATTGGGTCGAATGACCCAGAGAGTGAGAACAGTCACAGGGACACTGGACATGAGCTTCATTCATTAGGATAAGGAACATAAGAGGAATGGGAACCTCAGATTATGGTCCTAACATTCTATGATAGGACAGTTTCATAGTCCCTGGGAACTATGAAGAAATTCCAGTTTTGAAGTTTCAGAAGAAATCAATATTGTATCTTTAGATAAATACACCTTTAGAATTTCTTGGGAGAATTCTTTCTCTGACTGGATTTCACTTCCTAATTTTATGTTTTAATATTGTGTGATATGCCATGAAAAGCACCTTTATGTGTTAAAAAGTGAATAAATCTCCTTTGTGACTGATCACATTTGAGATGACTGACCTTTCCGACTTTACTAATTATACCTTTGATTTGTTAATTGATAAAATTAGGATAGCAACACCTAACCAAAAGAATTATCATAAGATTTAAATATTTAAGTGTAAGTAAAGCTTGGCACATAGTCTGTGCTCAATAAATGGTCATTTGCTTCCATCTTCATACAGTGGTTACTCAGTGTAAGTGTTTTTTCCTAGCTGCATATGATTGGGGAGGTGGGTAGAGATGTATTAATATCTCTTCAAATCCACAGTCTAAATTGTTGGTTTCTTGACCTTGCAGACCTCCCTATAACTTAGAGCTACCGTTAACTTAAAAGAAAATCTTTGAGACACGAAGCTAAAACTTAGTGCTTTGCACGTACAATATGCCTCACCATTTGGGATTTGCTTTCTCAGTAAGTTCTGACCAAATGTATGGAAACCTATTGACACTTGGTGTGGTTTCTGCAAAGAGAAACAGCTTTCAAAACTACAAACAGCTTCTAAGTTATATCTATTCTGGAGCAAGGAAACAATCTAGGCAAGCCTGGATTTTATTCTAAAAGGCAGCTATTTTCCATCCTTTAATAGAAACCTCATAGGTATCAAACCTAAGTACAATCTAGAGGAACTCCGCTTGGAAACAAGCGGCGTGTCGTGCTTTGGAAGCAGGCAGTAGCCTCTGTGGGCTCGCACCCGCATGGACTGGGCTACCACGGTGTTTTTACCCTGAGTGGGCATTGTTTTGGGACCAGGAAAAGGACCTACCTTATAGTGAAGGCAAGTTTAATATTTTAAGTGAATTCAGTGCCATATTTCTATGCAGACACTCACAACATAACTTTTATTCTGGGTTAAATAAGAGAAAGGCAGAGGCATTGTTGGCGAGACACAGTGGAGTTACTGTTCAGAACATATAATGGCTCCGGGGCTGATTGGGAGGACATTTGTCCAGGAACCCAGAAAAGATAATGGTCATCAAAAGTAGTTCCAGATGTCCCACATAAACAAAATGCATCTAAACGCAGGTACTGTAGGGAGTGGGAGGGGGCGTGGGCAAATGTGAATGTCATGCCTTCACTTTTAAATTCATCTTGACATCTAAAGGTAGTTACTCAATAAGGGCTTATGCACTTGGAAAGAGCATTAGTAGGGTTAAGTACATTATAAGGCTAAGGGATCGGGACTAATTTTTTTCTAGTTCTGTGGAAAACTCAATTGCCAGAATATTTATTTTCAATATAAAAGTTAATGAGTTAACCATAAGAATAATAGCATAGAATTTTCCTTTCAGTTTTTATTAGAAACAGATTAAGTATAATTTTTAGCAAATAAATACATCTCAAAAACAGAGGAGCCAACTATGGCTTTTAGCGTGAACATGTACCTATTCCAAAAGTGGCCTGTTAATTAAAATTGCAAAATTAGTATGTTGCAGCTTTAAACTTATGTATGAGAAAAGATTGAATAACACGATAAATGTTGGCTGAAAATAGGAAACTGAAATTCTACATATGGATAAGGTCTCAAAAGTCTATTTTTAAATATGTTGGAAGAGGACTGGAAGAAAATAAAGTGTTCATAATGGTTGCCTTCGAATGGTGGTATCATGGTCGAATTTGTTCAGTTTTTTATTTCTATTTCTGTATTTCATAGAATCTAGATGTTTTATTTTTACAATCTTTGGGGGACTAAAACAAACTTTCCATGATATCATAATATAGAAATATCATATGCATTTTTCTGTTTCGGTAGAGATGGCATTCACATACCCAGGAGCTGGCAGCTATCTTTTTCTTTTTATAAGCTAAATTAATCAAATCGTGCCAGGATATATTTTATTTCTTCTGAATCTCAATGAGAATTTTACTTTGAGAAAAGGACTTCTAATTTTTTTTTTTTTTTTTTTTTGGTCTACCCTCACACAGTGTTTGTGCTTTTTCTGGAATCCAAATTAGACGCCTTCAACAAACTAATCTCAACAGAGCCCCAGCCCGCACAGTCCCTGTGACTTTAAGAGTAGCATTCCACCTCCCCCTCACACCCACATACTTGTCCTCTCTTTGCACAGCAAGTGCCAAGCAGTGACATCTACTATAGTTTCTAGGACACGATGGTCTCTGCTATACAGGGAAAAAAAGGGAGAGCGAGCGAGAGAAAGAAGGCGGGTGGTGAGGGACAGAGAGCACAAATCCAGCTATGTTCCCAGAGGATGAGTCACTTCCTAGCAATAATCCTGAGATGCTGTTTATGGCTGGGCCCAGCTCCATTTCTCAGCGGAGCCGCGGGACACAGCCTCCCCCTGGCTGTCCATTAATCATGAGGGGCTATTACCCAGTGTACACAGAGTGGGAGTTCTGCCTACGAGTGGCCTCTAGCTGTCTCCAGCTCAATGAAATGACCCTGTGTGAAAACTTGTTTTATGAGAGATTGGTTTATTTGTAACTAAACTACTTCCTCCGTTATTTGATAAGCTCAAATATTTGCTACTGATAGTCTGAGAGTGTCACATTTATTATCCTATTTCTGTGGTTGCCCAACGTCTTTGGACCTGGCTCCATTAACCCTTGCAGGGAGGGCTGTAACTCTTAAGAAACCAGCTTCTATTTTCTTCCAGGAACCCCAATGCCATCTTGTAGGCAACTGCATTTCTTTCGCTCATCTATGACGTGTGAGTCCGAGAGAGGCCTTTCTCTTCCAAAACAGAACATAGACAATTCTAGAAACAGGGGGCTCTGTAGACCGCCGGGAGGTTCTGAAGCCACCATAAAGATGAAGGGAAGGTATTGTTGTCATTCGCTGACGGAAATCTAAGATGTGCTGCAAACATTAGTATTTCTGAAATGGCAAATTTTAAATATGTTGCAATAGCTTTCTATAGTTTCTTAGACCCCCAAATATCATTTATTCAGGGCATGCTGTCTTAAAAACTGTAGCATTCTACATTTTGAAACGTTGCCTTTTGGAGTCTGAGCTCATTTGCATTTGGCAGAACTAGATTTCCTGCTTCTACAGAGGGGGGGGGGCGGTGGTGAAAGCCTTCACAGTGCTCCCTCAAAGGGCTTTCTGAACATATTAAACTAGGTTTCCAAGAGTTAAGTGAACCAGAATGAGGCAGATTTCATTTGAAATGAAAAAGAAATACAGGCTTTGTTACACGCAATACATTTGAAAAACCTGAATTGAAATATCTTTCCTGACAAACCCATATTGGGACTATTTTTCAGTTCTCTTGCTCTCTGACCAGCTACACAGAACTCTCAGTGAATGCAGAAGAGGCTAAGGAAATAACCACTTATGTGTGGCAAAATGTTCCAGCCTTGCAGAGATTTTCCCAAAATCATTAGACCCACCAAAACGCTTTCCATTGGCTAGGTCTACACCTTCATCAGATTTTCCACACTTTTCCAGACTCCCAAGTTCTGTCCATCTGTATTTCCTAAGAGAGCCAGTCATTCGTAGTTGAAAATGTAACGGAGTTTATTCTCAAAAACCAGAGATCTCCTTGACTGTCAATTAAAAAAAAAAAAAAAAAAAAGGAAGAAAGAAAAAAAGAAGAAGAAAGAAAAGAAAGGCAGAAAGAAAAGACAGAAAAAGCTTACCTCCTAACTCCTTTTAAGAAAGTCATAATGTGACTTTCGAAGAGGAAAGTCATACACACTCACCACTCCCCATGCCCCCCACCCAAGAAGAAGAGGTGAATTTAGGGCAGCTATGCTCTGAGGGCATATAGAGATGAACAGGAAAGGAGCCAGCCACATCTGCCACACCGGGATGGCAAATGGAAGGGAGGTAAGTGTTAATGGCACGGATCTCACCTCTGGTCTCTTTTAGGCCCAGCTCTCCCCACACGGTCTCCAGCATCGTCACCCCAACTTCCTGTCAGCAGAACAAAGACAGGACCAGAGTAATAGTCGGAATTGTTATCTGCAGTGGATTTGTGTTCAGAAATAGTCTACTTACGTGTTGACCAGATTTTATTTTACTTTTATAAAAGATTTTATTTATTTATTTGAGAGAGAGAGAGAGAGAGCAAGAGAGAGCATGAGCTGGGGGAGAGGCAAATGCAGACTCCTGGCTGAGCAAGAAGCCCTATGAAGGGCTTGATCCCAGGACCCTGAGAACATGACCTGAGCGAAGGCAGACATGACCGACTGAGCCACCCAGGTGTCTCTCAAATTTATATTTTAGAGCTTTCATCCCTTCCTGTTTGTTTGTTTGTTTGTTGTGGTAAAAAACACATAACACGAGATCTGCCCTCTTAATACATTTTTAAAGATACAGGATGGTATTGTTAATTATAAGCCCAATGTTAACTATAAGCAGGTCTCTAGAACTTTTTCATCTTATGTGACTCAAACTTTATACTCATCGAACAGCAACTCTCCCCCCAGTCCCTGGCATCCACCATTTTCCTTTCTGCTTCAGTGAGTTTGACATTAGATGCCTCATACAAATGGAAGAGTGTGGCATTTGTCCTTCTATGACTGGTTCATTTCACTTAGCATAATGTGGGCTAGTTTCAACCATGTTGTAGCACATGATAGGATTTCCCTTTTTATGGCTGAATAATACTTGTGTGTGAGACACATACATACATTTCCTTTATCCATTCATCTACTGATGGATATTTAGTTTGTTTCCTCCTCTTAGCTATTATAAATAATTATGCATTGGACATGACAGTGCAAATATCATATATCTGATAAAGAGTGAATATGCAAACTATACAAGGAACTCCTGCAACTCAGTAGCAAAAAAACAAATAACCTGATTAAAAAATGGGCAAAAGACTTCAGTAGATGTTTCTCCACGGAAAGCATACAAATTGCCAACAGGTATACAAAAGATTAAATATCACTAATTATTAGAGAAATGCAAATCAAAACCACAATAAGAAATCACCTTATACCTGTTGGGATGGTCTTCAATACAAAATAAATGTAATATTGGGTGCCTGAGTGGCTCAGTCGGTTAACTGTCCCACTCTTGATTTTAGTCCAGGTCTTGAACTCAGGGTCATGAGTTCAAGCCCCACACTCGGCTCCACACCCAGTGTGGAGCCCTACCAAAAAACAAACAGGGGCACCTGGGCGGCCCAGTAAGTTAAGCATCTGCCTTTGGTTCAGGTCATGATCCCAGGGTCCTGGGATGGAGCCCCACATTGGGCTCCCTGCTCAGCAGGGAGTCTGCTTCTCCTTCTCCCTCTCTGTGCTCTCTCTCTCTCTCTCTCACTGTCTTTCAAATAAATTTTAAATATCTTTATTAAAGGACACCTGGGTGGCTCAGTGGGTTAAGCCTCTGCCTTTGGCTCAGGTCATGGTCTTAGGGTTGGGATCGAGCCCCACATCGGGCTCTCTGCTCAGCAGGGAGCCTGCTTCCCCCTCTCTCTCTGCCTGCCTCTCTGCCTACTTGTGATCTATCTCTCTCTGTCAAATAAATAAAATCTTTTTAAAAATTTTTATAATAAATAAAGAAGTAAAAATTTTAAAAATTAAAAATAAAAGATAATAACAAGTGTTGGTGAAGATACGGAGAAACTAGAATGTTTAGACACCAGCAGCTGGAATGTAAAATAGTGCAACCACTATAGAGAATAGTTTAAAAAGTGAAAAATAGAACTACCATATAATCCGACAATCCCACTCCTGGGTATTTATCCAAAAAGAATTGAAATCAGGACCTCAAACAAATATCTGCACCCCAGTTCATTGCAGCATCTTGGGCTTTTGCTGGTTGGTTTGTTTATTTAGAAATTCTACTCATGCAGATTTTACATTGTATCAGTTGAAGGGAAGTGATGATGTGATGGAAAAGGAAGGAGCTCAGTCCAGGCACGTAGGCTTCAGCTGTTACTCTACCATCAATATGACCTCCTGTAGGTCACTTAAATCGCCTGGGTCTTGATTTCCTTTTCTCTGAAAGGAGTATGACACCCTCTACCTTAGAGGGCTGTTCTGAGAATTAAATGGGGTAACTTGAGTAGGAGTTGTATGCACTGTAAAGTACCATTTGTAATTATAAATAATAAATTTATTATTTATAATAAATAATTATATATAAGTTTATATATATTAAGGTTTATATATAATATATTTTATATATGTTTATATATTATATATGTAATTTATAATTATATATATAAATAAAATAATTATATATAAGTTCATTGTTGTCATGTGAATGAACAAAACAATATGTGAATGAACAAAACAATATTCTGCTTATCCCTTCCACCTTCACAAAAAAAGGAAAAAATCCACTGTAGAATTTTAGTTTCCTAGTCTTCATAAATTCTGGATTACTAACTGGATAATAACTAACTTTTCGTGTCTCTTTTGCCATGTAGATAAACAAATATTTTACTCTTTTTATAAAATTCTTAAAGATTTATTTATTTATTAGAAAGAGTATGTGTATGAGCAGGGGAAGGGACAGAAGGAGAGGGGCTAGCAGACTCCTGCTGGGTGTGGAGCCCCAGTTAGATGCAATCCCACAACCTTGAGACCCCAGCCAAAATCAAGAGTCAGACACTTAACGACTGAGTTACCCAGGCACACTGCGAATATTATATGCTAAAAAAAAAAATGGACCACAAAGTATATGTGGGTATTTACATAGTATGTTAATATATTAAGTTTTCTTGGATGTACCTTTCCAAAAAATGTATGCTATCCTTATGTAATATTTTTTTTTCAGGCAAAGTAATTTAAAAAATATATTTCTATGTTAAAAACATACCTGATAATTGCTATTACTTATGTTCAGCCAGTGAGTCACAGGTTCCTGGATAGAGAACTAATAATCAAAGTTGAAATAGCTATGAAATGGAGCCAGAAGTCCTCCCAGTCGGGGTCTCCAGCACCAAATTTCTACGGCAAGCAACTGTGCTGGGCAAGGGGTGAAGGGTAATTTGGTCTCCCAAGATGGTGTTCTTCATTTCACCCTCTATTTTCTGTAGTTCTCTTGCACTACCCATTCCATCACATCGTTTTCTCTTAAAAAAAAAAAAAAAGAAAGAAAAGAAAAGAAAAGAAAAATATTTTATTTATTTATTTATTTGAGAGAGAGTGAATAAGAGGGAGGGAGCACAAGTGCAGTGGGGGGCGATGGAGAAGCAGACTCCCCCCTAAGCAGGGAACCCGAGGTGGGGCTCTATCCCAGGAACCTGGGATCGTGAGCCAAAGGCAGATGTGTAACCTACTGAGCCACCCAGGCACCCCTTCCAGATTGTTTTCTGTAGCTCAACACACCAAGTCGGATCAGTGGTACAACAATGCTGACTGGAATGTCAAGACACATACCTGAAGATGATTTCTCGCATGAGGTCCTATAGCTTTGTTATTGTTAGTTCCTTCTGAGCATTTCCAGTATTTCCTTCACTCCTTTTAGTTTACAGTGTCTGATGCATATTAGATACTCACATCAAAGACGTTGTTTTTGTTGTTCTTCTTGCACTTAACTCTCTTTTCCCTATCCTGGACATGAATTTGACACATGATTAGCACATCTTCATTCTGATGCCACACTCCACTCTGTCCTTTCTGGTCCATGACAGTGCAGAGATTCAGAACAATGGTTAAGATACAGCATTACATTTTGATCTGGATTTAAAGACCGTTGTTTTAATGTATAGCTCTGTGACCTTGAATAAATTATTCAATCTCACTAAGCCTCAGGTTCCTCACATGTAAAATGATAATAATACTACCAATTGCAAACATTTTTATTAAATTTTATGTAAAGAAGCCTGTAGAACATGCTTATTATTTGCTTTCTTTCTGCAACATGCATTCTTCTTTTTATTAAAAAAAAAACCCACAGATATTATGGAGAATGATGCAAAATTCTCACTAAGCTTTAAAATAATGGGAGATTTGAATGAATTTTTTTTAAAGATTTTTATTTATTTATTTGACAGACAGAAATCACAAGCAGGCAGAGAGAGAGGGAGAAGCAGGCTCCCTGCCGAGCAGAGAGTCTGATGCAGAGCTCGATCCCAGGACCCTGAGATCATGACCTGAGCCAAAGGCAGAGGCTTTAGCCCACTGAGCCACCCAGGCACCCCTTGAATGAATTTTTATACATACTTTGTGCTTCTCTGAGATATACTTTTAAGCTGCCACATATTACTCATTTTTATTTTCTTCTGCCATTTCAGGGGAAATGTTTGAGAAGCACTATTTATGGGTTGAGATTTATGTATTGCAAATGACAGAAACATCAACTAAAATGGACATAAGTAGATAATGGGATTTAGTCATTCCTTTTGCTAAAATATACAAGCATAGAATTCAGACATAGCTGAATTCCAGGTTCAAAGAATACCATAAAGTAAGATTTTAATAAGCCTTTGTTATTCAAGATTGTTTTCATTCATCATTTCTCTGATCTGGATCAACTTATTTTCCTTCTGCCTGTCTTTCTCTCCTTTTTTCTTCTGAGTCAATGTTTTCACTAAGAAATCTCGTAAGATCTAGTAACTCTTAATCCTAAGTGCCATCTTTTTCAAGTTTGGTTTATATCTAAACCTTATCCTGAATGGTACTGCTTGTTCCACTTTCGTCAAGCTAGCACTCACGTCCAAGTGCTTGAGAATATTAAAGAGAAGCTTTACCTGATGGCATAGTTGCTACAGTGTTATGTGGCAGGTGCAAGTCTCAATCTTCAATCGAGAAAAGAGGAAAGAGCCAAGATTCCTGCTCTTCCCTCATTTCTACTCTGAGGTAATGAACAGAAGATAGATCACTATCTCAAAACATTACCCTACTCGATCTAAAATATTTCACCCGAATACATTTGCAGATATTTACATCTTGTTTATATTTTTCCAGCATTACCTGCTTGTTTTCCTGACTACGGAATGAGTTCCCCAAGGGAACAGAGTGTCTTCTTTATTTTTACATTATTTCTAAAACTTAGCGCAGTGATGGGCATATAGTGGGAGGTCATGAAATGTGAATATGTTTTATTTTACCCCCATATCAAAAGTAATATACTTGATCAAGTTTAGTTACACATTTTCAAAGGTAATTTCCTAAAACAATGCTGTCTTAATTGCGTAAAATGTATAAATGAAAATACGGAATGTAAAAATACAGACTTTTTTTCTATAAGGGGGAAAACAGTAGTAAGGTTTTTGACTTTGCAGGACATATGATCTGTTGTAACTTATTCTTGTAGTGGAAAGCAGTGATAAACAATACGTAAGTGAATGAGTATTGCTGTATTCCAGTAGAACTTTCTTTTCTTTTTTTTAATATTTTATTTATTTATTTGACAGAGAGAGATCACAAGTAGGCAGAGAGGCAGACAGAGAGAGAGAGGAAGGGAAGCAGGCTCCTTGCTGAGCAGAGAGCCTGATGCAGGGCTCCATCCCAGGACCTTCAGATCATGAACCTGAGCCGGAGGCAGAGGCTTTAACCCACTGAGCCACCCAGGTGCCCATTCAGTAGAACTTGCTTTACAAAAACAGGCTATGGTTTATTTGGCTGAAGGACCATAGTTTGCTGACCTCTGTTCTAAAACAAAGCAAAAGGTATGCAAGGTAAACTTATATTTTCAAGAATGACCAATCATTCAGGTTGTCAGGTACTGAGAGTTTCCCAGGACAAGGGACAATCTCAGCAAGTCTGGAACAAGTTGGTCACCCTACTTGTCCTAGATCCTAACATCATTCATTTATTCATTCACTGAATAATGAGTCACTACTAATATTAAATCAACACTCAAAGTTTCAAATTAAACCAGAGCATTGCAATATTCTGCATTATCTGGTTGGGTCATATAACATGTAATTCTGAAGCTAATTTGTAAAAGGTGTTCGTCTGACTTTATTCATTATTTAAATTTAGACAGCTTTAGAATGAACATATGGCAGTAATTATCAACATGAAGTAAGATAAAAGGATATGAAAAGAAAAAATCATAATGTAACAATATAAACTTCTTCAATTTACATCATATAGAAGTTTTTCACTTAATCTGTTTAACTAACACATATTTTATTCAAGCCATAAATGATGTCTTCCTGTAATAAAAATCCCAAATTAGACTTTTTTATAGGCAAAAAATTTGAAGAGGTTGGCAAACATGCTCAGGAAAATCCCAGTGACTTCATGATTCATCATTTGTATCGAAAATTAGAAGGTGAGAAAATTGAGAGGAAAAAAAAAATCTCACTAATAAGGATTAAAAACAAATGATTCATTTCTTAAACTTTTTTCAGAGAAGCAAATTACAGCCAAATTATAGGCCTGACAAACCATAATTAAGGCATAAGAGGAATTATGGGGGATTGAGAGGTGAAGGAGACCATGTTTCAACTTAAATATCAATTTCATTTAGCATCGTTAAAATTAGCTCTTTCCTGCTTTTAGTTTCTGAAGTCCCTTTAATGAAAAGGGAAATGGAATCTTAGAACCTACCTATATAATAAGTCAAATGAGATGAAGCATGGAGAGGAATTTATATAAAGATTTAAATAATGTACATACACAGACATGGATAGTATTCTTACCTAGAAATCAAAAGAGTCCTCATGTCCAAAAGTCAAGAGAACAATGTGCACATTTTTCTTCCCCCCCCACCCCCCCGCCTTTGCAATTTGAGTGTTTCATGAGTTTCTGAAAATAGCATGGCTCTAAACAGTGTTTCTCTCTTGATAGTTTTAAAATTTGGAGGAGAAAGTGACACCGATTTCTGATTTTCAATCTAAGCACAGAAACTCAATTTATCGGAGTATCTTGAGAATGGATAGAATGACTAAAATAAATGTTTAGCCGATTATTAATTGGGAGCTTATTTTGTTTTTGTATTTTCCATTTTGTTACATACTATATTAAAATGACATAGGAGAACCATACTTTGCTTTCAATAATTCAGTAATAATCACAAAAGAAGCTTTCGACCAAATGGGCGTTTTTAATTTTATATCATAGCGTATTATGAATAGATACTGTGTACAAAATCTAGATGCGTTAGGTGTGCATTAAATGAGGGCGAGAGGGTTTGGGTTTTTGCTTTAGAATTTTTAATTGCATTCATTTGTAATCCAGTAGAGGAAGTAAACAGCATACTAGTAACATTCATCAATGCGAATAGGGTAAAAAGTGATTTCAATAGAGTCTGGCTGCGTGAGCCCAATCAAATGAAGCCAGCAGTGTTAATACTCTCTTCCATTCTCTCAGTAATAACCGTTCATTCATGAAAAACTTTATAATCATGTTATTAGCCATCCTTGTCAGAGGTCTAGTAACTTTAATTTAAGGCTCTTTGAGGCAGAAATGGAAGTATAAAAATGTAAAGAGGGCACTTGTGGTCTGAATGTGGTCCATGCAGTTAGCATATCCCCCCTTTCCTGCTGGAGAACATCCAAAAGCAGCAAGGAGAATGGGAAACAAAAATGCAAACTCCATTTTCAGCAAAAGTAAGCGACAGCTCCAATCTCCAGAGCCCAAAATAGGCGTAAGGGTTGCCAAAAGCCGTGGAGACGGAGCAGGGCAGAGCCGGGGCTGTGTGGGAGGAAGCCGCGAGAAAGTGCCTCGGAGTGAATTCCCCAGCAGCGGGCAGGGGGCCAGGCTCTGCAGATAGCAGAAAGAGCAAAATGACAACTCAGGCGTGAGCCGTGAGCTGCGGTGGTTAAATCTAGATCCTCGCTTGCCACGCGGGATTTGGGTGCGTCCGCTGGCAGAAGGAGCGACCCTAGACCCGAACTGATTTTGAGACACTGAAGGGGGAAGAGCTAAATAAAGAATCACTCCTAGAACAGCCACATGTGCAGGGAAGCAATTTATCTTGTGACCACCACGGGGTTCAAGATGGTCTTCGCACTGTCCCGCACCTGCCTCTATCACTGGCTGCGGACACGCCGCGCTAGCGACCCGGTGCGCAGAGCTGCCCCAGCCCGGGTCTGGGCTCCGGCCACTCCTCTGGTCTGAAACTCCTGCAGTCCTTGGTTCGGGAAAAAAATGCATGTTTTCAATGATGGCTGCAACAAGAAAAACAAAAATGGGATACTACGAGAAAAAAAAAAGAAAGAAAGAAAGAAAGAAAGAAAGAAAGAAAGAAAGAAAGAAAGAAAGAAGGAAGGAAGGAAGGAAGGAAGGAAGAAAGGAAGAGAAAACAGAGAGAGTACTCACCTGAAAGGCAGCAGAGCTAAGGCATTAATACGATGGAGTCTGGAAGCAGACTGCCTAATTACGAATTTCTGGAGTCAGCTAATTCACATCATAGAGCCTCATCTCCCTCGGTTTGTAAAACAGAGCTCGAGGTAATACCTGCTCCACGAGGTTATCACAATGGCTGAATGAATAGTATTTATAAAATGCTTAGAATAGTGCCCACAACAGAGTAAATTGTATATGAATATTCTTTTTTTAAACACAATGAAACACACATACACTTACTTTGATTTAAAAAATCATAATAATTTGGGGATGACTGGGTGGTTCAGTTAAGGGTCTGACTTCCGTTCAAGTTATAATCTCAGCGCTGGGATCCAGCCCCACACAGGGGTCCCTGCTCAGAAGGGAGTCTGCTTGTCACTATCCCTTAGCCCTTCCCCCTGGTCATGCCATCTCTCTCTCTCTCTCTCTCTCTCTCACCTCTCCCTCTCTCTCACACACACACACACACACGAACAAATAAAATCTTTTTTTTAATAATAAAATAAATAAAAATAATAATTTAATGTGTAATTCCCACTGGGAGGCAAGACTACATAATAAAAATAAAAGAATTAAAGGACATAATGGTGAGATATTAGGAGGAAAGGAAAAATGAGTAAGGATTGCTCAGGGAAAGGACAGGAAAAAATGTCTAGAAATAAAGACGACACTGGACAGATTGAAAGGGAGAATAGACAGTGTCAAAATTACAGTATTACAAATTTACAAATTTACAAGGTGTAGAAATTATTAAAATGACAAAATAAAATTAAACTAGAGATTTTATTTTTTAATTTTATTTTGGTTTTCCTACAGTCAAGTGAGATGTGAGGTGTACTGGGGGAATCTGATCAGTCAAGCGAAGTGTGACATCATAGGCCTGTGAAAGGCAAATTAAAAAAAAAAAATCTGAATCTCAGAGAAGTTAAATAATGCCCCCAATTCAGGAGACTCTGAGGCCAGTCCTGTTGGACCCCAGTGGCCACACTTTGAATGATTGTGATACATGATATCATCTCTGTCTCACAGGCTTGCTGTAAGGATCAGACAAGAACAATTTTTCCATAACACTTAAGTAACTATAAAATGTAATGCAAATATGGGTTATTATGTAATACAGCTACTACATAGTAGGCCTCACTCTAGAGAAACAGATCTGTAAGTCAGAGCAGGTACAGCTAATCAGAATGCAATTAAATTTTTCCTCTTTCTGTCTTCTTGGAGACAAAGAGCCTTTCAGCTCAAAACTATTCCCCAAAAGTCAGCAAATGCATTCAAAGTCCATCCCTTTGATGATTCTCTGCCCAGGCAGCTCTATGACCCAAACCTCCTGGTCTCTCTCAGGCATATTCACCTAATGAAACCGGCTTCAACTGTCACCTCCCCTGGGAATCTTCTCATAACCCATCTGGAAATGTAATGGTTGGGCTACCACTTGGCCGCGTTTGTATCTCTAACCTGACGAATTGTAATGTTCCTTTTACCCTCTCACTAGCCTATGTTCTCCTTTGAATACAGAAGCCAAGTCTGAGTCTTCATTGAACAGCCAGGCTAGCATAGTGATTAAAAACCTATTGGGCATTTGGTAATGGCAGAAGAGACACAGGACTTTGCCTGGATCATTAGAGCACATATAGTTTCCTCGTGGTTATTTAGGTGGAAGAAACCATACACGGAGCCTCTAAAATTTAAGATCTATTAGTTAATATTATACTGAGACCAAGATTCCCAAGCATTTGTTAACCATTTCTATTCATTTTCTAATTTCATCTTTGTCCATGTCAACTATTAAAAACCATAAATTGACATATGTTGCTTTTACTGGTCAAAGGAGCTGAGTAATGTGATGGCATATCCAGGCTTAGAATATGGGATGACAAGACAAGAAGGTGAGAAGAAATGGAAAGAAAGAGATTTCAGGGCTCTGAGTTGAAGGTAGACTGAGACCAGAGGAGGGGTGCTCTGACCAGCATCAAGACTCAGGAAAGCGATGCCGTTGGCCCCAGGCAGGAGGACTGGCTGCTAAGTCAGTGATTAAGGGGTCTTCTCTCGGTCTTGTGTTCCTCTACCACTGATAAAGAGTACAGCTGACGTCAAATCCTCATGTGGACCTAATCCAATCACCTCTGACGAATTTTACCAGAAGACAAATTGCAGTTTACGGAACATTTAAGAGACTGGTAATTCAGTTTCTCAAGAAAAAAAATATCATAAAAATAGTTGTTACAAGAAAAACTGAAGGTGAGAATAATTCCAGGAAATGTGAAAGCTGAATGAAAGAGGCCAAAACTGAACTACATCATTTATCAGACTTTATTCTTTGATCTTTAAACCCCCAATTCTATATTCACTTAGATATTCCAGGAATATTTTAACCACAAATTCAAAGTGCTTTGTAAATATTTTCTCATGGCATTTCATAAAAGCCCTCTGTGGGAAAGAGCACGATTTGTAGTCATGCCCATTTTACAGCGGTAGAAATATCAAGTAAAAAGGCACAGGGAGGAGTCCCAGGTCTCCAGGATCTATCAGGTGGGGTTGTATGTACTTTAATTGTGACTGGGCGGTCTGAGAGGTTTTCTCAAATACATCAAAGCTTTCTCTCCAAGCCGTGTGCTGACATTTTCATAGAAATAGGTTGAATCTTGGGCCACCTGGGGGACTCAGTCACTTAAGCGTCAGACTCTTGATCTCGTCTCAGGTCAGGATCTCATGGTCCTGAGATAGAGCCCTCCCGTGGGCTTCCTGCTGGGCATGGGATCTGCTTAAGATTCTCTCTTCTCTCCCTGTCCCTCTGTTCCTCCCTGTCCCCTGCCTTCCGTGTTCACATTGGAGCGCTCTCAAAAAAAAAAAAAAAAAAAAAAGAAAGAAAAAAAAAAAAAGCCCCCCAAAACTCAGGATGAACCTAATCACACACAGCATTGCAGATGACTGGAATAATTTTCTGAACTTTCTGTCACCTGTGACAGAAAAGAAAGGTGATGAGAATAGAATCCTATTAATGTAAAAAAAAAAAAAAAATTGTAACTCTCCTCAAAAACCATCCCAAAGTACCTCCTCCACAGAACTTTGCCATGGTCCTTCAATCATTTATGGTCCTTCTTCCTTTTATTCTGCACTGCATTTAGTTTCAATGGGCTTATAATAACTTACTCAAACATTTATGTCTCTTGCACTCATCGCAATTCTTACCTAAAAAAGTGTATGTTTCCTGATGTATTTACTTATCTGCGTGCCTCATATGGTACTTAGAATGCTTTTTTATATGAGAACTCTAAATATATTTTAAGTATATCATAGAATAAACCTTAAAGGTTTTGATCCATCAATCAGAAAACAATGCCCAATTATGTTAACTCATAATTATTTCCTTTTGGGGAGCCTCGGTGGCTCAGTCGGTTGGTTAGCTGTCCGCCTTTGGCTCAGGTCATGATTCCAGCTCCTGAAATCAAGCCCCACGTCAGGCTCCCTCTCCCTCTGATGCTCCCCCTGCTCTCTCTCTGGCTTTCTATCCCTCTCAAATAAATAAACAAAATCTTTAAAAACACAATTTCCTCTAAAGGAATTGAAAAATTAAAACATCCTATAACACAAATAAATAAATAAGTATTCTATAATTATATTACTTATTCATTCAGCAGATTTTATTACCTATTTATTATGTGCCAGGCCATGGAAATACAGTGGACTACAATAAATAAAAGGTTTTAGCATTCATAGTGCTTAAAGGGTAGGGAGAATAAGCAAGTATAGAAATAAAATACATATTAATGATAAATGGTGTAAAAAATCATTGTAAGTGATCAGGTGAGAGACTACTTAGGTAAAATGATTGGGAAGGGCCTCCTTGAGGAGATGCTGTTTGAGTTGAGATCTGCATGTAGAGAGAGACTTACAAACAAGGGTGGGGAACATTCTATGCAGAGGGATTAGCAAGCACAAAGGATCTGAGGTGAAAACAGCCTGTGCTCAAAATACAGAAAGAAATCAATGAGGACTGAGGTTATTGTGCTTGGGGAAGTATAATAGAAAATGATGTTGGAGACAGAAGTAGAATTGAATTCATGTGAGGTTTTATAAGCCGTAATTAGATTAGGTTTTCTAGTTGTAACATCAACCATATGCTTGTCTATAGAAGATTCAAGTGCCACGTTCAGGAGCATCTGGGTGGGCCCCAGTGACCAGTTCTCACCAGTGGAATGTGAACAGAAATGCTCTGCGTCACTTCCCAGGCCAGTGTCAAAGAAGACTGTGCCTTCCCTCACCCGCCCTATTCCTTCTCTTGCTGGAAATAGAGGACTCTGATGCCCCAAGTATGTCAGAGCTACTGGATGAAATTAGCCTGGAGGAAAGCCTCTCATCAACCAGGAACCCAGGCAAGAAATAAACTTCTATTGTCTTAAACCATTGAAATGGTTTGGTTTGTTATGACAAATCATATAATGCAACTAATACAGATATGACATGACTTGCATTTACAAATGAGGACTCTGGCACTGTGGTCGTAGAGAACGTAGGGCTCAAATGTAGAAGCAGGGAGGTCATTGAGGTTGCGGATGTATGGATGAGCAATGGCACTCACTTGGTTTAGGAAGCAGACATGAAGATGGGGAAGGCTGCGGGCTACTTCAGGACACATTTTTGAAATTAGGCTCATCAGAAGCTACTGATGGGACAGAAGGAAAGTGAGGAATGTTTATCATTGGTGTAATGCCTTATGATTTCTCACAAGACGATTTATATCTGAACAGTTTTCATTTTCCTCTCTTCACTGGTGTGACAGGGAACAACTTTGCCCTGGAAAGTTCTTATAAAGTTCTTACTGGTTTTACTCATATTTAATAATCTTGGAAGAGTTACTGAAATTAAAATTAATTTGAAACCTGTTAACATAACCTAATTTTTCAATGATGGTTTATGCCTTGACCTGAAGAAAGTACCATAAAAGTACAGTCTTTGGTTTGAAAAATGCATTTCTATTTGGGTAGACTAAATTTACAATTCTTTTCCTCAGTAACCACAGTATATTGCTGCCTCATTTTGAGCCAATGGTTAACACAATTTCCCAGATCTTTTTTCACCCCATTAAACTACTTGGGAATAAGTTTATCCATAAGTGAGAAAAATCCAACTACAAGCTTGTTGGTTGGTTTTTACTTTTCCTTGACTAATGAGGTAATGAGTCTGGCTTGTTCTCAGGAGCAAAGCCTTGCCTAATTCAAATTTATGAATCAGTGTTTTAGTTAAATGTGTGGCCATTTATTACATTGGTAACCTGGAATGTCACAGGTAGGAAGCACAAAACCTAACAGTATTTTAGGTGTTGTGAGATGAGACTATGAGGTGTTGAGACTGTGAATTCTCAATAAGGAGTCAGCTACAACAATAGCATCGTAAATGGTTTCCAGGCAGGAAAATAATGATGAAAGACAAAGGGGAGAAAATGACATATGCTAGTCTAGTCTCTCCTTTTTTTAATCAGGAAAATAATATTTCTGGAAGCCCATCCCAGGAATATTCCAGTCATATCTCACAGCCTGAAATGGATCTAATGCCCACCTACTGTTGCAAGGAGGTCTGGGGAGGTAATGGACTTTAAATGAGCACATAATCATCCTGAACAAAATTGGTTATATTTAAGAAAAGAAGAGAATGTACTAATTAGGGTATGGGCTAGTGTGCTATAATATGAAGCTCCCCAACTATAGAGGCTTCACAGGTCAGGGTTCAGTGGATGTCCTAAGGCTGGTAGGTATCTCTGTCATCTTCTATGAGGCCCCACTTGTAGACCTAAGATTGCACTCCAGTTGCACCATTTCCCAGGCATCTGCAAAGGGAGAAGAGCCTAAAGGAACACACATCCAGTTATTTTAAGAGTCTACCCCAAAATGGCACCCATTAATCCTATCCCCAGATTATTGGCCAGAACTTAGTCATACGGCCATGTCTAGCTGCAAGCGAGGCTGGAGAAAAAATGGTTAGCTGAGCATCCAGATGTCTAGCTGGAACTATTAATCTGAAGAAAATAGAGATCCAACAGGGTGGCGAGAAGTGCAAAAAGAAGTTCATCAGAAACATGTCTTTTCCCTTCAGATTCACCGGGATCCTTCAGTCAGCTACCTCCGGACAAACTTGTTCGGCCATCCAATGTCTACTACTTATATCGACACCTAGCTTGTGGTTCTCCATCTTACATAAATCTATAAATAATGAAGAAAGGATTGGTTCATTCACTCCTTTTGAACAAATACTGAGCATCAAATCCCTAGCTGGAACTAAGATTCAGAGGGAGGAGCAGTGCAAAAAGATGAGCAGAAACAACAGTACAGGAGAGCATGAAAGGTCAAGTATGCTCAGAGGAGGATAAGACGGGTTTGACGGGCTCTTCTCACACAGGACAGCAACACGAGAAAAGGTCGGAGGTACATGGAAACCAGAGGCCAGGCTGTAGAACTGGAATGTATTTCTTTCAACAGCGCAAAGCTATGACAGTGTTGTAAATAAGAGCACAGCATCATCTGAATGTGTTTTTGGAAGATTACCCTGGCTGCGGCACAAGTGTTTGCTGCTCAGTGGAAATGAAATTGAGCAGGGGTTCATAGCATTGCAGTAGTCCACATGGGAGATGATGAGGGATGTCACCTGGGAGGAAGAGAGCAAATGCAGGAGGAGCAGATGTAGCAACTCGCTGTATTTGGGGGAAACAAGAGAAAGGATGGAGTGCATCAGACTGGTTAATCTGTAGGACTCAGGATCTGGTGCTAAATTTAGCTGGAAGGTAGAAACACAGAAAGAAGGACACAAGTGGGGAAAACATAGTGAGCTCAGTTTCAGACTTCAGTTTGCGATCTCATTCCAGGAGGCCGGGGGACATGCAGTAACTGTGATATGTGACTAATAAAAATAAGCATTTTGTGCTTTGCAACAGTTTGTACTATGGACATTCTCATATTTTTCTGGGAAACTCTCCCCAATTCAACATTTGGCTGTAGTCATGATAAGCCCTTGAGAGTCATTCAGGAAATTCCATGCACGTATGACTCTACTTTGAAAGTGCACACCCAGGAAAAGACCCAACGAGTTATGATACACTTTGTAGAGTCGGGACTATATTATACTAACAATAGACCTACAGAAGCCTGGAGCCCTCTAGAGACTTGGTCTAGGAAGCACTGTATGTGAGGCTGGGTTCCATGGGTGATACGGATGTAAAGACAGACTTGAAACTTGCACCATGCAGGACAGGATAAAGTGGCAGACAGTTTTTAAAAAAAGAAAAGAAAGAAAGAGAAAGGGAGGGAAGAAAGGAGGGAGGAAGAGAGGGGGAAGGGAGGGAGGGAGGAAGGAGGGAGGACTCAAGAATGTTAAATCTAAAGACCCAGCTGAGTCTCTAGGAACCCAGTGGATAGTTTTGTAATAATATGGCATCAAATATCATTAACTTAAAGATTCACAAATCATCAATAATTAATCATGAGATGTTGGCCATTTGAGACTTAATCAAGGCAGGGACCTGGGGCTTATACATAAAAGGATGCTTTCATGGATGACTGACGTCAGAGAAGATTTGTCCTAAATCAAACTCACTCTTTATTCCTGTGTCTTCATATACCATATCATGGCCTAGGCCAGGCCCCTCTTTACACTCCCTCATCTAATTTTCTGACCTCTCCTTTTTCCCTATTTCTTTCCTACTTGGCATTTCCAATTTGCTCTTACTGCTGGAGTCTTGTTTCAGTCATCCCATTCCCTTCTTGTCTGGTTTGCTGCATTTGGAAGATCTTGCTGAAACTGACTTCTGGCTCTGCTCTGAAACTCTTTCCTTAGAAACTGCTCCTGGGGCCCCTGGGTGGCTCAGTTGGTTGAGCATCAATTCTTGGTTTTGGCTCAGGTCATGATCTTGGGTTCATGGGATCAAGCTCAGCCAGAAGTCCACTTAAAACTCTCTCCCCCTCTCCCTCTGCCTCTCTCCTCCATGCTGTCATTCTCTCTCAAATAAATAAATAAATCTTAAAAAAAAAAAAAAAAATACTGCTCTCAAGGGCATCCCATCACAGCAAGGCCCACTTCAGCACCAGCCAAGTTGGAAGTCAGGTAGCAATGTGTACTCAGGTGCCTATACCAACTTTTAGTATTTGTCACCTCTAAGTTTGGACTTAATTTTGTCAATAAAGTATTACTATCATATCATATAGTTATATGCATCACCAATAAGTCTGTGGGGTATCTTCAGTCTATCTTATTCAACAAATTTTATGCTAAGGATCCAGGAATGGTGTTGGACAATGAGATCACATTGATAAAAAGACACTAGCAGCTGTCCACAAAGTTAAGTCAGTATTTCCAGTTGAGACAATAAAAATATATATATATGTAATGTACTGTATTAAGTTCTGTGAGAGTTTGCACAGAGAGGTTTTCTCACCTTGCTACATATTTGTATATCTATATACCTAGAGAGCCTCACTCGCCCAGATAGCTAACAGCAGAACCAATTACAAAATCATCAACAAATGAGCTATTTAGTTATAACTGATTGTGAAGACTTGATAAAAAAAAAAAAATCCAAGCATGCTGTTTTCCATTAACTTCATTTGTATTGAACAAATACGTTTGCTGGTAAAACATTCACTATATTATGGCAGTGCCAAGAACAGCAATTTTCAGAATTCATCCTAGAGACTCTGGGGAGGGAAGGGGTATCTCCCAAATATTTCAGGGAATCTGCAGCGTTAAAATGATTTTCGTAGCTCTACTAAGACATTTTCTGATGTTTTCACTCTCTTTCTCTCTTTGGCATTGAGAATTTTCTCAGAGGTCACATGAGACCGTGATATTACAGGTTGAATGCAGAAGCGGGTATGAGAAGCTGTCTATTAGCTATACATTAAAGTGATTTTTTAAAAATATTAAGCAATACCACTACATTTTCTCACTGTATATTTGCTCTAGAAAATATTTTCCTGGAAATACATTATTGACTTGAACAGGTAATGGATGTATTTTTAAATGAACTAATAAACAAATATTTTAAGGCTTTTCTCAACTTTAAGGCCTAATAGGTTAAATACTGGAAGATATGTCATATAATAAAAAATGCTTTGGGGTACTCAGTAATTTTTAAGCATATACAAGGGATTGAAAATAGTTTAAGAAATGCTGCCTTGGGCGCCTGGGTGGCTCAGTGGATTAAGCCTCTGCCTTCGGCTCAGGTCATGATCTCAGTGTCCTGGGATCGAGTCCCACATCAGGCTCTCTGCTTGTCAGAGAGCCTGCTTCCTCCTCTCTCTCTCTCTCTCTCTCTCTCTGCCTGCCTCTCTGCCTACTTGTGATCTCTCTCTGTCGAATAAATAAAATCTTTAAAAAAAAAAAAAAAAAGAAATGCGGCCTTACATGGGTTAATGGTTATCAGAAATATATGGAATGACTTCTGCTTTCTTAACAACAACAACAAAAAAGATGAGAGTCAAAAAGCTTGGAATAGAAAAGAAAAATTTATATTAGAGAATTTCACGTAACATTGTTGAACAAGGAAAGCATTCTTTTCACATAAGGGAAGGAGTGAGGATAAAATTACATTTCTTGGCAATCCAGAAGAGCTTCAAGGAGGAGGCAAGGACTGGGTTCATTTGACCCTTAGAACATCAATAACTATATATTTTAGTTTATAGCTACTTCCTTAGCAACAACAGAACTTGAGAAGATTCCAGAATCTTGAGGCCAGAAAATGAGACCAGAGTCAAATAGATATTCCTTTAAGATCAATAGTCAAAGAGCAAGTAAGATGTCAATACTGACTCTCCAGTCAAGGCCCCAGTGAGATGCTTTTCATCTGAACAATAACTCTGTTGTCATTAACACAAATGCTGCGTATCGTCCTTTCTCAATTTATGGGCACAGAGCCAAAGGGACTTCAGTACATGTGACAAAGGAATACCAGCCTGGCATCCTACCGTATATTGATCAAAACCTCCTTTTCACAAGGGGCTTCAGGATGTTTTAAAAATTTATATCACTTTTCAATTTTATATTTCAAATAAATTTTATTCTCACAAGTCTATCATAAGAAATGTTGCAATTTTTTTTGAAACGAGGCTGAACATTGACAGCATTCAGAGAACCGCTCTACATGTCCACCCCACCTTCGGTCCCAAGAAATCAAGAAACAAAAATTGCTCTCACCTGAGATGGAAATTTCCTGTATAAGCCAGAACTATTTTTAAACTCTGGATCATGAAAGTTTACATTAAATGCCATTTTTACAGTCCCAATAGCACTTTAAGTTTATATGAAAACTTGCACACAAATATTCATGGCAGGTATATTTCACAATAACCCAAACCAGGAAGTAACCTGAATATCCATCAATAAGTGAAGAGAGAAAATTCACATCCATGCAATGGAACACTACTCAGCGATTAAAAGAAAGGACTCACTATTAAAACAAATGAATCTCAGAATTGTCCCACTACTTGAAAGAAGGCGGAGGCAAATAGTGCAGGCTGTACGATTTCATTTACATAAAATACTAGAAAATACAAACTATAGTGCAGAAAGCAATGAGAAGCTTCAGAATGAGGGCGGTGTGTGGGGGGGTCGTTCCAAGAGGAGGAGGACCAGGAGGGATAGACTGCAAAGGAGTACAAAGATTCTTCTAGAGTGATGAAAATGTTCTGTAATTCTGTAATTTTGTAACAACAGTTTCACAGGTGCATGCCCTGTTAAAACTTGTAAGATTGTACATGTTAAATGGATTCAGTTTATCGAACATAAAATTATACCTCAGTGAAATTGATTCTTAACATGCACTGTAACACAAATAACCTCATTAGATCATCTCAAGGAGCCTGTGACATAGCAGAGAACATTGTGATCTCATTTTGCTGCTGAGGAAGATGGAGCTCGAGAGATACAGTGACCGTCCCAGAGCCAGGAACTCTCCAAGCTTAAGAAAGACAGTTATAGTGGTGACTTTCGAACTTTCTCCTGTGACTTTTTTTTTTTTTTTTTTTTTCCGAATGCAACATTCTGTGGATCTCCCTGGTAGGAAACAGTAAATGCTGGGAGGATGGGATTGGGTCTGAGTGTGGGACCCTAGGGCTCTGATACAGCCTGACTACCTGAAGGTGATGTCACAGACATGGATCCCCACACAGAATGTCTTGCTCCAGACCTCGATCTGCTCTGTCATTTACGAGCTGAAAGTTTGTGTTTGCACAGGACGGTGACTCTAGTCCCGGAATGAGTTACATAGAATTTTTCAGGTCTTATGCCCCTTAGCGTTTCAGATAGTTTCTCTGTTGTGTTTTAGGTTTCTGTTAATTTGCCTATTAACCATGCAAGAGTATCTAGGTGCCTGATATTTTGAATCCTCTCAAGACTGCAGAGGATGAAGAAGATCCCATGCAATAACGTTCCACAAAATTAACTACCTAGGAGAATTCATGAACTTTGGGCCGGTGGTGTTATATTTGTGATGGTAGGGAAATGAATAAGCAAAACCTGAGCCTTATCCTTGACTCTGATCTCTTTCACACCTCTCAGTCACTGCCACAGATTCGCCCAACTAATTGTCCATTGAGTAATATCTCTTTACTTCTGCGGTCACCACTATAATTCAGAACAATCAACATCCTTCTTCTTTATGATAGCAAAGGTCCAGCTTCAATCCCCATCCAATCTACTCCGCACAGTGCCGCAGAAACACTACAAAAGTGCAATCAATCTCCACCATTCCTCTGTAGCTGGTCCTCTCGTGGCTCCCCATTTCCTTTAAGAAAATGTCCAAACTCCTTTTGGTTTACAAGATCCTAATGAACTGGATTTTACTTATCTTTCAGCAACATCTTCTACCGCATGAAACCCTAATCTCTACCCTTCAGATAAATGGAAGTTTTCCACTTTCTCAAACACAGGAGTGCTGGGCTTTCTAGCATGTTACCACTTACTCTCCCAGAACACCCTTCCTCCCTCATTTCCATCTAATGCAAGTTCATGCCTCATGTTATCTCCCACCTCTTTTGGGAGCCTTCCTTCATGTCCTCCATCTTGGCCAGATGCCCTTTCTAGAACTGAGTTTTCCCATCAGGGTGGTTATCACAGTATTACAATGAACTGGTTGTATGTATATTATCTCAGCATCATTAACTCTCGGACGCAAAAGTATCTTGCTTTTCCATAGTTAGCATAGTGCCTGGCACAGAGTAAGGACTCAAGAAATGTTCCTTGAATGAACTGACGGAATAAGACATCTTAACGAAAGGCTAGAGCGCGTGTCCCTGGGCTGCTGGATTGCACCACATTAAGATAATATATTGGCTGCGGATGAGACATGTTGCTTCCTTCCAAAATTAGGGTAACAGAAAGTGAGTGTGAGTTCATGACTCAACATCTCTTCTGGATGAATATCATATGAAATGGTTGAATTTAGTTGAAAACCAAACCTCTGTAGGAAGAACACATAGAAACCCGGTCATTTTCCAAGATGTTATTCTTTCCTTGGCAAGAGGGATCTTCTAGCATCTTAATCCATAAAGCACTTCCATGATTAGGTTTAAGATTTGCCGTGGGTATAGGGCCCCATCCAATGAGATGAATGCAGCAAGGTTAAAGAGGAAAAATACTGGTAAGCTTTAAGTATGTTAGGATAATTGGGCCCAACATACGTAAATTGCTTTCAGATGAAAGGCTCTAAGCAATTGTTAAATTATAAACATTGAAAAAAAATTCTCTGCATCCAATCTAGAGAAGAAAAGGTTTCCATTTGTATAGCAAATTAGCTTCAGGTATTTCTGGAGGTCAGCATTTTTTTTTTTTTTTTTTTAGGCAAAGGACGCTCTCCTGGCACTGGCCACGTCTGACTCAGAGATGGAAGGACCTGGTAACTGCGAAAGCCTTTTCGCCTCGCACTTGTGCCACAGCAATTACATTGGAAGAGCTCCTAGACTTGCGGGGTGTGGGATGTGGGATAAATTTGGAGAAAGACCACAATATGTAAACAAAACCTGCCAGTTTTCCAAAATACCTAACCACAAGACTTCACATGTTGGCAGCTCAGAAAGAGTCAAATGTGCTTTATTCTGACAACAAGTTTTATTCTCAGCAGGGAGAGTTATGAGTCCCGGTTAAAGCAAGCAACTACCAATAACCGAAGTTAGAGGAATTTTCAAATATAGCCTATGTCATAAAACTTAGCAAGCGCACGTTCAGAGGTAATATGCGTCAAGAAACCAAGGGCACTGGTGGATTCTTTGAAGTGCATGCATGTTTTCAAAATCCTTTAGATTGCGTTGGTGGTATAGTGGTGAGCATAGCTGCCTTCCAAAATCCTTTAGATTAAGAAATCCTCCAGAAGGAGAGTTATTTCTGAAGACAGATTAATAGCATTAAACTGCACACTTTATGGTCATTAAATCTTCTAACTTGCAATATCATCTGCTTAATACTCATGTTTGAGTTTTATTATGACTTTTCAGTTTTCAATGTCCTGAGAGTGCCCTATTTTATACTGTTGGCATTTGGCTTTGCCTCACTAGCACACACTTTAAAGCAATCAGAAGGTCAAAGAATAGATAATCCGTCTCTAAGCATTGTTGTATTTTCCCAGCATTTTAATATTGCTGTTGCTCAGAGAAAACAACGGCTTCAAATCCCAAGCAACTCAAAACGTGTACCATATCCACTGCCAACTCACATTTAAACAGGCCCCAGGGTGCTGTTCATCTTCCCCGCCTTCTGGAAGGAAAAGGACTGCAGGCTCTCACCCTCCACCAGAGGCTCTCTCCCTCTCTGGAGATGGGTCTTACCAAGTCTGGAGAGCAAGAAAAGGTAAACAACTCAGTTGTCTTTAAGAATGCTGATGACAGGGGTGCCTGGGTGGCTCAGTGGGTTAAGCCACTGCCTTTGGCTCAGGTCATGATCTCAGGGTCCTAGGATCGAGTCCCGCATCGGGCTCTCTGCTCAGCAGGGAGCCTGCTTCCCTCTCTCTCTCTGCCTGCTTCTCTGTCTACTTGTGATCTCTCTCTGTCAAATAAATAAATAAAATCTTAAAAAAAAAAAAAAAAGAATGCTGATGACATTGTTTTGATCAGTTTGGGGGGTGGGGAGATAAGCACAGACTAAAAGTCTACAGTACCTCTGCTAGAGTCTGAGGTTTCAAAGTAGGGGTTGGGGGGCAGGCTTGGGAAACCCCATGAAATAAGCAGAGGATGGGAGCAGTTCCAAGTACTGTCTCAGAATGGAGTTGGGAATGTAGATGAGGACCAAGTAGTTTGTTTATTTATTTTTTAATTTTTAGAACATTTATTCATTTATTTTTCTTTAAAATAAATATTCCTTAGATTCTTTTTTTTTTTTTCCTTAAGGGTTTGGACAAAAGTTGTGGTTTTATTAACTGGATTTTTTGTTTGTTTTTGTTTTGTTTCTCAAGGTTCACATTTTTAACTCTCATTTGAATTCTAGTTAATGTATAGTGTAATATTAGTTTCAGGAGTAGAATTCAGTGATTCATCACTTACATACAACACCCAGTGCTCATCACAAGTGCCCTGCTTAATGGCCATCAGTCATTTACCCTTCTCCCACCCACTTCCTCTCTAGCAACCCTCAGTTTGTTTTCTATAATTAAGAGTCTGTTTTATGGTTTGCCTGTCTCTCTTTTTTTTCTCCTTTCCCCTGTGTTCCTCTGTTAAATTAAATTCCAGGTATAAGTGAAATCATATGGTATTTGTCCTTCTCTGACTGACTTATTTCTTATTGCATAATACACTCTAGCTCCATCCACTTTGTTGCAATGGCAAGAGTTCATTCTTTTTGATGGCTGAGTAATAATCCATTGTACTTCCTTACCCATTCATCAGTTGATGGACATTCAGGCTCTGTCCATAATTTCGCTATTGTTGGTAGTGCTGCTATAGACATTGGGGTATATGTGTTTCTTCAAATCATTATTTTTATATCCTTTGGGTATATACCTAGTAATTATAATTATTGTGTCATGGGGTAGTTCTATTTTTAACTTTCTGAGGAACATCCAAACTGTTCTCCAGAGTGGCTGCACCAGTTTTCATTCCCACCAGCAGTGTAAGAGGGTTCCCCTTTCTCCACATCCTCGCTCACATCTGTTGTTTCCTGCACCGTTAATTTTAGCCATTCTGACGGGGGTAAGGTGGTATCTCATTGTGGTTTTGATTTGTATTTCCCTGATGCTGAGCAATGTTGAGCATCTTTTCATGTGTCTGTTAGCCATCTGGATGTCTTCTTTGGGAAAAAAAAAATGTCTATTCATGTCTTAGAAACTGTAGATTAGGACCAAGTAGTTTAGATTTATTAAAATCCTATAGTGATTAGACATAAAATACCTTTTTTTTTTTTTAAAGAAGGTACATCGTTCATATATTTTCCCATTCATCCAAGAAATATTTGCTGAGTACTTACTCTACTTTTGTCTGGTAGGAATTCTGCCTGGTACTAAGGATGTGACAGTGAATGAGAAGAAACACTCTCTACCCTCATGGAACTTCCTGTCTGCCAGGTGTATAATATATGTACGGGCATGTGCACGTGTGTGCGTGTGCATGTGTGTGTAGATAAAGATACAGAGATAAGGAAATAATATAATTCAAATACCCTTTTAATTTTTTTTTGGCAAGAAGGCCCAGAGTTGGAGGGGGAAGACAGGACCTTACTTCCCACCTCCCCACTGTGGAGGATACTGAAAGATTAGTCCTTCCTTTCCCATCTCCCTGCAGTCAGGACCAGACATGCTCTCAACGAGGGATGTGAGCATTGAAGGCACAGGACAATGGCTCATAAACAATTAGAAATTCATCAAGAATGCTGTCACAGCAGTGTTCCGAATCCAGTAGTGTAGCAGCAGTCTCAGTGGCGAGGTTCTGAGCACACACTAACCCTGGTATGATTTGGCTCAGCATTTAGCTGCGCGGCCTCAGGCTTCCTACCGATTTCCTCTCCCTGGTTTTTCCCTGATCTCGTCGATCTGTCTCCTATACCTTTTAGTGCTCCAGCTGAACGGAGCTCATGCCTGATGTTTGCCACAGACAGAGACTAGCTGAAGGGGAGACATGAATCAACTAGGGCGGGCATTATCCACTGATTGCAATCATGGCTAAGTACTGTGAAGAAAAGCTATCATTTGTCCTTTGGGGTAGAAAGCAAAGAAGATATTTAGGAAGGGTGAGAGACCCCGTTACATCTAGGCTGGAGGAAGAGTTTCCCCGAGAACCAACAAAATGCTAGGCTTAGCGGAGAGGGAAGGCTGCCGAATCCCAGGACCCACAGCAAAGGAAGAAAATGCTGTCCTGGAGTCCACAGGAGTCTGTGAGAATAGAGAAGTAAAAAGACCTCTGTAGGGTTTTGACATTCCCATTAGGGTCACCTTTGCTATTCATAAACAGCAACTCAAGAAAAGCCTCAGTAAAGATTTGTATTCCTCTCAGCACTTCACACAATTCCTATATCCAAAGGCTGACAGCTTTATGTCTGTTCCATTCACACTAGGATGGGCCAAGGCAAGACGCCTAGACCTCTCCCAGGTTCTTGTGTTTCACCCGTCAGATCTCTCCTTGTCTTGGGCATCCAGGTGATGGCTCTTAAATGCTATGTGATTATGGGAATTCTCGTTCTTAAAACCCTTCTAGGCCATTCCATCATACATCACCGAAATGATGAAGTATATGCTCCTTAACAGACATAAAACCCCAACGTGGTCCTGACGATCTCCCCAGCCTTACTCCCATCTCTCACTCCCCTTGACTTTGTCTTCTAGCACCATTGCACTACTTATAGTTCTTCAAACATACTAGTTGTTTCCATGCTTCTGTACCTTTGCTCATCTACTGAATTCTCTAAGTCTGAAACACCCTTTCCCCTATCCCTTGCTTCTCTGCCTTCTCTTAATTTTAATTCATCACTAGTGAATGAGCTCAGATATCATCTTTCCCTTCAGAGACTTTCCCGTAACTCCTGGGTTGCACAAAGAGCTCCTGTAGCAAATGTTTAGAGTTACAGCTAGAGATAAAGATATCTGTCATGATACCACATTTTATTGACATTGTCTTTTTATGTCTCAGCCTACCCATTGTCCTGTCAACTCAGGCTGCTTTGACAAATTGCCATAGCCTGGGTGGTTTAAACAACAGAAATTTATTTCTCACAATTGTGGAGACTGGGAGGTCCAAAATCAAGACACCAGACAGTTCAGTTCCTGGTGAAGTCCCTCTTCCCAGATCACAGTAGTCTGTCTTCTCATTGTATCCTCTTACAGGAGAAGAAGACAGATCATCTCTCTCATGGCCCTTCTTATAAGGACACCAATCCCATTCACAAGGGCTCCACTTCATGTCCTTATTATCACTCAAAGGACCAACTCTAACATATGAATTTGAAGATGATAAAAACATTCAGTCCTTAATACCTGAAAAGGTTTGTGTCCTATTTCTTTTGATATCCCCAACCCCTAGAATAGTTTCAGCCAAAAATTAGGTTCTTAAAAAACATGTTGAACAAATTCATGTACATAATGTTATTATATCATGTACATAATGTCATTAATATCAGTAACAGAATTATAACCTCTGGTTTTACTGAAGACCATCATTTATTTAATGCGATTTCTTTTGTTTCTCCAAGAACTGTTTCCTCTAACTTCCTCTCTGATAATTTCAATAATCGATAGAATATTCCTAGAAAAGTTAAAGGACAGAGTTGATGAAGAATATAGCAAGACAAGAAAAAGAAATATGAAGGAGTAGTGTTGCTGCAAAAATGATGAGTCACAGTTGGAGACATTTGCAAAATGAAGGAGGAAAGAGTGGGCAATGAGAAGTCTCAATTATGGTGCGTGATTCAGCCACAGATTAGAATGCTGTATCTTACTTCCAGTTTCCTTCACTTCTATTTTAGCTGTGCAGATCTGACTTCCTGAAGAAACCTATTTCTAGTAACATATATTCAGCCCTGACATGTATAATTCTTGCCATGGGCCACATCAACCTGTGACAGAGAAAAACTAGACTTCTGACAATGCTTGATGTGAGAGCCTTAATTTCTGAGCTGCTCAGGAAGTAAGTATGGCAAGGGGCTTGGCGGAAGACCACCAAGCCAATCACAATTCCCCAAGAGTATTGGCCTTTTCCCTCTTTGCACAAACTCCACTAACACTCCTCTATCTTTAACTGGGGAAGAAGGAGGATCAAAAAGCTGAGAGCAGAGTCTAGGTGATAGACAGCCTAGATTAACCCCCAATTCTATCACCTTCCAATTTGTATGACCTTGAGTTTATGGGTTAACTTCTCCAAGCTCAGTTTTCCTCATCTCAGAAATGGGGACATAATAGTGCCTAACACAGGGTTTTGGTGACAAGTATATGCTGATAATGTATTTGCGATGCTGTTAGCACTATGCCAAGAACACAGTGAGTATATTCAGTAAATGATACACACATTAATTCTTTCCAGCCGACAGGAATCCATTTTGGCCCATGAGGACTCACTGGGTCATGTAACATGAGTCCAGACACCAATCTCCTCCTTCTAGGTGGCTTCTGCTATGTCTTCCAGGTAACCAAGTTTGCAGCAAACTCTGCCTCAAAGGCCCTAGTTATCTTCTTAGGAGATGACAAGATTCTCATTCTCTGGCGTGAAGCATCACTACCTCTGTGAAGGACTAGGATGATCCCACTTCCATCCCGGAAGATCCTTCTCTAAGGTGTGCTAGACTCATAGCATTTGCACTTTTGAGCTTTGAAAGTCTGGCCGTATCTAGGTGTGCTGACACATGGTTCATGTGTAGAAGCAAGTACTTAGCCAGTAGGACAGACTGATTATTCAGTCTCCATATCTTAATTAGTATGTGTGAATTTAGCTGTTCTGGAACGTCTCAGGATGTTTCCTCTGCAAACGTCAAGGATGTACCATATATGTAGAGCCCCATTTCCAAGAAAATGTGCTAATTAGAAATAGATGTATCTTTTTTTTTTTTTTAAGAGAGATAGAACGTGAGAATGGGTTGAGGAGGTAAGAAAAGGAGAAAGAGAATCTTAAGCAGTCTTCATGCTCCGCAGAGCCAGACATGGGGCTTGATCTCACGACCCTGAGTTCAAGAGCTGAAATCCAGTGTCAGAAGTTGGACTGACCAAACCACCCAGGTGCCCCTAGAAATAGATGTATCTTAACTGAATGCAACCTGGAGAGTCCTGTACGAGATTTCCTCAAGTGGGTTATAGACCCACCCTTTGAGGTACACATCAAATGCCACCTCCTCCTCTGTGAAGTTCTCCGTGATTTTTCTCAAATACATTTGCTATTTCTTCTTCTTTGCATTGTGTGCATAACCCATCATAACATTTATTACTTTACAGTTGATCTCCTTAACTAACCATAGTTACTTGAGAGCAGATACTCTCTTTGTATCCATAGTACAGTTTCTGACATGTAGTTATCTCTCAATAATTACTTTCCTATAAGAATAAGCCATGGAGGGGCGCCTGGGTGGCTCAGTGGGTTAAAGCCTCTGCCTTCGGCTCAGGTCATGATCCCAGGGTGCTGGGATCGAGCCCCACATCGGGCTCTCTGCTCAGCAGGGAGCCTGCTTCCTCCTCTCTCCAACTGCCTCTCTGACTACTTGTGATCTCTGTCTGTCAAGTAAATAAATAAAATCTTTAAAAAAAAAAAAAAGAATGAGCCATGGAAGGCCATGTGGTAGCCTTCTATAAAATATACACCTATGGAATTGGGTTACACTTGCTGATTCTGCTAGACTCAAGGTAGATTTGTCTGTCTTTACTTTAACTGTGCAATGTTTTCCTGGTCTCTTCTACTACCATATAGGAGGATTCCATTTAGACTACCTTAGTGTACCTTGGATTGGTACCTCTCAAGGTCTTGGCTCCTCTGGCAAAGTTTAACCTTGACTTGTGACATCTCTATGACTCCTTTTGTTGGGAGATGCCAACAACAACCAACCAACAGCCAAGCAGCACACTACTAAGAATGCCAGAACAGGCTTTCTAAAAGAGAAATTTTCAGAGATAGTAGTAATAGCACATGTATGATTTCTCCACTGCCTAGAGCATCCTGGAGCTGTACACGGGGCTCCAGAAGGTCAGTCTCCAGAAGAGAAACCTCAGATCTTTGAACTGAGTGACTGGAAAATAACAGCTCCTCCCCTGGCACAGTCAGGGACTGAGATCCAATAGAAATTTCCTGGGTGAAAATTTCCAGCCCTGGCTCATCAGCCAAACACTCATGGTTAGAGAAGCAAACACTTGGGGGTCCCAGCTGTGTGGTTGCAGCTATATGACATGGCTGGGTGGTGCCATGGCTTGTAGGATTCATGGTTGGGGTAACACCAGCCCTTCCTGGGCATAATCAGGGGGATTGAAGTCCCAGCTTGCATCATATGGGAGACGTGCAACATTTTTCACTGCGTCAGCCCTCTATCAGGATACCGCTGCCTTCAGGGAACTTTGCAGGAGGAAAGCCCTTAGGCGATTAGTATAGGACAAGTTAAAACCTGATCTTTCAATCAATTTAATCCTTATGTGGTTCTAACTCATTAGCATCTGGTGGGCCCAAGTAAAGTTGACGGATTAAATTCAACCAGTCTGACTGACTTCTTACAAAGTCACTGACACTTCTCTCTCTCTTTATAGTAAAAGTGATCATGAAGCCCATGAGGGCAGGGGCTCCATCTAACACCCTAATGCAACCCTAGTGCCCCCGCTACTGTTTTTGTTGAGTGAACGGATGAATGAACCCTCAGTTATGGAATTTAGACTTCATTTTTAGTTGTCTTTGACTTGAAAGGGGATTTAAATGTGTTTGTTATTTGTTTATTGTTTCTTGAAGTCATTATATTACCATAATAAGGGCTAGTACTATGTAAAATGGTCATCCTTTTTATACCATACCTCTCTACCACAGCTGTTACACAATACCCTGGTATCTACTTGCTGTCTTTATAGAGTTTCTTTAGAAAAAATAGTCTTTGATATGATGAGAATTGAAGAAATGACAGCAGGATCAAGGGCCCGAGTGCTGACTGGACTTAGTGGCTCTCTTAGTGAAAAGAATATGAAAAGGGAAAAATAGTAGCCTTGCAGAGGAGAAACCTGGCACTCATTATCCTAACCAAGTGATCAAGGGAAACATCAGTGTGGTAGAGCACTTTGATGTCATCTACCCTCTGATATACCTCTGTGACATTCTGTTCAAAACCCATAACCCTACTGTATGGCAGAAACTTCAGATAAACCAACATTGAAGAACATTCTACAAAACACCTTACCAGGACTCATCAAAAACGTCAAGGTCATTAAAAACAAGGAAAGTCTGAGCAACTGTCACAGACAAAAGGAGCCCAAGAAGACACGATGACTACATGGAATGTGTCCTGAGTTAGATCCTGAAATGGTAAGGACCTTAGGGAAAACAAGTGAAATCAAAGTGTGGAGTCTAGTTAATAGTAATGTCTAAATATCAGGCTCTTGGTTGTAACAAATGGACCACAGTGATGTCAGATATTAACAATGGGGAAACTGAGTGAAAGCTGTGTGGGAATGCTGCTCTATCATTTCAACTTTTCTGCAGACCTAAAACTATTACGTGTTTTTTCAAAACCGAATGCTACTTGAGTGTACGTAAAGGTGTTTAGAGCCACTTGACTGAAAGCCAGCAAGAATACAGTGCCTAAAACAGGTCCTGGCACACAGTGAGCAGCCGACAATCCCTGCTGAATAAATTTAATGGTTATAAAATATTTATGCATCATAGAAGCTATTTATTAGCAATTAAAAAGAGTTTTAAAAATCCTTAAATTGTAAAGTTACGGAAGAAGTTACTCAAAAGGAGGAAAAACAATGTTTTCATTTACTGAAAGTTTCCAAAAGATATTCAAACCAGGGATAATTTAAGGAAAGTTACAGAGGAGGTGGCATGTGCAGTCGGTTAGCGAGCTGCCTAGCCAGACGGAACATTGCTGTGAGGGAAAATGGAGAGGATCTGATTAAAAGTAGGTATATTTTCTTACGTGAACTCTTAAAATTGATACCATTTCCTCTTCTGCCTTTTGTTTGTTGTGGTGAGCTCTAGTCTTCTTGCTTTCTAACATATATATATATTTATTTATTTATTTATTTTTCCCCCCAATGGCCTTTCTCACATTTCATTTTTTTTTTTTCTTCCTTACTCTTCTGATTATCTTCTGTCTTTTTCATTTCTCATGACCCAGCAGCCCCAGGCTGAAGGTTGATTCCCTTTCATGTGAATGACTTAATTTCCTGTCTTCGGTTCTCAGACACCTGGCTTTGGGTCTTCCCATTGCTTATTTGCATTATTTTTAGGGACACTTGCGTGCATCTAGGAAGTACTTTGTGATTCATTTTTCTTAGGCTGTCTATATCTGAAAACAGATGCATCTCATCAGGTTTGTTAATTTACAAATCTGGAAGACAGTGTAAACTTGGTGGCAGAACATATTTCCCTATGAGTCAAGTAGCAGTAACAGTGCTGTGCTCACTTAAAATATACTCAAAGCAGAGTTATGTGAAAAGACAAATACATTTTTATCCTTTTCTTTAAAATATATTTTAAGACCTTCATCAGTTTTGATATTTTATTACCCAAGGAGTCAGAAAACTCAGTTTTGAGTTTCCTCCTACCTGGTAGACTCTGGACAAGTCATTTAATTCTTCAAGTCTCCCTGTGCCTAGTGGTAAAATGGAAATGATCTATATAACATTTGACATGCACAGAGAAACAGTCAATCCTGATGCCCTTTCCAGCTGTAAGATCTATGATTCTAAGCTTGAATCAGTATTTGGGTTGGGGGGGGCGCTTCTATGCACATTTTACTTTGCAAGGCAGTGAAGATGGAGCTCCGCTGAGAGTTACAGAGCATCCAAGAGAGCTTGTCCATTTGACCCACAAGATGTGGAAAGATGAGGGGAGAGAGGTGCTGGAGGATCTAGCACTACTGTACCACTAATGTACCAGTTCAAATCGGGATGGGGCTCTCTGCCAGTTAGTCCCTAGACAAACGTGATCACATCCCTCTGAATCTACTAATGAGAAATCCCTAATCACACATCTGTGTTGATCAGTAATTTGTATACTTGAGTCAGATTTTCAAGAAGAAAGAAGTATGTATATATAAGCTTTGCTTATATAATCCATGTTGCTGCTAAGGTGTAAGTCTAAATATTTATAGAACCATTTATTGATATTGTTATTTGTAGGGAAAAGGTTTAACTCTTCTCTTTTATTGTCAGTCCGCCTGCCAAGCAGCCCTGGGACTGCATAGTTACAATTTCACAATCTGTGGTTATCCCTTTGTTTTATTATTATTCTTTTTCATAAACCAACTATGTAATTAGCCAACGTTTTTGGCAATCTGTTTCACTGTTAAACAAAATGAAAATTTCTTACATTTTTTTTTTGTTTTGTTTTGGATAATAAAGCATAGAACTCACAGTTAATGAAGGAGAACAGTAGAGACTTTTCACAGTGTCATTATTTCATTTGTGTGCACAAAATGACCATGTCATTTTCCTACTGCCTAGGCATATCTTCTTCCTGAAAGGAGAAATTTTAATAGTATGTTGCTTTCCATGATTGGACTTACTCTTAAGTATTACTTGATTCTCTTCTTTTTAAGATTTTATTTATCCATTTGAGAGAGAGAGAGAAAAAGACAGAGAGAGAGAGAGAGCACAAGCAGGGTGAGGGGCAGACAGAGAAGCAGACTCCCTGCCCAGCAAGGAGCCTGAGCTGGGACTTGATCCCGGGACCCCAGGAGCATGACCTGAGCGGAAGGCAGACACTCAACAGACTGAGCCTCCCAGGTGCCCCTATTATTTGATTCTGTCCTCATACTAACCCTATGATGGATAGAATACTACTATTATACCTATTTAACTTAAGAGACTAGAATAAAAATTTTATATAGATGTAAATGGCAAAAATTTGGGATAAACAAATATTTTTTGTTTCCTTTTTTGGTAATTTTTTAAAAATTTGAGTATAGTCAACACACAATGTTACAGTAGTTTCAGATGTACAACATAGTGATTAAACTTGTCTATATAGTATGCTATGCTCACAAGTATAGTTATATCTGTCACTATACAATGGTATTATAACATCACTGATTATATTCTCTATGCCGTACATTTTATTCCTGTGTCTTATTCATTCCATAACTGGAAGCCTGTTTCTCCAACTCTCCTTTACCCCTCTTGACTGTGGCAACGATCAGTTCTTTGTATTTATAGCTCTGATTCTGCTTTTTGTTTGTTTATTCGTTTATTTTCTGTTTTAAGTTCCACAAATGAGTGAAATCCTATGGTGTTTGTCTTCCTCAGTATGACTTATTTCACTAAGCATAAAATCCTTTGGGTCCATCCATATTGTTCCAAATGGCAAGAATGCACCCTTTTTTATGGTGTGTAATGTGTGGGTGGGTGGGTGGGTGGGTATGTGTGTGTACCAGAACTTCCTTATCTCTTTGTCTATTGATGGACACTTAGGTTGCTTCCATTTCTTGGATATATTAACTAATGCTGCAATAAACATAGAGGTGCATATATCTTTTCCAATTAGTGTTTTTATTTTCTTTGGGTAGACATCCAGGGGTGGAATTACTGGATTATAGGGTATTTCTATTTTTAATTTTTTTGAGGAAACTCCACATTGTTTTTCACAGTGGCTGTACCAATTTACATTCCCACCAGTAGTGCACAAGAGAGGATACCTGGGTGACTCAGTCAGTTAAGCATCCGCCTTCAGCTCAGGTCATGATCCCAGGGTCCTGGGATCAAGTCCCTCAATGGGCTCCTTGCTCAGAGGGGAGCCTGCTTCTCCCTCTGCCTGTCACTGCTTCTGCCTGTATTCTCCTCTTTCTCTCTCTGACAAATAAATAAATAAAATCTTAAGAAGAAAATAGTGCACAAGGGTTTCTTTTTCTTCACATTCTTGCCAATACTTGTTATTTCTTCTCTTTTTCATTTTAGCTGTTCTAACAGGGTGTAGGGTAATACCTCACTGTGGTTTTGATTTGCATTTCCTTGGTGATTAGTGATATTGAACATCTTTTCATATGTCTGTTAGCCATCTGTATGTCTTCTGTAGAAAAATCTTTATTCAGGTCTTCTGTCCATTTCTTAATAAGATTGTTTATTTTTTGGTTCAACATGAATATTTAAACTTAAGGTAGTTTACCAATCATGACAGTTCATTTATCGGAACACTATATAGCCATTAAAAATGGTTCATAGAAAAATATTTGTGACTAATGCATATACATTGACATGGAAAGTTTCAGTATGTTATCATAAAATTATTTGTCCAGTATTCTCTATTTTTAAAATATGCATTTATGTATAGATATTTATGCCTAGAAACAAATAGATATCTTGGGATTGAATAGATATCTTGGGATTGAATTGAATAGATATCTTGGGAAATGAGTCAATACAGCAAACTGATCACAAGAATGAGTTTATAATGAAATAGATCCAATTATGATATCTGGATTTAATTACATAATCATTGACTGTATAATTTTGATTCAATTATCTGTTCACCCTAAGTCTGTGTCCTACTCTATATAAAGTAAGGATAAAAGTAACCTCCTGTGAGGATTCACTGAGGTGGTTCATGTAAAACCAAGTCTAGTTGTCCACGCATAGCAGCATTCAATAAACTCTGCAATGTTAACACAAACTCTCTGGGTCACTGGCTATGAACGGGTTTGATACTGTTTCTCTTCTATGCATTTTCTGGTTCCTTTTTTTTTTAAATTGTTTTAAAGATTTTATTTATTTATTTGAGAGAGAGAGAGCGATTACAAGTAGGCAGAGGCAGGCAGAGAGAGAAGGGGAAGCAAACTCCCCACCGAGCAGAGAGCCCGATGCGGGGCTCCATCCCAGGACCCTGAGATCATGACCTGAGCTGAAGGCAGAGGCTTTAACCCACTGAGCCACCCAGGCGCCCCCATTTTCTGGTTCCTTAAAATGATTTAAAACTTTAATTTTATCTTGTTTTGACTTCGAAGAACATGACCAGAATGAGACTCTGTCTCTTGGCTCTGAATGTGGTCTTATTTCCATAACATTTGTGTCATTTAGCTGAAAATGTGACTGGGGGATCTAGGAAGTGGTTAAGAACTTGGGCCCTGGAGGCGGCCTGCCTGGGCTCCACCGTTCTATCTGTGTGACCCTGTGCATGTTACTTAACCCCTCTCAGCCTCAGATTGTTCATCTTTAAAAAAGGGATAATAGGAAGCTTATCATACAGTTACTGTGAGGATTGAATGAGATAAGGCATACAAAGCGCTCAGCTGAGTGCTTGGCATGTAGTATATTACATTACGACTCCAAAATATTTCTCAAGTCTGTTGAGTCTGCATTTAAGCATTGTAACATTATTTTAGTCATTGGTAGAAAAAAACAAATACAAATCTGTGGCTTATACAGCTCTTTGCCTGTGAACTGGATAAGCTTCCTTATGCTGCTAAATTAGTCTTGCTTTTCACAAATGGGCTTAAAAACATGTTATGAGGCATCCCGGATATTTAGATAATCTGGACATGATTAATATATACATATTCATGAGCATTTCTATTGTTCACCTTTCCTAAAGTCAAAACTCCATTAGAAAGTCCATGGCATATATTACAAAACCTCTCCACCTTGTCCCTCCCCATTGCACCACAGGCAGCTCCCCGCCACCCCCCCGGGCCCCACCTACACTCAAAGCCTCAACTCTGCAATCCTTTCAAAGTCTTTCTTGCTTCTGAGTTTTTAATACATACTTCTTCTGACTAGAGCACTTTTGTCCTTCTCTCCCTCCCCTAGACCAACAACAGGTAGTGACTTGTATTCATTCACAGGTCTCCACTTAGATGCCACTTCTGCTGGAAGTCTTCCTCACCACCAAGCAGGGATCCTGTGACTCTCCTGTGTTTTCCCGTGGCACAGCATGTCTCTCAGTCCTCCGAATGTCTTAGTGAAATGTCCTCTCTCCTGTCTGATTCCACACTAGTTAATAATGACAGTGGGGTTTGTGTCTGGGCCATCGTTGTATCTACATCAGTCCCAGTACCTTACCGCATATTGGATATCCAAGAAATAGTTGTTGGATGTGTCATTTTTAGCTATTTGTTCTTCATTGGTTCTGTGCTGTATAATAGCATTTATGATGGAGAAAGAAAGAAGAGAAAGACAGAGGGGAAAGGAAAGGACAGAAGAGGAGAGGAGAGGAAAAGGAAAAGGGAAGAAGAGAAAAAGAAAAAAGGAAGATTGGTGATGTATGGGATTGTTTTGCTAGCAGGATGATTTTCTTTTGGAATATTAGGCCTGAATTCCATTAAAATGTACTGAAATTGTTTCAGTGGAAGAATCAAGCAGTTATTCATCTTTGTTTCTCATACTTAGAAGCGTATTTCTATAGCTAGATATGGCAGTGACATTGAATTTAATAGGCTCCCAACATACAAATAAATATATACATATATATGTATATATACATATATACATATATATATAAGATTATTATATAATTTCTTTGAAGAACAGATAGATGTTTTTTCTCCATTAAGAATTCTTTTGAAGAGTCTATACTGTACATAAATGTGTACATACATATAATTTTTTACAGCTGTCTCATATTTGAAAGTAAAGCCATTTCCTTTCAAAATTAGACATCTATTCAAGACAGACAACTACTTTTAATGGTAACAGATTTTGGAGTTATTCTAAAGCACTATTATTGCATTATTGATGCTTGACTTGTAAGAAACTATACAAGATTGTTGAAAATGTCAAATAGCCATTTCCAAGCCTAGGCTTTCACACAGAACATAGCCCTGCCTTTATTACTGATGACACATATTCATCACTGAGACTTTCAAAAAGGTATCTTTTGAGACTATCTGTGGGGTCTATAAGTGTACTCCTTTATTAGAAATTTAAAAATTAAAGACTTAATAAGCCAGTTAATAGTTCTAGAACTAGGGATAGGTCTCTGGCAAAATTGTAAAGAAGTGTAATTTGCCTTTGGTGCTCTTGCATACTTCTTTGAAGACTTTTAGCATCTCTCCCAAGTTCTGGGGACCTCTAGTTCCCCTCTGGGGCCATCTCCCCCTGGTCATTCTAATGGACTTCCTCTGTATATTCATTCTCCATAGCCCATTCCCTTGACATCAAGGCTGGTGCCAGACAGAGCTGCCACTCCTACCTCCCACTGTCAATTTCCACAGAAAACGTAGCAGCCACACAAACAGAGTCCAGGAGGGCCCCACTCTTATTGATTCCTGCCACAGCAGGAAAGGATAGCGAGACTGTGGGAATGGGACAGAAACTGGCTGGACTTCCTAGGATCTAGGTTCTGGCGCCCCACATTTGTTCTCTGAAGTGTGTTTTCTTCCTGCTTCAGTGATGTATTTTCTCTAGGTTCCTACTGTTCTGTTGGATTTCAGGCCACCAGCCTTTGTGTCTTCTGTTTCTTGACAGTCTGCTGCCCTTGTCTCTGACCATACTAGAGATTTCTCTTTGTCCCTTCTGTGCTTGTCTTTCTGTTCTTGTCCCACGCCCTTCAGCAAACATCTGGACTTTACATCTCAACCCTGAAGTTGTACCTTGACTCTCAGTTTCTGAACTTTGTGTTGGGCCAGACGACTTCCATTTCTAGTCTAGATTCCCTGTTACTAAACTTATTAGCATGGATTCCTTTCCCTATAATTCACATGGTTCACATTAGGCCAGCTGAATCAGTGATCTGATTTTCCGAAAGTTTTATGTGATCCTGCATTAATGCTAATATCATATCATGCATCTTTCCTGGAAATCAGTGGTGATGCCCCATAAAGAAGTGATGGGTGTGAAAAACATTTTTTTTAAATCTGTTTCTACATTGATTAAGCCATTGATAGAAAGAGAGTGGTTTAAAGTAGAAAAATTTGTGGCTCAGAAGCAGGACAAAGACCTATCTCTAGTTCCTCTGCTTTAAAGTAGGGCATCAACTTAGGGAAATGTAAGTGACATTCTTCCATTTTTCCCACATCCCAGTGAGAGCGTTCAAGTGACTATATATACACTATTGGTGATGGTTGGAGTTGCCACACGTTTGCTCTCATCTGTAGCTGCTTTTGTTTTATACCTGTAAATATTTACAAATTGAATGTTGGTAAGTAGAAATACTTCTGCATTGAAACCCTATTTCTATTAACCAAACAACCATTCTTTTAGACATCATCCTTAGATGTTTGGCTATCTGAACACTCTGCTCACAGCTTAGAAATTAAAAAAAAAAAAAAAAAAAAAGAAGAAGTAGAACAGTATAACAGTAAGCATGTTGAAATGTGGCACCAGACAGCTATCACACCCTGGCCTGGGGGGAAGGGATGCAGGGAAAAAAAAAAAAAATACCGAATCAGGGTTATTTTATATAAAGACAAAAAAATTGATTATGTCTCTCAAAGGATAATGAGGGCATTATAGCCTTGTAGGACAATTCAGTAACTGAGATTAAATTAGGTTCATGCTCTCTTTGAGGAGACAGACAAGTTTGCAATCTATTTGGGACTGTCTCCAGCCTCTCTTCTCCAAAACCCTCCTCCACCCTGCAACCAGAGCTCTGTTTCTAAGACACGAATGTCATCCCATCATCGCCCTGATTAGAACTTTCCAGTGGTTACCTCCCCTTTGCCTACAGATAGTAATCTAAACTTTTCAGCCTAATGTACAAAGCTCTTCAGTCAGATTGTAATTTATATTTCTTAACTGGGCTTCTACCACTTCTCCACAGGATAGAGCCTAGGTATCAGATTTAAGACTTAGAGAAGGCCCTGGAAATAACAATCATAACACACACATCACACGATTGTTTGCTATATTCCATGTATGAGGCTAAGAGCATTTTGAACACTATGTCACTTACATAACATTAAAAAAATATGGATGTTTATTTTTTCTATAGATGAGGAAACAGAAGCTCAAATTAAGGGTAACTAACACATCCAGGAGCTGATAGCTAGTAAGTAGACAACTAAGTCAACATTAAGTCCAGGTCATCCAATTCCTGGTAGATAGTGGTCTCAAGCCTTTGTCTGTGAACTCCATGGGCATCTGTGGGCATTCTCCTACAAAAAAATGCCTCCCACCTTGCCATCATGTAAATCAGGATTTAAATATGTATATATTTCAGTAGGAGAGATTAAGATGATTTCTACATGTTGCTCAGCAAAATTTACTGTTCAAAGGGGCGTCAGGTAAATGTGTAACAAAATGTGTCGTCTTTTTGATGGGATAGACAGCAAACAGAGGTCCTGATCCACTTCAGGTAATTAAAGGGTCTGTGACACATCTTGAAAGTGAAGAGGTATGAATTCCAGGGCCCTGGCGGAATTCCAAGCCACATAATTATACCTTGTACTTTCTGCCTAAAAATTTTCCTCAGACTTTCAGCTAAAAAATAAATTCGTCACTTCCCCTACTAAATATTGCCACTGTGGCTTGTGAGACATCATTATGTTTCTTTAAGCAGACCCTTCCTCTAGTTCATTGACGTTTCCCCTGTAAAGTGGCCCAGAATTAAAGGTACTGTTTTACAAATCTTTCCATACACTGTTGGATAAATATGGTATTGCCAACTCAATCCCAGGAAGAAGGTAGATAGGTGATAGATAAAATAGATTAATAGATATGCAGGCATTAAAAACATATGAAAGTCAAAGTAGTAGAAAATTGTAAGTATTGGATTTCTTTGAATTACTGCAAAAATGGTTCACTTAAACTACAACTCACCTCTTGCACAACTGGTAGTTCTAACCTGCCATCGGGATGGTTGTCAGCAGGAGGAAATAGAAGAATTATTTTAACTGTAACTGATTGAAATAAAGATCAAGGGTCATTTGCAAGTGTCTTTCTGAACTGGATTATGCATAGCTTTCAAGTGTAATTGAAATTTATTTCAGATAATTATACTAGAAGTGTTGTAACAAATGGTACATAATGTAGATGTCTCTTTATTAAAATTGATTGCATCTTTTTTACACTGTAAATGTGAGTAGAATCCTTGCTAAATATTCATAGAGATGAAGCATAGAAACAGGAAAAAAAAGAAATTAGTATGATTATACTGTCATTTGAAATGAACCACTAATCACATTTATTAAAATTACCTACTTTATTAAATTAGTGAAATGCTAGCATTTATTGAATAATGTCTCCAGCCCTATGCTAAGTGCTTTACATGCATCGTCTGAGAAGAGGACTTTGGGCTTTGCTGAACTGCCAAAGGGGGAAAATGGGTCAAGAGTATCCACTCATTTTACTGTTAAGGAAGAAGAATCAAGTAATTCCAACATTACTTTTTAATTTCCAAATAAACACATTGTATAATGGCATAGCTTCAAATTTTAAATTAGTTTATGAATAAAACAACATTTCAAAGGAATGTTGTACTTGTAATGAGGCTGCTTAGTAGAGGAAGAAGGAAAACAGATGATCAGAGTAACCACAAGCTGAATGAATGATCTGTGAACAATAATTGCCTTGATACTATAAAGCCATATCTCATTCCAGGTCAAGAAATCTCTAGGTTTCCAATTTTTAAAAAAAAAATCTGAAAATCTGTGCTAATCCACATTTTGTAGATTTGATTCTCTTAACCATACTCCTTGTTGGTATGAATAGCTTAGTCTGTAAAAAGCATGATAAAAAGCTATACCAGGAATTATACTCCCAAACTAACCATCATTATGCAAAACTGTGCAAAATGATCTATAGGGGTTTCACTGCAGAATGTATGTTGTTCATACTTGATCTGCTGTGTGTACACGTGTCCATATACTTAACTACTATGTTTTTTTCCAAAGAAGCAAAACAGCCAGTATGAAGCAGTTTCTATTTGTAAAATGACATTTTGATTTTTTAAAAATCAGTCTTTTAGGATTTCATTGTTCCATTTCATTTCTTTTAGTTCACAGTTATCTTTATATGATGCACCTTGTTAATTGTTGTTTTCTTCTTAAGATAAATTACAGCTTTGTGAAATGGTCAGTGATACTCACAAAATGCTCTCAAACTGTGAATTACAGAAGCCTTTGATGAGGATAATAAAGATCAAATAACATGCCTTTCTTTTTCCAGACTGCATTTCTTTCCAAGGTTTCGTTTCAATCAATACCATTATTGCTACCCATGCATTTTGGTCATTCTGACAAAAAATGAAATTCTTCTTCGTCTTTTCTAACTTGTTAGATAACTGTGTTAGCCATTAGAATCTTTTTCAATTTATACTTTTTAATGGAAAAATATTAATTTTATAACCACTACGCTTTGCCCAACAGAGTCATTGTCCTTGGGCATAAAGATCATGGGTTGTTTGCAGCATTACTGAGATAGGACCAAAACTTTGAAAAAGAATTAGTTATTCTACTTCTTTAGCACATTTTCCCTTGTACACAGCACCTTAGTAGCATAAACAATTTTAGAAACAATCTGTGATAAGCTATAAGCCCTGAGTCATGTCCCTAGGCCAACTGTAGGCAATCCTGGAGAGACCCAGATAATCAGCTCACATTTATTCAGGAAACTTCCATCATGCCTCATCAGGTTGGCTCAGCAGATTCAGAGTCCCAAATATTCAGCTTTTCTCCAGCATGCTACTCTACATCATATCATAGCATAGCATATATCATATATCATACACACTTATCATTATTTACACGACGTCTGTCTTTCCCTTTAGATTGTAAGCCCCATGAGAGCAATGACTGCAACTTACTCAGGTCTGTCTCCCTAGGACTTAGCAGAGTAGCCGGTGGCTCTACTCGTTGTTTAATTGATATGTATTGGGTGGATACATGAGCTGAAACAGAGTATGCCTTCCGAGTTTAGGTCACTGTTTTCATTTTTCTCATTCTAGTCTAGAACAAGCCTACTTGGTTACAAACGTCAAAGTGCAGAGGGCATGGAACAAACTGAATTTTCTAAAATGTCCAGATAGGGCTAGATGGAGAGGTCCGTGGTGAGTCCTGACAAGAGTTCTACTCAGTCCAGCCTGTTGTAGCCATGGGGCAATGCCCTATTTTTTTTTTTTTTAAGAAGCCAGATCTTATTTTTTTTACATGAAAAAGCATTTTCTGATTTTTTAAAAAATACACATTAGGCCAGAAGACTGTGGGCTCCCCATCTTTAGCATATACAGCAAATTTATAAATCTCTGATCTATGTCTTCTGTTTTTCTCTAGTATATAAATTTGTTAAGAAATATCTCTTGGTGGTTAAGAAACTCCATTTGCTAAGATGTCTAGTATGTATATTAAAATCAAGGTTATTACCAAATTTTGCTATGTTCTTTTCCAAGCTGTCTGGTTCTTTAGTTCAATTTTAACTTCTGTCTCTCCTTCACCAGTGGAGTGGGGTTCTTCTAATGATAAATGTTGCTACGGTTCAGTCCCAGGGGACTCATAGTTTGAATGTCTTCAATTGTCTTGAGATCAGCCCAAAGTAGCTACTTCCATACTGAAGATGGCCAAAGACAGGCACAAACCTGATTCAACCTTGGGGTCTTCCTCTCTAAGTACATGGTACCAGGCTTCTCCCCATCAGGCACACCAATTTGGCTGGACTTGGGGTCCAGCCCAGCCGTTTCTTTGATCATATCTCTGCTCTAGTCAAGGACCCCTGGCCTCATAAGATACTGCCTCACTACTCATGGTTTGAAATTCCCACACCTTACATGCAATTCCTTGCATATCAAGTCTCACCCACATACCCTGGTTATATGAATGCTTCGTGCCTACATCTTAGCTCTTATATTCCTGTCCCTCACAGATTCTGACTCAATCAGCCTACTTGGACCTCACCTGCATCATATACTGTCTAAATTAATGACCCTTTATACTTTTTCTTTCTACACAGTCATGTTAGTCACATGCTTCTCAAACTTCCCCCTCTAGACTGTGAGTTCCTTGAGGACCAATTCCATTACTCACACATCATCTCATCCCCAAAGCCTTCTCTAGGGTCATTGGTACACAGTAGTTTGATCAAGACTGTGTGCAGCTAGTGCCTAGCTCTGGTCTGCTGCCAAGATATGCTCCACACCTCTGGGTATCTAGACTTTGGACTGTCCTGAACTATGGGGTCCTAGAACCTTTGGTTTATATCTGGTTTTTATGCAGCTGAACCACTGATTTGCTTTCTCAGTCTGCTTCCTATTGACTTGCTCCATATCCCAACCCAATTTTGCTGTCCCTGTTTCTCCACTCTTCCAATCTGAGGGAAGCTCAGATGTGGATATTAAACTTTTTGTAGATGAAAATAATTGAGGAAGCCAGGTTTGACCTCACATAAAGCCTTACAGCATTGGGATCCCCTGGGAAATGGTTAGAAATGCAGAATCTCAGGCCTCACTCCAAACATACTGAATCAGCACCTGTATCTTGTTAAGATTCCAGGTAAAATGATTCATATGCAAATTAAAGTGTGAGAGGCACTGACTTAAAGTACATATACAGTGTATAATATAATATATAATGTAAAGTACCACTGATATGCTTCAAGATTTATACACTATATAATTATTTCATAAAATGAAAATAGTGTATAAAATACTAGCATACCAATTGATTTATTTAATTTTCTTTATGTAACTTATAAATTACACAGAAATTTTTTTAAATGTCTGAAAAGTAGGGGTGCCAGGATAGCTCAGTCGGTTGAGTATCTGATCTTTGATCTTGGCTCAGGTCATTACCTCAAGGTCCTGGGATCAAGCCCCATGTGAGGCTTCATTTTCAGCAGGGAGTCTGCTTGAAGATTTTTCTCCCTCTCCCTCTCCCTCTGTCCCTCTGCCTGCTCATGAACACTCTCTCTCTCCCTCTCTCCCCACCTTTTCCTCCCTCTCTCTCAAATACATAAGTAAATCTTTAAAAAAAAATGTCTGAAAAGTAGAAACAGCAAGCTTTAAAGACAGCATGAAGTAGTAAAATATCAGAGAATTCAGTTTTATAAGACCTGGTTTATAGCCTTACTGTAGGTTAAGTAGTCAACTCTTCTGGGTCTCATTTCTGTGTTAGGAAAAGATATAATGCAAAATTAGGTGAAGCTGAGATTAGGTGAAGCAAAATTAGCTGAAGCTCATCTTAGCAATTTAAACTTTTATCAACCTATTTGGTGGTTCTTGTCTTTCTTCTATAAGTGGATTTACTCTAGTCAGTGTTCTTTGGGTTGCAAGAAATAGAGACTCTAACAGTGACAAACTATCCTAGTTTGCTAGGGATAAAGAGGATTCCTAATAAAACCAGGATGATCACTTAAAAATTGGGATAGTTAATCACTCTACTCTGTCCAGATTGTGCCAGAAAAAAGAGTTTATTGGGAGAACATGCTGGCATAGAATGTAGGAAAGCTTAATAAAACCTCAAAGCAACCATCATCACTTAGTTCTATAGCCCAGTTTCCGATCTTCTCTTTGTCTTTCTGTCATGGTGTCTCCTTTTTCCATATACCAACCCCATCCCCCTCTGTCCACTGACTAGCTTCTTTTGTTTAATATTTGTTTCTGTTCCTGCACAACTTTAAACTTTATGAAGATGTAGACTTTGTGATTACATCCTTTCTGTAGAAGTAGGACATGGATTTTTAATTTCAAATGAGCTATAAAGAGGCTGTTTTTTGATTCAAATGGGCCATGGCCAGAGGTGGACAAAGAAGTTAGGTCACGTGTGACTGAATGCTGGGATTTTGGAGAGCAGAGCCAGTGTGTTTGGACTAGCCCTTAGATGGAAACATGAGTAGGGAGTGCTTTAATTCATATCTAGTACACCATTTTCATTACTACTCACTATTGCCTCTATTAGTTCAAGTTTATTCTCTGATGCAAGTTCATGTACAAGTGTGAAATACAAGCATAGCACTTTTGCTCTGTAGCCAAATGCCTTCAAATGATCTCAACATTTCATAGCACAGCCTATTCTTCTAGTAGTTCATTTTGAAGCCTTCCTTGAACATCCAGCCATCTGGTTCCAAACTTCATGATCCGATCTTAGAGGCTTCCAACTGCCATTTTCAAGGAAAAGCATATCACACACATATCACAATTCTCCAGGTTTTTCTACTTCATTCACAAGGCTTATTCCTTTACCAATAAGGTGACTTGTTCGTAGCATTCCGATTTTATAAAGTACAAAGACCTTTTCTCAAATACTTTGGAAAAAAGTACTGTTTGGAAAAAAAAAAGTGTAACATGGCTTTCAACAGTTAAGCTTAAAATCCTACATTCCTCAAATTACCTGTAATTACTCAGAAAAAATATATGATTCATAACATAAATTTCTATGGATCAGTGTAAGAAAAATCATCATAACTGAAACTTCTGAGTTGGTAGCTTTTACTGTATTTGAGCTCTACAATAAAACCAAACAACAAGTTCTATTCCTGCCAGAAAACACTCTCTTTTGCTCTTTCTTTGCATAATGTGATTACTGATCCATTTCTGCTTCTCATCTCAGGGCTTTAATTTGCTTTGACTATTATTTAGATTAATAGAGTAGAATCAAATTTTAGGAAATACTATTTCAATAAGGATTCATTTCTATTACATATAGGAAAATAGCCAGAAAAAGGAAAGCTGTAATTATAACTGATGTATTTTATCCTTTATAATTATCAAAACCAATAACATCTGTCTTCCCAAGAAATGTTTCAGATGCATTTTCAATTTCCATTTGTCAAGAAAATCTCCTTTCAAGAATAAGGCATGCATTAGGCATAAGTGATAATTTACTGGATTTCTACTGCTATTCTAAAATAGCCACCAATAATAGCCTTAATAAAATGTATGACTTACACTCTGGCATCCAGTTAGAATTTATTAAACTAAAAGAACTGAGGTGACTCATTGATTCACAGAAAATGCCCTCTGAAATACTTATTTTATAATCAGCCAGGTACATTCAACCTTCAGACATACACATCATCAATCACTCAAAAGATATAAATAAATAAGAACTATTCATTTATTGGGTGAATATAAACATTCATCTGTAAGTCTGTGATGCAGTTTTGTAAGCTCAAGACCACAATTCATGGACAGCTTAGAAATTTTCCTTAACTACTAAAGGAAAATCTCCTACTGGTTACATCGACTTTGCCATGTATCAATTTTATTCAGGTAAAAATTGGTTTGCTTTGTAATCAATATATGTTTTTCATTTGTCCTTTGCACAACTACCCTAGATAGGCCTTCATCACTCTCAACTAGACTATTTCCCTCCAGAATACTAAAATTCTCTACAGTTTCTTCCCTCCATAATCCACATAGTATATTCTGCCACACCGGTTTTCTTAAAACCCTGATCTTAAAATGGAACTCCTTTACCAATGGCTTCTAATTTTATATCCAAAAAATAATCTTGAAATACTAAAGTTATGAAATCATGAACACCTTAGATGGACATAATCCTCCTTTATTTATAAAGTATTTGCTTTATTTATCCTAGCATACGCTTTCTTTATCCATTCCATAAATATTTATGGGGTATTTACTACGTTTTAGACTTGAGTATAGGCCTAAAGATATAGAGATGAACAGAACAGACTATAGTTGCTTTTTTGGAATTTACATTTGAGAGAGAGAGAAAAAAAATCAAGGAAACAGAAAAAAATAATCAAGCAGTAATAAATGCCTTGAAGAAAGTGAAATAATGATGGCGAATGCGTGCTACCTTTTTTTTTTTAAAGATATTTATTTATTTATTTTAGAGAGAGACTGGGGGGGAAAGGCAGAGGGAGAAAGAGAGAGAGGATCCTCAGCCAGACTCTCCACTGAGTGTGGAGCCTGATGTACAGCTCCATCTCATGATCCTAGTATCAGAACCTGAGTGTAAATCAAGGGTTGGATGCTCAGCTGACTGAACCACCTGGGTGTCCCTGCATGGCTACTTTAGATGTTCAGTGAAGATGCATTAGTTTCCTAGGGCTGTCATAATAAATGGCATATATGTGGTGGCTTAAAACAACATAAATTTATTCTCTTATGCTTCTGGAGTCCAGATACCCAAAATCAAGATGTCATCAGGTTTGTGCCCTCTCCGAGGGTTCTAGCAAGGAATTCTTCCTTGCCTCTACCAAGTTCCAAAAATAAGACATTCCTTGACTTTTGATTGCATAACTTCAATCACTCCCTCAGTTTTCACATAGCCTTCTCATCTTTCCATGTCTTTCTTCTGCATGTCTCTTTGAAAACACTTGTCATTTGTTTTAGGTCCACCTGGGTTATATAGTTCATCTTATCTCAAAATCCTTATATACCTCTGCCAAGACCCTTTTTCAAAATAATTCAAATACACAGTTTCCAAGAGTATGACATGGACCACCATTCAGTTACTATAGAGGATTTCTCTAAAGAAGTAATATTTCAGTTGAAACCTAAATCAAGAAGCTATGTGAGGCTTAGGAAAAGAGATCCCAGGAAGAGAGAAGAGTCAATACAGGGAACCCAAGCAGAGCCAGGTTTAATGTATTTGAGGAAACAAAAGCAAGTCAGCATGGTTGAAGCTTCATGGTGGTGAGAAAAAGTCATACAAAATGAGTTCAGAGTTCTAAGCTGATTGTGGATATCATGATAGATATTTAAAGAGTGCCCTCTTGCATTGTTGGTGGGAATCCAAACTGGTGCAGCCACTCAGGAGAGCAGTTTGGAGGTTCCTCAAAAAATTAAAAATAGAGGGGCACCTGGGTGGCTCAGTGGGTTAAGCCTCTGCCTTCGGCCCAGGTCATGATCTCAGGGTCCTGGAATCGAGCCCCACATCGGGCTTTCTGCTCAGCAGGGAACCTGCTTCCCTGCCCCCGCCCCTTGCCTGCCTCTTTGCCTACTTGTGCTCTCTCTCTCTGTCAAATAAATAAATAAAATATTTTTTAAAAAGACATTAAAAAAAGAAATAAAAATAGAACTACCCTATGAGCCAGCAATTACATTATGATGTATTTACCCAATGTTTACAAAAATACAGATTCAAAGGGGTGCATATATCCTGATATTTATAGCAGCATTATCAACACTAGCCAAAGTAGCCAAACTATGGAAAGAGTCCAAATGTCCATGGACTGATGAATGGATACACACACACACACACACACACACATACATATAATGTACACACACACACATACATATTTAATGGAATATTATTGAGCCTTCAAAAAGAATGAAACCTTGCCATTTGCAACAATGTGGGTAGAGCTGGAGTGTATTATTCTAAGTGAAATAAGTTAGTCAGAGAAAGACTAATAAGTTAGTCAGAGAAAGAGTCACTTATGATTTGTTTCCCTCTCACACATATGTGGAATTTAAGAAAGAAAGCAGATGAAATATGGGAAGGGGGAAAAGATAAAAAGGAGAGAAGGAAACAAACCATAAATGACTCTTAATGACAGAGAACGAACTGAGGGGAGATGGAGGGAGGGGGGTGGGGAATGGGCTAGATGGGTGATGGGTATTGTTGTGATGAGCACTGGGTGTTGTATGTAAGTGATGAATCACTGAATTCTACTCCAGAAACCAATATTGCACTATTTGTTAATAACAACATTTAAATTAAAAAATTATTTAATTAAAAAAATATAGCTCTACACATAAATAAATAAATAGAGTTCCCCTAAATTGCTGCCCCAATTGGGAAGACAACTTTTATGTTTTAGTGAAAAAGAAGTCACTGAAGAATTGCATGCAGTACAATGGTATGATGGAATTTTAGTTTCAAGAATTGTAGTTCCTGTGTGGAGAACAGATTCTAAGGAGCCAGGAGTAAAAGCAAGGAGACAAGTTGGAAAGATGGTTAAGTAAATAATTCAGGTAAGAGACAGATGGGAAAACAGGTAGCTTTAGAAGGGAGAAAAAAATATAGATGCAAGTTATATTTTACAGTTACAGTTCATAGGATTTGCTTGTTGACTGCATACCAGGAAAGTGAGGGTAAGAGACAGATGAAGGATGGCCTGTAGGTTTTTGGTAGATAGTGTTACTATTTCATGAAATGAGAAAGACTGAGAGGAGCATGTTTGCAGTGGCAAAATTAGGGGTTTGATTTTGGCCATTATCCATGTGGAAATGTCAAATAGTTGGCTATAGGAATCTAGCATTAGGCTAAAATGTCAGAGCTGAAAATATAACTCTGGTGGTTATCCTACCTCTCCTTGGACAGTATTGATGATTTCTAAATTTTTAGGAAGTTAGTTGTTGACTTGTAATTAGAGCCATTTTATAAACCATACAAGCTCATTGCTCTCTTTAAAGACTACATGCTCTCTCTACTGTGCTGTCGCCTGATCAATAAGCATAACAAAAAGAGATTTACCTTTCCTTCGCTTTATCCCCCAAACTCAAGGGCTCTGAAAGAGGATTCCAAAAAAGGAATTGAAAAAATTGAAATTATGGCAATATAGTAATCATGATTTATATGGCTTCCCACAGTATGAAACCACTGTGTAGGAAGCTGCACTCATTTAGATATGTAAGTTCTGGAGTATCTTTTAAAAGATTCGTTGCATTCAAATCTAACATATATTTATACCTACATATGTGTGTGTGTGTGTATGCATAAACATATATACATACATATGTAAGACATGACCTAAATATGTGTGTGTGAGTGTTTAAGACAGATAAACAGAGACAGGTGGAAGAAAAGAAGAAACACATCACTGCTTTAACTAAGAATGCTATGGTAATTTTGTGAAGACCTTATACCCACTGACTTAAAGTTGAGAATAAAATTAAGTTTAGTGATTAAACTGTCTAAGTTATCGGATTTGGTCTGGGACCCCTCAGTTTTACTTCTATGTCGGCAACCATGAAGCACAGTTGTCTCCATGATAGGGAAACTGACAACATAAAAACGCACAAAAATCTATGAGGCACCAGCGTGGAGAATACTTTGATATAGAAACAAATAAACCTATGTAACTCACCTGTCCTTGGGGCCATCACTGGAGAGTGGCAATTACAATCTCCACAGCTGTTTATCTCTCTGGGAGACCATGTGATATTTGAGCTTTGAAACAAAATACCTGGGTTTGAATCTGGCTCTACCACTTAGGAATGTGTGACTTTATAAAATTCATATAATTTCTCTGAATCTTTTTTTTTTTTAAAGATTTTATCGAACCATTTGACAGAGAGAGGGTGAGAGAGCACAAGCAGAGAGAACAGCAGAGGCAGAGGGAGATGCAGGCTTCCTGCTGAACAGGAAGCCGGATGTGGGGCTTGATCCCAGGACCCTGAGTTCATGACCTGAGCAGAAGGCAGACTCCCAACTGCTTGAGCTACCCAGGCGCCCCCCCTTTTCTCTGAATCTTAATTTTATTTTCATCTGTAAAATTTTCATAATGTCAATTACCTCATAGGGAGATGGCAAAACGATTCGAAATATATCTTTATAATTTTTTGTCAGTTAACATAAAACCCATTTTTGTCAGTTATCAACATAAAACCCAGAAGTGGATTTTCTCCCTTTTGTAAGTTCTCAGAGAATCTGAGTCCACTGACATCAGTTTTAGGAGAATTGGTTAAAATAAAAACTATGGGGAATGACCCGGGGGAAGGTGTTAGATCACAAAAGGAGATTAAAAACCTCTCCACCCCCCACAGGACAAGATGGGAAGAAAGATATGAATCCTTCGGAAGGGGGGAAAGTACAGACTTTGAAAAGAGAGAGGAAAACTTTAAAATTCCGTGCTGAGGGTGGCTGCTCTCTAGTGAACGGGACACTAAAGATGCAGGGTGTTGCGAAGGGATCAAATACAACCATAGAAGACCGGAGGAAGGTTGTCTGCTTAGAATTCAAAGAACGTCTATCCACAAAATCAGCTTAGCCTTGGTCTGGCTTGTGTATGGATATGAAAAAGTAAGCTAGTCAAAAAAGAAAGGAAGAAAAAAGTAACATGAATGGTTAACTTGATGGACTTCTCTAGATTAATACTTTGGACATCGTCCCTCTGTTTGAGGAAGTTGAGATGGACGCTTTACACTTACCTCAAGTATCCCTGATATGTCCCTGGAGATTTTTTCTACTATAAATATAGACTAGTTGTGAATTTTTCACCAGCTAATTGTGTAGCCTATAATAATATATAATATATATATTATATATATAATATACCCTATATAATGGGCCAAAGGTACTTCAAGAAAAATAAATGGGAAAATGGTACAAATTAAAGACTTGTGGAGGAGTCATTGCCCTGAATCAAGGAATGAGCCAAACAAACAAGAACCTACCTTAGAAGTCTTCTCTTTGGAAGACTACCCAAAGAGGAGTGAGGAAGGTATTTATTCACACAGAGAAAAATAAAGTGTTTGCAGAGGGCATCAAATTTTTTGGCACTCAGAATTTTTATTGGTCCATTGCTCTGTTGTGTAGCATTGTGCCATTAGCTAACTTCAGAGCTAAAGGTGGAAAGAGCTTTGTGTCTACTTAAAATTTTAGCACACCGGCACTCCAAATGCACTAAAGAAGCAGAACCAGTCCTGTCTCGGAGACAGTTCAGTAATCTGAGAAAGGCCGGATGAGGTTCCTAGTGAAACAGTGATCACAGAGGAAGGAGGATGAAGCAGACGATAGCCCCCAGCTATGTTGGTTTGTTTTTCTTATTATTGGTGAATTCACGATGCATATATATTCAAATTGGGAATCAAGCACCTCCTTTCCAGCTACTTCCAAACTCTTATAAAAGAAGTAATGGAAGTAATAAGATTGATTCTTCATTCATTGGCCCAAGATCAAATAAATTGTATTAAATGAACACAGGGTAACAGTCTAATTTTATGAACATTGGGTTATGCCTTTGGTACCAAAAGCTGCAACTTTGATACACCCAAGGCCATGGCTGCTTAAAATGCCTTCATCCTATTCCGTATAAACTTGCATGCCTTCTCCGAGAATGGTTTCTGAAGACTCATTTTCTTCTTCATTCCCTGAATCCCTTTCCTCTGGAGTGAAACAAAGGACACAGATAGTATACATCTCTTTCTGTGGTAGTGTTCAGTGCCCTGATTCATACTTATACTTGGACCCTATATCCCAAAGTAACTTGAAAATCACTGTTCTTCTCATTTTTATTAATTATCCTTTACCTTACCTTTGATTATGGGGAAAGAACCTGAGCTATCAAGTAATTTCTAACCGTGCTGGGATACCATTGCTCTCCTCTACTGAAGAGAGAGGCTATGTGGCTTGAGCTGTTTTCCCCTCTCTAGGGTTCAGTGGACCTTTGGTAGGCGGGCTCTATTTCTCTGTTGGTGTGCTCTGTTGTGATTGTTGCTTTTCTGTGTGGGTACCAATGCAGCAAATTAGAAAGAAGATGGACATTGTCTCTGAGGGGAAACAATGAGTTAATGTTTGAACACGCTGGACTTGAATAGATAAGTAAGGACCAGGTGAGCCCATTACTGTTATCAGTCTTACCTGAGGCTTAGTTGAAAATCTAAAGCCAAATAGCCCTGGGGAGTTAGGTACATTATCTGAACTTGTTCAGTACAGAGAGCTGTAAAACCTTCCCCGGCTCCTAGCTTTTGTCAGGCCCAACCCCAAATAGGGCATGGAGTTTAACGCTGTCTGTGCAACCCACCTCCTCCCTCCAGGTATGATGCTGGGTATACAGGGTTTGGAATGACTCTGCCTTGCTGGAGATCACAGTGTAAAGCAAATAACATTCACCTGGGTGAATGTTATAGCCAGAGATTAAAGGTCCGAAGCCATCAAGGAAAGCAACCTGAGGGGTGACCCGATCCTTCCTTTAGCAAGGGAGAAAAGTTTCTCATATTATTCCCTTCAAACAATGAAGTATATCTCCTTTGTGCTCAGTATCTTTGGAGAAGAATCCTCAACATGCTATGTATGTACCTCATTGTTGATAATGCTTCCAGGTGGAATGCTTTTCTGGTGTCTAATTTAAATCTCCTCTCTTGGGCACCTGGGTGGCTCACAGTGGGTTAAGCCTCTGCCTTCGGCTCAGGTCATGATCTCAGGGTCCTGGAATCGAGCCCCGCATCGGGCTCTCTGCTCAGTGGGGAGCCTGCTTCCTCCTCTCTCTCTGTCTGCCTCTCTGCCTACTTGTTATCTCTCTCTGTCAAATAAATAAATAAAATCGTTAAAAATAAAAAAATAAAAAAAATAAAAAAATAAATCTCCGCTCTAGTAGAGACCTCCTCCCTGCTCTACTCCGTGCAATAAGAAGCCCACTTAAACGGCATTTCTCCGTACATGTTTACATTATTTGAAATAGTCTTTTTTAATCTTCTCTTCTGCAAAATCTGCAAACCCCATTCCTTTAGCTGCTCTTAGTAATATAATATTTCTAAAACTTGTCAGTGGAAGTGTTTCTCTTTATCAGAAGTCTCTATCGAAAGCCAAGTACTGTTTCATTAAAAGTGGATATCACATATTACAGGTGAACACGCCTCTGTAGAAGTAACAGAATGACCACACTCTGTCAAACAAACAATATTCTGGGGAAGATTTGTCATCCGTATGGAGTCAGTATTTCTCTTCTGCTTAGAACCCTGTGAGGGTTCTCTCTTACAGTCCTGCCTTTCAGTGAAATGCAAAACTTCCATATTTGTCTTTTCTTAACCTAATTTTCACACCTTTCAAGAAAGCATTAGTCAACTTTATCTTCAAATCTTGATCTTTACATCCTTCAAATGATACAGATGACTTTTGAGTTCTACGATAATCTCACTACGGTTATTTTTATTATTTAAAACCAAGTTATTTTGGGGCGCCTGGGTGGCTCAGTGGGTTAAGCCTCTGCCTTCGGCTCGGGTCATGATCCCAGAGTCCTGGGATCGAGCCCCGCATCGGGCTCTCTGCTCAGCGGGGAGCCTGCTTCCTCCTCTCTCTCTGCCTGCCTCTCTGCCTACTTGTGACCTCTGTCTGTCAGATAAATAAATAAAATCTTTAAAAAAAAACAAAAAAAAAACAAGTTATTTCAAAATCCATTCTGTAATCTTTAAATACAGGCTAAGAAAAGTGATCTTGTCTGAGAGGGATCATTTTGATTTCTTCCACTAATACTGACAACTTCAGTGATTTGTCTAGGTTACTTAAGTGTGTGTGTGTGTTTCCTAATTCTGCTTGATCTTATAGGAGTCTTTATTTGCTCTCTTAAAATATTGACTCTAAATTTATTTTGAACTGCCTTACATTCATAACACATCCATCAATATTTTGGACCTGCTTCAGTATTTCAGATAAATTCTCTACCCAGACAGACATCAATATTGAGTGAAATGAGGTCTTGTTAAGGCTTCCATTAGGAAGTCTGGTTTTCTTAGGATAACATATTATATGGTAGTAAACATCTTGCTTTTGCTTATGTGGTACTTCTGGGAGCTGAGCAGTCTGCCCTCAGGCAAATGCATCCCAAGCCAAGGAGGGATGCACCCTCATATTCTGCTAATTGATTGAAAGGGCAAATGATCTATAGGAAAAGTTGCATCATTAACTTAATTGAGGGCAAAGCCTAATTAGAGGGGAAATGAAGTAGACAGTGCCAGAGACCCAGCAGGCCTTCATCTGTGATGTCAACAAACAGACCTTGTAACTAGAACCAGACAGAGACTGCAGGCCTTCATTTACATCTTCAGTTTCAATGTGAAAACATTCACTCGAGTGTATGTGTGTATGTGTGTGTGTCTTTCTTTGTGTGTGTTTGGCCAGGAGAAAGGCAAAAATTGACATCGTTAGGTAGAAATCGGTTCCTCCCAGGTGGAGCTGCCTAGTGGGAAATCAATATGTTTTAAACAAGTCAGCTGGGTTGTATGTGTTTGAGAGGGTAATCTGAAACGCATTTGAACTTTAAATTTGGGGAAGGGGTCGAGCCTATTCTCAAGCATGGCCTTAGAGGTAAATCAGTCAACTATAAAGACTCCCCCCCCCCAACTTGAATGTGGGCAGATTACAGTGGGAATTTATTTGGGACCTGATTGTATTACCATAGGAACAGATATGAACTATTTGAACACATTTTGATTGACACCAATTTATCCTATAATAAATAGCCTTCCTGAAATAGGTACAAAATTATAGTCATTAGAGAACTTAAAAGAGACTGATTCCCCTGCAATGTGAGTTGGAGGTGAAGATATCTAGCTTCCTTTGTATTCTATAACTGAACTGTTTTCTAGCAAAACCTGGCAACTTGGGAATCTTAGAATCAGAAGCTGCTGTATCATAAATAGCAATATTAAATTTTAGAGGCTTCTTAAGTGTTTTAAATTTAGGGTTCAAATCTGAAGATGGTGGTGGTGATGATGGTCAGAACATGTGCTTTTTATTCTTCCAGAGAACTTTCTATGTCCAATTTGCCATTGAGTGCACTTATCTTTGACTGCAGCAATACAAATAAAATCTTTCACAAGGACAGCTACTTAAAAGAAATAAAGAATGCAGGCAGACATATTGTGGCTACAGCACTGGTTGTTGAAATACATAGGTTATTATTTCTCAATTCAGCTATGGTTCTTGACTGTAAAAATTGGACCCCATTTATTATTTCTCATGCATAGACAGATTTCTATATTTAAATATGAAAATTAATAGTGATGTTAATAATTAGAAAGGATGGCTAATAAAAGAGTTCAGCTAAGAAAAAGTCACACATTCATTCACTAAAACTTTATTTAGCTGAGCATACCAACCAGATAAGTAATAAAACCAGACCTTTGTATATGTATTAAAAAAAAATCTTAATGACATTGCACAGGACACTAGTAATGATTTGCACATAAGAACTTAAGATTGTGTCGATACATTGTCTTAGAAATCTAAATTGATAATGGTATTTTCAGACTTGGTTAGGAAATTCTCTTTTTCTTCCACCATTTATTTTTCTGAGTACTTATACTTTGCTTTTCAAGACTGGTTCATGCACAAACTGCTGAAGATTTTCAAATTGTCAAAAGTGTATCAACAGAAAGAACTAATCACAGACAAGATTTGATCTTATTGCTCATGTGGTCATAAAGAATCTAGTTATAGCTACTAATCACCAGTAGAAGCATGCATGCTTTATCTTCCACAGTCTTTTCCTTATAATGCTAAAATCACAAATTTCATCCAAAAAATAACAAAGGAATCAGTGATCTATGTTTTGATGATTTCTTTCAAACATAGAACTAGACTCAACAATTAAATGTTGCATTTTGTTGAAACACAGAGATAATCTCCTTTTCCTCTCAGATTGCATTTACTGAGATTGTTGTCAGGTAACACATCAGGTAATTTTTGAAATAATAATAACAGCATATTCATTTTCTTAAATTGAAATCCAAGAAGATCTTGGTTTGTTATGTTTAGTAGTAATGTTTTTGCTCTAAATTCATAAAAATGATGATAGACTTTTAGCATTTTTCTCATCATGTCTTTAAGAGAAAATGTGGATCTGGGATAATAATTCAGACCTCTGCCTGAGTACTGGATTAATTAATTTAGGTTCCATATCATACTGCATTTGCTTCTGGAGAAACATTACTGAGGGCTTTTGCTACCTAAAGGGCACTGGAGAGGAATGGGAAAGTCTCCTTGTGGCTTAGGTTCTACTGCCCGAGCTAGTAACAAACACTGGCTGGAATTGGGCAATGAAGAATACACAACGTAGACCTTTCAAATCACAGGACTCAAATTCCTCCCTGAGTATTGGATTTCACTATTAGAGAATCCAAATGCCATCACCAACCAGCACTGCATAGAAGACCATAGCTTAAATTTTGAAAAATTCATGTAATAATCCTAGTAATTTGTCTACATAGTGTCAAAAGTCAAAATCTGTATGATTAATATTTTTATTTTCTTCAAAATGCTTAATATTAAGTCATCATAATGTTCATCCTCATATTGGGTCCCCAATCTTGTATTTCAGGGCAAGAGTTGGCAATTCTTTTTATTAGGAAGAACTGAATTTGAATCTAAATGGTATTTATCACTCACTAGTCATGTGTTCTTGAGATACCTCTGAAACTTTTAAAATTTTCATGTATGAAATTGGAATAATAACATGTATTGTATTATATAATTGTAAAAGTTCATGAAAGTTAAATGAGACAGGGGTGGGGTCAACGTTTTATTCTATTTTTTTCTTTTTTTTTTAAATTATGTTATGTTAGTCACCATACAGTGCATCATTAGTTTTTGATGTAGTGTTCCATGATTCATTGTTTGTGTATAACACCCAGTGTTCCATGCAATCCCTGCCCTCCTTAATACTCATCACCCAGCTCACCCATCCCCCCAACCCCTCCCCTCTAAAACCCTCTATTTGTTTCCCAGAGTCCATAGTCTCTCATGGCTCATCTCAACGTTTTGTTCTAAGCACCACTAGTCCATCAGAAGGCACAACCTTTGTTTCCACTTCACAATGAAATGACTCCAAGTAAGTAGAACAGAGAATAAACTGATAACAGTAAAGGGAAGATGGAAAGAGGGCGTAGTCAAGAGCAAACAAGAGATTTCAACAAATCCCGGAAAGATAGGAGCAATGGACAGCTGCTGACCAAAGAAAAAAAAGGGGAGGAATCCGCATTCCAGAGTGACCTGTGAGGAAGCTTGGTGGGAGCCGGTCTTCTGGGCAGCAGCACTGTGAGCTCAGAGTTGATAGCATGGAGAGCAGGAGGGAGGAATGGAGCTAAAACAGGAGGATTAGAAGAACTTCTGCCTACAGTTTGCTCCACCTTACCAACCCTAGTCCTCAGCCCTCCTGCAGGCAGAAAGACTGGAATTTGCAGCCTAGCATTTACCTCCAGGCAGAACAATGAAAGACTTTATGAGAACAGGGGGAGTTGGGGTGGAGTTCACAAACTTCCCATTTGAAGCTAAGACTTCCGTTATGGATAAGGAAGATCAAACACCCCTCACCCTAGCCTTTGAAGGCCCAGCTGGCCTCTGGATTTCTTCCTGCACACAGCACCACACTGTAGCAAGATGAAGTCTGTCACCAGAGCTGGAGAAGCTCATTTTCATTCTGAGTAGCTTTCCTATTTGGGGGAGAATTGTGGAAACTCACCTATCTATAGCACAGCTACCTAGATCTCCACTGGTCACCTATAATAATCCAGACCTTCATTTTTTTTCAGTAAAAACAGAAAAACATGGATCACTAGGCCAACATAGAGAACAAATAATTACAACTATGATGTATTAGTATTTATTATATGATAGATACCAGCCCATGTCTTTATATTTTTTACTAATTTAATTCTTTTAGAATTAAAATTTCTGTTAGATAGGTACTATAATTACTGTTTTACAGTTGAGGAAACTAAGTCACATTAGAAACATAATCACTGTCCAAAGCCACATAGTTAATAAACAATGGAGCTGAGATTGAAAGCCAGAAGTCTAACTCCCAGAGGCCACATTCTTAAAAGTTGTAATGCACTATCTAGCTTTCTTTTTAAGTTTGTTTTAAAAGTTTTTTTAGAGAATAGAAAAAAGGCTTGTCTTGAATATTATGCTCAGAGATTTGAGTGCTTATTTCATGAACACAGAAATAGCCAGAGAAAAAAAGAAAGTTAAAGAGAGTTCTTAGAAACTAAAAAATATGATTGCCAAACTTTAAACAAACAAAAAAAATCAACGAGTGAAAGCTAAAATCAAGAAAATCTTATATAATATAAAGCAACACTGAAATAAATGAAATAAAACATTAAAAGTAAACATGAGCAACATAGAGAACCATTCCAGGAAATGTAAAACTTAGTTAATAGTCATTCCAAAAAGATAAAAAATAGAAAATTGATGGCACAGAATTACATAAGGTATATTAGAACAAGTTTCCAGGTATTAACTATTTTAACTTTAGGTTGAAAAAGCCCATTGTGTTTCCAGGAAGATTAAAGAAAAAAAAAAAGACTTTTATCTAAAATACATTTTTGTGAAATTTTCAGCACATCAAGTTAAAGAGGATTTTTGAAAAATTCTGGACAGAAGGGAAAAACATTTGTTTATAACAGAAGAAGGACCATCACACTACAGACTAAGAGATTTTTCATCACCTATACTGGGTACTAATAATTCTCTGGAGCAAACCCTTTCAGGTGTTAGGGGGAAATTTTCTTGAGATCAGAAAGCAGTATCAACTCTATATCAGGGATGGGGGCAAAAGGAAGATATTTTCACACTAAAACTGATGAAACAAGATATAGTGGTATAAGCATATTATTTATATCTATGTATGTAACCACCAGAAAAAACTAAAAATATCAGTAGTTGAAAGTGTACATTCTGAGAGGTGAGTATGGGGATACATGAGTCAAGAGACAATTTTATTGCATGCCATTTTGTACTCTAATTTTTTAAAATCATCTTCAACTATTTATTTTATATGCTTTATTAAAATTGAAAATTGTATGAAAATCATCTAGTCAATTCTTAGTATAGAGAGCCATTACCTGTTGGCGACCCATGCTATAAACTAAGGTACCATTTACAAACCCTAGGTCTATCACATATTTGCTGTGTGAACTTGAGTGAATTATTTAATTTTTCTCTACCTCAGTTGTGCCTTTTATAAAATTGGAAAAAAGCAGTGGCCAGTGTACTTATACATGCACTTAGAATGCTTTCACCATTCAGTAAATTTTAACAATTATTAATACCATCTAAATTTCCTATGTACCAAACTGACTCTGTTTTTTATGGTTTTACAGAAATTTTACATTGGCCCATTGCTTCAAAACTGGATTTAGAAAGATGCTTTTTTAGTTATGCAGTGGGGTTCTAAACCAAATCAGAGAAATAAATTTTTAAATGTCAAACATTACCTGCCTGTAATTTAAACAAATTAATGCCATTTAATTTAAAATCTGGTTTTATCCTATTTAAAAATTTATATCCATACTAACATTGAGATTTCATATATTTTATATTAATAGAATGTAGTCATGAAACATTTTTTGAGTCTCAAAAATTTTGAATCTTACCATGTTTGCTTTATAATTTTCCTAAAGTTTGTCCTATAGGATATGACTTTCATACATAAGGGTTGGCACACTGTTGTTTTTAAAATGTGTTCATTGGTACTTATCAACCTTGGAAGAAAGTGTCATCATGAGAAACATTTAATTTGTGTCTACAGTATCACTGCTCCAAGGATGATGATTTAAATAATAAGGCAGAAGATGTTCAGGACCTGAAAGAGTTACAAACCATTAGTCTTCATTAAAGTACCAGCAAACTGAAGTTTCCATTTGAAATGTGATTCTAAAAAATTATCAAGATTTTACCAAAAATATATCGTTTTTCAGAAGTGACCACATACAAGCTACAATATCTTAGTGAAATATTGCTCATCGAGTTTGTTTGTATGAGGATTTGCTGTATGTATTAGTTTTCTATTTCTGCTATAACAAATTACCACAAACTTAATGTTTTAAAGTGTTTTAAACAACACTTAGTGTTTTAAAACAACACGAACTTATTATTTCATAGTTCTGGAGGTCAGAAATCTGCAGCGCATGTCACTGGACCAAAACCAAAGTGTTTGCAGGGCTGCATTCCTCTAGAGAGCGTGGGAGAAAGGGGTCTGTTTCCTTATTTTTCCAGCTTCAAGAGGCCATATACATTCCTTGACATGTGGCCCCTCTCTCTATCTGCAAAGTCCATCACATCTCTTCTCTGACTCTCATCCTCCCATCTCCCTCTTTTAAGGACTTTTTTGACAACATTGGGCCCAACCAGTAATCCAGGAATCCATCCCCATCTCAAGATTCTGAATTTAATCACATCTGCAAAATCCCTTTCATTGACAGCTTCCAGGGATTAGGATATGGGTATCTTTGGGAGACTGTTATTCTGTCTAGTGCACTGAAGTATGAAATCAATCTCAATAATAGTAATCTAAAGGCAGCAATCATCTTGAAAGAAACCAACAAATGTCGTCAAAATGAATAAATAAATGATACACATTAGAACCAACCCTATTCTATGACTAACACCAAGAAGAGAAAACATTACTTGACATATTAACTATTATATTTGATTGACATGGTGACTCAGGAGTTCATATTTTTAAAAAATACTTTACCTTCATGGATGCAGTGTATTAATGAATATGTGGGTGGTAAGAAGAGGATGGGGAAGTTAGGGAGGGAGGGAGTAAAGCGTGACTCATTTATCATTTTATATCTAGATGACTCATGAAAGTTATAAAGTGGAAAATGTGTTATCCACTAAAATAATTACTCAATGTTATCCAAAGTAAAGGTCAAGAAATTAGACTTTTAATGACATATGGTAGGAAGAAGAGCTTTGGATCTAAGACCTGTCTCTTATACATGACCTTGAACAAATATCCCAACCTCTCTAAGCTTTGTATCCATTTCTATAAAATGGGGCAGTAATACCTGTCAGGTAGATAGGATTAAGGGTCTAATATAGTCCTCTCAATATCAGGATGAACAGTGAGTTATTATCTCCTCAGTCTCTACCAATACATTAATCCCCAATATATTATATAACCATCTAAGTTTATATCATATGAATTATCTGTCTTCAGATAAACTACATCAGACTACTCTCATTTAGGAGTCACTAAGCTGAAGAGCTATCTATTATTTTTGATGGTTTTATTGAGTCTCAGCAGACATTTGTGAGATTAATTCTAACCAGTCATCCAGAATTAATGTAAAAGCCTCCTGTCTTGATTCAGACACGTATATAACTTTATTATATTTCTGTTTTGTACTGGTTGCATCAAAATTTAGGGCTTAGTGATTTTAAGTAGCTGAATGACATGATGTTTTCTCTGGTGAAATACTGTCCACCATCATTTCTAGGACTCCCTCCAATTCTCAAACTCACATTAATACTTCAATATAATATAATACATACTCTGTCTAATGTATGAAGTACACAATCTTTATGTTTTTATCTCTTAAAAGTTTGCAGGCATATGAGCATTATCTTTTCTACATTCTATAATTGAACATTGCTTTCCCTCTACCCTTGGATCTAAACCAGATATTCAGGAAAAATATAGCCACATGAAATGATAGAATCTCAACATTATAAGACCCCTTGGCAGTCATTTAGTACAATCTCTTAACAATGTTTAGATTTTCCAGGGGCTGATGGTACAAATATCCATTTTTTAATGAAACATGTGATAATTAAGTCTTATTGAAGACAAAACCTTCTGACATTGTCATCTAACACATAGAAAGCTGTGTGGTATTTTAGAACTTCTCAAGTCATACCCAACATATGGCACACTACCTACATACATACTTCAGAGCTAATTGTAATTTGAAATAATGAAAAAACAGATTCGCAAATAAGGTTTGCAAATCTCTCATGAAATCTGAAATGGCTCCCCATTTCATAAACCTGAGTCCTGGAAAGCAGCCGTGAAGTTTAGTAAATCATCCTTAATTAGAAGATTGCTTGCCCAGACCCAAGGAAAACTGACAAATTATCAAGTCTGAAGGATTTTTTTTTACCATTGCATCTTGAAATGCAGATATAGATAATTTTTGTTTGGATATTATATATTAATATATAAATATAAATACAATATATATTTAATTTTTTTATCTATTGATAATCACATTCTGTTAGTCCAATGACATTAATATACCTTCTGCTCAGAAGACAATTAATTTAAATATTAAGGTGGGTTTTTCAGTATTTGTTTTAAAGATTTTATTTTTAAGTAATCTCTACACCCAATGTGGGGCTTGAACCCACAATCCTGAGATCAAGAGTCACTTGCTTTACTGACTGACCTAGTCAGATGCCCCATATTTTTCAATATTGAAAAAATAATTAAGACACTGCAATTTTTTTTTATCAAGGATTAATTAAAATGTATTTAAAGAGGAAAATAATCTGAGAAGTTTTAAAGAAATTAAGAAACACATTAGTTTTTCCAAAGAATGGTCTGAGCACTGTCAGGGTCAGGTGGCCAAATGCTTGTTAAAAATGTACCTGCCAGGGGCACCTGGATGGCTTAGTGGGTTAGGCCTCTGCCTTTGGCTCAGGTCATGAACTCACAGTCCTGGGATGGAGCCCCGCATCAGGCTGTCTGCTTCCTCCTCTCTCTCTGCCTACTTGTGATCTTTCTTTCTCTGTCAAATAAATAAGTAAAATCTAAAAAAAAAAAAAAAAAAAGTACCTGCCATACTTGCTAAGTCAGATTGGGGGTGGATATCAGGAACTGCTGCTTTAGTGAGTGTGATTCACAAGCACACTATAGTTTGCAAACTATACATTCAACCACAAATATTTGTCAAGTACCTACTACGTACCAGGCAACATCCTAGATGGGATTAGCAAACAACCACCTGAAGACCAAATCCAGCCTGCCACCTATTTTATATGGTTTATGAACCAAAAATAGATGTTATCTTTTTATTTATTTATTTATTTATTTATTTATTTATTTATTTTTAAGATTTTATTTATTTATTTGACAGAGAGATAGAGAGCACAAGTAAGCGGAGCCGCAGGCAGAGGAAGAGAAAGAAGCAGGCTCTTTGCTGAGGAGGGAGCCCGATGCGGGGCTCGATCCAGGACCCTGGAATCATGACCTGAGCCAAAGGCAGCCACTTAACCAACTGAGCCACCCGGATGCCCAGGTTTTATCTTTTTAAAGTGGTTTAAAAAATCAAAAATTTTCAGACATAAAAATTACATGAAAGTGAAATTTTAGGGTCTACAAATGAAGATTTTTTTGGCACGCAGATAGGCTCATTAATTTCTATACTGTGGGGAAGGGGGCACCTGGCTTGCTCAGTGTGTTGAGCGTGTGACTTTATCTCAGGTTGGTCGTTTAAGCCCCACATTGGACATAGAGATAACCTAAGGAAAAAAAAAAATCTTTTTAAAAAAGGATAAAAAAGTCAATATTGCCTGGGTGTGTTCATGCTACAAAGGCAAAGTGGGTAGTTGTGACAATCTAGGACATACTCTTTCACTTCACACTGCTGCTAAGCATGGTACACATAGCAGTGACATAGTTATAACTCAACAGCATTGCAAGTGTCATACATATCCCAGTACTGAGGCATTTTATTTGATTTTTATTACCAACATAAATCCATCATGTCAAAACAAGAAAACAAAAGAAAAGTGGACTTTGAGTATCGTACATTTAAGGCACAGTTGAGTGTGGATTATTTTGTTATGAAATTAAATGGCAAAGCTCTGTTTTGTTATTCAAAGACAATATAGCTATACTAAAAGATAGTATGCTTCAACATTACTAGGCAAAGTACTAATTATAATATTTTCAGCTTGCAGGAGAGTAGAAGGCAGGAAAATTAGAAAAGTTAAAACAAAATACCCTATCTTAGCAGAAGTTTTTCACAAAATGAAGTGTTACAATGAGTTGCAACCAAAAACATTGTATCTGTTAGCCATACAAGAAAATGTATTTATTGAGGGTGATGTAATTAAACTGACTTTGATATAACATGTCTGGAGAAAACAAGCTTGTTTAAGAATAGTAACCTATGGGGCACCTAGGTGGCTCAGTGGGTTAAGCCTCTGCCTTCGGCTTGGGTCACAGTCCAAGCGTCCTGGGATTGAGCCCCGCATCGGGTGCTCTGCTCAGTGGGGAGCCTGCTTCCCCCTCTCTCTCTTTGCCTGCGTCTCTGCCTACTTGGGATCTCTGTCTGTCAAATAAATAAATAAAAATCTTAAAAAAAAAAAAAAGAATAGTAACCTATTGGTGAGAATGCTTAGTCAAAAAATCGAGACTATTAAGGGCAGCATCAATAACTGAATAATACACAAAGCAAGTGATTTTGAATAATTTTACTTGGCTTTTGATGAATTGACAGATGTTAAAAATGTCGCTCAGCTGTTTTTTATTTGAGGAGGCAATGCTTAGTTTGAAGTGGCTAAGGAATTAGCCTCTATGAAGAGTTAGCATATAACAACTATAAGCAAAAATATTTTCAAAGATGTTGAAAAAACACAAATTCAGTACAATCTCAATTGGAATCTGCTAAGATGTGTTAAAAGTCATAGTGGTAAAAATGTGCATGGAGCAGAAAATGATTTAGTTTAAAAATGTGGGAAGTCTGGGCGCCTGGGTGGCTCAGTGGGTTAAGCCTCTGCCTTCCGCTCGGGTCATGATCTCAGGCTCCTGGGATCGAGGCCCGCATCGGGCTCTCTGCTCAGCGTGGAGCCTGCTTTCTCCTCTCTCTCTCTGCCTGCCTCTCTGCATACTTGTGATCTCTCTCTCTGTTTCAAATAAATAAAATCTTTAAAAAAAAAAAATGTGGGAAGTCTGTGAAAATGTAAAATGTTTAAAGCCTATGTTTATTCATTGTATTATTTCATCAGCAGAGCTTTGCAGAAAATTAATCTACCATAAGCTTCTAAACCAGTAGTGTCAACAGCAAACTTCCTTCACTCTTGTGGGCTAACCATCATCATCAGTTCCATTAATTTTTGTCATAAATAGGAGAGGAATATTCTGACTTGGCCTGTCACACAGAAATCTGATGGTATAGCAGTGAGAAAGTTTTATTGTGATTTTTTTTTTAAGCTCAGGATCAAGATTTTTAAATTTTTATGAATGAGAATTATCTTCAACCACTATTTTCAAACACTGAATGGCCTTGGAAGTTAGTTTTTGCTGTGGACTGGATGTTGTTTCTTTATGAATTCAACCTACAATTACAAGGTCAAACAATACTGTCTGAGAAACTTGGACTGCAATAAAGTCATTTTGATAAAAATGAATCACAAATAATGTCAAGCTGCTCTAGTCACTTCCCTTTCCAGCAAAGGTTAAAGTGAGGAGCAAGATCTCCCTTCCTACACAAATGTGTAGTAGATATATCTTCTGAGCTCCAGTGACATGTTTCAAATGTGATTTAAGTGTGAGGAAATTTCCATATTTCAAAAACCCATTGAAATGTATAATGGAGGAGCTCCCAACATTCAAGTGGAAGTTAATAATCAGCAATGTAATCACATGCTAAAATGAAAATATCAAGAGAAGAATCTAATGGAATGCTCCAAATGCCCTCCAAATGATGAATAAGTCAATTAAAGTCAGACACTAATGGTTACCTTCTGTCTGAAAGGACATTTTTAAAGGAGAAATATAGAAAGTCCCATACAGATTTTACAAATCGGCATTAGCAAATAAACATTTGCAATCGATTTTGATGATAGAGAACTAATTTTGAACCCTATATGAAATGCTATCACCTCCCCCCCAAATTATATTCTTATTAGCAGATCTATATTATAAAAATTATACTTTGTTGTTATTATTATTTAAAATTTTATCAATGTAAAATTTATAGAAAATTTTACTCTCTTACATAATATTCTTGATTTTTCTCTCTTTGCCCACAAAGCCTAAAATATTTACTATCTGCCCTTTACCAAAATTTTTCTAAACTCTTCTCTGAATCCCCACTGACTATAATCTCTTTGGGGGAAAGGACTGGGTCCTACAGTTTTGCTGCTTCTTCCTCAGTGACCAAAACAATTGTTGCCACTTAATGGATGATAATGATATCTGTAACTAGACAGGGCTTTGCAATGTGTTGAAAAAGGACTCTTTTGATTGTTACAATGATGATAATTATTATGATTTTGATGTAATATTAGGTAGGAATTGCTCTCTTTCATATGTTTTTGGGCAGATAAATTCAAGGTAGATAAATCATTAATCAAAGCAATTGCAAGCAGTTTCTAACAAATTAATTCTGTCAACTTCTCCACATAGAATTAGTAGATACAAGGGATATATGGATGATAGGCAGAATCTGACTTAGTTTGTTTTATACAAAGGGAAATGATTTCCATCAAACATAACTCAAATGTTGCATTTTAAAGGAGCTTATTTTATGGTGTATGTTTATATTTCGAGAGGAAAATTCTATTTTAAAAATCAAGTAACCAAATCACAGTGCTAAGAATAATGCTATTCCCATACATTAAATTTACATAATTGAGCATGCACACTGAGGATATTTGCATATTGTCCCCTTTTTCCCTCTATCTTAAACATATCAATCTATTTCATAACTGATTCTTTATCCATCCCTACTTCCATTGCCTTTTATTTTTCTCATTTTTCTCCTGACTTGGTCTCTGAATCACTTGAATGTACTCAAAAAATATTTATTAAATGTCCAATGACCAAACCTGAACTGGTCCCTGTTGGAAACCCAGTTACCAGGTTGGTCCCACTCACTCAACTCTTTCCTATCCATCTACCGTTCTCAAAATGATCTCTCTCAAATTCAAAACAGATCTTGTCACTCCCTGGCATAGTGATCTTTCTTTCAGTTTAAAACCCCGAATCCTTAACATGATATGTAAGACCTTTCATAACATGACCCATGTCATGTTATGAAATTCCAACCACTTCCTGTATTGATTTCCCTTGTACCTGTTCTCAGTATTCCCAGAGCATCAGGATTTCATTTTTCCTTTAAAATGCAAAAGCAAAAATGCTTTTGCTCATGCGCCTCACTCTGTTTACATTCTGGCCCGCTCTTTTCTCATTCATTTTCTACGTAGTTCTTTATTTTTAAAGGTCTTGTCCTCTGAATATATTTCCCTCACTCCATGCTCCTTGCACCCAAGTTATGCGCTTGCCCATAGCTCCTATCATGCTAATGCATAAATATGTGTTCATTCGTCTGGCTCACCTACCCAGCTTGAGCTCCTTGAGTGCTCCAGTCATCCCTCCATCCATCCATTTACGTGTTGTGTTCTCATACCTATTATAATGTCTGGAATATAATCTGCTCTCAAGTATGTATCATTTGATTTGAAGCCAAGCCATTGTAGGAAGTAAGGCCCGGGCTTAACGGAGCAAAAAAAAGTAACTAATATTTACCAAGCGCCTTTTATAATTAAAAAAAAAAAAATCTTTTGTGTTTTATCCTCAACAGCAGCACTCTTAGGTGGGTATCTTTTCTCCCTTTTCACAAATGAAAGAACTGGGATTAAATTATGGACTCAAAGTCATATAGCAAAGAGGGGTTTTAGCCAGGTTCCAAGCCAGGTCTGTCAATTACACTTCCTTGCTCTACAAATCCACCTACTGGGCAATAGACTTTGACAAATATGTTACTTTCCCCTTGGTTTCTAATTTGCTAAATCTAGATAATCTCATGAACTAACTCCTACCATGATGTTAATGACTTCATATGCTGGCACTCATTATCACTTCCCAGAGAAAATATTTTAACCTCAAGGAAATATTCTACAGATGCTATTTTCAGCTTAACTGCGGAGATATCTGGGGGCTCATGATCTTTCCAAGTTTCAAGGAATCAGGGAAGTTGCCTGGTTCAATTAGTGGAATTTAGATATGTGACTTTACATGAAAATTAACACTAAGAGCATATATTGGCACTGTTACTTATAAAAAGTAATAAATATAATATACAACACTCAGGTATAGTGTATAATCCGCACAGCTGGCCCCAAAGACAGAATAAAGAAATTACCAGATCCTCAGACTTGTTTACTAAAATCCCAGGGAAACTTACATAAATATATTTTTTTAAAAAACTATCAATAGCTGCCATTTGTAGTATTAATACCTACTTTTCGTTCTTTTACTGGGGACTATGTGCTAGGTAAGGTGACAGGCATTTATTTTTTACACAAACCTTTAAGGGAGGTACTATTAAACAAATTACCTTAACACTCATATAGGCAGGTTTGCGTGTTAAAATGTTTTAAAATTTATCTAAGAATGACTCTCATATAGGGTTATATAAATAAGAAAATGTCAAGTTTCAAAGTCAATGCCCAAGTTCTTTCCACCATTCCATGATCTAGGGTCCTAGACTTCTTGGAAAATAATCCACCATCCAACTCAAAACATGCTCAACACAAGCATCAGAGCAGGGCCTTTGCAGGACTAGAAGAGGAATAGGAACAAAGTGGGGGTGGGGCGGTGAGTGTGAGCATGGGAGGGTGTGTGGAGAGGTAGAGGGATGCATGCACAAGAAAAGAGCTCCGGAAGTAAGGGAGTGTGATGGGGCACTGAGGGGATACAGTTTTACCTCTGTTTATCCAAACCTCCTTCTGACCCCTATTCTGAGCAGGAAGGAGACACTCACATGCCCTCAGAAGGTCAGAGCTATTTGCTGCTGTGGAATGTAGCCAGGATTCTCAATACCCATCTCCACTTTTTATAAGAGGGAAATAAGGTGTGAAGGAGACACTTGGGCCATAGTAGACCATTTTTCACAGACCATTTCAGAGAGGAGATGTGTCCTCAGAAAACATCCCTTTATGGGTTTCTAATACAACAGAATTAATATATTTTATTGAAGAAATGAAAGATTTGTTGACACCCACCACCAACGCAAATCAAAGATGTGTAGTTCTAGATCACATTTTCTTTTCGTTGTGCTGCTCTGCCTTTAATTATTATTATTATTTTTTAATACTAAATGAACAGTGCCTTTTGAAAAAAAGCAAACACTACCAGGTTATATTAGGCAAATAGTGACAATGGCCTTCTTATGTCCTTCTTTTTTGTGTCCTTAGGAATGGCCTGTTCATGAGCTGGTACCTAACTCTCCAGATTTCTTCTGTGTATACAAACACTTATACAGGGTTTTGTGTTTTTTTTAAATGACATTTTCTATACATATTATTTGCTACTTAACTCTTTTCATTCAAAAGTGATCATGGACATCTTTTTACACATTATAGACCAATCTCCCCCCATCTTTCTCTTTTCTTTTCTTTCCTTTTCTTTCCTCTTTTCTTTTCTTTTCTTTCTTTTCCATTTTCTTTCCTCCCTGCCTCCCTCCCTCCCACTCTTCCCCCCACCTTCTTCTTCTTCTTAATGGCTATATAGTATCCCATTGTTTGGCTATGGTATAATTTATTTAACCTGTGCCTGTTTTTGGTTACCTGTAGTACTTTATAATTAAATAGAAAAATATCTGGACAGAACATATGTCCCTCTGGATAAACTTTTCTAAGATAATTTCAGGGACAAAGGGTATTTGCAATGAAAATAGATTCTTAAAGTGTTTATCATCATCTAAATGAATGTTAGAAAAAGATCTATGAGAAAATATTAAAAGCTGGCAAGGAGTACTCCTGTAATTCTTGCAGATATGATTTTGATAACCATTTTTAAAGAGAGTGATTAACAGGGGCGCCTGGGTGGCTCAGTGGGTTAAGCCGCTGCCTTCCGCTCAGGTCATGATCTCGGAGTCCTGGGATCGAGCCCGCATCGGGCTCTCTGCTCAGCAGGGAGCCTGCTTCCTCCTCTCTCTCTGCCTGCCTCTCTGCCTGCTTGTGATCTCTCTGTCAAATAAATAAATAAAATCTTTAAAAAAAAAAAAAAAAGAGAGTGATTAACAAAGATGTGCATGCAACCATAAAAAACTGAGGGGTAAATGGAGTAAATAACCTGGAAATCAGCCTCTGTAATCATTCTAAGTTTTCTTTCTCATAACCTATTTTACTCTTAAAAATCTACAGTCTCCATAAATCTTTAATATTTGATTTCTAAATCTGAGACTAGCTTTTAAATATAGTGGTTAGGGATGCCTGGATGGCTCAGTGGGTTAAAGCCTCTGCCTTTGGCTCAGGTCATGATCCCAGGGTCCTGGGATGGAGCCCTGCATTGGGCTCTCTGCTCAGCGGGGAGCCTGCTTCCCCCTCTCTCTCTCTGCCTGCCTCTCTGCCTACTTGTGATCTCTGCCTGTGAAGTAAGTAAATAAAATCTTTAATAAATAAATAAACAAATAAATAAATAAAGTGGTTAAATTTGTAGCACCACAAATCAAGAATACTACATTTGTATCTTGGAGATTTAGAATAGTACAAACTACAAGAAAGAAAAAAAAAAGGACAAGCTATATTTGCGAAAACTTCTTTTAAGTCGTTCACAATACTTGTATTAATTTTATCTGAAGGAGAATTTGTATTTAAGGTATAATCAAATTTGCTTATAATCCCCATCACATCAAACATTCTAGAAAATGTTTAGTTGGGTTTCTGCTGAAAGTATTTCATTTTTATTCTAACTACTATAATTTTTCATTTTACTTTAGCTGTGACAGTTTGCACATTACACTTATTTATGAGTATATCCTTGCTAAAATGTAAATTATTTTAATGATTGCTTTATCTTATTTATTTTTACCGCTCCCCATTTCAAGCACCAACCTATATCAAGTCATCAAAAATGGGTTTCATATATCTTTTTGGAGCAAGAACTGTAGAAATTGTGTATGATGAAAGGTTTTAACTACTGCTAAAGAGGAAAAGAAATGGCGTGGTTTATTTTTAAAGTGTGCACTCACACACACACACAAAGTAGTAGAGTTGAAAGGAGAGAAAAAAGAGTAAAAGTTCATTGGAACCCTGTGATTTATAGGAAAAGGCTCAGCGAGCTCACATAAAAACCAAAGGGGGGAAGTGGTCGGACATTGGGTCAAATCTCCATTCAATGTTGTGTAATAAAAGGCTGACTGTAGCCTTTCAGCCTTGCTTCTAGTCATAGACAATGGCAATTGCAGAGCAAGACTAATAACAGGATTTAGCATAAATCCACCACAGGAAGTGAACAGTTGTACTGGCAAATAATTAGCCAGGAAACATTTTATAGCAGCATCAGGATGCGTCCGTGAGCTTTCAGACTCTCAATGCATTTGTGATCATGAAAACATAATTAGTTCTCGGTGATTGTAATTTTTGTGTGTGTTTGTTGAAGGATAGTTTTTCCCCCCTCCTTTCTTTTCACAAGCAGGCCTTATTTTTCCTGTCCTAATTTAGCAGCCCCAGCGAGGGTTTTGAAGTCTCAAGGGAGGGGTTTAGAATGTTCTCTTTTTTTCTCCTGCTGATGCTTTTTTATTGCAAGGTGGATGGTGTTTATTTTGCACAGCTAACAAGTGAGTTCAAAGCAACACGTTGCTCTTGAACTCCTGCCAGATTTCCAAAGCTGAAAGCCCCCCTGCCTGGTAGAGCCGACCTGTACTATCAAAGCCTGACTAATTTGCAAAGGAATGTCAAAATGACTGGTACACCGCATTTTCCACCACCCGCTTCATTTGACACTTAAAGGAAAGCTAAGTGGGAGTGTAAAAGGAAGGAAATTCATTCAAGGCAGCACACCCTATAATGTGAATTAATTTCACAAGAAAAATGGGAGCTCTCTGCTGAGTACTTCCCGTTTTCATGTTCTTCGCTCTTTCTTTTAGCTACTGTTTTTGTAAGGGCTGCTAATAAACATTATGTTTCTGTTCTCACATCATCCATATTAAGAGTAAATGCTGTCATTAGACTTGGCTCTGAAATTCTTTGTGTCCAAGTGCCTACATGAGGCTGCTTCGTCTGATTCAGTCACACCACTTGAACAGCAGCCCCATAAAGACAAATGCTTGATTCAGGCCAATACTTCTCTCCTTTTAAACCTTAAAAAAAAAAAAAAAAATCATTTCAATCAGAACCAAGAGATCTGCGTCTGTGAACAAATGAAAATTATTGTTAGAGGCGGCAAGACTGATGAAACAAAGTCCTAGACTGAACTTCTGAAGGTATAATTCAGACATGACTGGAAATTCAATTCAGCTCACATATGTATTGACGCTAAAACAAAGGTCAAGTAAATACAGGACTTTGATTTGATTTAGTCAGGTTTTAAAATGTGTCTTGATGGCATTTTATAATCTCAAACTTCATTTCAAACTTGTATTGAAAATATGATATTGGCATATTCTCACCAAGTAAGATCATCTACAAATCATTTCCCTTGGCAAGGACCTTAGAACCTCATGTAATCCTGTATCTGATTGTTTTCCCCATGCATTTGCATGATCTCTGTAAAATACTATTGTCATCACCCCCGTGAACAGTACTCTCATCTTTAGATTGTCTCCCTTGCTTGCATTTCAACCATGCATTTCTTTACTGTTACCCTGTGCCTGATGTGGAACTCTCTATCTCACCTGCCTTATCTCTTTTATCAGAATATGAGGTAATCTGGAGGGGAATCTTCCGGCAATGCCCCAGTTAGTTGCTTGGAAGTGAGTTACTAAGGTATGGTTGTGCTGCGGCTGTCTAAAAGTGAGCCCATGTCACACCCAGTGACAACGCACTAAAGGATGAAGGCTATAGTCCGACAAACCCAGATTTGGATTACAGCTGAAGTACTTAATAGTTCTGTGGCCAAGACTAATTCATGAAACTTTCAGAGCCTCAGCTTCCTCATGTGTACATTAAGGCTAATAATAGCCCCTGCCCTGTGGTTTATTGTGCTCAGTACTGTGCATGTCAAATAGGTAGCACTCAGTAAATATTAGCTATTGCAAAATCATAGCAGTTTGGAAATTCTATGCTGCAAGAATCAGGAATTTCCTCAAGTGGGCTTTAAAAATAAGAAACCACCTTATCTAATGGGACAGGAATCTAGAAGTAAGCTAGGCTCCAGGTTTGGTGCGATCAAGTGTTCGGTTTTATCTTGGCCATGCTCTTGGCCTTCTGTTTTGGGTTAATTTCATACTCAGGCTGGCTCCCCTCTGGGCTTAGAAATAGCCCCCGGCAACAAGGAGGATAGCTTTCTTTGTTCAGGCTGAGCAGCGGAGATAGGAGATAAAAGTGCTTCCTCAGCCATGGAATAAAACTTCTCCCTGCCGTGTGACTGGGGACACCTTGGGCTCTATGCCCATCCAGTGTGGCATGATGGCAGTCTCCGGCACCCTGATTATTTTAAGGCTGGTCTTCCAAGCTCATTTCTAGTAAGTGGGAAGAGACTTTCATGATAACCTATTCCAATAAGGATCTCACCCTAGAGCTGAAGATGGAGGTCGTCTTTTCCTGAGTCACATGAGGTAGAGGCAGAAAGGTGGATAGAGGCAGAAAGGTGGATACATAAGCCGAGTTGGAGTTCTATTGGGAAAACTGAGAGGAATGAGGGGTCTATCAGTCCACGTTCCAGAAGGACAGAACTGGTACACTAAACTGTGTAATGTAATCAAGTTCTAATTATAAAGTGGAGAGCATGGTGTTTCTTTTAGTTAGCAACAGACAGGAGCTATTCCCATCCCTAAGCCTGAAGGAAGAGAGAGAGAAGTAGTGCTAGAACTACATCATATCTATTTTTTCTACAGTGAATATGTACAATTTTTATAACCAGAGAAGGTGATAACAGTTATTTTGTAAAGGCTGTTTTCATTTGTTGAATCATTGTGTTAATTTTCTATGAAATGTATGTGTGTGTGTACATAAACACCAATGTATTCTGTACTGTAGTTGACCCTTTATTTTTTTTAAGATTAATTTATTTATTTGAGAGAGAGAGAGTCTGAGCAGGGAGAGGGGCACAAGGAGAGGGAGAGAGAGAGAGAGAATCCTGAATCAGACTCCCTGCTGAGCAGGGAGCCTGACACTGGCCTGATCCCAGGACCCCAAAATAATGACCTGAGCCAAAATCAAGAGTCAGACGCTTAACTGACTGAGCCACCCCGGTGCCTCTATATTTGATCCTTTCAAAGATAGATGGCCCTGAGGTAATTAGGAAAAACTGTTTTTCTATCTTTAGTTAATAAGGAATAAAAAGTGCCTAATGTTTTTCTAAGAGATTTTTTTTTTCTGGAAATGGTTAATATTAATTTAAAATCACCAGTTGCAACTTAAGCTTCAATTATGTTTAAAGTTCACGGAAGTGCTGGATGATTTTTATGGGCTAGCAATGGGACAGCAAGATGAAAAAGATAATGCAATTATCTTTAAAGGGCTCGCACAAATGTAAACAAATGTGAAAGCAGATGTAGTTGTGCACATACACATACATGGCTGAATTGGGAATGAGATGAGCGTGCCAGAGTCAGGGAAAAGGTCAGAACACAGAATGGCATCTGAGTGGAACTTGAAGGCTAAGTCGTAGCTCATGGTACTACTGCATACTCGACATACAAGATGTGTGCAGGAGACGCTGTGAAGTTTGTGAGGACTTGAGCCCATGGGAAGGTATAGAACGAGATGAGCCTGAGATGAGCCTGTATTGTCGTGTTACAAAAGCTGGGTTGTAATCTCTGTACCCAATGAAGAGGCATTACCAGGCTTTACTCAACAAATTCGATGATCACAGATTTTTGTTACAGGAAGAAAATTCTAATGGCACGAAGGGAGGAAACTGGGGGCAGATAATATTTTCAGGAGGCTCTCTGAGATGGAGATAGCAAAGGGCTTGAATCGGGATCCTGGGCTGGGGTAACGTAATAAAGGAGACCCATTTGAAAGATGTTTCTTGGTGAGCACACTGACTTGATGAATAAGGCACCATAGAAGTTAAGGGTACACTGCTTTCCCACCGAATCTGCTTCCCAAGAGCTGTCCTTCACCTGTGGTCAGTTGTCACATATCCATTTATATCCTCCGGAGTTCTGTTTTCAGGATTGACGCATGTCATCCCGCACCTACCGTTAATAATCAGCTGGCTGCCCCATAAGCATTTCAAAGTCAACAGATTGGATTAAGGCAGAGATTATAAACTTCCCTTCTAAACACACTCTGTTGTTCAAAAGGAGTCTCCAAGAGTCTTTCATTTGCCTCCACCCTTCCACTTAATCACCAGGTCTGGCTGACATTTACCCTTGAAATACATTTTTTCCAAACCTGCCCTTGCTTTTTTGTCAACACCATTGTTATCTTCGAGTCATCCATTTCCCTAAACATGCTCCTTCCTTTATTCCATCCAATTTGTCCAAAACTCCTTCCAGTTTTGTCTCCTAAAATCCATTTTAATTCCGCCTTAGTTCAGGCCATCACCGTTGCTCACTTTCATTAAAATAATAAAATAATAATTAGAATAATGCTTTCTAATCTCCTCACCAGTTCAGTTCCTCAGCAAATTTAACCTAGCGTGCTAGGTCATCTATCACCATCTCCTCTGCTTCTCATTCAGGCCATCTTCCATCTTCCACCACCCTACCTACCCCCAGCCCCTCCCCCACCTCCAGAAGGCCTTCTAAAACACAATCTGCCCACACCATACCTCTGCTTACCATCTTTCACTATCTTGTCACCAACACTAGGCCAGGATCTGTGGCAGGGCTGACAGTGTTCTTGAAGCCTCTGCCTCCTTCTCCCCACCAAGTCCCACTGCTCCTGGTTTCACTAAGTAGTTTCTAATTACATACATTAGCATAACCATAAATACAAGTTTCCAAAATCAAGGCTATTTAGTCATTTCCTGTTCTTTTATGCACAACCTGTGGTTCTTCAATACCTCTAATTATTGAATTAGAATATATTACCACATTCTCTACAGAGCACACAGTAGTCCAGTATTCTGGGATAACGATAATTACAAATGTAGGTCTAGAATTCTGTATTAAGATCCTGAAACTTTAATGGCATTTCCACAGTTGAATTATGGAACAAGTACTATAGATCAAGTTTATCTGGCTTATTTTTCACCCTGGCATATAATAATAGCAATAATAATGATGATGACTATACCCACCATGTATTGAGGACCAGCAATGCCCCAGCTCTCAGTAAAAACAGTTGACTCAAACAGTGCAGGGATTGGGGCACCAAGCCCTGCGCAGAAGAAAACCTCTGTTTAACTTTTGACTTCCTAAAAATTCAACTGCTAGTAGCTTATGGTTGCTGGAAGACTTATCAATAACATAACTTGTTGACTGGCACATATTTTGTATATTATATGTGTTACATACCTTTCATTAAAGTAAGCTGGAGTGGAAAGAAAATGTTATTAAGAAAATCAGAAATGGGCCACTTGGGTGGCTGAGTCGGTTAAGTGTCTGCGTTTGGTTTGGGTCATGATCCTAGAATCCCAGGATCCGAGACCCACAATAAGCTCTCTGCTCAGCGGGGAGTCTGCTTCTGCTCTGACCCTCCCTCCTCTCATCATGCTCTCTCTCTCTCACACTCTCTCAAATAAATAGATAAAATCTTAAAAAAAAAAAAAGAAAAAAGAAAGAAAGAAAATCAGAAAGAAGAAAAAAATGCATTTACAGTGCTCTATTATATTTATCCAAAAAAAAAATCTAAATGTAAATGGATCCATGCAATTTAACCTATGTTGCCTAAGGACCAACTATACTTTTCCTACATTATCTCAACAGCTCTCAGAGTATGTATCCTTGTCTCCATTTTACAAATGAATAAACTAAGTCTCAAAGAGCCTCAGGCTCTTCCCCCAAACAGTAATGTCAAAGTGAAGATTCAACCCCAAATCTCCGGTTCCAAGATTCATTCTCTTGTTACCATGAGACAATTTTTTTTTTTTAAAGATTTTATTTATTTATTTGACAGACAGAGATCACAAGTAGACAGAGAGGTAGTCAGAGAGAGAGGGGGAAGCAGGCTCCCTGCTGAGCAGAGAGCCCAATGTCGGGCTCGATCCCAGGACCCCGGGATCATGACATGAGCCGAAGGCAGAGGCTTAACCCACTAAGCCACCCAGGTGCCCCACCATGAGACAATTTTTAACAAAAGTTATGAAATGTATCAATAAGTACATTAATTTGAATAAGAAAGTATATTAAGTTATTTTTAGGGATTTGTGTGAAACAGTTGGCCAGTGCTTAAACACTGACAGTAATGTTTGAAGGATAGCAACTTAGTATCTGTAACTTCGCACTTGGCTATAGAATTCCCACTTAAATTAATTGCATGTCCAAAAAACCAACCTTAAACATACCTGAATGTCTACCTTCGCCCATCCTCAAGTAAGCTTCTGGCCATTATAAACCTCCTCAGGGAAGACCGGGTCAACTGCTCTCCCCCTGCACATTAGGTCAGTCTCCCCTCCTCGTACAATGTTGCAACCCTTGGTCTTCTTCCAACATACAATTTTTTAAAACTATAATCTAGTAAATTTTTCTACAATTATTTCTTCAGGAATATCTCCTGCAGAGAGGAGGGAACTGGTCTGCCTTCTTCTCTTTGTCATCTATCATCTAGCCCTATGCCTGGCTCAGTACATTTGCTTTGCTTTTATCAGATGAGTGGATGTGTGCTCAAAAATGGTGAGGAATAGAGATTCAAGAAAATCCTTTCAATGTTAGGAATCATTAAGCATGGATCACAACAACTGAGGAATGGGAGCTGTTGAGAGAGGTAAATATTCAATTTCAGAGGACCACGGGTGCCAAGCTAGGTATAAACAATAATTAGCAGGAAGTACCGTTTGTTGCCGATAGCAATCTTATGATGGAAATAGTAAATGAGCAATGTGATTACAATAAGTTCCTAGATATATGAGCTTGTTCTTTAATGGCTTGACCTCACGATTCCGAAAATTCTCCTGATAATTACCACATATTTGTTAACTTACTGCTTTGTGGATATAAACATTAACCACATTTAAGCTTCCTCGAAGACATCATTTGCATTGCTCTCTCGTATAACTTAAATATCTCTGTGCTCGTGACATAAAGGGCCTTTTCAGTCACAACCTTCCAATAGTTACAATTTCTGGTTTGGCTCATGTATAAATTGAAACTAGGGAAGAGACTGTGATCCAAAATTAAACAGGAGGCATTACATTTTCTATCTAAACAGTGTCCTAGTTCAATGTCTGGCTGGGAAGAAAGGCACAAGTACAGCTTGCCTCACTTTGTTTCAAAAACCAGCCAGTCAGAAATTAAAAAACATCTCCTGGAATCCAGTAACTTAATTTTTTAACTGGTACTGTTTTGTCATGATATAAAAACCAATGATTATAGGGGGGGGAAAAAAAAACTTGTGAAGAACATGAGCTTCTCATGTAGAAAATTTATTGCCACAGTCAAAAGCCACAAAATTACGTGTATGAGCTACAACAAGGCAGTTGGGCCTCACAGGTGGTTTATCTGTATAATGTCTGATTGCCTGTTGTGGTAGCCAGCCTCCCAGATGACCTCCAGTGATCTTCACCTGTTGGAGTTCACACCCATATTGAGCCCCCTAGAACATCATACCAGGGCAGGTCTGTGACCAACAGCATACAACAGAAGTAATGGTATGTTCCTTCTGAGATTAGATTATTGGATGATGATGCCTCTTCTCCTTCTTAGGAAAGCTGCTTCCGGATTCCAGCCCCTCAGAAATTGTGAGATAATAAATGGTTTAAGCTGCTAAGGTTAAGCATAAGTTCTTACACAGTACCTTCATCAAAATCCTTAGGAGGGTAGAGTAAGAGCAAGTGCTTAGAAAAATGATAATAAAAGTGCTATCTGACAGCCAACACATCATCATGGCTAATTCCACCTCCCACTAACTCAAATAGTAGACACAGTGTTTCAGGTGTCTGAAGAGAGATTTCAGTGGAACAAATTCAGCTATGAATATGTTCTCCTCAAATCTCCTAAAATAAAATAAATATCAAAAGCTGTGTTCATTATTATGGACAAACTAAAGTTTACTTTGTTCTGCTTTCACAATGAAAATTAAACTGTAGTAACTTGTAAGAAATTTTTCTTGTGTTTACTTTTCCTCAATAAAGTACTAAATCATACTAAATAGTACTCTTTATTTTTTTATTTTTTTAAAGATTTTATTTTTCATTATTTATTTGACAGAGATTAAATAGTACTCTTCAGCACTAAGAAGAGAGTCCTTTTTTTAAAAAAGAAAAAGATTTTATTTATTTATTTATTTGATAGAGAGATCACAAGTAGGCAGAGGCAGGCAGAGAGAGAGGGGGAAGCAGACTCCACACTGAGCAGAGAGCCCAATGTGGGGCTCAATCCCAGGACCCTGAGACTATGACCTGAGCCAAAGGCAAAGGCTTTAACCCACTAAGCCACCCAGGTGCCCCAAGAAGAGAGTCCTGATGGAATAAAAAATATACTAACATTCCATTCGTAATTTTAGCTTTCACTGTAAAATCAGTCCAGTGTGTGACCATCACACAGGTATAGCCAGAGATATCACCCAAGAAATGCTTATCTTTTAAAGAAGCTACCATCTTGGTAGAGGAATAGAGATTCAAGAAAATCCTTGGTTCTTCCAGACCGAAACTGTTGATATCCCAAGAGCCTGTAGGAAAAAAGAAAAGAGAAACAAATATACCATTATCTAAAGTAACTCTAGGGTGAAAAATTATGATAACAGTTAATGCTTTATAGCTTTAAACTCCAGGATTAATGTATTTCAGAAATGATTTTAACTCCAGGATTAATAAAATTCTGAAAGTAGTTTAAAGAAAACTTTCTGTCAATAGATGGTCTCCAACAATATTATGCTTCATTTATGACTCATTTTCTACGTGAAAAAAAGTTTTAACAAATACATTTAGAAGACGCAAATCGTAATAAATAAACCAAAAAAAAAAAAAAGAAAGTGCTTTATAAAGCTGTAAAATATCATAGAAATAACAGGGATTGTAATATTGGCAGCGTTATTATGAAAGCAAACCGCAAAATGGCATTTGGGGAAAACAGGAACAGTGAAAAAATTAAAAGCTACATAAAAGAACAAGGGAGGAAATTTAGACTCAGTCGCGTCAGGAGCAATGTGCTTCTGAACCACTGAAAAAGAGCATTTCCATTAGAAGGACAGATTTAAGTGGTTTAACATTGGAAGACCATAATCTTCTGAAGGACGGAAATCTATGAAAAGATCTGTGAATAATAAAGGAATCAAAAATAGAATAAAGGACAGAAGGAGGACAAGGAGGAGAAAAATGAGTAAAAGGATGCTTCTTAATAATATGATTTGAATTTAAAACTCAGAACATCTGCTTTTATAAAAATCTGAGTGTATTAGTTTATAATAATTAGCATCTTCAATTGCAAGGAAGAAATAAAAGGACTATTGGGGAAAAAAACCACACCATCTTGAGGACAATAAAGTTTTCTCTGATTCAAAAGGGAAGCTTCTTACAGACCAGTAGCAGCTGTATGTACATCTCTCCAAGGGCATTCTTCTTTAAGAATTTATGTCAGACAATCCATTCATTTTGGTTAATAAAAAATTATATCTGTGAAATGATATTTGTTCTCTATTTGACCTTCCTTTCCAATCTTACCATTTAAGAATTTGCTCAGTAAAAAGAATGAACTCTTCTGTTTAAAAAAGTTAAATTTTTAATTTCATAAGCTCTTCAAGGCTATCAAGGAAATGTTAGAAATACTCCTTATCTAAAAAAGAAAAATCAGTGTTTTGACTTTCTAGTTTTATTTTTCACTCAAGGAAATAAGTTCTTCTCTTGGCAACAATTGTTAATTGAGTATTTCCTTTCTGTAAAGGCAACTTTTAAACTGAATCTTCTGGGAATCATGTGATTTATTTTTATTAATTTCTGGGAATAAAATACATTACTATAATCTTCTTTGGGTTCTGGGAAAAAAATACCTAATAATAATGTTTACTTCCTGAGAATATGGTTTTTCCCCTTTTGATGTAACAAAATTCTATTACCCTCAGACTCTTACTGGTTTTCTACATCTGGTTGTATTCATCCTTGATTTTCTATGTATTAAAATTATTATTTTCTAGCTTGTTTTTATAAATTACCATGTTTATAATATTCCTGAATCCCCTTCCATATTCCAGATAGTTTAGATAAACAACAAGCTTTTCTAGGATTTGAATATTTTGTGATCACATTATTTCTCATGTGCATTGGGTTAGCATAACCTGGAAAAAGGACCTAATTAGAAGGAAATTGAAAGACAAGAGGGTCCAGACAGAGCAATCTCACCCATCAAGTGCAGATGCATAAAGGTTTTGTAGTTTCTTCACACTCATCATTCCAGCCAGGCCTACAGATTTCCAGCCAGCCTACTTAATGCAATGGCTTGAATTGTCTATTTCACTGTCCAAATGATTGGCTACTTGCCAAACCACAACCTTGCTTTAGAAAGAACTCCTAAAGTAAAGTGGAGAGTTAAGACAATTATTGAGATAATTTAGTGCAAAAGAAATGCACTGAGAAAAACCTGCCCCCCCCTTTTTTTACAGTAAGTCTCCCAGAGAATATATTAGCCAATCATAGTCTTCATGTAAGTTGTTAGTTCTGTAAAAAAAAAAAAAAAAAAAAAAAATCGTATGAATCATTTTTTAAATTTTAATTCATGTAATAGAGCTTACTCTATGCTTACATGTTAATATAAATCCTCACAATTACCTATGAGGTAAGAACTATTATTATCACCCCACTCCTTCAGCAAATAGTAGTGGTGGCCACAAATGGGCCATCTAATGCTCATCCTTCTTGGCACAAAGTAATTTAGGAACAAATGAATCACTTCTTTAGTCAAAGAAATGTGTGCACAAGTAGTCTCTGTTATTTTCATGAAAAAAATTGAAGTGTTCATGTATGTTTCTCAGTGTCCCTTTCACTGCCTTAATAATCATGGAAGCTCTTATCAGGATGGTATTTTCACTCACCTGAATCCGAGAGTGATGACCATGAGTAAAGGCCCCCTGAAGAACAGCTTAAACATGTAGAATAATTATGGGGGGGATGTTTTTTCTGGAATTACAGGGATTTGGAGGCTTGTTTGTTGTTGTACATAACCTAGCTCTTCTGACTGATACACCAATTATTTCTTGTAACTTCCCACTGTTAGTCTGGAACACATAAAGCTAATTTTGTTTGTTTTTAAAAAAGGTTGGAAGAGAGGTGATGAAGAAGGAAGGAAGGAAGAAAAAGAGGGAGAAATGCCTTTATGCTGCTACTGCTTTTAACCTTTCCTTCTTTCATTTTCCATCTTCCTATGATAAATCTTGAGCCCTAAAATGGAATTTTATTGACTCAGGGGCAGGAGTTAAGAGAGTTTGTTTCCAGATATGGGAAAGAAACATGGAAGCTTCCCATTTAGGACTCAATATAAATATTCTTATTTGCTATGTTAGAAATATGATGGGGAAAAAACAGCTGACTCTAGAATACAAAATATCTTCTCCTTCCTGCTATCAAAAACTCTGAAAAACTTGCTCACACCATGTGCAATTGCATTCATATGGGTCAAGATGATTAAGTAATGATGAAATAACTTTAGTGGCCTGTGAGTCCTTCATATAACATTGAAAAAAGTACTAAACTCACAAGATATACTTACAAATCACCTCAACTGAGAAGCTGAGTAAAGGAGATTCTTTTATTACTATTATTTCCATAAACATGTATTATTCCTATAATATTGATATCTTCATAGAAGCCTTTTACCTTATGTCACTGTTATAAAAACTCTGTGACCTAGGTAAGATAGGGATTAATTTCTCCTATTAATGAGGAAACCAAGGCAGATGATGAGACAAAGATCACACAGTAGAATTCAAGAGAGGTCTCAGGTGATTTGTACTAACACATCATGTAATATCCAAAAATAAAAGTTTACTATGTTTCCTGATGGGACAAATATATTTTAAGTTATGCATAATGTCAAAATAACTATTTAATGTAAACAGTCTATTTAAGATAAGAAGAAAATGCAAGCCAATTATTTACCGAAGTCTAGTTGTTTCAATGAATTGACTAATTTAGTACAAATGATATGTTATATAGAAACTATGTCAGCTTTATAAAGCACATAGTCCCTCCTTCCTAAACTGTTCCTGAGACAGCTTCATGACCTGAAATTTCAATTTCGATTTAAAACGCTCAAGATTAAATGTAAATTTATGGGGCATCCTTTATCTGTACCTAATGATGTTATATTTGTTAGTCTCACTGTAGTCTTGCTGATTTCACTTTCATCGCTGTTTTCAAGGACACACACTATCTTCGTTCTCCTGAATTGGGACTGCATTTTCTTAGTTTCTTTTGCTAGTTTACCTTCATCTTTCTAACCCCTAAATGTCAGATGGTCCCGAGGCTCATTCCCAGAATCTCTTTTTATTTCTATCTGCACTCATTCTCTAACTGGTGTGCATTCTCATGACATTAAATACTATGTATAAACCCACAACGTCAGCTGCAATCTTAACCACTTCACGGAACCTTAGACTCATGTATTCAATTACCTATTCATCTTCATCATTTATAGGTTTAACAGGTATCTCAAAATTAAAATGTCAAAAATCTTATTTCTGATTTCCTGCCAAAATGCTCCTCCTCCATGTTTCCCCACCCCTCCCGTTGTTTCAAGCTAAAGACTTTGGAATGAGCTCTGACTTGTCTTTTCTCATCCCTCATACCCAAACACCAGGGAATCCTCTTAGTTACATTTTAAAAATAAACCTACCAGCTCATCATTTTTTACAACCCTACTACTTTCCACCTTGACCACTTTAAGCCATATTATCTAACACTTGGATGTCTGTAATGATCTCTTAACTTCCTGCTAAACAACGTTTGGTGTATATACCACAGGGATGGGCATCACTGGGAAGTTTGTTAGAAATGCAGAATCTCAATCCTCGTCCTTGATCTGGTAAAACATAATCTGCATTTTAACAAGATTCCCTGAGATTTATATGCATAATAAATTGTGAGAAATGTTATTCTAACTGGTCTCTCTGTTCCTCCTCCAGAACCTCTACAGTCCATTTTCAATATAGCAGCAACCAGAGTAATCCTTTTAAAATTATGAGAGTGATGTTCTATCCCTGCTTTGCTTAAAACCCTTCATATCTTCCTTTCTCACTACAAGTAGTAACCAAAGTTCTCATAGGGGCTGACATAAGCCCCAGCATACCTGGAACCTGCCACCTCTTGGTTCTCAGTGCCTCCAACTCTCATTCATTAAGAATGTGTTGACTGGATGTGGAAAACTTCTAACTCTCCTGGGCAATTCCTTAGCAATCCTCTTACTATATCTTACTTCTACAGACAGGTAACTTTATTCTGAATGTGAGGTTTAAGAGTCCTTAGCTTTTATAGAGGTACACTGAAACACAGATGTATACATACAATGGCTGAGATTTGCATCAACATAATATGAGAGTAGAAGAAGCAGATATGGGTATAGATGAAACAAGATTGACCACAAAGGAAGATGGTTGAAGGTTATAGAAAGATTGCTTATGTCTCCCTATCAATTTTTGTGTATGTTTGAAATTTGTAATAACCAAATACATTATATAAAAATTATACATTATATACATTATACATTAGACAAAAATACAAAATCATTTGTTAAAATTATTTTCTTCTTTTTCCTGATACCAGAATAAAATTATATGATTTCCAAGTTTAGCTCTGATAATAACAATGAAAAAAATATACTAAAGCAATACCCTAATAATTATTGTCCTTTGTGTTTATGATTTTGTCTCTCCCTAGGCTTGTCGAGATTTTATATATATATATATATATATACATATATATATATATATATAACATTTTCTAACAGCAGATCATTTTAATGGAAAATTCTATCCCCTGTGGAATTAGGAGAAACAAATAACTATAACTACTTTGGCAGCATTAAACTTGGAGGGAACTACTATATGTATTTTCTTCTGGAAGAGTACTGATACCCTATTATTTAATAAGCTGCATTAGACTTTCTTATTTGGGTATTTTCCTGGCATAGAACTTGACACATAGTAGGCAGTCAAGTATTAGAGGAGCAAATGAATAAGACAATAAATGAATAAGTGAGTAAATTAACGGTGGTGATTCTTAAAAATAAAATCTAATCTAGTTTTACCAGCTGTCAAAATTGAATTATGGCAAAATTGTCCTTTCTCAAATGATTATATCAGCAAAGGAATGTGTATTTCTCACCTGGTTAGGATTGTAACTCAATATTTGTTTTAGGCTACATTCTCAAGATAACAGATTTTAAGGTATATATTTACATGTGGGAGGTTTGTTGGAAAGTACATGAAAGAAAAACACTTGTAAGAGTGAAGAAATCAGGACCCAGCAAAAGAAGAAATGCAACCAGGAGAGAACTGTGACAGAGGTCTCAGCCAGTCATACCTGGAGTTTTGGAGTTGGGTGGCCCTTCAGTATCCCAAAACAAGGCAAGGGAGTCAGGAGTTTAAATCTAGGGGTTCTTATGAGATTGTCTGTGGGCTGTTTTAATCTAATTAACCCTCCATGCACTTGTCACCCAATCAGGTTTTGCTGACATGCTCATCTAATAGGTAGTTGTTTACATGGGAAAGGACAGAGGGCTTCTTTCAAGGCAGGATAGAATAATGGGTGGGGGTCTTCTTCCTTTTAAAGGTATTTTCCTATTAGGATGGGGGCCCCTTGCCCATGCCTGCCTTTTTTCCAACCATCCTCCATTAGTGGGAAATCCTGTTGAGTGTTGTAATTTCTGTATGTATGTGAAAGTGTGTGGGAGGAAGAGTAGAAAAATTATGCTATCTCCTTAATTAGTAACAACATTCAGTGGATTGGCAGATTGGAAGTCGGAAAGGGAAAACCTAAGGAGGAACAAAACTTGAAAATCATTGGAATTTCAGAAATAGGTACAAATTATACATGTTCAGTGACAGCCAACAGGGTAGAGAACAGGATTGTAGACTAAAAGGTTTTAGGACAGGTATGTGGAATTAAAGAAACAAAACATAGGATCATAGAGGAAGAGAGGAAAAAATAAAACAAGAGGAAATCAGAGAAGACAAACCATAGGCGACTCTTAATCATAGGAAACAAAATAAAGGTTGCTAGAGGGGAGGGTGTGGGTAATGGGGTAACTGGGTGATGGATATTAAGGAAGGCATGTGATGGAAGGAACACTGGGTATTATATAAGACTGATGAATCATTGACTTCTACCTCTGAAACTAATATTACATTATATGTTAATTAATTGAATTTAAATTAAAAAATAAATAAAATGTATAAATAAAAAAGGTTATAGGAGAGGTATAAAACAGGAACATTACAGTCACAGAAGTAAAACTATGAACAAAACATTTTTAGGAGGAGAAAAGGAATTTTGACAGATCCGCCAATGCTTTCTCATAACCTTCCAGCATTGATCTATAACATGGGGGCCAGAACATAGAAATTGGTTGTAGAAAGTCGTTAATAATGTGGATAGAGGAAGGGAGCATAACAAAAAGTCAAGTAGATGAGAGATGTTAGAGTGTCAGTGAAGACATTATTGAAGTTACTAGTGGAGGTAAGAGGAAGTTTATATGACTTTCATGGATCAGAACACTGTATTCCCCCGAACTACCTGCCATCCTGGGAATTTACATGAGGAGGGCAACTGGATATGGGGGCAGATGGGCCCTTTCTTTTTTAACTCTGTTAAAGCAGCCATTCCAAAGTTTTAATCTAATTTATTTTATTTTAATTTATTTCTGCCCCCAGCAAGAATTTTGCTTAGGGGAGATGGCGTGAAGCTAACTAACAAGGAGAAATAGATAAAAGTATTTCATTTTTTTCTATTTTTAAATTTTTTTCTATTTTGAAACAGAAATGGAAGATGAAAGCACTCATATTAAGAGTTTTATAAGTTGAAAACAGGCTTCCTGTGAATCATGTGCAAAGTGGCTGTAAAGAACAATTCAATAGAAATGGAATTGCCAAGTCAAAAGAGATTCACAAATTGCTCTCAGTTGGGCTGCTGAATTGATCTGTGGTCTCCACATCCACAGAGAAGGATGTTTGCTGCCCTTGGCACAATAGGACAATCCTATCTAAATCACTATATCCAATCCTCAATGCATTCTTTTAAGGAACATTGACATTCTGTGCATGTGGAGGGCAATAATGGGAGGGTACAGATGAGAAAAGGCAGAGTTTTGCAGCTTCAACAAAACAACTCTTGAAATATTTCAACGGTCATTAGAGAGAAAGAGATTTGACTTGGTGCTGTAGCTGAGGGGTCTATGTATTTCATTTAACTTTAAAAATCATGTTAGGGCTCTTCATTCCTCCCCATTTGACAGACAGCTGCATCTTTTAGTGCAGTGCCAGCTTCATCCCTGTGAAGGCTGGAATAAATGGATTTGACCGTATCGGGCGCCTAGTTACCAGGGCTGTCTTAACTGGCAAAGTTGATATTGTTGCCATCAATGACCCTTTCCTTTACCTCAGCTACATGGTCTACATGTTCCAGTATGATTCCACCCATGGCAAATTCCATGGCACAGTCAAGGCTGAGGACAGGAAACTTGTCATCAATGGAAAGCCCATCTCCATCTTCTAGAAGTGAGATCCCACCAACATCAAATGGGGTGATGCTGGTGCTGAGTATGTTGTGGAGTCCACTGGGGTCTTTGCCACTGTGGAGAAGGCTGGGGCTCACTTGAAGTATGGGATCAAGAGGATATCATTTCTGCTCCTTCTGCTGATGCCCCTATGTTTGTAATGGGCATGAAGCATGAGAAGTATGACAACTCCCTCAAAATTGTCTGCAATGCATCCTGCACCATGAACTGTTTGGCACCTCTGACTAAGGCATCCATGACAACTTCAGCATTGTGGAGGGACTCAGGACCACAGTCCATGCCATCGCTGCCACCCAAGAGACCATGGCTGGCCCCTCTGTGAGGTTGTGGCATGATGGTTGAGGGGCTGTCCAGAGCATCATCCTTGTTTCTATACTGGCACTGCCAAGAGTGTGGGCAAGGTCATCTTGAGCTGAATGGGAAGTTCACTGGCATGGCCTTCCATGTCCCTACCCCCAATGTGTCAGTTGTAGATCTGACCTGCTGCCTGGAGAAAGCTGCCAAATATGATGACATCAAGAAAGTGGTGAAGCAGGCATTGGAGGGCCCCCTCAATGGCATCCTGGGCTACACTGAGGACCAGGTTGTCTCCCGTGACTTTAACAGTGACACCTACTCTTCCACCTTCGATGCTATGGCTGGCATTGCTCTCAATGAGCACATTGTCAAGTGCATTTCCTGGTAGCATGATAAATTTGGCTACAGCAACCAGGTGGTGGACATTATGATCCACATGGCCTCCAAGGAGTAAGAGCAAGAGTAAGAGAGAGCCCCTCAGTTGCTGGACTGTCCTTCCCCCAACTCATCTGCCAACACACTGAGAATCTCCTGACCTCCACAGTTTCCATCTCAATTCCCCTAAAGAAAGGGAGGAGCTTGAGGAGCCCCACCTTGTCATGTACCATCAATAAAGTACACTGTACTCATCACCCCCCCCCCCCCCAAACATGTTAAGTAAGTATTTTAAATATATATATATATATATATATATATATATATATATATATATATACTAAAAGACCATTCAGAACTTCAGGGGAAGTTGGTGGAGTAGGAGGACCCTAAACTCAACTTGACCCAGGGATGCAACTAGATAACATCTGTATTGTGTAAATAATCCGGATAATGAAAAGAAGACTGGCAGAATAGACTCTCCACAGCTAAATGTAGAGAAGAGAGCAGGAAAGGCAGAGACAGCTGGGAACTAAAAAAAGACTAGTATTACTATCTGTGGAAGAGAGGGACACTGCAGGCACAGAATGGGGAGAGAAAAAGACCCTTGCATCAGGAACCCGGGCACAAGGAATCTCCACAGGGAGGAAAAATCACCATAACATTTGGCTTTAAAAAGAAGAGAGTCCTAATTTCTTGAATTCTTCTTTTTTTTTTTTTTTTTTTTTTTAGATTTAATTATTTTAGAAAGAGTGAGCAAGTACAAGCAGGCACAGAGGGACAAGGACAAAGAGAATCCTCAAACTCAGACTCCCTGCTGAGTGTGGAGCCCAATGCAGGGCTTGATCCCAGGACTCTGAGATCATGACCTGAGCTGAAATCAAGAGTCAGTTGCTTAACTGACTGAGCCTCCCAGGCACCCCTCACTCCTGGAATTATTACAGTTCGCTGGGCTTAACACCTGGAACTTTAAAAATCAGTGAGATGGCTCCGGGACAGCCAAGAGAGTGAAGTCCCCAGGTTTAAAGAGACAGTAAAACAAACAGCCCCACAGAGATATAGCACAGAAGCAACAGTTTGATTTGTAACAGGATGTTTTGTTATATACAGGATGATTTAACTAATCTCAGAGCCAGTGGTAGGTGACCAGGGATCATTGGGAGACTTCTCCAAGTACAAAGGAGTTGACAGGGACCATTTCTCTCCCTCTCTCCCAGCCTAGGCACAAGTACATCTGCAGGAACTAGTGCTATGCCTAATTTGCTAACTGTGTACACCACCCACACATTCTCCTATGTACTACCCCTTCCAATATGTTTAGAGCCCACCCAAAGTGATGTCACAATCCTGGCAGTGTGTAAGCAGCCCTGACAGAGAACAGCACCACTCTAAAGTGACTCCTGCCCCCGGGAGAGGAGAATATACTACACATACTACTTTGATTATAGTCCCAGTAGTGGGTGCAGAGCAGACAGCTGGTCTCACTGCAGTTCACACTAACCAATGAAACTTTCTCAGAGCACAACACAGGAAATGCACCTGCAGTTTGGTGTTACTGCATCTCTGGCCAATACCTGGTCTGACTCAACTGAAGCCCAGATTGGCCCACCAACAACACAGAGACATAACTGTGCCCACAACAGGCAAAGAAAGACCATTGCAGACAACTGGAGTGAAGGTAAAAACAGCTTAGTCACAACAGAAGGGTGCACAAAACACACATTGGAGATACACCTGAAGCACCAGGTTATGAAGAACATGGAACAATTCACTGCAGGGCACTACCTTCAAAAACAGGAGACAAAGCTGACTTTCCAAACACATAGAAACAGAACACAGAAAGTTAAACAAAATGAAGAGATAGAAGACTATGTCCCAAATGAAAGAACAGGACAAAATCATGGCAAGAGACCTTAACAAAATGGAGATAAATATGTCTAATAGAGAAGTTAAAGTAATGATCATAAACACACTGACCAAACTTGAGAAAAGAGTGGAAAACATTAGTGAGTCCCTTAACAATTAGATAGAAAAGATTAAAAAGGAACCAATGAGACATGAAGACCAAAATAACTGAAATTAAAAACACACTAGATAGAATAAATAGTAGACTAGAGGAAGCAGAAGAATGAATCAGTGACCTGGAAGACAGAGTAATAAAAAGCAACCAACTTGAACATAAAAGAGAAAAAATAATAATAATAAATGAAAATAGATTTAGGGAACACAGTAACACCATCAAGTATAATAACATTCACATTACAGGGATCCTAGAAGGAGAAGAGAGAGAGGGGGGAGCAGAAAATTTATTTGAAGAAATACTACATGAAAACTTCCCAAATCTGGGGAAGGAGACAGAAATCCAGATCCAGGAGGCACAGAAAACCACCAACAAAATCAACCCAAGTCAGTTCCCACCAAGACACACAGTAACTAAAATGGCAAAAAGTAGTGATAAAGAGAGAATTTTAAAAGCAGCAAGAGAAAAGAAAACAGTTACATACAAAGGAAACATTATAAGGCTATTAGTTGACTTTTCAGCAGGAACTTTGAAGACCAGAAGGGAGTGGCATCATATATTTAAAGTGCTGAAAGAAAAACCATACAGCTAAGACTGCTCTATCCAGCAAGACTATCAATCATAATAGAAGGAAGGATGAGTTTTCCAGACAAACCAAAGTTAAAAGAATTTATCATCACTAAACCAGTCCTAAAAGAAATGTTAAAGGGGAGTCTTTGAGTGGAAAGGAAAGACCATATAGTAGGAATAAGAAAAGTAGGAAGCATAAAAGTAGTAAAAATAGATGTATCTATAAAAATCAGTGAATCAGGATTCACACTAAATGGGTGTATGGTAGAACACCATATACCTAAAACATGGTGGGGCAGGGGGCGGGGGGAGAAGAGTAAAGTGTGGGTTCAAACTTCAGCAACCATTAACCTAATATAGACTATTATATGCAAAACATGTTGTATAAAAATGTAATGGTAACCACAAATCAAAGAGTAATAAATATTCAAGAAATAAAGAGAAAGGAATCCCAATATATCACTAAAGAAAACTAGCAAACCATGACAGAAGAGAGCAAGAGAAGAAAGGAACAAAAAAGAAATGCAGAACAACCATAAAACAAGTAACATATCTATCAATAATTACTTTGAATTAAAATGCTCCAATCAAAAGACATAGGGTGACAAGATAGATGAAAAAAAGCAACACCTATCTATATGCTGCTTATAAGAAACTCGTTTCAGATCTAAAGACACATGCAGATGGAAACTGAAAGGATGGAAAAACATTTATCATGCAAATGGAAGTGAAAAGAAAGCCAGGTAACAATATTTATAAAGGGAAAAATAGACTTTTAAAACAAAAAATGTAACAAGAGACAAAGAAGGACTTTATATAATACTAAAGGGAACAATCCAATAGGAAGATATAACAATTGTAAATATTTATGGGCCCAACATGGGAGCACCCAAATACATCAAGCAGCTAATAACAAACATAAAGGAAATAATCAAGGGGTGCATGGGTGGCTCAGTCAGTTAGGCATCTAACTCTTGATTTCAGCTGAGATCATGTTCTCAGGGTTGTGAGATTGAGCCCTACATCAGGCTCCATGCTCATTGCAGAATCTGTGTGAGATGCTCTCTCTCCCTCTCCCTTTGCCCCTCCCCCACTGGTGCACATTCTAAATAAATAAAATCTTTAAAAAAAAATAACAGATAGTCAAACAATAATGGTAGGGAACTTTAACACCTCACTTACATCAATGGATACATCATGCAAACAGAAAATCAACAAGGAAACAGTGGATTTGAATGACATATTGGACCAGACGGATCTAACAGATATATTCAGAACATTCTATTCTAAAACAGCAAAATAAACATTCTTTTTGAGTGCACATGGAACATTTTCCAGAAAAGATCACATATTAGACCACAAAACAAGTCTCAACAAATTCATACCATACAGCTTTTCTGACCACAATGCTATAAAACTAGAAATCAACTGCAAGAAAAAATCTGGAAAGAACACAAATACATAAATATTAAATAATGTGCTACTAAACAATGAATGGATCAACAAAGAAATCAAAAAGGAAATTAAAAAAAAAACATGGAAAGAAATGAAAATGAAAAGACAGTGGTCCAAAATTTGGGGGATGCAGTAAAAGCAGTTCTAAGAGGGAAGGTTATAGCAATAGAGGCCTATCTCAAGAAGCAAGAAAAATCTCAAATAATCAACATAATCTTAAACCAGAAGGAGCTAGAAAAAGAACAACAAACAAAACCCCAAACTAGAAAGAAGGATGTAATAAAGATAAGAGCATAAATATGCAATAGACCTAAAAAGCAATAGAACAGATCGATGAAACCAGGAGCAGGTTCTTTGAAAAAATCAACAAAATTGATAAACCTTTAGCCAGACTTACCCAAAGAGAGAGAGAGGGGACTCAAACAAAATCAGAAATGAAAGCAGAGAAATAACAACTTACGTCACAGTAATACAAAGGATTATGAGATTATTATGAAAAATTATATGCTAACAAATTGGACAACCTAGAAGAAATGGATAAATTCCTAGAAATAGGTAAACTCCCAAAATCGAGTCAAGAAGAAACAGAAAATTGGAACAAACTGATTACCAGCAATAAAATTGAATCGGTAATCAAAAACTTCCAACAATCAAAAGTCCAGGAGAAGATGGCTTCACAGATGAATTCTATAAAACATTTAAAGAGGAGTTAATACCTATTCTTCTCAAACTATTTAAAAAAGAATAGAAGAAGGAAAGCTTCCAAATTCATTCTTTGAGGACATTATGACTCTGATATCAAAACAAGATAAAGACATTCCAGAATAAGATAACCGCAGGCCAATATCTCTGATGAACATAGATGCAAATTCCTCAGCAAAATATTAGCAAACTGAATCCAATAATACATTAAAGAAATCATTCACCATGATCAAGTGGGATTTTTCCTCAGATGCAAGTGTGGCTCAATATTCACAAATCAACAGGATACATCACATCAAGAGAAAAGATAAAAAACACATGATCATTTCAATGGATACAGAGAAATTATCTGACAAAGTATAATGTCTATTCATGATAAAAAAAAAAAAACAAAACACCTCAACAAAGTAGGTTTAGAGGGAACATAATTTAGCATAATGAAGGCCATATATGAAAAACCTACAGCTAACATCATACTCATTGGTGAAAAATGGAGACACTTTCCCCTAAGATCAGGAACAAGACAAGGATATCCACTTTCACCACTTTTATGCAACATAATACTGGAAGTCCTAGCCACAGTATTCAGACAAAAGAAAGAAATAAAAGGCAACCAGACTTCTAAAGAAGAAGTAAACCTTTTACTATTTACAGATGACATAATACTATATATAGAAAACTTTAAAGACCCCACCAAGAAAATTACAAAACCTGATAAGTGAATTCAGTAAGGTTGCAGGATACAAAATCAATATACATAAATCTGTTGCATTTCTATACATTAATAATGAAGTAGCAGAAGAAAAAATGAAGAAAACAATTCCATTTACAATTGCATCAAAAATAATAAAATACCTAGGAATAAAACAAAAAACAAAAAGCAAAAAAAAAACTTAGGAATAGACTCAACCAAAGATGTGAAAGACCCATACTCTGAAAACTATAAAACACTGATGAAAGAATCGAAAATGACAGAAATGGAAAGATATTTCATTCTCATGGATTGGAAAAACAAATATTGTTAAAATGTCCATTCTACCCAAAGCAATCTACAAATGTAAATAGCATCTTTGGCAGAAGTAGAAAAAGCATCCTAAAATTTATATGGAAACACAAAAGACCCTAAATAGTCAAAGCAATCTTGAAAAAGAACGAAACTGGAGGTACCCCAATCCCAAATTTTAAGTTATAGTACAAAACTGTAGTAATGAAAACAGAATGGTACTGGCACACAAATAAACACATAGATCAATAGAACAGAATAGAAAGCCCAGAATAAACAATTATATGGTGAATTAATTTTCAACAAAGAAGGCAAGAATATGCAATGGGAAAAAAGTCTTGTTAGCAAATGGTGTTGGGGCAACTGGACAGCTGCATGCCAAAGAATGAAATTGGACCACCTTCTTCACCATACACAAAAATAAACTCAAAATGGATGAAGGACTTCAATGTGAGACCTGGAACTATAAAAGTCCTCGAAGAGAGCACAGACATTGCCCATAATAACATTTTTCTAATTATGCTAGATTCCTGAGGCAAGGGAAACAAGAGCAAAAATAAACTATTGAGATTACATTAAAAAAAAAAAAAGTTCCTACATAGCAAAGGAAACAGTCAACAAAACTAAAATACAGCCTATTGAATGGGAGAATATATTTGCAAATGACCTATTCAATAAAGGGTTAGTATCCAAAATATATAAAGAACTTATACAAGTCAATACTGGAAAATAAACAAACAGATAATCTAATTAAAAATGGGCAGAAGACATGAGCAGATATTTCTCCAAAGAAGACATACAGATGGCCAACAGACACATGAAAAGATGCTCTAATCACAACTGTCAGGGAAATGCAAGTCAAAACCACAATGAGATATCACCTCACATCTCTCAGAATGGCTAAAATTAAAAACACAAGAAACAACAAGTATTGATAAGAATATGGAGAGGAAGGAATGCTTATGTACTATTGGTAGGAATGCAAACTGGTACAGCTGCTGTGGAAAACAGTATAGAGGATCCTCAAACACTAAAAATAGGACTATGCTACTATCAGTAATCACACTACTGTATATTTGCCCCCAAAATACAAAAACACTAACTAAAGGGATACATTCACAACTATGTTTTTTGCAACATTATTTACAATAGCCAAACTGTGGAAGCGCCCAGAAGTCTATGGATAGATGAATGGATAAAGATAGATGGATAGATAGATAGATAGATGGGATGCAATATTACTTAGCCATAATAAAGAATGAAATATTGCCATTTGCAACAACCTGGATGAATCTAGAAGGTATAATGGTAAGTGAAGTAAGAGAAAGACAAATGCCTTTATATATAATTTCATTTATAAGTGAAGTTTAAGAAACAGATGAACAAAGAAAAAATGAGGCAAACCAGAAAACGAAAACAAAACAAAAGCAAACCAAATACACCTTCTTAACTATAGAGAGCAAACTGATGGTTACCAGAAGGGAGATGGGTGGAGGGATGGGTGAAACAGGTGAAGGCGCTTAAGAGTAAACTTATCATGATGAGCACTAAGTAATAAATAGAATTGTTCAATCAGTATATTTTACACCTGAAACTAGTATCACTATATGTTAACTATACTGGAATTAAAATACTGATTCATTCATTCATTCATTCATTAAAATAATATGTGCTAAAAATGCAAACAATGTAAAGTAGTATCTAATAAAATCAATCTCCCCCCTTTATCTGAGCCTGATTAGATTTCTGCTTGTGCATTTCTGCTCTGATTATTTGTAATTCTCTGAAAATGCCTGGGCCTCCAGTTTTGGGGTGGTAGCCTATCCTGGAAAATCACTTCTCTGAAAGATCTAAGAAGAGCTGCTGATTTTTCAGTTTGTCCAGGTTTTTCACTTGTTAAGATGGAGTGATGATATCTAAGCTCCTTACATGAGAAACTGGAAACCAGAAGTCCCTGTTTTATTTTCTGTAGTTCTAATGGTATGTTTCAAGTTTAATGATAATTTTTTTATCATATAATGTGCATATAATGTGAAATTTTGTGTAAGATAGTGCATTTTAAGCTAAATTTCCATTTGCTTCTCATTATATCTTTCATTGTTGTCTTCATGATTCTTGTGCTTTCCTTTCTAATCCTTGAGCCACTTTAGTATCATTTGTTAATTCTACTATGTCTGCCATTTGGGGTCTCTTTCTCTTGCCCATTTTTTTTTTTTTCCTGGCTGTAGATCACATTTGTGTACTTCTTTGTAGGCATAGTAATTTTTGTGGTTGATATTGAATTCTGGACATTGTGAATTTTACATGGTAGCTTTTTTATTTCCTTTAAAAAATATTATACTTTGTTCTGATGGGCAAGTTACATAAAATCGGTTTGCTCCTCTCCAAGTACATTATAATGCATCATTTGTGTGTGTGTGTGTGTGTGTGTGTGTGTGTGTGTGTGTGTGTGTAGTAACACATCTTCTTTATCCATCTGTCAATGGACATCTGGGCTCTTATCATAGTTTGGCTATTGTGGACATTGCTGCTATAAACATTTGGGTGCTCGTGTCCCTTCAGATCCCTATAATTGTATCTTTAGGGTAAATACCCAGTAGTGCAATTGCTGGGTCGTAGGGTAGCTCTATTTTCAACTTTATGAGGAACCTCCATGCTGTTTTCCAGAGTGTCAGCACCAGCTTGCCTTCCCACCAACAGTGTAGGAGGTTCCCCTTTCTCCACATCCTTGCCAACATCTGTTGTTTCCTGACTTGTTAATTTTAGTCATTCTGACTGTTGTGAGGTGGTATCTCATAGTCGTTTTCACTGTAATGCTTCTTAAAGAAACTTCTTGCAGTGCATGGTGGCTTTAGTCAGTAGAGCATGTGACTCTTGATTTCGGGGTGGTGAGTTTGAGCCCATTGGGCATGGAACCTAGTTTTAATAAAAAATCTCTTTTTGAGTGTTTCTCCCTTCTCTCTGGTAAACTTTCTCCTTTTTTAGTGCAACTTTCTTTCATGACTCTGCAGGCTCTGGTGTTTTCGTATCAACTCACCCCTAAGAAAGAGAACCTGGAAAACAAATTCATTCTAAAAAAAAAGTGACCCTAACCCAGAAGAATGATAACCCAAGGTAATAACATCAAAATGATCAAGTTTTGATAATGGGTTAACTTGCTAAATAGGTTTTCAGAGTTGGATGCTCTCCAAACCCCCTCATAGCACAAGGGAGTATCTACACTTAACCTACATTTAAAGAATTACTAGTTTCTTTTAATGTCTATAAGACTATCAGTTTCTTTTTTTCCCACTCTTTTATTTATTTTATTTTTTAACTTTTAAATTCCATTATTATTATTAACATAAAATATATTACTTGTTTCAGGGGTACAGGTCTGTGATTCATCAGTCTTACACAATACACAGTGCTCAGCATAGAACATACCCTCCCCAATGTCCATGGCCATCACCCAGCACACCATCCTTCCCACTCCCCTTCCACTCCAGGAACCTTCAGTTTGTTTCCTGAGATAGAGTCTCTTATGGTTCGTCTCCCTCTCTGGTTTTGTCTTGTTTCGTTTTTCTCTCCCTTCTCCTATGATCCTCTGCCTTATTTCTCAAATTCCTCATATCAGTGAGATCCTATGATAATTGTCTTTCTCTGATTGACTTATCTTACTTAGCATAATACCCTCCAGTTTCATCCACGTCATTGCAAATGGCAAGATTTAAGGTTTTTTTGAAGACTCTCAGTTTCAATGAGCTCCCTTCACTGTTCTGATACTCCAGATAGCCTTAAGGAGCGTAAAACAGGTTTTCCAATCAAGGGTCCTCCATTTTTTCCTAAACACCTGCCTTTGACTTCTACTTGGGAAAATTACACGGATAGTGCCAAATACTGAATTGATAATGTGAAGAATAGTGGACATAGCCAAGAGAGCCAGCAATCATTGCCCATCTTATAAAAGTGGCAAATCAAAAAGAGGAGGTGCCAAAATCAGCAGGTGCTATCTCACTGTGCCCTTCTGAATCTGCTCTAGACCCTCCAATTCTAGACTAACAAGGTAGCCATAGATTTCCCCTGAAATTTCGCCCCTAAAAGGGAAAAATCCATGCAAATCAAATGAGAGTATTTCTTCAGCTGTGTTCCTTAGAGGATATCATCCAGTCTTGATGACTACCTCACTGTTCAAAAGCCACTGCTATTCTCCCCCACTTAATGTTAAAAGTGATTACTTCTGAGACATTATGGCATGGTTTCCTCAGAAACTATCAGAAAGTCCCCAAATAACCCAGAGTAATTTAAACTCCTCATGACTTCTGAATAACTATAATCATTATAGTTACTTAGGACTCATAAAAAAAAGAAATTAAATTTAAAGCTCATGTTAATGAAGGCACCATTTCCCTCACAAAATTTAACTATAATTACTCTTCAAATTGTATTTGATTTTTAAATTTTCATTTCCCCTAAAATTCATATGTAAAAGAAGAATAATCATATGAAGATTTGGCCTTTTAATGCATTTTAAAACTGTACTTAGAAATTGAGAATTATGCATAGAAGTATGCTGCCAAGTGTAGATTCTACTAACCACTCTCTTCCTTATGGCCATCCCCAGGCTATCGGTTTTGGGAGAAACTTTTCAAACTTTAAAGTCAGCTGTCAATAATTTATAAACAGATACGTCAATGACAAAACTTATTATTTTTATTCAGTAACTCTTGTTATAAAGTTTTCTTCCTCATCTTGGTTTTTTTATTTTAATTGAGGCATTCTTTTCCTCAGGAGACTCCTACAGTTATATTTTAGGATAATGCAATATTTTTCTAAGTACTTCTTTACAGATTTGATTATTATACGATCCTTGTAAATTAAGCAAGTTTAGGTTGTTATCCTTATTCTATTAATTAGAAAAGAAAACAAAACTGAAGTACAGAGGACAAATGACTTGTCTGAAGACATGAAGTTGGCAGCATATTGAAAACTTACTCAAAAATGATGAGTAATCTTAAAAGAAAAAGATGACTCATCTCAAAATGTATTAGTGATATAAAATGTTTACTTCTTCCTATTTTCAGAATACATCCGCAAAGGAAGGATGCTATCTTTACTCCACTTCCAAAACATACACTCATCCACTCTGACTCTTTTCAAACTTTGCTGCTAGAAAAATGGGTACCTGAAAGTGAGTCATGAAAAGATGTCATCAAATCACCAAAAATAAGGGAAAACCATAAAGAGCCAGTTTCTATCCATCCCTGCCCCCCTTCCCCAGTGCCCACCAGGGGTAAAAGAAAAAAAAAAAAAACCATGACAGGCTTGTAAGTATCCAGCTATGGCCACAGAGCTGTTTGATTGCTTAAGCCGGGTGGTCAGACAATAGGACCAGAAAGAATGGCTGCTTCCTTCCTTCCTGTTGAGTGTTCTGCCTGAGTGAGCAAATTCAATAGCACTTTGCTTCACAGCAACACTAGGCTCTAGCACCAGGGAAAATCAACAAAGAGCCGTTCTAGGGCATTTCCAACCCCACCTAAGCCAAGCCTCTGAGCTATAGTACCATGGGGGAGGGGCTGGCCAGGTTCAGGCACTCCTGGGGGTGTGCTCATGAAAACTCCTAGACTTGCAGGTTATTGTTTATATTAACGGCCGCTGTTTACACTGCTTCATGCATCTGTAATTGCTCAGATGAGTTGTTATCATTTTCCACTTTCTAATATACAATCCTCCAAAATATTTTGAAACATTAGTCATTGTGGCAACAAAGACAAAATTGGACAACTGTGATGACAGTAACTCTAGAATCATCTTAAAGCCTCCTCCAGTAAACCATCTTTCTTTGCCTCCTGACTTTTATATCTACGTAGATAATAATTATGGCAGTTAAGAATAAGAACCAGAGAAGATGTGAAAGAAAGACATTAAATATTTAATACTCTATAGTTCTGTTTTAACTAAACCTAAATTTCTAAGTTAAAATTGAAATAACTTTATATTTATGCAGAATGTGTAATTTCAAATGTCCTCAAAATTACTTATGTTGTACTTATATCCAAAAGAAGTAATGCTGAGGAAGATTCTCTTCCTATTAATTCAAATTTTTTGCTCTTATCATTTATGTATATATACCTACGCTGCCAACATTTCAAGAAACTATGCCTGTTAATTGACCATAAAAAATTTAATATTATCTTACAGAATAATGCATTATATTCCCCGCCCCCCCCCCCGCCCAGTATGTAAACCTTAATCAGAATAAATTCTGTTAGTAAGCTGAATTTCTAGGGATGGTCCTCAAGACTCCACACCCTAGTCACTGGAGCCTGTGAAGGTGAATCATCCCATGATTGTGTTATGTTGTATGGCACCATTGGCCTAAAAAATAGATTATGCAGGTGGGCCTGATCTAACCATGCAAGCCATTTAAGAGAAAAGGATTTTCTCTAGATGTCAGCAGAAGAGAAAATAAGAGAGATTCAAAGTATAAAGGACCTGACCCACCAAGGTTGATGGAACTACATGTGGGTGGTCTGGAGGAGCTCAGGGTGACTTGCAGACAATAGCCATCAAGGAAACAGGAACCTTAGTCCTACCTGTGTGCACTAGAACTAGATTTTGCCAACAATCTAAACAAGCTTAGAAGGGACTTTTCACCCAGAGCTTCTAAGTTTAAGTATCCAGCCCAGGAGAAAACTGATTTCAGCCTTGTGAATCCCTGAGCAAAGAATCAAGCCAAGCCCATTGAAACAAACCCAAATCTGTATCTACAGTCCTGTGAGATAATAAATGGATTTTATTTTAGGCCAGGTTTGTAGTAGTTTGTCAGGGCAGCAAAACAAAAACAAAAACGAAACCCAAAGACATCTTTCCTCTTCTTCAGTACATTGAATTTCCCAATTGTAGGTGCAAACTTAAAAATATGAAAATTTATTTTGTCATCTATTGTTGATTTGAACACAGTTTCTGCCACTGTGACGTCCATAATGCTTTAATATTTCTGGCAGTAAAAGTGTGCATATTTATACATGGGTATTTCCATAACTGGAAGTTGGTGGCATCCAACATTGTTATAGAGGCATTTAAAGTACATGAAACTATAATATGGTTAACTAAATTATATTATTCATCTGATGGATTCTAACCAAAACATATCTTGGATTCAAAATTGAAGATGAAAGATAAGATTCTTTATTAAGTGACTAAAAAATGTATAATGCTTCACCTTTTAATATGAAAAATTGAATTCTACATGTGTTCTAATTTGTAGTGAATTATACATGAAGTGAAGTCCTTTATTTTATTACATAAAACTGAGTAAGGAAAATAACTTCTAGTAAAGAAAAATAATTTCTAAGAACCAGAAACTATGTGAAGTCCTTTTTCACTGAAATTTTAAGATTACCTTTTTAAAAAGTTACTATTATGATACCCATTTCCCAGAGGAAGCAGCAACAGTTCAGAGAGTTTACAGGATTTAACTAAGCTCATACAGCAGAAGCTGAAATACAAAACAAGGCAATTTGACAACAAAGTCCCAGATCTTACTTTTATTAAAGTAAAATATGATTTTATTTTGACATTCAAACATATTTAAGGGTTGCAGGTACAGAACAAAGAATTTTTTTCCGGAACCATTTGAGAACTAGTAGGTGATCTGATATCCCATTATTACAAATGCTGGGTGTATGTTTCCTACAAATAGGACATTTTCTCACCCTAAGCACAATACAGTTATCAAAATTAAGACGTTAACCTTGGTACATTAGCACCATCTAATCCTCAGACACCATTTAATATTTGTCAATTGACCCCATAATCTCCTTTACAAGAATCGATCCAGTTTGGAATTACACATCTCACTTACATGTCATGTCTCTTTAATCTTCATCCTGGAAGAGTTCCTCAGTCTATGCTTAATTATCAAGACTTTTGAAAATTCTAGGCCACTTATTTTGCAGAATAGCCCTCAATTTCTGTTTTGCTGTTGTTTCTTCTTCATTATATTCAAGTTATGCCTCTTTGGTGGGCATATCACAAAGTGATTCTGAGTACTTGTTGCACCTTCTCTAGTGGCAAACAATGATATTCACTTTAGTCTCTTGATCAAGATGGTATCTGACAGATTTTCCTACTATAAAGTTATTTTTGTTCCTTTATACTTAAAAGCATTTTGTGGGGGAGATTATTGGAAGGTAGGAAAGACCCTATTCCTCATTAAATTTTCAGTTTATTCATTTATTATATCAGTATCATCTCACAAATTTCTACTTTATTCAATGATTTATAATCCATTACTATCATTACATATTTTTATCTTTATTTTGGCCAGTGGGAGACCATGAAACCTGGCTTCTGTATCCATTCATTTGACATATTAACATTTTTTTAAGTCACTTCCTTACCTGCTGGTACAATCACTTTCTGAAAAAAGGTCTTAGAATCAGCTATTTCTTCAAGGCTCTCTCATTTCTTTATGTAGATGTATTCATTGTTAGTGGGGTATTATCCTCAGGCTCTTTCACAGGACTAGGGAATATATGTACGTATGGATATACATACACATTAACATCCATTTTTATTTCTATATATCTCTCTCTACATTGAAATCCATGAGTCCACACCAATACCTCCTATTCTAATCCAACATCACAAGATTAATTGTAATTTTCCCCTTTCATTATTTGTAACTTCCTTGGCAGAAAGTAAGAACCTATCTCACTTTATCCATATATTTATATATTTGAATAATCCTATAGTATGGAAAAAAAATCGTATCACCACTATAACCCCTCTTATCATGGGTCCTCTGGATCCTCTGGGACACCCCCACATATAGAAGCCCTCCTCACCTGCTTCAGCTCCAAAACCAACATCAGGCCTTTTGTTCATCCATCACTTTGCCTGGACTCTACACCTTACACCAAGCTGACAATCCTCCCCACTTTTACCCTCCACCCCCAACCAACTACCATCACCATGTAGATGCTATCATCACCCTACTTGGGCTAAACAAGCTGGCTAGCCCAACTTGAAACCCTTCTTGGGCAGTGACACACAGTTGAACACCTTGCTCATGCTACTTGGTTTCCCACATTCTCAACAGGCCTTTCTCTTTTGGGAACCCTTCTTCACACTAGAGCCTGGTTCTTAGGCACTCACATGAACAAGAAGAATGAAGCCATGACAATTGTATAATAATTTCTTTTATAAGTATTTGCACCGGGCATGATGAGTAACAGCTGCTTCTGAATCTACCTGTCCAGGAAAAGACAGAGAAGATTAGTAATTCATTTTCTCCTGATTTCAGAGAAACCCTAACGAAAATAACCAAGTTAAAGAATTCTGTTCCCAGTGATTCCACTCTGTTCAGTCACCTCTCTTTTTCGGGATATAAGACCTTTCTCTTTGAGTAACTTCAATAAGACATCAGGCAAACTTAGGCTTAATGAACAAGACAGATTTCATTTTTATTTTTATTTTTTTCAGAAAATACTGAAGCATTCATCTCTTTTAGTCTCTTGTAAATAACTCAGACTTTGCCTGCCTAATGAACAGATTCCTTTGGTGTTACGTTCTGCTTGTACATAAAATGGCACCACTTCTAAGTCAGCCTTCAATACTATCATATTAGCTAATTGTTTCATTTGTGCCACTTTGTGCACAAAGTGCCACTTTGTGCACAACTAATTTAGAAATTTCAAGGACCATATTGTATTCATCTTTGTATCCCTAATGCCTGAAACACAATAGGCTCTTAATAAATTTTTAATGAATGATTGAATAATTGAGTAAATGAGTGAGCAGCAGGAGCTATAAAATGAAACTTCTTTCAATCTTTATCATAGTGCAAACAAATAATAAGGGCTTTATAGCCAAACTATTGGTTTACATGTAAATATATATATCCTATTTTGTCCTCCAACACATGCTGCTATGAGGGATAAGTATTCTCAGATTCTCTATGAAAGAACCAGGGTGACATGTGAGTCATTATAATTTCAAAGTCGCTTCTTTCTCATTTGCTAAAACACCTGAGCCCAATCTTGTTTATGATTATAAGGCAGAGTTTTCCTTCATATCTGCCTCTGCATCTTCCACATCACACATTAAAGCATATAAGATCATCTTCCCAAGGTTTAAGTGCACAATAAGCCAAACATTGGCATATTTTGCTTTAACACACAAACAGTACTGAATAAAGATTTGCTAACTCTAACTCCCAATCTATCAAAATGTCTTATATGCCTTTAATACACATACACAGTTCTAAACTAAATGAATCTGTTTATAGCTATCTAGAAATTAATAAATCTAGTACTCACTATAAAATTCCCACAGATAGCTGATAAGGTCTGCATAGCTAATGAGTGCTAAATGAAAATCTTTTAGCCTGCATCAGTATGAAGATTGACATGTATTTTAACTATATTAACATTTTGACTGATTCAAACCACAGTATAACCAAACTAAAAAGATGACCAAGCTTATTGTTTCTATTTATGAAGAAAGATTTATAAAAGGAAATATATCTATACTATCCAATTAAATGACCTCTTTCAATAATGGTTAGGCAAATTAATAACACTTAGGGTTTATAAGAAGAATTTATTGTAAATTTTACTAAAACTTACAGATTTGAAGATTCTGAGATGAATTGGTCTATAAAAAGTGTTAGAGTGGTGCCTGGCTGGCTTAGTCAGTAGAACATCTGCCTCTTGATCTTGGGGTTGTGAGTTCTAGCCCCAAGATGGGTGTAGAGGTTACTTAAAAATAATTTTTTAAAATGTGTTAGAAATTTAAAAGGCAAGGTATTTAGGGAAATACACACACAGAAATACATACACAAAAATACACACTGTGTATACCAATCAAACTGATCTATTCACCCTAAGATTATAGTAAAATGCACATTTATGATGCTATAGATTGAGTAATGTCATGAAAAATAGCATAACAAGAAGCCCCAGAAGTTAATCCTTTTACCAAAAGAATAATACATTGGACTTGGGAAAAAACCCCTCAGGATCACTTATTTTAGAACTTGGGAACATGATTAGATGCTACAGTAACCAGGGCAGGACTTGATAAGGGGAGAGGCTGTTGAACTCTGGTAGAGAGTGACTTGTATGAACCAGCTATCTACCTCATCCCTCAGCCCCACTCAGACAAGGATATAGCAGCCCATACTAGAGTAACTGACCAGTTCTAAGGTAGGCAGTAAGGACATTATCTTTCCCATATTTAGGACTGTATGTTTTAGAAGATCTGGCAGTTCTCTGGGGGACAAATCCAGATACTTGTATTTGTTTTCATCCCCCTCAGACTGCAGGGAAGTCCCTGGCAACCAATTCTACTGGAAGATCTAGCCACATGTAATATATATATTTCAGGTATTTAAGGAAATAGGTCACAGGCTGACTACAGAGATAATGAAACAAAATGTTGTGTGGTCACATATACGGAATACAAATATTGTAAAAATTAAAGTCATTGTACAAATGGATAACCATAGCCTCAACAAGGAACAAAAGTAATCTCTGAGGAGGGAGAGAATCTGATTTCCAGAGTTACTGCATTTTAATACTCAATCTGTCTGATCCTCAACAAAAAATTAGTGTGTACAAAGAAACAAGAAAATGGCTCATTCACAAGAATAATAATAACATAATTTGAGAGAAACTACCCCTGAGAAAGCTCAGACATTGGAATTACTAATCAAAGACTAGTCAACTGTCTTAAATACATTTAATTTAAAGGAAATAATGGAAAAAGAACTACACAAAATCAGGAAAACAATAATTAAACAAATGGAGAATGTCAATGAAGAGATGGAAATCATAAGATGAAACCAAATAGACCTTCTGGAGCAGAAAAGTGCAATAGCTCAAATAAAAATCCACTAGAGGGGTTTGACAGTAGATGTGAACAAGCAGAAGAATTAGTAAACTTGAAGATAAGGAAATTGAAATTACCCAGTCTGAGGAGTCAGAAAGAAAAAAGAATAAAGAAAAATGAACAAAACCTGTAGGACACAATCAAATATGCCAACATATGCATTATGGAAGTCTCAGAAGGAGAAAAGGAAGGAAGGGGGGAAGAAAAAATATTCGAAGAAACAGAAGCTGAAACTTCTCAAATGTGACCCAAGACATTAATCTATGCATTCAAAAACCTGAACAAACTCCGAACAGGATTAAAGTCAAAGAGATCAACATCAAGGCATCAGTTATAGCCAAATTGTTTAAAGAGAAAACCAAAAATAGAATTTTGAAAGTGACAAGAGAGAAGCAACTTGTCTTGTACAAAGGATCATAAATAAAATTAGCAGCTATTTTCCATCAGAAATCATGGAGGCCATAAGACAATGGAATAACATTACCTAAACTACTGAAAGAAAATAAACTGTTAACCAAGAATTCTATATCTGGCAATATATCCTTCAAGAATAAAGGAGAAAATGGGTGCCTGAGTGGCTCGGTTAAGCAACTGCCTTTGGCTCAGGTCATCATCCTGGAGGCCTGGGTTGAGTCCCACATCAGGCTCCCTGCTTGGCAGGGAGTTGCTTCTCCCTCTGACACTCCCCCTCCTCATGCTCTCTCTCTCTCTCTCTTTCTCTGAAATAAGTAAATAAAATCTTAAAAAAAAAGAATAAAGGAGAAATTAAGACATTTTTAGATAAACAAATTAAAGGAGTTTGTTACCAGTGGACTGCCCTAAGAGAAACGCTAAAGGGAGTCCTTCAGACTGAAATGAAAGGATAGCAGACAATAATTAGAAGCCATGTGACAAAATATAAAACAGTGATAAAGATAGCTGGATGCAGAAATATAGAAGATAAATATAAATATAAAAATAAAAACATTTTATTTATTTCTATAAAAATATAAAAGTATATCATTTTACTTTTGTGACTGCTCTTTTTTCTTTTATGACTTAAAAGGCAAATGTATAGAACAAAGATTATAAATGTACATTAACAGCCACACAACATGGTAACATGTAATCTGTTACAATAATAAAACAGGAGTGGGCAGAGACATGTAAGGTTAGAATGTTTCATACTATTTACACTAAGTTGGTGTTAGTTAAAATAGATTGTTATAAATTTAAGATGTTAATTGTAATTCCCAAGGTAATCACTAAGAAAACAATAACAACAAAACAGAAGACAAAGGAAAGGAATCAAAATGGTACATTACAAAAAACTAACCACAAAAAAGTCATTAATACAGGAATTGAATAAAAAAATATACGACATACAGAAGATGAATAACTGGTTGAAGTAAGTCCTTCTTTATCAGCAAATTACTTTAGACATACATATTAAACTTTCCAACTAAAAGACAGAAACTGGCAGAATAGATATTTTATTTAAAAAAGATTTCTCTATTTCTAATAGACTCACTTTAGATACAAAGACACGTAGAGGTTGAAAGTAAAACAATGGAGGGGCACCTGACTCACTCACTCAGTGGAGCCTTGATCTCCGGGTCATGAGTTCAAGCCCCACTTTGAGCATAAAGCTTACTTAAAAATTTTTGAAATACAAAAGTAAATTTTAAAAAAAGAAAAGGATAGGGTGCCTGGGTGGCTCAATGGGTTAAAGCCTCTGCCTTAGGCTCAGGTCATGGTCCCAGGGTCCTGGGATCGAGCCCCACATCAGGCTCTCTGCTCAGCGGGGAGCCTGCTTCCTCCTCTCTCTGCCTGACTCTCTCTGTCTACTTGTGATCTTTGTCTGTCAAATAAATAAGTAAAATCTTAAAAAAAAAAAAAAAAAAAAGGATGGAAAAAAATTTCATGCATATAGTAACCAAAGCAGAGTAGAGGTGACAATAATATTATCAAGCAAAACAGATTTTAAATCAAAAAGATTAAGAGACAATTGAGGCACCTGGCTGCATCAGCTGGCAGAGCATGCAATTCTTGATCTCAGGGCTGTAAACTGGAGCCCCATATTGTATGTAGAGTTACTTAAAAAAAAGAAAAAGCTTAAGAGACAGAGAATTACATTATATATTGATAAAAGATACAAGCCATCAAGGAGATATAACAATTATTCTTAAAATTATACACTTACCAGAGCAATAAGGCAAGAAAAATTAATGAAAGTCCCACAAATTGGAAAGGGAGTAAAACTATTTTTGAGCATCGATAACTAAATCTGAAATGTGGTAAACCCAAAAAATCCACAAATAAAAAAAAGTGAAAGCTAATAAATTTAGCAAAGTTAAAGGATAAAAAATCAAATGCAAAATCATTTGCATTTCTATACACCAGAAGTGAACAATCCAAAAAGAAAAATTTAAAAGCATTCCATATACAATAGCATCAAAAAAGAATAAAATACTCAGGAGGAATAAATTTAACCAAGAAGGATCAAGATTAGTACACTGAAAACTATAAAACATTACTAAAAGAAATGAAAGTGAATATACATAAGTGGAAAAACATCTCATGTTTAATGGATCAGAAGGCTTAGTATGTTAAGATGGGAATATTATCCAAGAAGACACACAAATTCAGTACAATACCTATCAAAATCCCCAAACTGTTTTTGCAGAAATGGAAAAATCCGTCCTAAAATTCATGTGGAATTTCAACACACTCAGAATAATCAAAACAATCTGGAAAACAAAAGAACAAAATTGGAGAGCTCACACTTCTCAATTGTTTTAAAATTTACAACAAATTATAATAATCAAAATAGTATGGTAATGGCATAAGAATAAACAGACCAATAGAATAGAATTGAGAGCCCAGAAATTAACCCTCATTTCAATTATCAATTGATTTTCAACAATGATGACAACTTAATGGGGGAAAGAACAATCTTTTCAACAAATGGTGCTGGGAAAACTGGATATCCACCTGAAAAAAATTTAAAAAGAAATTGGATCTTCATACCATATAAAAAATGAATTCAAAATAAATCAGAAACAAATTTAAGGACTAAAACTCTCAGAAGAACACACTGATACAAATCTTTATGGCTTTTGATTTGATAACAGTTTCTTAATCATAACACCAAATGTTCACATGACAAGAGAGTGAAAAGAATACCCATGGAAATGTAGAAAAATTTTGTCAACCACACATCTGATAAAGGTTTCATATCTAGACTCTATAAAGAATTCCCACAATTTAATAACAAAAGACAATCCAATTTAAAAATGGGCAAATAATTTGAATAGGCAATTTCCAAAGAGGATATACAAAAAGGCCAAAGAGCACAGGGAAGGATGATCAACATCATTAATCATTAGGGAAATGCAAATCAAAACTACAATGAGATACCTTTTCACACCTACTAGAATGGCTACATTAAAATAACAACAACAACAACAACAACAACAAATCTTGGCAAGGATGTGGAGCAATTGGAGCCATGCATGTTGATAGTGGAAATAGTGCAGCTGTTGTGGCAAACAGTGTGGCGGGATCATGGCCCTCTCATAGCATGTCCATGTGTTCACCAAGCAGGAAACTCGACTAAGTTTGGATGTGCAGGGTTTCTACTGAGGTTTCATTAGGTACGATTAATCAAGTCACTGTGATTGAATTCAATCTCCATTCCTTCCTCTCTCCTTAGAGTCTTGAGATAAGGCTGCAAATTCTAGTCTTTGAATCACTTACCTGATCTTTCTGCTGTGGAGAGCCCCTCCCTTAAAACGAAAGACGCCCCTTGAGTCACTTCATTAGCATAAACTTAGATATAGTGAAGGGGTCTCCTGAGGGATAACGAAAGTCATTCCTATACTCATAAAATTCTGAGAATTTTTAAATCTCAGTGCCTGGAACCTGGAAAAAAACTGGGTAATGGTTTTTGTTGTTGTTTTTAATCTCACACATATTAGCAAGCATTGGCTATCCTGTAAATTAATTTTCTGATAGCGTCATGTTTGAAGTATGAGGAAAACACAGCTAACTATGGCAAGGGAGTTAGGGGAAGCCTTGGAAGTGATGTGATAGAGGGGAAATGTAGGGAGCTGCATTTTTAGTGAAGAAAAGCACTTGTTCAAATTTGCTGGTTCTGAAAGAAAAGGGATTGTAAGTCATTACAAGACATCACCTTTGAGGAGGTGGCGAGGGTCAGGAGATGAGGCTGGGGGACAGGTGGGTTGAGGCTTGGAAGGCTCATCAATGCAAAGGTTAGGGATTGATTTTGCAAAAAGCAGGGATCCTGCTGAAGTCTGGAAAGAGGGGAGTTTTGCATTTGTTTTTTTTTTTTTTTTAATTTTTTAAAAAGATTTTATTTATTTGACAGACAGAGATCACAAGTAGGCCGAGAGGTAGGCAGAGAGAGGAAAGGAAGCAGGCTCCCTGCTGAGCGGAGAGCCCAATGTGGGGCTCTGATCCCAGAACCTTAGGATCATGACCTGAGCCGAAGGCAGAGGCTTTAACCCACTGAGCCACCCAGGTGCCCTGCATTTGTTATTTTTAAAGATAGTGCAGGTAGCAGTGAGAAGGATAGACTGCAGGGGGAAAGAGACAGGAAGTAATATATTTGAAAGAGTGCTACAATCTGTGTGGCAAAGTTAATGTGAGATGGAACCTATAGGGATAGGAAAGTGGGCAAAAAAGCACTGGACATGGTTGTTCTGTTTATTAATATACCTCGAATTATAATTTAAAATATTCACATAAGTGTTTTTCTCCTCAAATGACAGTGAACTTCAACACACGGTTTAAGGACCCACAACATTTACCATAAACACTCTCTGATAGTCGTATTCTCTTGAGGATGAGGCTGTACAGCTACGCGGGAACAAACTTTGTTGTGTTGGTTCAATGCTGACAAGAGAAGTGTTAGGAAATAGCTCATTTTCATGAAAGCACGTTAAATGAAGCAAACTGTTTCTAAGACAGTCACTTACAAATGTAACAGTTCTTCATTGAAAACAGTTATTCTTTATCCTTGCTCGCTTCTTTAATATCTTTATTCCTGGGAGCTTGTATGTTCCCAGGAATCAGAATTTCCATATGGGAATGTCTGGGCCGCTAGCTTCAGAATGTTCTCTAACTTTTTCTGTCACCTCCAGAGTTTTGCTTTGTTTTGTTTTTGCTCTTTCCTTATCTATCCTGTAGACTTCCATAGTTTCTCAGGCACACACCTGCTGGTTTGCTTATTACTTAGTCTGTAATAGTATGACATATGTACGTCTTCCACTTGTTTGCAACACCACGAAAATACAGCTCTTCCTGACATACTATCTGGCAAAAATGTGTTAACAATTATTACTGAGTAAATAATGGAATAAATAATGAATGAAGAGAGTGATCAGTTTTTAGTTCATTTAGTGGAGGAAAGGACCACATGCTAGATACTTGACTTGATCTGACAGGGAAATTTCCATTTTCAAGTTTTGCCTAAACTCTCATCCCAGGGCCCACTAGGATGATCAGATAAGAAGTATGTTTCTTTCTTGTGTTTTTGATGACTATGTTTGTCAGCTTAACCAGAGACTCGAGACCTAAGCATTATTTGTTTTCATTTACTGTGAATTCCTGTATTTGTCGTGTATAGATCGCTGGAATTGCAAGATGCGTCCATGAAGCAAGTTCCCAGGATGAAAATAAACACAGCATGGAGGGCAAATATTACTATGTTAAATTAGTAAAACTACAGAGGAAAAGGGAGTAAATCAACCAGTAACTATTTGCATTAGTAGAAGAAAGACAATAATCCCCTTTTTGATATTTTTAAAGCTATTTAAATCTTTTTAAAACATTTTTGTCACTCTGTCTTTTACAGTTAGCCTAATTTAAGAAGCACAAGCACTGAGACAGGGGCGCCTGGGTGGCTCAGTGGGTTAAAGCCTCAGCTTTCGGCTGGGGTCATGATTCCAGTGTCCTGGGATGAAGCCCCACATCGGGCTCTCTGCTCACCAGGGAGTCTGCTCCCGCCTGCGTCTGCCTACTTGTGATCTCTGTCAAATGGATAAATAAATAAATCTTAAAAAAAAAAAAAGCACTGAGACAGAGTTCAAAGACATGCCAAGTCACAGAGTCAAATAATTATTTGAGGATCCTCTATTAGATGCAAAGTTTGAACATTGATCTCTGGTTTCTGATCTGTACTCCAGAATTCTGTTCACTAATTTGTGATATCCTGTAACTAATGGCTTTTTCCCCCAAGATTCTTTTGCAATTTCCCTCAGATAACACTGTCACGATTGCATCTTAAATCTTTTTTTATGTCAACTGATAAGATTTTCTCTCTTTCAAAAAAGGGCACACAAAATGACCTCTAACAATACTGACTGGGCAAAGGCAGTGACACTTTGTGCCTTTATTAGAACTCTGATTTTGGATAAGGAAAGTAGAAATATGAAATTTCCCCCTAACTTGCTGGTTTATAATAAGTACACCCCCATCGTGGATCACAGCCACTCCTCTGGTGGGTGTTTCAGGACCCTCTTTAGTTAATTAAAAGCTAGAATACATGTACTAATTATTCATTATGGAGCTGTCTTGTTTGTACTGCTAATTTACTCCATTATAAATATGAGAGTACACTGTTACTTTGCTTTACAAATAGCAAATCAGAAGAATTTAATTCATTTAGTCTGATGCATGTGCCCTCAGAAACAGAATGAAACAATGGGTTGAAATAAATTAGGGCATTAGTATTTGTAAACTCCAAAGATGTCTGATATGATCATTTTAATTAAAATGATTTTCTGTGAACATTTTGTTTTCCATAGTCTATTAACAATGCAGAGAAAAATGCTCTGCTTTTATTTTGAGAAAATATTTACCGTTCTTCCTCTTTCCTTTTTTCCCACTAAAAACAGTGAAGTCTATCTCTTTCATGCCTTATTAAGAGCTCTCCTGAAGTACTGATATGCTTGAAAGGTCTTGCACGTTATTATCTTTTAGTTATTATTATAATAACCAAATAATTTTTCTAAATCCATATTTCACTTTTGGCTAACATTTGGTTCAGATGTGTGTATACACAGGAGTCGAATAGGGTGTGTTATTTCTCAAAATCGGGAAGACTTTGCTGGAAGCTCCGTAAGAGGTATTCAAGGTTAAAATTCCGCAGGACTCTGGGCAAAGCCTCCACCTTCACTCCCACCCCCCTCCAGCTCTGTGGTTTCCTCCCCTCCCCTCCCCCCAGAGAAGGAAGCTCATCCACATTAGCACACAAATGCAAAATAACCAGCCAGGCCTCTCCCTAGGAATACAAATTAGGAGCAGGTAGTTGAAGAGCTTAGAAAGCTGAAATCGTTCACAAAGAAAAGGATGAATAAATGAGAGACTGAAAGTGGGGTAAAGTGTTTAGCTTTTGTCATTTAAAGTGACGTCTTTAACTCTTTGCCTTCTAGAAACTACCCCTCACCGAATAATAGAGCTTTGCAATCAAGAGTTCCCCGGGTTAAAAAAAAAAAAAAAAAAAAGGTATCGCGTTTCCTTTTATAGGGTATAAAGATAAAATTAGATATTGGTTTCACTAGGGCCTATGATTGACAAAAACAAAAACAAAGACACACACACACACACAAACCAGTAGAGAGACTGTGACATTGAATAATTTAGTAGCTGACTTTCTATTAAGAAAAAAAAAAAAAAGAGGTTCACATTAGCTGACTAGTGCATTTCCTACCCGCCCCCCACCAACCCCTTTGGTCACTACTTTCAGCTCAATGCAAATCATGTTTTACTGCATTTCCACTTGGCTGGGTTTTGACTTGGGAGGTGAGTCTGGCTGAAAGCTTGAATCTTATTTTCTAATTAGCTCTACCTTATCTAGCCGTCAACAGCAGAGAAGGCAGAGACTTGCCACAGTGTTTTATAATCATTATGAGATCGATGGCAGAGCAAGTCTCATCCTAGTTTGCGGAAGCTTTGGATACTCCAAAATGTGTATATCCCAAAATCAATACTGTAAATGAAGCAATCAGCAATGTACATACAAATTCTCAAACTAAAATCTATGTTTTTAAGCATGGTGCTACCTCAGTGGTTAGAAGCAGAGCTAGAGAGTTGGAAGCTGTCTTAGAGTCTTAGAAAACAACCATGTACAGCTTAACAAGTAAAACTCCCGGCTCACCAACAGCACATTATCACTTAGAGCTAATTTTTATTTGTTTGTTTTATTTAAGAGTGCATTTCCTAATTTGGAGAGACTGATCTTTGCTTTAATGCTGATAAAGATCATAAATCGTGTACTATAATTATTTATTAAATGCCTTTAATTTGTGTTGTGTGCCCTGCAACCAGACAGGTGCTCATCTCTTCAGTTTTGGGTAAGACTAGTTTAGACAAACAAGTTGTAATTGCAGAATATGTCCTTAAAGCAGAGAGAGGGTTTGTAAATCCAGAATGGCCATTTATATCCAAAGTGGGCATTTATATGATGGTATTGAGTGGGGGTGTCTAGGAGATGGACGCAGTTGTAGGGTATGGTGGGCATGCCTGAAATGAGTCATGACATGTATTGTGGAATTACATCCACAATGTTTCCATTGCATCGGAGGGGAAGTGGGGCCACAGAACATTTTGCCCGTTTGTTTTGTTTTATGACACTCCTATGTAAACCCAATCCATGACCTTGGTCCTCTTTCCTCTTATTTCTCAAGATAGATGCAATTTTTGAGGACAGAAATGGCCTTCCCTTTCTCCGTGTCTTGAATAGTACAGTTTACAGTATTCGTGCTTAAAAAAATATTTAGCAGTTAAGAATACCACATGTTAAAAAGGAGATAGTGGATCCAAAATGGAGTCTCTTGTGCTAAACCCCACGTCAGCAAATGAAGACATAACACCTAGCTTAACTGTAGTTTTAAACCCACAGGAACATAACCTTTAACTGGTGGACATAGAATTACCTGATCAGCGCTAGTGAGCTAACCTGCCTGATAGAGCCCTTCCATGCCCCTTAGGAAGGTGACTTTGCCTGAAACAATGCATTCTTTTTCACCTCCTTTCCTTTAAAAACCTTTCCTTTTCTACAGCTTGGCGGAGCTCTTTTCTGTTACTAGATGGGATGCTGTCCAATTTATGAATTGTTGAATAAAACCAATCTGACCTCTAAATGTACTCAGTTGAATGTTTTTTGTTTAATAGATTTGGTGGCAACAGTGAGACTGATGCAGACTTCTTATGGCTTCCGGTACATGAGAAACACACGTGAGGTACCCTGCAAACCCTTTGAGTTCATCCAAGGGCTGTGGGTAAATTCTCTTTTGATTTTGAACTATGTTCCTTTTGGGTTGAGCTCCTGATCTAATTGGCTTTCCAGCCCAGGGCTTGGTAGGTCTGCTTGAACTGGTAAATGGTTCCATCTGGAACTTGAGTACCTCACTTTGGGTTCAGTCTGAAATCCCCTAGATGTCTGGAATCCTTTTCCCCAGTACTAGTGTGCTGTCCCCATTTACTGGACTCTGGGCCTTGCGGGAGATGCATATGGCCTTCTCTCACTAGACCACAGTAATGTTTCTTGGTTACCACTGGTATGTTAAGGTATGCATGTTTGTTAGTCTTGTTTTGTGAGATAAAGTCTATTGCTTTGGTTTAAGGAAATGTTGTGGCTGGTTTGATCTCTCCAGACTACTAAAGCTTCCTTCATATCAGCAATAAGATTGTTTTGCTCTCTTATCATTGTATGTTCACTGGAGTAGCACTTTTAATTTCCTTTAAGAATGTGTCCTCTGTGTTTACAACTTGGCTAACTTTTTGAGGCCTAGCTTTTGGCCTATTTCAGCTTTCAACATAACCTCCTTCACTAAATTTAGTCATTTCTAGCTTTGGATTTAAAGAGAGATATTTGTGATTCTTCCTTTCACTTGAACACATAAAAGCCATTATATTGTTATTAACTGGCCTAATTTCAGTATTGTTCTGTCTTAGGGAATGGGGAGGATCGCAGATAGGGAGAGATATGGGGGGATGGCCAGTCTGTGAACCAGTCAGAATATACACAACTTTTATCAATTAGGTTTGCTGTCTTACATAGTGTGGTTCATGGCATCCTAAAACAATTATAATAGTAGCATTAAAGATCCCTGATCACAGGACACCGTAACAAATATAATAATAATGAAAATGTTGAAATATTCTGAGAATTACCAAATGTGATACATAGTTACAAAGTGTACAAACACTGTTGAAAATGGCACCAATAGACTTTGCTTAAGGCATAATGGCCAGAAACCATCAATTAATTAAAAAAAAATTAAATAAAAACCCAACATATATGTGAAGTACAATAAAAATGAACTTTGACTGTATCTGCCTAAAAGAAGGTCATAGATTTCTTTTTGTAAAGGTTTATGCCCTCCTCTTTCCCATACCAGGAGGAGGAAACACAACCATTATCATTGGAGACAGAAGTAAGCACTGAGATGGGTCGACACAGATAAACTTTACTGAAATAACCCTTATCTACTATTAGCTCCCCCTGTGAGTTTACCTTCCCATAATTTACCTCCCCTAGAAGCCCAACCCCTTTCCTTTATCTTCTTCACAAATTTATCACCCTTTTAAAATTTTTTTAAAAATTTTTAAAAAGATTTTATTTAATTGACAGACAGAGATCCCAAGTAGGCAGAGAGGCTGGTGGGAAGGAGGAGGGGGGAAGCAGGCTCTCCGCAGAGCAGAGAGCCCAATGCGGGGCTTGATCCCAGGATTCTGGGATCATGACCTGAGCTGAAGGCAGAGGCTTTAACCCACTAAACAACCCAGGCACCCCAATTTATCACCCTTTATTAAAATGGTATATAGGCCTCTTCGGGTCTTCACTTCTTTCCTACGAAGGCTTCCATAAATGGAATAATTAAAATATTACCATCAAATAAAGTCTGTATACTTTTTCTCCTCTTCATCTGTCTTTTGTCAGTTTAGCTTGGAGGCCATAGTTACTGAACATAAGAGGATAGAGGAAGGGGGTATTTTTGTTGTTGTTGTTGTTCATTTTTCTCCCCTACATACAGTGTAAATACTCATACATGCATGGTCTATTTTTGTGTTCTATTCTGCTGCATTGACCTTGTCTTCTTCCCCCTCTCTCTCTGCCAGCCTCTCTACCTACTTGTGATTTCTCTCTCTCTGTGTCAAATAAATAAATAAATAAATCTTAAAAAAAAATTATATCAGCAAAACAAATTCCTCTCATTATATGCTGTTTCAAAACTTTTTTGCTCATTTTGTATACTTATTAGGATTAATGCAGAAAATTCTAACAAAATGACATTTTTATCAGAATGGAAAGAAATTGACAAATATTTCATGAAGAAAACATGTTTTAAAATATTTAGGTTTCTCAAATATGATAGCTTTTTTCATTTCCTAAAAAATCTACTTTTAGACTATTTTAATATACTTTTATAATTTTCTTCATGTAAATTTTATATATTTTAGTGACCAATTTTTCTTGCTGTTGCTAATAGGATATTTACCTCCCATTCTCTCCAAGGTTATTATCATTATTTTTTTCATAATAGTTGACCTACCCTGTCTATTGCTTCTACCCTACTTAGCCACCTGGTCCCCAAGTTCTTATTCTAGACCTACACAGCAACATAGTAGTCACTAGCCACATGTGGCTATTAAACACTTGAAATGTGGCTAGTCCAGATTAAAATGTGTTATAAGGATAAATATATATGTATGTTTTTTACTTTTTGTAACATGACTCCTAGAACATTTTAAATTTCACTTGGGATTAGTATTACATTTCTATGGTTGGTGCTCTCTAGACCTTGTTATTTCCAATAACTGAAACCCTCTATAATGTCAATTTCATAAATTCAACTACCAAGCAACAACCTTTCCAATTTTTTTCCTCTGGTATTCCAACCTCAGCAATCCTTCCACTTTCACAAGGATAAACAACCCATTGATCCCACCACCTTCTCACTATACCTAATTATTTGGCCTAAAACTAATTTTACTCTCATAATTCTTTGGTTGGATTTGGCTCAGCTGGGCGGTCCTCACTTGTCTTGGATGCAGTTGCAAATGTAGGAAGACTAGCGCCACGATCATCTTACACTCAACTGGGTTGGACATCCAAGTCAGTTGCTGCCGACTATAGGTTGCAAGTTTCCCTGGGACTGTCATGAGTCCTAGGATTCCACTTCAAACACTCATGCCAGCTCAGGTTCAATATGGTAAAGGGAGGGATTTAATTCCACTGCTCAAAAGACAGCATAGCAAAGAATTTGTAGCCAACTTTAACTCAGCACATCTATGCCCCTCTAGTATTCACTTTCCTTCTTACTCAGCTTAAATTCTGGGTCAATTGTTATAATCGCATACAACTTCAGTTACTTTGCCCCCTTCTCAATTTTTGTGCTTATCCAACTAAACCATTAACATGGTTAAATACAGCCCTCCACCTACTCTTTCTTTTGCACCAGCACATCTGGAAAGAGCTGGAGAAAAATATATATCCTTGTTGACTAGTCTTACAAAATGCATGATCACCAACATGTAGCAGACCCTTAGTGTTGCCCAGCAATGTTCACTCTGTACTACCTAGGAGGCCAGATGATTCTTTCATAACTTTTCCTTCTCCTCAAACTTCAACAAAAACTACATCCCCATCCTCACTCTCCGCTGGTAATTTGCTTCATATTTCATTGAAAAAAGAGAAGTAATCAGGGGAGAACTTCCATAAATTTCCACAAACTACACAACTGTGTCTGGCACCATCTTTCTTTATCTTTTGTACCAATTCTTTGCATAATCTGTCCCTATTCCCAACTAGGGTCAGCATCTTTTCTTAGTCTCTAAATCTCTTTCACTGCTTATGAGCAATGATCTAGAACTCCTTTGCCATGCCTCAACAACTTCTTCTCTCAATTGTCAGTAAAATTTCTCCCATATTAAACTATCATTTCATATATTAAAACAAAACCTTTCTGGACCCCAATTCTTCCTCTAGTTACCAACTTATTTCTTTCCATCCCTTTAAAGCAAAGTTCTTTTACTTATGCCCACAGCTTCTAATGTCTTTATTCCCATTTTTCTCTTTAAAATCAACATTTTACAACAATCGGCTCCAGTCAACGTCATTAGTAACCAGCACATTATTGAATCCAATGGTCAGTTCCCAGACTCCATCTTCTTTGTCCCACCTGCAACATTTGACCTTACAGTTTATTCCTTAGCTTCGTGAAATAATTTCTTTCCTAGGTTTACAAAACACCACACTTAGTTTTCCTCCTCTATCTCTGACTGCTCCTTCTCAGTCTTTTTTGCTTGTTCCTTCTCCTTATCCCCACCAATAAACAACAGAATGCTTCTCAGGACTATTTAGTTTCAGTCACTCATTCAGTCTCATGACTAAATTCTGTCTCCATGCCAATGACCCCCAGTATATGTCTAACAGAGACCTTTCCTCTAAGCCACCTAATTCCACACCCAACTGCCTTCTCAATATCTCTACCATGGAATCTAATAGATATCTCAATCTTAATATGTCCAAAACTAAACTTTGAGTATTTACTCTCAATTCTGGTTCTTTTTCATTCTTTTCTATCTCAGAATACCTGTATTGTTTAAATTTATTTTTACTTTTATTTATTTATTTATTATTTATTTATTTAGCATACCTCTATTCTTTTGGTTGCTATGGCCAGATATCTGGAGTTCTTCACTCTTCTCTTTCTTTCATACCACACATCCAGTCCATCAGGAAATCCTGTCAGTTCAATCTCTAGAATAGTACTGGATCACTTACTTCTACTGTGACCACCCCAAGTTCAAACCACTTCCATCTCTCCACTGCATTATTGCAGTAGCCTTCCAGCTGGTCTACTTTCTTCTGCCCTTGACCCTGTGTTGTCTCTGTACAACACATGAATGCTTCTCTTCCTTTCTTGTCACTTCTTTACTCAAAACCCTGCAAAAGCTCCCCTCAAAGTCCACTCCACGAGTTACAAGGCACTCACTATATGATCTGTCCTCACTGTCTTCCAAGCCCAGCCTCTTTCAGCTCCTCCTGTGTTCACCCTGCTTCAGCCTCTCTGCTCCTTTTCATGGCCTTTCATTTTTTCACTCTGAGGGCTTCTTCCTCAGAGATCTATGATCTTTTTCCTCACTTCCTATAGGTCTTTACTTCAATACTATCTTTTCTGGAAGGCCTTCTTTGTCTTACCATATATACATATATATATGTTTTCTAATATACATTTTATTTAATTATCTCAGTTGTGTCTTCTTCTCTAGAATGTAAGCTCCTTGAAGGCAGCGGTTTTAGGTTCAGCCCTGAATCTCCAGAGCTAGCCACATAGTAGTCACTCAACAAATAATCACTGAGAGAACAATGGATGTAGAAGGCATCCTTGATATGTTTCTGATTCTGTGGAGATTTTCTAAGATTTCATTTTTTCATTCTGATACTTTATCATTTGCTTAAGTATATACTCTTTATTAAGGACATTTCTTTTGACTCTCAATTAATTTAAATTTGTTATTATAAATGGGTATTAAATTTTACTAAGTCCCTTTTTCATAAATATTAAAATAGTCTCATGCTTTAGTCCTTTAAAATATGTTGACTTAATCTTGAATTCTGGGCAGAAACCTTGTGTGGTGATGATTCATTTGGTTTAATCAATCACCTCATTTAATTCTCTAATACTATTCTGAAAATTTTTGCCTTTATCTCTATAAATGGGTTTGATCTATGTTTTTCTTTTGTGAGACATCTTTGTCTAGTTGAATATTACTATTTTGCTGTCTTTGTAAAATTAATTGAGAAATTTCATTTCTTTACTCCCCAGAACACTTCATGTGCCCTGGTATAGTTTCAATAACATAGGAATAACAATTTCTTTATCATTATGGTATAGATAGAATAGCCTATCAATCTATTGGTACCTGACATTCTTTCAAGTATAAATCTTTAGCAACCTTTTCCAATTGTCTCTATGGTTGCCCATTTATTCATATTTCACTCTCCCTGAATAAATCTTGTTAATTCACATTTTCTTAGAAGAGCATTAATTTTATCTAGATCTTCAGATTATTTAATAAATAACCCCAACTCTGTAAAAATTACATTATTTGCTTGCAGCATCATTGGTTCCCCCCGTCCATATTAAATTGAATTAAATTACTTTGAAATGCCCTGTATATCATAAAATTGAGTTGCTAACTTGTATATCTGATGAAGAAATAGAAATGCTGAGGTCTTTGAAGGTATATTGCTGGGGAAAGGGGGTAGGAAGGAAAGATTATGCCTATTTCCTTCACTGGACCTAGCACATGAGTTAGATGTTTTGAATGCTCAAAAAGGGAATATCCTGACTCTGCCAAATGAGGCCTAGGGTTTAGTCATTTTCTGTACAGGTTAGTGGATTGTGAAACCAGGTATTTTGTTTATCTTCTTTACCTTTCCTGTTCCACCCACCTTGGGTATACCCATTTATCTGTTCAAATCCTTGATAATGAAAAACATCCCCAAATTGTCAAACAGTTGCTATTAAGCCACTAATCCAAATAAGTTGAACACCTGCTATGGTGAAAATGTTATAGGCCCTCTGAGAAATACAAAGAAGAATAAGAAATGGTCTTTGCCATCTAGAAACTGACAATCTGGTTGGGAAAACTTGGTTGGGAGTAGCTTCAAGTCAATTTACAGAAGAGATACCAAACATCACTACAGTATTTATGCCATTCAGTAAACATCCTGTTAGTATCTAAATACCAGGTGCTATCCTAGACATTATTTGCACAAAGATTAGTGATCCTCAGAAAGCTAATAATCTACACAGGGGACATCAGATACATAAAATTAACTACACTGTGATGTAATTTATTCATGTATGTGATGAATAAAATGGTGCTTGGGAGTTGAAAAGAAAGTTATGGATAGGGAGGGAAATCAGTCATGGGAATGCTTTTATTGTAGAAATAACATTTAAGATGGATCTAGGAGAATAAGACAATGTGTTACTAGGCAAAATAAGGGAAGAAGAGGACTCTTAAGGCAAGACATTAAGGTAAGAAAACATGATTTTACAAGTATAGCTGACATGTTAAAGTGTGTTTGCACTGGGGAGGGGAACTGGCGTAATGGGGAGACATGACTCTAGACATGTACAATGAAGCCAGATCATGAAGTGTCTTAACTTTTTGAATATGGTAATGAAGAACTTAGATTTTTAAGGCAGCAGAGTAGTGTACATTGAATGCTGGGTGCCCCTTATATCACCACAGCAGAAGAGTTGAATTTACTTCATCAAATTTGGAATCTGCATTTGGATTAATGGGCCTTAAAACAGAAAGTTCTTGACATGTATTGAATTTACTTTGGAGGTCATAGGAGCACCATCAGTACAGCTAGAGGTTTGTGTGCAGCCCATTGGGAGAGGACTAACGACAAATTAAAATACTGTGGATAAAGGAATAAATAGTAGTTTCAACTATGAGTTCTAAGAGCAAATGTCCCAAATTGCAGGCATTGATTTGCAATCAACCTGCTTCTTACTAGTTTCCCAATTTAATAAAGATCTTTTTTTAATCTAATGATAGTTAATAATTCACCCTTTCAACACTGAAGAATTTAGCCAGTATGATACTAAGGATAATGATGATAATAATGTAATAGGAGCTCATATTTGAAACATTTTGGCAGAGTATTTTTGTAGAATGAATTTTGTTTTCAAAGCTTTATGTGCATTATACTGTTCTGTTATTACAAAAGTGCTATGAGTTGGGTACCATTTTTATTCCATTGGCCCTTGAAGAAATTGAAGCTTAAAGAGATATGTATCTTTCCCAAGGATAAACACTTAGTTGAAAATCCTTACTTGCATATCCAGGTTTTTCAATTCTACCTGTCTTTGAAATGACCTTCTCAATGATACTATTGTTTCAGAAAGATAACTAATAATAAGTGAAAGGCAAAACAGACAGGGCTAACTGGAAAGAGAAAACAACCAAGGAGCTCAGTGCAATATTCCAGGCAAGAAATGAACAAAGTCTGATGTCTGACCATGGGAATGGAGTAAAGAGAATGGATACTGGACCCATTTGTGAGATTAAGTTGACCAGACTTGGACACCGATTGGATGTGAAGAATAAGGAAGAGATATAAGTCAAGGTGATTTTGGAGTATAGCTCCAGTGACTAGGCAGATAATAGCATTCAATACAGGGCATGCATACCAAGGAGCAGGGTTTGTTGCTATTGTTTTTTAAAGATTTTATTTTTTTAAGTAATCTGTACACCCATCATGGGGCTTGAACCCACAACCCTGAGATCAAGAGTAGCATATTCTACCACTGAGCCAGCCAGGTGTCCCCAGGGAGTAGCTTTTAACTGGAATGCTCAGAGGAGCATTTGGAGGTCAAAATATAAATTTTATAATCATTTTTATTTCGATAGTAGCCAGTACCATGAGGATGGATGACTTGACTCATGGAGAGAATCTGTGGTAAGAGGAGGTAATGAAACAGCCTAGAATCCTGGGAAAATCCAAGGTATACCAGTGGTCAAACAGGTGCTGTGGTCGTTTAAGGAAAGCAGAGTTGAATTCTGACTATGGGCATCATGAAAGTCATCTTGGGGTGGGATTCACAGTGGAGGTTAAGGTACAGCTAAGGAGAGTAAGGGAAGATGGGAATTCCAGGCTTAGAAAACAGTTTTTAATAGTAGTTGATGAATATCAGTTTAGGAACTTGGAATGTACTTGGGAAGGGTAAAGTCAGGACAGTGGGGCAGGGTGGGGGTGGGGAGGTGGGGGTGGCAGGAGGAAGGAGAGATGTGCAGTTGCTGGATTCAGAAAGGGTCAACTTGTAGAGGTAGAGGTTGTAACGGTGTGGCTGAATTTGAGCCAGAGATTTATGTGATCAGTTCTGAGTTTCAGGAAGGAAGCTTGTAGAAAGCTCTCTTTGGGAAAATAAGAGGCTCTGACCTTTTCCAAGCCAGATCCCCAAATGACTGCTGTGTTTGGGAAACCAGGAGGGGTGTCTTAGGTTTTCTTAGGCAGAAAGGGAGGTGGAAGGATGCATTTTCTTTTTCATAAACCCTAGGAAATCTTTAACTCAGACCCCATGAACTAAAGAAACAAACTCATTAATCACCTAATTATGAAATATCTGGCTTTTAACTTGAGCAAATTTATAAACTAGTTATGACAGCATTTCAGAAGAAAAATACCTTTCACCATCCCTGTAACTTAAATAAAAGAGTCTTCAATTATATATTACTTACAGTGTTGAAAATTTGGAAATTGTTCAAAATTTGGAAATCGCCACTCTGAAGAATAAATTATTTGTGACTTTACAATTATGTATACTTCAGATATGCTATATTTATTCTTACAAATAGATAAATTAAGTTTTTAGAAAGACTTTTTTTCCTAATTCAGGAAGTTACATAGCTTCTTTTATTTATACAACTTGCTGATTTATGAAACACATTTTTATGCTCAATTTTATTTTTTAAAAAGGAGGAAAAAAAAAAGCCCTTTATGAATTGTTGTTTTTCCTGGAAATAATTCTACTTATTTAAGGCTATTGAATTTTCTTAAAGCAGTTTAAAGAGGTTCTTCCATTATATTTTGTTTTTCACATCAAATATTATACATTTTTTTTCAGAAACACTAATACTAAAATACTTTTCATTGTGAATTTCTAGGGGAGTGTTATTAAAAAACACACAAAAAAGAATAGAAAAAACTGGGAAGATTCCAGTGACATTTTAAATAAGGGTGTTCGAAAGCTTCCCCAGGCCCTCTGCTATTTGCCGGAAGGTTTAGAAGTTTCACTAGCTAATGTCGACAGTTGTTTTAAAAAGTTTTTACAGGAGATTGGAAGGAAATGTGACTTTCCCATGAGGGAAGGGGAACAAGGATTCTACTGGGCTGACTTAGCTTTAAGTACCAGAGACAGAAATGGAAATTCATTCTTCTGAAGAAGTGAACAGCGGTGCACTGTACTTTGCAAACGCTCCCTGGAGAGACTCTTGCTAAATTTGTTCTCAGCAACGTTCATACCTGATTCATGCCCTATAAAAGAGAGGTCAAGGGATGTTTAAGTTCGTTTATTTTAACAGCCTAAGAATTTGAGTCCAATGAGATTAGAATTTCCTCTCACCTCCCAAATGAAACCACTGTGCTGCTACTGCTATTACTACTACTATTATTATCATTATTATTATTATTTGGGTTCCTTCCTTCCGTCCTTCCTTCCTTTCTCCCTCCTTCCCTCCCTCTCTCTTTCTCCTTCCTTCCTTCCTTCTTTCTTTCTTTCTTTCTTTCTTTCTTTCTTTCTTTCTTAGGGTATCCACTGTGCTATTATTTGAGTGAGTTGTCCTGATATCTTTCTGATTTCTGTGAACCACTACCATAAGGAGAGACGCTATGATCAGAATCAGAACTCACGTACGAGTTTCCTCTGCGCATAGATCTGGGGATTGGTATCAACGAATTTGAACTTTTAATATTCATGACACATAGGTAGCAGAACAGTATTAAATCAAGACATAAATCATCAGAAAGGCAGTTTTTCCAAACTGTATTTTGAGATATAGTCGTATGCTCCTTAAAAAAAAGGCCTCTGGGGCATCTGAAAAATGAAGAATTAAATAAAATCAAACAGATTACTTTACTTCAGGAAGTCTCAACACTATTAACATAGAAATTTGTTTTGCAAATATCTAAGAAAAGATGAGTATGCAGCCTTGCTCAAACTTATCAAGACACTTTTCCAGAAGAGTATATTGGAACAAAGTAACAACATGAATGAATGAATGAATGAATGAATGTCTAACACATTAACATTGTGCATACTGTTTACCAAACACCTTTTAAAGGACACTCACAAAAACACAAATATACACACATTTAATACAAAAACTGTATGTATCAGGTACAATTATTATCCTCAATGTACAGATAAGATCCCTGAGACAGTTGCTCTAAGTCTTGTAGGTAATTCTCTAACTCAGTGATAACCAAATATATTTGTTCACGAACCCACCAGTAAGTGTTTAGATTGTACTATGCCATAACTTATAGATATTCCAGGGGAATATATTTTATATTAATGTATTGTGTCCATAATAAAATATAGCAAAAGTCAAAATGAAAAAGAATATAATAAAAACAGGAGTAGGCCTGTTTTAAAATAATTCTTTGTTGTATTACTGATGGTGCAAAAATAAATTTGTTCTTACTACAAATAATAAAGCTACCATTATTGAATATATATTTAATTAAAAAATTTTTTTAGATTTTATTTCTTTATTTGACAGAGAGAGAGAGATTACAAGTAGGCAGGCAGAGAGAGAGGTGGAAGCAGGCTCCCCGCTGAGCAGAGAGCCCAATGTGGGTCTCGATCCCAGGACCCCAAGATCATGACCTGAGCTGAAGGCAGAGACTTAACCCACTGAGCACCCAGGTGTCCCTTAATTTTAAAATTAATTTAATGTTTTGTGATACAGCTGTTTAAATTTTTATTTCTGAGTCAGGTTCAGTTAATATTGATAATTGGTTTGACAGTTGGACATGTTGGGAAAGAGACATGGCATAAAGTACTATTACATAAAATAAACACTTCAGGTGTGTTTCACTGCTAATATTAGTGAATCTAAGTCCAAATTCCACACACTCTTCTTTTCCTCCAATCTCCTTGCAGGCTATTGCTGTTTTTTTTTCTGTGTATCTTTACCAATGAAAAATCTGGACTTGCTGTAAAAAAATCAACTATGTCATTTCCTCATTGCTTGCTTGTGCTTGCATTATGCGAGTTAAATTTTTAAGCTTTTGTTTAGGTTTTAAGTGTTCAGTTATGTTAGTTCAAACTGGGTCATATAATGGGCAAGTGCACTTAACCCAGAGCACACAACTGTCCTACGTCTGTGCAGGCTAAAAGCGGGGTGTCAGCAGTTCCACTCTCCCTCAGGAGCCTGCTCACCGTGCATGGAGTGAATGTCTGACACTTGGAAGAGACTTTTCAAGTCACTAGTGTGTATCCCTATGTTAAATATTAAGAAAGATTAACTTTTAGTATTTTTAAAGTAAAAAAATAAAGCCGCACCAGTTGTTCACTGTACACACCTAAGAACTCCGACCCCACTGTAGAGACTATTCTAGACCTTTCAGGCTAAAAGAAGAAATCTGGCCAGAAATATTAGTTTCAGTAAAAACAAAAACAAGAAACCACTTACTGATGAGAGAAACAATTTTGTTACCTCTTGAAAATTGCCACTTTTAAGCAGTAGAGTAGCATTTCATTCAAAAGAACTATATTCTCTAAGCAAAAGCTATTCATTTGAGAATATGTCCTTTAAAATGACAATCAGTCTGCCTTTATTTGTATTATTTATGGCATATATAAATCCAGTGCAATGCACTCTATAGGAAACCCATTTATCCTGTGTAGAAAATACAGCCTACAGTGTTTCTGGGTAACGCGGAGCGTTGAGAGTGCACTCTGGGGATGCTATGAGTGGTTGAAGAAATTGAAGGCGAATTGTGTCTCGGTGACTAGATAGGAAAACAAGGCAAGAGTTTAGCTATTCCCAATTTCTATGCTTCCCTTTGCTAAAATCAGAGCCGATTATTTTGGTAAAGGATTTTGGTGATCAAAATCCAGTCCTCCAATGACTTACCTGCTGTTACAGTTAGTGACAGGATCAGGATGAGAATCCAGTTCTCCTCACTGTTGCTCCATTCACTCCACATTCTCTGATTTATGAAGAATAGAGTACACCTGCCTTTTGTAGGCTGACAGCTTCACAACCAAGGTGCAAAGCCCTCGCACAGAATATTTACTGCCAGTAATTTACTGTATTATACAAATGAACAAAGCCTTTCTCTGGGCAATCAAGCAATTACAAAACAGTTCTGTTTTATAAGGCACTCTTCCTTGATGTGGCTTTTGTTGTCCTGGAATTTTGTCTGTAAGTCGTCTCTGCTGAACTACTTCATGAGTTTCCAGGGCATACAGCATCCTTATCATTGTCTTTCAATGAGCAATTTATACTCACAAGCGTCAAAGTCTTAACAGGTGATAAAAAGAGTGAGGGTGCAGGGAAGCAGATCTGGGGTAATACCAGCGATAGGATGATCTCGGGATAGGACACACTCTAGGATGTGTTACATAGTTACTCCCTTTGCTCCTGTTATTTTGGGAGACCGAATTCATGGCAGTGGAAGCAAAGGGTATGGGAGCACGTAAGGAAACAGAGACAGCTAGTGTGGCTACTGCAGCTTCATTTTCGGTGGGCTGTAGGCTGAATTATGTCCACCTGGTGGTTCAGGACCCCATACTGCCTTTGCTCTGCATGTATGGCAAATTGATCGGATTGTGCTAGATCCCAGAACTCCTGTTCATGGTCCAAGATAAGGTTCTGACCCTTGGTGTAGGTGTATGTCCTTGAGGACACAAAATCGTGTAACTACAAAAAGGAAGGGTTCCCATCAATTATATTTGGCAGAGACTGCACTGGACCTTAGGGTCGGCTCAACTTGGAGAGTCTTTACCATGTGATTATGCTTCAGATAATGTCCACATCCTAGTGTCTCCAAAGCAGCATCCAGGGATACATCCTGACACGTGAGCAACTCCCGGGAATGCTGCTCACCCTGGGAAAGAGAGACACAACATGCTCCTCAAAAAGGAATTGACTTTCATTGCAGGCGTCCTCAGAAGCAGGATGACAAGGGTCCTGCTGGAGGAAGAGAACTATTCACGCCCTTCAGGCTGCAGGTCTTGCTTCACAACAAATCTGAGACTGAAACACCAAAACAGTGGTTAATAGGAGAGACACGGGCTGTCACCTCAGAGACTGATATGATTGGGAGATATAAAGAGAACTGGAGATAAAAAGGACCGTGAATTCTCATAAAATGTGAGAGGGAAGTATTACTTTTGTCCTCAATCAGGATGAAGAAACTCATAGAGAGGTTAAGATACTCACCCGAGTGAGCGGTAGAGCAGGGATCAAGTTAGGGTACTGCAGACTCAGAAGCTCATGCTCTTTCTGGGACACTGTACCCATGAGTAAGTAAAATAAATAAAGAAATCGGACTTTTTTTTTTTTTTTTGGAGGAAACTACTCCCTTAGTAAAGTAAGCAAATAAAATAATAAATAAAGTGACTCACAGGAGTCTTAGCTATAGGTGTGCTCCCTACCAGCACGTATATTCTCTGCAGGAGACCAGACTACTTTGATGATGTTGACAAAATCTACGACAAAACTGTAGTATAATTTGTTCTGGTTCCGCATGAAGCAACCAGAGTGGGGAGTAACTGAGTGGAGGTGTGAGGGAGATGGAACTAGGCACTTGGTCCTCTTTCTGGCTGTGTTATCTGATCAGAGCAGAGTAACACAGGGGTTTTTCCTGTATCTTCCACACTCAGAGAGATCCCCTAGCAAGCTAGTTCAAAAATTTGAAAGTGGTTTTGTCCTCAATGTCTAAGCTTTTCTTTCCAATGATCATGATTATACTACATTAAAAAATGGAGATACTACAGCCTCTCCTGTATTAAATGCTCTCATGTTTTTAATACCTGAAGGATGAACACGGATCAAAGAATCCAGGCAGGGCTATCAAGCTAGTGCTAGCTCACTTACATTAGTGGAGGAAGGGACATAACAAATGCAAGTACACAATTTTTATCTGTAAACTTTCATAGTTTATTATGACCACAAAACTCAGTCACCCATTTTTTTTAAGATTTTATTTATTTATTTGACAGAGAGAGAAATCACAAGTAGGCAGAGCAGCAGGCAGAGAGAAGGGGGGAAGCAGGCTTCCTGCTGAGCAGAGAGCCTGATGTGGGGCTCAATCCCAGGAACCTGAGATCATGACCTGAGCCGAAGGCAGAGGCTCAACCCACTGAGCCACCCAGGCGCCCAGTCACCCATTTTTTTTTTTTTTTTAAGATTTTATTTATTTATTTTCAAGAGAGAGAGCATGGGTGAACAAGGGGAAGAGGAGAGGGAGAAAGATAAGCAGGCTCCATGCTAAGCATAGAGCCCAATGCAGGGCTTGATTCCAGAACCTTGAGATCTTGACCTGAGCCCAAACCAAACGTCTAACACTCAATCCACTAAGCCAGCCTGGCACCTTACCCATTTGTTTTAACTTCATGTATCATGCAATTAAACTTCCTGTTGATAGGGCTGACTATTAGGCAGACCAAATCAATTACTTAGTGATTCTACCACCATTTTCATCTACTTTTGTTTACCAATTATACTTAGTGGGCTACAAGATGTGTGAGCTCTGCATACAGTAGGCAAGATGAAGAGGAAGGTAAATTAGCCAGATGCCCACTCCTTCAGGCCCTATACAAGAACCACTGGGAATTCTTACTTTCTGCTACAATGGCGGAAGTCAGCCTTTTTATGTATCTAAGTGGGAGATAAGTTACTGTTAACTTGAAATAGGACAGGGTGATTTAGCATGGTTTTAATTCGATTTGGGCAATAAAAATACCCTTTGCTGCTGAAAAAGGTTTGCAAAATTTGAAAATGAAGGTTATACAACCTCTTTACAACAAAGGGCAGTCTTTTGAAAGGTTGTCCTCACTTTAGAAGTTCATTTTATAATTCTAATGAGGCATGGGAGACAAAATCTGCTCTTGAAATGTTTCAACTTTCTTCAGTGTTCTCTGTTTAATTAGAATTACTCCCTCTATGAACCTCTCCAGCTTGCTAGCTAAAAGAATGCATCTAAAAGATGTCTCTCTAATAACCATTAGCAGAATTTATTTACTGTTTAAATTGCTGCTTAAAGTTTAGGCTTGGTAGCAAAGATTTCGTCAGGTAACTGCCTCATCTCTGCCTTCAAGGTATGTATAAGGACTTTTCTTATAAAAAAATAAACTTGAAGTCCTAGGAAAGATGTTTTTTTGGGCGGATGGTTGGGGGGTGACAAGTGGAGCAGATAATTATATGTATCTAAATGTACCTGCAAATCTGTTGCACTTGGGAAAAGTTTAGATTCTTCTATTCTTTTGAATAAGCACATTTGCAGATCTGAATCTTAGAGTTAAATAATGTATGAGACTAACAACAAATTAAAACAATAAAAATGGATCTGCCACACTCAGTAAGTCAACATCTTTTCATTTCCTATAAGGGAGAAAAAGAAAAAAAAACCCTACTATCCTAGAATTTTGGAAGCCTCCAATTTTAACTCCAGTACATTCCTTGGGCAAACTTTATTTAGCATTTCTACCAAATTCAAACAGAGTATGAGATTTAGTGTTTTCATTTTTGAATTCATAGCACTTTCTCCATTTTAGATGAGTCTGATTAGAACAGTCACAATTGTATTCTATAGTTATTAGGACTAAGAAAATCAATTAAAATAAAATGGTATGTTTCCAAATGGTAACGAACTAGGGAATTGAGTGGAAAATTTTGAGTCAACTATTATATAAGTTATTCTTAAATTCAACAGCCAAGAGAAAATTCTTTTATCTGGTTCATTAAAATGCAACACATAGAGAGGATAGAAAATATATTCTCATGGCTTTCTCTTTAGATATGTTTCCAAACCTATCAGTAATCACTGAAGGAATAGTAACAGTGGTATGGCAATTACAATAAAAATAGTATTAGATACCATCTTCAAATATAGTTTGTGATAGCCAAATTTTAAAAGATAACTTGTTACCTATGTATGAAGACACCAGAACAAAAATATCATGAGTGCTGAATCCATTTTTTTTTTTTTTTTTTTCCTAAGAGAGAAAGAGAGAGGAAGGTGATGGGGAGAGGAAAGGGAAGAGAAAATGCTAAGCAGGCTCCATGCTGAGCACTGAGCCCAGCCCTGGGCTGGATCCCAAGACCCTGAGATCATGACCTGAGCTTAAATCAAGTCAGATGACTGAGCCACCCAGGCACTCTCAGAATGCATCTAAAAGATGTCTCTCTGCAGGCATTGATAGGAATAAACAACTATGTCTCAAGTCTCAAAACATGAGACTTGAAATCAAAATCTGGGCTTGACGATGCTTTCACTTGCTCACTGTATAATTTGGAACAATTCCCTCATCTGCAGAAACTCCACTTTCTTCTCACATAGAATAGGACTAAGAGTACCTGTCCTACAGGCATCTCAGGGTTTGCTGTGAGGATCAAAGACCAAAATGAGATACTCCATGTGAGAGCAACAAGTTAATAGTAGGGTTCTGCTCAGTAAAATGTAATGTTTTGCACAGATGTGGCCCCAATTTCCATATTAAGTTTTGGGTCTAGAACTCAAGGGGAAAAAACAAAGGTAGGGTACATTGGTACATTATGATATTTAACTAAAAATGGTTTTATTTGTATCCTACTTAACCTTGCAAAGGAAGTGACATGGCTCTCCAACCACCAAAGCTATCATTTAGTAAGTACTTTGTTTATTGGCATGTGTTCATGCTGCAAATACTGCATATCTAAGGCACATGCTAGATATGGGGATACAATACCCCTTGCCCTTCAGCTTCCAGAAACTTAAAGAAGACAGTGGTGATAGAGCATAGTTTTAATAATGAAACAATCCACAGAAAGAATAGTCTTAATCCTTCTCTATATATGAGTAAATTGATTTTCAGAAATGTAATCACCCCCTGGCCGCCATCCAGCCAGCAGGTGGAAGCACCAGCATGAGATGCCATCTATCAGGTTCCAAAGTCAGTGATCTTGACTGTCACCGTTATATTGCATCAAAACAGTTTTGTTGGTGCTTCCCTAGAGACCCCCCTGAAGGTCTCATAGATGGTTTAGACATTAAATTGTTCTTTTGTGGGGCACCTGAGTGGTTCAGTCAGGTAAGCGGCCGGCTCTTGGTTTTGACTCAGCTCATGATCTTGGGGTCCTGGGATTGAGGCCCTGCCTTGGGCTTCACACTCAGTGCGGAGTCTGCTTGAGGATTCTTTCTCTCCCTCTTCCTCTGCCCCTCCCCCTGTGTGCTCTCTCTCTCTCAAATAAATAAGTCTTTGTAAAATTATTTATGTATATTGGGATATCTGAAATGTCAGTTTTGGGAAGAGAAATATATTTTACATTTTTTAATATAGCTTTCTGCCTAATACAACAGGTTTAGGGTCCCATTTTTAAAAGCCCCACTTTTTTGTCATCAGGCAATGAATATATAACGTACTGCTGAAGGTCTAAAGGCAAAGCCAATCAGACATAACTATTTTTAATTAATGTGTTTCCCTAGATCCTTGTTGCTTGTGATCATTAATTTTATGCATCATCTTGTCTGGGCCATAGCACCCAGATATTTGGTCAAACATTATTTTGGGTGTTTCAGGAGGGGGTTGTTTGGATGGGATTAATATTTAAGCGATCAGATTTTGAGTGAAGTAGTTTGCCCTCCATAGTGTGGCTGAGCGTCATCTAATCACTGAATGGCCTCAATAGGCTGACCTCCTCCAAAAAAGAAAGAAGGAATTCTAGTAGCAGATGCCTTTGACTTTGGACTGTAATATTGGTTCTTCCTGGGTGTCCAGCCTGCTGGCCCATCTTACAGATTTTGGACTTGCCAGCCTCCATATTTACTAGTTAGTTCCTTAAAATAAATCTCAATCTGTGCGTGTCTGCATGTGTGCATGTGTGTATCCTATTGATTCTGTTTTTCTGGACAACACTGACTAATACAGTGTTCAAAGGGTGATGAGCAGACCTGTAGGATCTGTATAACTAGCATCACTGGGAGTTCATCAGAATGCAAATCTCTGATCCCTCCCTTGATCTATTGTTTGGAATCTGCATTTTAATAGCATCTCCATATGGTTAATAAACACAGTTCAGTTAGAGAAGTCCTACCCAGGATGATCAGAATTCAAAATGCTTTTTTTTTTTAAATTTCTTTCTTCCTTTTCTTTTTATAAGTATATCTCTGTTAGACTTGGTGTGTGTCTTTATGGCATTTGAAGGTATTTTCACTTCAGGCTAGCTGAATGCTCTGGGGCCGGGAAGGGGTTAATGAGGGAAATTGTTCCTGGTTCAATTTGACTACTACTGAAGGTTCAAAAAAGTTGATAAGACCCTTTCCCATTCTGTAATCTAACTCATTGTCACTAGGAAAGCCTAGTCCATATTTGTTTGGGTTCATGAAATAGATGCAGAAGCTGCTCAGCTGAGGGGAAAAAAAAAGATATTTTAAAGAGTCATGAACATCTAAGATAAGAAATGTATGTATAAAATCACAATAGATTCATCTCTATAATAGTTGGATTGTGTTAATAAAATCCCCTGCGGGGGGTGCCTGGCCAACTCTTGATCTCAGGTCATAGGTTTGAGCCCCATCTTGGGTGTAGAGATTACAAAAAAAATAATAAATAAATAAATAAGAAAAATTCATTTGAATGATATTTAGAGTACACTTATTTTGTGCTTATCACAGACATGTGATAAGCACAGGAGACAGAGAGTAGTTTTCATTTGTCCTTTTTTTTTTTTTTAAAGTAGACTCCACACCCAACATGGGCGCTTCATGCCCAACATGGGGCTTGAACTCATGACCCTGAGGTCAAAAGGTACATGCTCTACCCACTGCTCCCCTCATTTCTGTCTTTAAAATCTCGACAATGAGTTCAGTAGGATAGTTGTGTAAATAAGGAAGAGCAGTAACTTTGCACAGCTGCCTCCATAAACAGCCATGAAAGGAGGAAGTCCTAAGTTTTCTCCAACTAAATTCTTACTCTTGTAATTTATTTCACCTAAAATAATCAGTTGAGTTTTCCAAAATGCCTACTTCTTCATATCTTTCCTTTCTTAGAAACCATCAATATATCTTTACTCTCTATTAAATTCATTCATTCATTTCTCAACAAATACTTACTGAGCACTTCCTATGTACCAGGGGCTGGGCTCAGCCCTGGAAACCTCGCTGTAAACCAAATAAAAAAGGTCTAATGAGAGAAAGTCAACAAATAATCACACAGATAATTATATAGCTACACTGACATTATGTTCTATGAAAGAAAAAGACTGAATAATATGACAGCAAATTATAAGGGAATGTTATCTAGATTGGGGTTAGAAAGAGCTTCCCTCTGAGGTATCATTTTCACTAAATCTTAAAGGAAGGGTAAGAGTTTCCCAGGGGAACGGATGTAGGATGAGGGTTAAGGACGGAGAAGTTTCCATGTAAAGGAAACACTATTTGTGAAAGGTGTGTGGAAGGAAGGAAAGAAACTGGTGTTGGAAAAAAAGAGAATGATGGAGCCTGGTGGCTAGGTTATAAAGAGGCAGAGTGATGGGTATCAGAGTGGGAAGAACCAGATCATTCAGGGTCTTGAAAGAACAGCAACTTTGTTCAAAGAGCAAAAGGAAGTCATCACATCTGTTTAAAGAGGGATCAGAATGTTTACAACACGCTTTTGAAGGATAATTTTTACTGTCAATTGGAAAATGTTATGGAATGGCCAAAAATAGATTTTGGAAGACATGTTAGGATAAAATCCAGGTTCTTTAGTTTGACATTCAGATTCCTCAGAGTTGAGGCCAAATCTGTTTCCAGTCTTCATTATCGCTTCTCCCTTCCACGAATGTGCCTCTCAGGCAGACCCATCCATTCTCTCTCCCCTGAACAGGATTTGCTCAATCCTGATTTTTGGCTTTCCAGAACACCTCTTGACTATGTATTTGTTTCAAGAGCCAGGCAAAACTTCATCTGTCCTCGGTTCCCTGATTGAACATTGTTCATCTCTGTAAATATCTCAAATTGCTACCAGATTGAAAATTTAAGACACCATGAATTGTAACAAACACCAATATTTTTGAACCACGAAAAAAGTGAATGTAGTGCTGAAAAATTTATGACCAAATCTTACTGTTAGGCTTCTGAGGTACATAAATTGGTCATATTAGTTTAGCATTGCTTTGAAATTTCTCTCATCTATCCATGTACTTATGGGTCTCTCCATTTCTAAGGTCCTATAAAGTACTTACATGTTTTTTGAAGAAAAGTTTTATCCACAATAATGTCTCCAGTAACAGATATTTTTTACTTCCTATTAAGTTTAAGGCCAATTATACAATACTTAATACCCTTGCTTTTGGGGTACATGATGACTTCTTTTTCTATGCTGTTTCATGAAGATATTGTAAACAACAAACTTAACGGGTGTAGAATCAACAATGCGTATTAACTCAACTGGAGTAGACGAATATGAATAGCAATGATCAAGGCAGTACAAACAATGAATGGTTAAGTATGGCATGACTGTTGCCTAGCCAATGACAACAGTAAAACATCATTCATTTTACGATGCATCCTGGTTTCAGAGATGCATGAATGAGCATGCAAATGTTCATCACAGAATTGAAAACCTGTATTATATCTAGACCATTCTGCTGGTATTTGCATTTTGCCGTGTACTATTATTCATACCTTCTCTTTCTTAGCTTTATTATACCTTCATTTTCCATTGAGTTCATTCATTTAGTCATTCACTCGTCAACAATATTCATTGAGTATCTCCTATACGCCAGTGCTGACTCTCCCCAAATGGACAACTACCGCTAGTTTCACCTCCTTTATCCTCCTCCCCGCAAAACAACACCTAAATTGGTAGCATTGCCATAAATCCAATTGTGAGATTGTTAATGTAAACATATAGTACTTGGGACTATAAATGAATTCCTGAAGTTTTTCTTTCTGATAGAGCTCTCAAATTAACATTGGATAAAACTAAAGTATATAAATCTGCTGACATAGCCATTTGTTTCAGTAGAAATAGTGCAAAAGTCTATATGCTCACACAAACACGTGGACACATATATACACACATATACACATGTATATATTCTCTTTGGAGAAGTAGAGTATGTCGAACATATAACTACATTATTAACAATATCTATTTAACAGTTGCCTGTTAACAAGTTACTTTATTTAAAGGGTATTTCTCATTTCATTGTCACCTACTATTTGCAGGGAAGAAACTGAGCCATTGAGAGATTAAGCAGCTTGCTCAAGACATGGCCAATGTCCCTCCTAGTAGGCCATATGAAATTTACACTTTTAATATCTTAGAGGTGGCTAAAATCTACAATAACCGTTTCATACACTTTCATTTCCAGACTTCTAGCTTAATTGTTAGAGTAATTTGTTATATGAAAATTTTCATTGCTTTACAAAGGCACTTACTTGTGTCTTTTTTCAGTAGAAGTTTACTTTAAATGTATGCTTCAGTTTGTCAACTACATAGATAAGTGGGAAGAAAATAACATGGTGGTACCTAGTAACAAAGATACATCTAGAAAGAAGGAGCTTCTGAAAAGATATTTAGTCTTAACAATGCAACAACTTTTTAAAATTAGAGTATTATTTAAAACGATTGATAATAGACCTTTTCTCCAAGAGCTTTCAAATAGCTTAAGATAAAAGATAGTATTCATACCACAACTTAATTAAAACTGGAGTAGGATAACTAATTATTTCATTTACAGAATCATCCTAAAGTAGGATTTTCATTTGGCATGTTTTTTTGGGCAACAAAGGGATCATGAAAATTTTGTGGGACAGTTAACTAAATTTGCTGCTTGAAACAAATTTATGTCCATTAAGAAATGTCAGAAACAATCACAACATCAAAAATTCTAAAGATGTGCATCTCTTGAGTTCATGTGTATATACACATACGTGTATATACATACATATTTATTAGAAATGAATTTTTAGGACTAAAATCTCTTATAAAGAAACATCTGAAATTTGCCAATCCATCTGGCTGCACGTCAATTCTTCTTTTATATTTAAGAAAGAGTCCCTTCCTCTTTCGCACCTGGTTGTCTGTGGACTCCTTACCTACCCCCTCAGTTTTAGAAACTCATTCAAGTTCCTTTGCAGACATTATTGCCTCTGAGAAACTCTCCTGATCCCACATACCACACCCAAGAGAGAGTTAATCACTTCCTCTACAGATGTATTTTCAGTCTGTTATCGCATGTATTAGACTCTATAGTAAACATTTGTTTAGTTGTCCTACAGACCAGTTCTATGAGGGCAGGAGATACTGTCTTCTATCTCCGGGATTTAACACTGTGTCTGAGGTTAAGAAAAAAACAAATCAACTGAAATACAAAATAATAGTAAATACTTCTTTAGTACTTACTTCATACCAATCTCAAGGGTTAACATTTTACACATATCGCTTCAACCTTCACAACAACCTTTGGGTCAAGAGTTACTGTCTGTCAGAGAAGACCTCAGGCTTACGGAAGTTAAATAACTTGCCTGTGGCTGCAAGGCTAACAAGTAGCAGAGGAGGGCCTTTTCATAGCGGCTTCTCTCCAAACCTCAGGAAATTCAAGTATTACAGAAAAGTGGGTGTATTGGACATATATAGATATTTACAAAGGTAGGGCATTTTTCCATTAGAAAAATTTCAGAGGCTTAGCACTTAGAATGGAAATTCCAAAGTTTTGGCCCCAGGAATCTCCCCATGTCCTTTGACCTCACCCTCCCTCACACAGCGGACAGCTTTCCTTAGCATGTGTCAGAGGATCTATTACATTCTTCCGCTACTCCCCCCAGCTTCTGCTATAGCAGGATTTCTCAAACTCAGCATTACTGACATTTGGGCTCAATAACTCTTCGTGATGGGGGACTGTCTTGGGCACTGTTCTTGCTTAGCGGCATCCTTGGCCTCTACCTGCAAGATGCCGATAGCTCCCCTCTTCCACGCCCAGTAGTGAAAACCAAAAATGTCTCAGACCTCGCCAAGTGTCCCTTGAGGGATTGAATTGCTCAGAACAGCAAGTCGGTAATGCTACCATGATTTGCTATAACTTAGAATTGAAGTCCTACATTATTAACTTCGAAAGGGCTTATAAGCATCATTCTTAATTCACTAGTTCACAATCACAGACCCAGGGAATGCTTTTCTCCCCCACTTACTGAACTCAGGAACAAGTAATTGCACACTGTGTTCTGATTGTTCATGTGGCAGGGTGGAGGCCCAGAAGACACACGACTGGGTTTTCTGGTGACTTTTCACAGATGACTACTATCAGACCAATAGCCTGTAAAAGAATCCATTTCCAAAGTTGAGGCTTAAAGGTAGAGTGTTGATGAATGTTTGGAACTCAATCAATGAGGCCGTATTCTAATTGTGTAGGTCAGAATCCAGGTGACATCTAGACCTGAATGCAGATGTACTGTGTGGTCACTGCTGCTCCTGGACAGTTCCTCACTAGCAGAGCGATGGGTCAGAGACAAACATCCCTTGGAACATCCTAACCGCTGGCTTGCCAACATAGTGGGTACTAGATGTATCTCAAGGCTGTGTAGGTGTTACTGCCTGATGCATGCTAGGCCTCTTGGTCATTAGGCTTTGTGTTCACAGCGACCAACAGATATGCACGCTTAAATGCTCTTCTGAACGGACAAAGACGACTTTCCAACATAAGTCTCAGGACCAGTTTTCTGGTATGAGCAGCTCCATAAAAGGACTACTTTGTGCCTACTTTTGAGCAGGAAAACTGGGTTTGGGCTACAAAGAGTGCCCTGAGCCCATGAAGAACTTGGAGTAATGAGAGTTGGTGCAAGTGTGGAATTCATCAGAGCCCTCTTGACTGTACGTCCTATTGATGCAAATCAGTAAACCAGATGTTATTTGGAGCACAAAGCCACCATTTCAAAATATGTAAATATTACCTTGAGTGCTAGAGATGGTCATCTGGACCTTGTCACGTGAACCTGAGCAGCCAGGTCTCAGAGACTGTGTTTCAGCAAAGGCAGTTTTGTTCCAAAGCTCAACCATTTCCCTTCACACTATCACAGTTGCTTTTTTTTTTTTTTTTTTTTTACTCTGCTTGATTATCCCCAATCTGTTCTTCAGAAGTATTTATCCTTCTCTAGGTAATGAAGCAAGCGAAAAATATGGGTTAATGACAAGAGGTAAATTTCAGCAAACACTGGCAGAACAAGTCGTTTCAACCCATTTCATAGTTGTGTATCTTTAAAATGTATGTTTTATCCATATTTTTTTAAAAGATTTTATTTATTTGACAGAGAGATCACAAGTGGGCAGAGAGGCAGGCAGAGAGAGGGGGAAGCAGGCTCCCTGCTGAGCAGAGAGCCCGATGTGGGGCTCCATCCCAGGACCCTGAGATCATAACCTGAGCTGAAGGCAGAGGCTTAACCCACTGAGCCACCCAAGCGCCCTTTATTTTTTTTTTTTAAGGGAGGGGTTTTAGTGAATCATGAATCTTAAAATTAAGAATAAACATAGCGGGATAAAGCTGTTTCAATATTTATCAAATATTATTAAGTTTCATTTAAGATTTAGGATATGAGCATAGGGAACATAGTTTTATTTAATGCGTTAACACCAACTCTGTTGCATCTCTCTTAGCAAAACTCTGGCATTTGAGTAGCTAAAGCCATTGCAAAGACCTGGAGAACAAACCCACTACTGAGAACGCATCAGTGCTTTTCCAATTTCTGTATTCCCATAGTGCCTTGCTCGTGCCTTTGCTACGAAAGTCCTGTATTGCATTAAAGGTGCTAACTTTCTTTTTGTACCGCATTGACTAGCCTTATGATTTGTGGAGAGTAGACATTCAAATAAAATCAAAATGCCAAATGATTTTGGAGCCCAAGTTCTATTCCAAGTGGGTCCTTGTATTAAGCCAAATTATTTCTTCTTCTCTGTGCATTAGAATTGTTTTGAGAAATAAACTCCTTTAAGGTATGCTGAAGTCAGGGAACCTGGGTGGCTCAGTCGTTAAGTGTCTGCCTTTGGCTCAGGTCATGATCCCAGGGTCCTGGGATTGAGCCCTGCATTGGGCTCCCTGCTCTGTGGGAAGCCTGCTTCTCCCTCTCCCATTGCCCCCTGCTTGTGTTCCCTCTCTCACTATGTCTCTCTATGTCAAATAAATAAAAAAAATCTTTATTAAAAAAAAAAAAAAAAAGTTCTGCCAAAGTCTTACTTGCCTCCTCTAGCCAAACCAGAGGCCTAGGTGATAGGCTTCTTTCTAATTTCCTTTAACAGTTCATTTAAAAAAAAATGAAAAAAGAAAAAAAAGTTAGTTGCCAACTAAGCTTGGCTCATTAAAAATTCTTCAGGTCAGTCAAAATGCAGTTTTAGATAACAATGTGAAATGCTGGGGGTACCTGGGTGGCTCAGTTTGTTAAGTGTCTTTGGTTCAGGTCATGATCCTGGGGTCGTGGGATCAAGTCCCATGTCGGGCTCTCTGCTCAGTGAGCATCTGCTTCTGCCTCTCACTCTTCCTGTGTTCTCTCTCTCTCTCAAAAAAAAAAAAAAAAAAAAATCTTTAACAGTATGAAACATCGACTAGCCATGGATAATTTCAAAGCTAATCTTTTATTTGCTCTACTTTTCTTCCCTTTTTTTCTTTTTTGACTCTAAGTGAACATCTCAAGTTTAATTTTGACCAGAGGTGCACTATCACTAGTGGTATTCACATTTTGTCTCTCATTATTCACTTGGTTGTCTCGTGATGTATGGGGTGGGGGCACCCAAGTATAGGGTGAATATAGTCTGACGGCTTTATCCTTCCAGGAACAACCATACCAGTGATTAAATAATCCAGATGTATAACATTGCTTTGATCAGTTAACAGTTGTTTTAAAATTCTGCTTTGGTCTTCAATCGATGGACACCCCACTCCTGATATGTCACAGAGAAGTATGGCAACTGTCTTTAACTAAAACGAAAATTAACGGAACTTTTGCCATAGTGAGTACTGAAAACCAAGATTGATACAATACTGATGTATCAGTTAATAAATTAATGCCTTCTTATTTTTCTTTACTGAAATAGCAAGAAATACACTGCCCAAGGTGATGAATTATTTTTGACCTACAGTTTAACCAGTTTCTAAAGTTGGGACTTTTGCACCTGCCTCTGGTCCTTGTGCACATTTAGGAGAGAAATTTGCAAATGCCCAATTGCGGATATAAATGCAAGTGAAACTCTAAGCCCATTAAACCTTTTGAAAAGTTTGACCTATCTGCTCAGAGTTAATAAATGACATCAAACCCATCAACTGCCCATCAGTCACCTCACAACCCTGTGCAAAGATCAAATTCATTTATCTGGCATCATCAGTGTCTTAACTTGTACAACCGGGAGACAAGTGGTCTCTTTGAGACAAAGTGTACTGGAGAAAGAAGTTATGCCAAAAGTTTGGTTGCGAGTACATGCACTTGGTTTTGGCTTTCTTTCACTGACAAGTCCCAGAGCTTGCCCCAACATGGTAGAAATTGGTCAGGGACTTTAAAAAAATCTCAACACACATAAATGAATGTTTTAACTAACAATGATCATGTTGTCATTCTTAAATGAATGTCAACACAGAGAATGTACAGGTTTCTAAAAAAATAAAAAGGGCAAGAAACCAGAAAATACAGCTAAGATCTTCCTAAATGTTTAGCAATCAACTGGCATGTTTGCTGTATCGTTCTCACCTTTAACCTATCACGGTATCAAAATAAAGGCAGTTGGATTATAAACTCAATGTACGTATATATGAATCTTCAAGAACCAGAGATTAAAAACCTAGTTATTCCTCCATCTCAACGAGATGATGCGCTACATTTAAAAGCTCTTTCACACACTTAGGTTGTGAGTACCACCTGTTTGGGCATAAACACTTAACTTTCCATATTCTGAAAATGAATTTTATACGGTATATATACTAAATGTTTAATAGTTTCATTGGAAGCTTCTTGAGGAATCCAATTTTCCTATTCATCTTTAAATAATTTTCATCAGGACTTTATATAGACTTACACAAATCTTCTAACTTCAGTTGGTTATTACTATTTCAAACTAGGGAATTATGCTTTACATCTATCCCATTTAAAAAAGGGGGGGGCACTGAATTAGGAGTCAGTTCCTAGGTCAGTAGTTCTCAAACCAGACATGACTAGGGGAGTGATTTTTTAAAAATACAAATAGCTAGGTCACACCATACAACTCTGAATAACCACAGCAGAGGGGTCTTAATCTACTTCTTCATTTGATGCAATAGGTCTACGGAAGACTTGGGAAGCTCCTTGTCTGCTGAAAAAAAAAATGACTTGCAATTTCTATACTGAGTAAGTCCAATCAGTGCATAGGGCAGCTGTGGAGAAATAAAGCCAATTAGTCAAAATTTTTGTGCTTTACAAATCCCGAGAACCATACAATGAATTAGAAACCCTGCCTTGTTTTCCAACATTAATTTCTCATAGATCATCAGGGATTTGAATCTAAGAGTATTAGAATTGCAATGCTCACTATCCCAAAGTTGAAACTAGAGTAAATAATTTCTCAATTAATGTAACCTTGTGTTTTTTGGAGAAAGTTCAGAGCAATGTCTTGGTTTATGAGGCTGTGTATTTCCTTGAAAGCTAATTTTAAAAAAACAAAACAGAAGACAACCTGTACTAGGGTAAGACCGGAGAAGGAGCCCCAGAACAGGAAACGAGATTCAACAGTGATAGGTAAATCATTTTCTAGACTTCCGGTGAGTCTTGGCAGCAAGAGCTTGTGCTTCAGAAGAAAAAAAAAATCATCATCCACAAAGTGACTAATTAATCAAATGACTTGTTACAAGTAAGTAAACCTAGGATTTGTCGAGATGGGCTGCAGCAGCTTGCTGAGTATTTGCTCCCAAAAGACAAATGCAAGCACACTGGATTTTGCTGTATTGCGTCTTTTTCCCCCAAAGTGGAATTTAACAATTTTCTGGAACATTTGATTTAATAAGACAGGGCCTCTCCATTGGCTTCCTTGGGCTTTAATTATTAGGCCAATATTGGATGAGATTTTATGATCGCCAACACCTGAATCAAAACAAGTTATAATTTTCATGTCTTTTCTAACCTAAGAAACTTTTGGTATCATGGTGATAAACTTAAGTCTAAAACCATACCAGCTGGAAAAAACATAGCCACAATCAGCTAAGTCAAGAAAACATTTTTGCCTCAGTTACAAGCATTGATCTGTGTATACTGCATACCGGGCAGAGGACAGTCAATAAATGTTGTACTAAACTCGTTTTTCTGGTCCTGAATTAGCCTCATGGCTATTCATAATACTTAATTCGGTATGTAAAGAAAAAGAACCTTAATTGTTGTTAATCTTTTAGGGAAGTCTCCAGAATGAATTAGTTTAACATTTTTTTTTTTTTAACATGCAAAACAGAGGGAAGCCAACAGTCTATAAAAGGAAAGAACAGGAACAATGATCTCAGGATTAATACACCCAAGTCAAGTGCTCAGTTATTTTCCTCCCAATTACCAGAATTATCTCTAAGGGGAAAGAAAAATCCCTGAATCTCCCCTTTAAAGAGCCTTGTAGATAAGTGAAACTATTTCATTGAAATGCTAGTCTTAACATGAAATGTGGGTTTTTTTCACTTCAAAAAAAAAAAAAAGAACAAAAAACCCAAAAACAAAGAGAAGGTAAAATAAGACAAAACAATTCAGTTTAATTTCAAACGTTAATATATTTTCTATTTTATATTGAACATATGCATCTGTAACCCCTCTTTTGCAGCAACTAGCACATCCTCATAAAAGGGGCAAAATTTGTAAGATGCCTCTTAAAATAAATATTCTTTTTTATAAAATAATAAAACTTCAAATAAATATTCTTTACACTAAACAATATGTTGAAAAAATTAGAAAATAAAGGTTGAATTTTACTGTAACTGTACAATATACATGAAGTCCAAAGGGAAATCAGAGTCTTACAATAAAGGCTTTCTGTAAGGCAAAATACAATCTAAAAACATACTGATTGATTCACATTCTTCCGAATGTACAACATATTAGTATAATATTTTGTGACTGTGCCATATAGTATGGCACAACTTGTTTTTCACAGTTGCGAATATTACTGTATATACAAAAATATAGCACATTATCTCTGGAGAAAACAATGGAAAAAACGTCATTGGCTAATTTACAAATTTTGCAAGTACTATTCACAAACAAAAACTTTGCCTAGGAGTGTCTGTTGCTTTTAGCTTATGCAACACGTGGGTCCCCAAGTCCCTTATCCCAAACTCTGAGCTCCATTAGCTAAGTTCTAACAAGCATTATCAGTTAAAATGGCACATGGACAAAAAGCATTTCACTGCAAACAGCGAAGGATATCCCAACCCTCTATTAAACAGTGCCAAGATTATAACTATTTAGTTGGTTGCATATGTGTTAAAAAAAAAAAAAAAAAAGGAACAATCCTTATTACTGTCATATTCCTGATTAATGGTGCTATGTTGGTTTTTCAAAGTTCCTGGGTGGGACAGTGGGAACTTTGCAGCAAACCGTGTTTGAGTTTTTACAGCGGCATCCAGGCCTGTTAACCCGGTCATAACACCCCTGGCACAATTTAAGGCAACCCTTGGCTGGAAGATAACACCATAAACAAGGCAAAAAGAGGGACATGACGCCCATGGCAGACCAACGTGTACAACAGTGAGACTGGCTGCAAGAACACGGGTTGTCAGCACAGTTGTCCTCGTCATCATTAGAACAGTGATAGAAGAGACCTTTCACACAGCACACACAAGTCCCATAGTCAATCACGTTTTGGGCTGAGCAAAGGCACTGCTTGTCGCAGATCCAGTCTGATGGCAGAGGCCTAGGGTAGGTGCACTCCTTGCACTTGCACTTGCCACAGTCCTCACACCTGTAGGCATGCAGGCCCAAATCTTCCTTGCTCAGGGGCTTAAGCTCACCCGGCTTGAGCTCGGATTTGGGCTGCACACGGATTATCCCATCAGCAACAGGCCCCGAGGAGAAAGATGGTCCTAACAGTCTCTGTTCAGAGGAACTGCTGCTGTTACTTGTCCTTGTACTGCTCCGAGACCCCGAGCTGACTGTGCTGATGGACCTGGACAGAGGGGCTCGTGCAGAAGAATGGACCTGTGGTTGCTGGAGCCTGGGAGGCTGGCGGTGCTCGGGCAGACCGTGGAGCCTCTCCTGTTTGTGCTGAGCAGAGGGGCGAGGAGCAGGCTTGAGCCCAGGTCTTGGGACCACAGTAGGCCCCTCTGTGTACTCATTGGTGTTTCGGATGGCTCTGATCTGATCCAGAGACAACACGTGTACCTGTTGGGTGAGGGCATCTCTGGGGTCGGGCTCCCCACGCTGCCTGCCAATGTCACGGGGCGCCTGCAGCAAGGACTGGGACCCGCTGCCACTCTGAGCTCTGGCCTCCATCAGGTCTGGGAAGTGTGGTCACTCCAGCGGGCTTAGAACACATCTGAATTCCTGCAGAAATCAAGAGCAAAGAGCTGGTTTACACGCCAGGATACTTCTCACTCTCCACCCACCTGAATTAACTCTTCGCTTTCCACTCTTCTAGAGGAACAGGATTTGAAATGGAGTGGCCACGCAGGGAATTAAAATAGCCATACATGATCACTGCCATACCAGAAAGTAAAAATTATGACCGGGTACTGACAGTTCTTTAACCTTGCGATGTGTAGTTAACGCAAAGCTGATCTTTTGTTTCAATCACATAAGTAATGATTCTCTATTCAAATAAACATAAAACTACAAGGTTCAGGTTCAAGGTAAAGACTGCAAGAAAATAATGTTAGAACACAACACTGCTGCCGCCAGATGCAAAAGCTGAATACTTTTTCAAAATCTGAGATGGGTTAACTTTGTCGTGGTCATTTTTGCCTTAAACGTCAATAAATGCAGCCTAGAAATTCTTACTCTGCTTTTACATCATATACCTTTAATTGTAATTTAGCAAGTATCCTGCAACTTTTTAGAATACCATAGAATGAATGTGTCTTGCAAAAAAGCAAATATTCGCCCCCCCCCCCCGGAAGTTATAAATTTCACAACAGTCATGCATTATTAACTATAGAGTAGCAAGAGTTATAAACTAAAAACAAATCCATTCAAACCCTGTTAGGTGCCAGGAAAACGAGAACAACCAGCAAAAAGAAGACAGGAACTTATTTTCAACTTCTGGACAACTTGTGGATCAAACATTTTACAATCGATAACCTGAGAAAGCATCTTTAATTCTGCACCTAAGACTGTTCTCCCTGTTTTAGAAATAAATTATGTCCAAAATCTTAACTGCTTTGCCTGTTTCCCAAAACTTAATAGTTTACAGCCTAAATTGACTGGGGACAACAGGAAGTGTTTCAAAGATTCGCGTCACGTCTCCAATCTCTCCTTCTGACATGTAATCGCTTAACCTGCAATCTCTCTATAAATGTCCAAACTACCACCCCCTTTGCCAAGTCTACAATGAACAAAAACGGGCCCCCGATTTTTATGAGAGACACAGGCAGGTGACACACGCCTCCCAATTCGGACCGAGGCAGAGCTGGAAACCGGATCTCACTTCCAACAGCAAGGCAGACAAGACAACGTTATCTTTGCTTTCACTCCGTTTATCGGCTCTATCTGCGTCCCAACACCGTCCCCAGCAGGTGGGACGCAGTCGGATCCTCAGGGGGCCTTTTCTCGGGGGAAACTGACACAGCCCAGGGGCCAAGCTGCCCTCACCCCGCACAGAATCCCAAGACTGACTGGAAGGCTCGGAGCGGGGGTGGGGGTCGGGGGGGACGCCTCGGAAGGGGACGTGCCTTAAAACGCTAGAGCATACTTCCCCCTCCCTACCTCCCGGCTAAAATATATCCCACCCCAGAGAACTGCTTGCCAGCTCCCGAAGGGAACCACTCCACCCCCAGGCAGAGGTCACGCAGCCCACCGCAGGGCGTTCTGGCAAAGGCCCTCGAATGTCAGGCACAGGTTTCAAGCCCTGACGCCAAAAGCCATGTCTTAGATACACTGCCGGGACAGAGGTCTAACCCACGCACACTGTGCGACTCCACCATGCACTGACCGAAGGGGCACCGCCTGCAATCTGCACACCCCATCTCCTTTTGAGTGGAGAGAAAAACTGAAAGAAAAATTGCTTTTTAAAGAAAGGACAATTCCCAGAGCCCCACTGCACAAGCCAGGCGTGCAGGACGCAGATCCCTGTGCTGGAAACTTTCCGCGAAGATCTGCTTGCCTTGGAAAGTAGCATCTTTGGGAGGAGGGGGAGAATTTTTTTTTTTTTTTTTAACAAAAATGATTATTGCCCGTTCCTAGCCTCCTTTGCAGCTCCCGCCGCCCACCCCCCACGCTCCCCCATTCCCCACCCGGAAAGTGGTTAGAAACCCCCATTAAGAACAGTGTGTGATCAGACTAAGGATTAAGGGGAAAGGACTTCAGTACAAGGGTGGGGCAAACCCTGAAACCGCTTTGTAAAAACGCACAAGATTCCGAATTCAAGGCATCAGCAGCAGCAGCAGGGAAAAGTACATCAGGCCATCAAAGGAAATAATAATTAAAAAAACTAGCCTCTTTTGCCACCTATTTTCAGGTAATGGAAAACGATCGCGACCGCTTGATGACTTTCTTCCTGTGGTAGGTCAGCCCAGTCTTCCAAAAATAAAAAAAGCGTGACCCAAGCCGACCACAGAGAACGGAAAAAAGAGAGAGCTGCACTTCCGAACCGCAGACCCGGCGCCCGGCAGGGCGACGCTTCCACCCGCACCGGCTCCCCTCTGTACCCGGCACCCTGCCCATTTTTCACCCGCGGGGTTTCGCAGCCCCCGAGAGGCGAGCGACCCGCGCGCCCTCGGTCCCGCCGGCGCCCCGCCTCGGGACAGTCTCACCCAGGACTTGCCTTCCCTGGAGAAGAACAGGTTAGAAATGCGGGCGCCTACAACGGGGACCTGGAAAACACAAAGTGTTCCCCCTCCCTCTCCCGCTCCCAGCGCCGAATTCGCGGCCAAGGCAGGGCCAGCAGCCGACCCGCGACGAGCAGTCCGCCACCCCAACCCCCCAGAGCGCGGGCGCGTGGGGTCCTTGGGCTGGGGACACCGTGCCCGGCGCGCACTGCAGCCCCCGCCGAGGCAGGCCGAGCTCGGATCAAGGGCAGCTCCCCAGGCAGCTCCCTGGATCCCCGCGGGGAACCTGCGGGGTTAGAAAAAGGGAGGCCTGAGGAGAGACAGAGCCCACTCCTGGTCCGGCCGCACCTACTCCATGTTGCCCACAACGCGCCGGCAAAGGCGCCAGGAGGGGAAGAGCCAAACGTGCCTCACCGTGATCGCGGCTTTGCACCAACCCCTCTCCGTTGGATTCTCCTCTTCCTGCGATGTGCAAATAAAATCCAGCCCCGATGCAAACTTTTCGCCCCTTCTTTCCAAACTCTGCTTCAGTCCAAGTTCCGAGCAATCGGCGGGAGGGAAAAAAAAAGAGGAAAATCCGGAGCCAAGTCCCCAGGCGATGAACACTCCGGGGTTCGGGGCTGGGGGCGACCCCCCTTCCAGAAACGCACGCGGAGTATTTCCTTTTTCTCAATGAATTGGAGGCCGAAGCGCCAACGGCTAGTCTCTTTTCCTGGCAGATGAGCGAAGGAGAAAAAGAAAACCGCCTTAGAGAAAACCTAAAGCCAGATGGCCAAGTCGTGCGGCCGCGTCGCCGCGGAGGCGGCGCGGGGGCGCGGGCCGGGCCGGGCGGGCGCGGGGGCCTGGGCGCTGCGCGCTCCGCCGGCCCCTCTCCTCCGCTCGCGCTGCGCCGCGCGGCTCTCAGCGGTGCAGACTGGGCGTTGTGGAGGCGCGGCGGCGAGGCCGAGGCGGGGGCGGTGGGTGCGGAGGAGGAGGTGAAGGAGGAGGAGGAGGAGGGTCTGGGGCCCGGCCGGGGGGGGCTCGCCGTTGGCCTGCGCCCTCGCCTTTCCGGAGGCAGGGAGCTCTGCGGCGGCCGCGGCAGCAGTAAATGGCGTCATGTGGATCCGAGGCGGAACAGAGCAGTTGTTGTCCCAGAGGATATATCGCATCCGGTCCCAGCTCATTGGCTCCGCGGGGCTACATTCACTCACACTTCAGCGCCCGCCAGCGCTCCGAGCCGCAGGAGGCATTCAAAAGGGCAACCGCGCCGCCCCGCGCGTCCCCGGGCCGGTCCAGCCGCCCGGACGCCGTCACGCGGGGCGCCCGCGGGGCCGGGCTGGGCACGGCGGGGTCAGTTTATCCAGTTTCAAGGAAACACTGACCTTAACGTTTCCCCAGAGGCCATGAGGACGAGCCTTAGGCTCGCACTGACTTAGGGAACTTTCTCCTTGCCATTGGGAAAAGGGAATGAACATTGAAAACTAATCCCGGCCACTCAGTGTTCGCATTAAAACAAGTTGCAGGTTTTAAGAGTTTGTTCGGAATCCATTTCAAGCCCACCTCTCTTCTTTTCTGTTCCCCCTCGAGGGGGCGACGGGGAGAGGGGGGCGGAGGGGAAGGGGAGCGGGAAGTGAGGTGGGAGGGCTATTGGTTTATTCTTTGTCTACTGGATTAACCCGATTATACACCAGGCACCGGCACAAACCGCCTCCCCCACCTCGGAGCCGAGTACGAGAGGAGCGGAATGCAGATTCGGGTTTCAAGTACTTTATGCTCTGACCGAGATTTGCTTTTGATGGTGTCGCTCTGTAGTTTTTAGTTTAGTATTAGATTTTGTTTTATTTTTCAAGGAGAGTTAGCTATAGATGGAGGTTTTTTGAAGATCTGTTTGACGCAATAGCTGAAGGAAATTCTACACTCTCAGCCTTTTAAAAATTAGTTAATAACACCAGACACGATATAACTCAAGGTCGACATGCCGGGCTTCTGGAATGGTAGGGGGCTTACTGTTCCACTGCAGACTTCCTTCACTTAACCAGGAGTCATCCTTCATTTCTGACTCTCCCTTGTCACCTGGAATATTTCCCAAGAAGATCCTATTGTACATTTTGAAGGCGGTGTGCATTTTCCCGCTTGAAAATGTAGAAATATTAAGATAGAAAATGCATAGGTATGCACTGCTCTAACTGCCGTTCGTTTACTAAGAAACGTGCCTGTACGTGGGAACACCGGTGGGAAATTAACCCCCCGCCCCACGCCCCTGATACTGAATTCTAATAATTTACAGAATGTTTTTACTTTACAGGGCAGTACGGTCAAATCTCCCGAATAGCACCTGCCCTCGTGCGGGTTAGAGTTCTTGAAATAGTGCTAGGAAAACGTGTTGCTTGACTCCCAGCTTCGGGCTGCAGCTCACGTCCGTTTGCAGCTACCCTCCCTGGCGCTCGCTGCCTCCTCTCGAGCTCTAGCTCTGGACGGTCCCAGGCGCGCTCCCCGCCGCACTGCGCTCTCGCCCTGCCTTCTCCATGTTTCTCTAGGGCGATCCCCACTCGCCCTGGGTTTGGAACAAGAGATGGCAGGGGAAGTGGCATGCGTTATTTCCGGGTGCTGGCCTACGTCCCCCACACCTCGGTAAGGGTGGACGAGGCTATATCGTCCGGCTCTGCCGTGTCCCTGGGGCTGAGGTTAAGGGACGACTGGGCCTCCACGGCCCGGGCAGCCCGCCCCACGCCCAAGTCCTTTGAGCTTGGGGTGAACGCAGGCGCCTCTGCGTTTATGGCCCATCCGGCCACCAGGGGGCGCCCGCCTGGCGCGGGGCTGGGGCTGGGGCTGGGGCTGGGGCTGGTGGGGCTGGTGCAGTCTGCTTACCCGGTACTGGACGAGGGCAGGTGAGGGAGGTTGCGCTCTAAAATGTGTATTAGACCGGCTGGTTCAAAATGAGCAAAAGCCGGATAGCTTTTCCTACCGTCTCCTGGGACACCTTCCGTGTGGAATATGAGATGAGATACCTGGGTCCGAAAAAACTCCAGCTTTTACCAATGCAAAGGAGTTGGGGGCCAAAGCCAAGGTATGCAAGGCTGGTGGGGAACTCGATGCCCCTTTGGGGGCAGCAAGTCTCTGGCAGAGCAGGTGGAAGACAAGCCTTCTCTTCGTCTTCTCAAACCCCTGCACCCAACGGCTGCTTCTTAGGAGACACTAGTACCCAATGCTACTTTCCCACTGCTGCAGGAACTTTGCGAAGACACACTGTTCTGGATCAAAGCATAAACTGGGATTTAAATTAGGAGCTTCTGGCTGGTCAGAGCACCTTATATTTTTAATGAGTCAATAGGAAAGAATCTAGGAATTTATATTTATCTCTCATGAGCTAGAAAGAATCCCATGTAATCTAGCTCTCGCCTCCTTCCCCCACAGCCTCCAGTTTAATTGACTGGAAAAACATTTAACCTATCACTTAAGCACAAGGTAAAAACAAGAACCTGTTGCATTCTTTCTAACTTGCTCTTTATTATTTATTTAGTGAAATTATTTTTTTTTCAGATGTAGAGTATACATCAATATATTGTGCCCCCAAATTTACCCCAAATTATCGTGAATTATAATCCTGGAGAGGAATGCTGTGTGTGTGTCTGCACGTGGGTATACAGACATAATGAAGTGTTTGGTGCAGCTCTTGCAACGTGTACCCAAATTAATTGTCATATTGCATTCCAAAATTATAACTGGGGTTCATTCTGGAAGATACTTCAGGATTATGAAAGAATGTTATGTAAAACTTCACAGTGAAGCCCCATTTTCAAAGGTGCCGCGCAAGGTTCTAGGAAGGCAGCACTGCATGAACAGGCATTGCCATTTGCCTAATGTTGAAAATACAGAATCCATGGAAATTCTTGCTGCACCCATACCACTCCTAAGTTCTCAGGTTGCACCAAGTAACATGCTTTCTGAATCCCAGTATTGAACAGGACAGTGTGTCATATATTTAGGATCTCATCCCTGCACTCATTTTCTTTTCTGCGTTCATTTATTTGGGTTTACTTCATTTTATGAATAGAATTATCCTCAATTTCTTTTTTTAGTGGGGCTGTGTATAAACCTTTGTGAAGTTTGCAACCTCTATTTTGTGGTAGAGGGCATCCACAGAGACAGTGTCGACATGCTCCTTTACCAGTAGGTATGTTGGCTGAGTTAACTCAGAATTTCAAGGTTGCATTTCCTGCTCTAAGCTTCTGATTCGTGTCATAGTCAAGGGAGAACATAGCTTTAAACGACTCTAGTTCCAGTTTCTTTGTTAGAGTGACCAAACCACTTGGCCTTACTGGCTTCTGACTCAGTTTTGATAGCCAAAGAGAAATTTTGCTGGGATATGATGTGTTTTTGAGACAAAGAAGAATTAATGGTTATTATTTGGTTGTTTTGTTAGGTGTATAACCAAGGCAATTTATTTATGTAATCACACTTAACACTGGCCCCAGAACACGAGAGTATGTACTGCTTCTGAGAGTAACAATCTAGGTCTTTCAACCATCATTTCTCCTCACATCCCAAATGCAATAGAGAACTTAATTTATGCGTGGTCTTTTCTAGGAGGGACCTTCCTAAATTAAAGGGCTTTGCAATAATGGACCTTTTGATTTGGTGGCCATGGTTGTGGTCATTCAATTTTGAATGGCTTTGATTTTCCAAATTCTATTGATACTGTCTCTAGGAGGATTTGGGAATAACTACACTAAAAGGAGCAAAGGAATTCAAAATAGACTACTAGGGTTCTTGTCTATACAGCCTGAAGAACGGGAAACAATTTATCTCTGCATCTGACCTTCTTCAAAGACGTCCCTTATCCCTAACCAAACTCAGAGAAAGATAGGGAGTTATCCCAGGGAAGGAGGAGTGGTCTTGACAAGTTGACTTTGAACTGGAGGCTCCTGTGAGTCTTGTCTTTCTCAGAGATCTTATATTCAACCGGAATCCACCTGCTGGTTTCAACTGGTTAATCAATCTTCCTGCTACATCCATGCACATTCCTACTGCAATTTATGCAAAGTCAAATGTGCACTGAAGTTCTCAAACAAGGCAAAACAGAATTTCTTTGCTGGCCAGCAAGATTTTCCTCATTATATTGTTGCAGGATTTTTTCCTCCATTCGTGCCCACAGTTCTTGGTCTCACTGCTTGGAAGAATGAAGAAGTAGACCACACAGAGTGGTGGGTAGCAAAGCAGGGTTTACTGAGCAATAGCAAAGCGGTAGTACAAGGTTCCCAATGACGGAGGGTACCCGAACAGTTGATCACCAGAGTTCCTAAGTCTAAGGGTTTTAATGGGGTTGTCCGTGGGCTGTTTCAATTGATTAACCCTCCCTCTGCCTGTCATCCAATCAGATTTTGTCACCTATCATGGGGAAGGGGTGGAGGGCTCCTTCCTGGGTGGTGTAAAGAGTGGTTTCCTCTTAGGGCGGGGCCCCTTGTCCCTGCCTGCTGGCCTTCCAGTTATCCTTCAATATTTCTAATATATTTGTCCCTTGAACTCTAGATTAAGGTTTTTCCTTTGTAGAACTGATGTGTGCAAAGAAATTCTGATCAGTGAAAACACTGCATTGTTGCTTTGCCTTTACTTGAGTAGCCCGAGGTTTATTTGTTTTTCTGTTTGTTTTTAACTTTTGATCTACTTTGTTCAAGAATCTTTAAACCCAATGGCTTGGATTATAAGCTTATAAGTGAAAATCAGAAATTAAAATGAGTATTTGGATATTACTGGCGAAGCCTAATAGCAGTAGGAAGATTTTAAACTCTGAACAAATAGGAGGTTTGGGTTATACATTTTTCAATATGTGGACACTTGATCAAAAGAACATAGAAAGTTCAACTTGTTTTCTAAGGAAGATGTAGTCGAAAAGATTTCACTAAAGTCATTTTGATGACCCAGACACCACAATGTAGAGGATGCTAGCAAGCCCTGACTTAATTTCAGTTAACAGGTCAAATCTAAAAATGTTTAATTCGGTAAATGGAATAAGAGTGCATGCAAATTTAATTTGTTACTTTGGAAAGGAAGTGTTTTGAAGTTATAGGAAATTGTGAATCATTTGAGAATACTGTGGCGTTATATGAAACAGCTTTTCTATCTATACACACTCTGTGTTGAGTGTAACTCTTCAAAAGGATAGACTGTTCCAAGGATCTGGGGAGTGTATATCAGAGCTGCCATGTACTTTCTTTGTTATGGGCCTGAAACCAAAATAGAAAGATTCTTCACCTTGCCAGTCTTAAAAAAAGAAAACACACACTCTGATCTTTGTAAATCTTAGGCGCTCAATAGCACATTTCGATGAATGAATGAAATTAAAGTAAGTCAATACTTTTTGTCTTAATTTTGTAACAGCAAATTAAGAGTTTTTGAAATTTTTTTAATGACAGAATTTAAGAGTCATTGCACTAGCCTGGAAATTATCATTGTGTTTTGCATAATTATCAGGAAGTGACTGAATCAAGTTTGTTAAGGCCATGATTTTTAATCACTGAAATAGTAACTATTATAAAGTTAAAGAGTAGATGTTAATGGGAGTATTTGCAATAGGAAGGAAGCTTGTAGGGAACAGCTATTCTTAAACTGTTTAATAAAGCAATTAATAAACAGGCTGATAATGGGTAGCTAGAAAATATAGGTGAAAGTAAACTTATGAATTTTTTACTTTGAAAAGTGCGTTTGGCAACAATAGGATTATATTAATAATTAAAATGAAATACTAATCTATAGCTTCAAGTTAAGAAGTTAGCACCGGGGGTGGGGTGGGGGGTACACCTGAATGGCTCAGTCAGTTAGCATCTACCTTGAGCTCAGGTCATGATCCCAGAGTGGAATTCCATATCAGGTTTTTTGCTCAGTGGGAAGTCTGCTTCTTCCTCTGCCTGCTGCTTCCCCTGCTGGTGCTTGTGCTATCTTTCTCTCTCTCTGACAAATAAGTAAATAAAATCTTAAAAAAAGAAAAGCAAAGTTAGCACTGGGGTGCTAGGCTGGCTCAGTCAGCAGCATGTGACTCTTGATCTTGGGGTTGTGAGTTCGAGTCCCATGTTGGGTGTAGAGATGACTTAAAAATAAATAAACACGTAAACTTAAAAAAAAAAAAGAAGCAAGGACACATTTTAAACACAGTTGCAAGAAAGCCACTGATTAATGAACAATTTTGACCTTCACATTTTAAGTGAAAATCTCCTTGCCGTTTTGAGAAATATTCTTCTCACCCTGGTTTGACACTAGGCAGAGACATACTTGCATTATACCCTAAAAGGTACTAAAATCATGCATTTGAAAAATTAGAAATTAAATCTTCAAAATTATTAATCTTTGTTTTTTTAACTGTAATTTCTAAAATAAAATGATACTGCAGGTTGAAATCGCAAATATCCTAATAGGTTCTGGAGGCTTTGGGAGTTTAAGACATTTGAATTTGGATTTGGTCTAGGTCACTTTGGGCAACTCTGATCACTATCCTCTAATGCTTAAATTCCACTCTGGCTTCTTGTTACTCCTAGGATAAAGATCCAGCTTCAAGGCTATGGTCCAGCCTCTTTCCCATCTCAGCCTTCTGGTATACCACATTCATCTGCTGTCCACCCCACAGCTGCAAGTACTACCTTTTAATTGCTCCAAAGTACATCTACCCTGTCACAGGGCATTTGTACATGCTATCCGCAACCCCCCCCCTTCACTTTTCTGGCCTTTCCCATATTAATTCCTACTACTCTTTCATATATCAGTTGTTTTGTTCTCAGGGAAGCTTTTTTGACCTGAGTGGGTCAAGTCTCCTTTTTCCTCTCCTGACCTTCTTTGTTACAAACATACATGTGATTTTGTGATTGATTAATAACTGTCCTCTTTACTGTGTTCTAAGAGCCATGAAGTCTGGAATCCAAGTAGATTTTGCCTACCGTTTTACCCACAGCACTAAAGGGCCTGGTGCAATTAAGGAACTCAGACATAATTTTCAGATGCAATGAGTGAATGAATGAAGAATGAATGGGATAATTAACTTTAGTTCCCATTTGTAAAGGGGTTGCTGGGAGGATTGGATGATACAGAGTATCTCTAGAAAGCCTACCCTATGGGGTACTCTCAGTAAGTCACTGTGATCATTTCAATTAACTTGGGTTTGATAGTTTATTTGATAAAATCAGCTCTTTTGTCTCCATATTTTCAAAGTTTTAAAATCAGTAAGCACAATTTGCTTTTCTTTTATGTATCTTATTTGTTTGTACTCATGTGGAAATAAGAATCTGGGTTTGGAACAAGTTTTAATGACTGTATTTAGCTATATTCAGCTATTAATAGTATTTCTATAGAAGCCTTAACCTTACATTGATTTGTTTTCATGTATAACCTCCTCAAAGTTGGTAAAGCGCTTTAGGGAAGAAGGGACCTATTTAACTGTTGTGGTTGTTTCTGACTGGAATGTGTACCGTTGAATTCCTTGCTCAAGAAATCTGTAGGCTTGAGAAATGTGAGTTCCTTCTTATTTGAGATTGGCTTCAACATTGGGGGGCTTGTCCCACACTGAATGTAACTGTGTATTTTGTGGATGGACCCTTGTGTCTGAAATGGTATTGAAGCTCCATCTTGTTCAGAGGAAGATGTATGTTCACTTACATTAAATGATATGTGCAGAGGTATTTGTTGTACACCAGAGCTCTGTGATATTTCCCTGTCCTCAATTCTTTAGATTACTGTGACCGTGTAAAGGTGATTTTGCGCGTGGCTCAGAATAACAACACTCAAACACAATTCTTAGGGTTAAGTCTTGCACTATGGAACAAGTCCTAGTCTACAGCATTCTGGGAAATCAAGTAGATATCAAGTATTCTCTCTTATTTAATATCAGCAAGTACGTATCAAGCAGTCTTATTTAATATCAACATGGTGTGGCCTTCTGAGAGCAGAGTTCCAATCTTCGTGGCCTGGGGCTGGGAGCTGCTGGCTCTATCGCTTTGCTCAATGGGTCTGAGATGTGAACCAGCTAGTTTCTGACAGCAAGGAGCTGACGGTCTAAATGAGGAGATGAGGCAGGTAGCCATGAAGATACCAGAAAGCCTTTCAAGGGAATCTGCTCAGCCAGTTTTCAGCTGGGTGCTCCTGAGGCTTGAGGGTGGATGGACCCAGTGGAGGTAATGCTAACGAGGATCATGAAGGAGGCAGCCCCCGAGCAAGGCCGTGCGCTAGTTGATCTCTTTGGGCCACAGGTTACAGGTGTGTCATTTTCTTATTTTGACAATACAACTTTTTTTTTCTTAAAGATTTTATTTATCTATTTGACAGAGATCACAAGTAGGCAGAAAGAGAAGATGGGAAATAGGTTCCCTGCTGAGCAGAGAGCCCGATGCGGGGCTCAATCCCAAGACCCTGGGATCACGACCTGAGCTGAAGGCAGAGGCTTTAACCCACTGAGCCACGCAGGCGCTCCCTTGACAATACAACTTTTATGTGTTCTATTAAAAGTAACATTATTCAGGGCACCTGGGTGGCTCAGTCAGTTAAGTGTGTGACTTCGGCTCAGGTCATGATCTCAGGGTGCTGGCATTGAGCCCTGCATTGGGCTCCCTGCTCAGCAGGGAGTCTGCTTCTTTCTCGGCCTCCCCGCCCCCCAGCTCATGTTCTCTCTCTTTTTCAAATGAATAAATAAAATCTTAAAAAAAAAAAATAAGTAACATTCCTCTGAATATATACTGAGGGTGTGGGTGGAAAAGGCCCTTGTGTTTGTAGTACTGTAACTTTATAGTGGAGTTCAGCTAAGACATTTCTAGATAGAAGGTAAAATATTTTAATGGCGCTAAAGAAATTTATAAGTATATTCAAGACATCATAGGGGCATTTCAAACTCAGGCATGACCAGGATTTTGGCCAAAAAAAAAAAAAAAAAAGATTTTGTTCATGTATTTGACATGCTTTTCTCAAGAACTTTATAGAGTTGTTAAAATAAGTTGTTTTTATGCCCTACCTTCTTGACCACTTTTTCAGTTATGAGTGGAGCATGATACTCCTGAAATTTAAGATAATACAAATATCCTGAGCCCATGGTACTTAAAGGGCAAAAGATATCTTCCATGTGGTGGTCACTAGCATTATAGCTCAGCAAGTATTATAAATCAAATCAGCTGGGATTGGGAAGGACTGAGTATACTTCAGTAATAGTGGGGATTTTTACCCAAAATATCTAGTGTATTTTGGTGACCACTTTTCATCAGATCCCCCTTATGGTTAATAATTGGTGACTATTTTAAAATCCTTTATAGAAGGATGAATTAAGGATGAATTAAGCTTTATCTAAGACCTAACATATAGTTAGCCACATTCAATTAGAAAGTTGTGATATATATTTTTTCAAGTAGTAAAGTTCCTTGTTTTGTTTTCAAAATCAGTGGTTCTCAGCTCTGGCTGCATATTAGAATTCTACTGGGAGATTGAAAAACAAATCAGATAGTAAGATCTTCTATATAGAGCCTGATTCAGGTTGATTTCAAGGAGGAAAGTTTTATAAATTTTCCAATTTATATTGGAAAATATAAATTTTCTACTGCTTTAGTTCCCTTCCCCATAGTGGTAATAAAAACTGGGGATAAAAATATTTCTATGTCCAAGCATCATTGTGAGGATTAAGTGAATAATGTATGTAGAGTGTTAGAAGAAGTCTGACTTATAATAACTCTTCAATAAATGAAAGTCATTATATTATTATAATGAAACCATAATGGAGATTCTTAGCTCACTGAGAACAAGAACAGAAAATGGAATAGACATCAAACAAAGCATAGATAGATGAAGATGCTAGAACAGGCTCGTACCTGCTTGCAAGAGCTGATCCTGGATATCTCTTCTCATCTCTGCACTTAGGGACATTAGGTTTGAAAATCAGCCAAGGTGGGTACACTTACAACACAGAAATCACCAAATCCTAAAATAAAGGTTTTCTTTTCGTTTCTTTTTCTTTTTTTCCTTTTCTTTTTCTTTCTCCTTCTTCCTTTCTTTCTTCCTTTTTTTTTTTTCTTTTTTTTTTCTGTACCCCAGAGGTTTAGTTATTAACATTTATATCCACATGAGGGGGCCAACACAGTTGACAAGGAAGTCTGGAGTGAAAAACAAAATATACAAACTTCATGATTTGGCCTGGATGTGGTCCTGGCCAATCATGGCATCTGTCATTCATGGTCCTATGGGCTGAGCTTTGAGTCCCAAGGGGTGGTAAATCAAAGACCATGGTGATCTTTGCCTGGTTTTGAACCTAGAATCATTAGAATGTGATTAAACTCTTAATTAATCATTGCTTCTAAGTTTTGAGGTAAATTATCTAAACCTGTTCTCAAAAACCTAAGGGTTTGAACTCACAGAAACAAGGAGTAGAATGGTGGTTGCCACAGGCTGGGGAGGAGGGTGGAGCAAATGGGAAGAGATTGGTGAAAGGGCACAAACTTTCAGTTATAGGATGAATAAGTTCTCAGAATCTAAAATACAGCATGATGACTGTAGTTAATAAAAGTGTATGGTACACTTCACCAAAAAGAAAAAGAAGAAAAAGAAAAAACAACAGAAGCCATGTGAGGCAATGGACATGTTAATTAACTTGGTTGTGGGAATCATTTCACCATGTATACGTATATCAAATCATCACATTGTATACTTTAAATATATTACAGTTTTTGCAATTATAGCTCTATAAAGCCAGGGGAAAGAACACTAAGGATTTCTGGGATATACCAGGGGGCACAGGAAGCCACAAGATAAACATGGCGCACCCTTTTCAATTCACTTATATTCTTAAGACACAAGCAGCTAAAACTGGTGATGACGATGATGATGATGACGAGGGCAACCATGATGATGAAATCCCACTTGAGCCCTACTTGAGGTTAGTTTTAAAATGCTCCAGGAGTATGTTTATAGTCCTTTGTCTTCGTTGGGTACTCACGTGGAAATAGTCGGAAAGTACTGAAATGGCTATGTGCCTCAGTTTCCTTATTGATCAGAATAGGATGGTGGTCAGAATGAAATGAGATAATGGATTATAACCACATGGTAGTTGTAGTTAGCTCCTCAGTTTTAAAGAATATTTGTTGTGTCCGTTTGTGACCTATGAACCTAGGGTAAGTTAGGCATCCAGCCCAGAGTCTGAACTTTGTCTTCCAGCCTTAGTACTCCTTAAGATCACTCGTCCTAAGAGACTCCGTAAAGCTAGATAGACCTAAAGAGTCTCCCTGCCTGAAATTCTGTTTGTGCTGATTTCCAGATAAATCATCATTTGTTAATGTTCAATTTTACCTTTATTTGACTTGCTTTAACAAAAGAGACATAGTAAATATTTTCTAATAATGACCGAAACATTCTTTACTTAGGAAATTATACCTGTTTTGAAAAAAGCAGCTTGCATCATTCTGCTACTTCGTAATAGATTTAAAATGTGCAACATTGTTATTTTGGATTATTTCCTATGAATCTATGTAGAAAATCATCCATATAAAAATGTCAATGTGATACTTTTAATTTCTCGCTAAAAAAACCTAAACCGCAATTTTATTATTGTAGTAAGAAAAATAAATCTCATGATAGTTATACAGTTAAATTCAAATAGAAATTTACATTTTCACAATTTCTCCTCCTGGGAAGCAGCAGGTATGTAAAATTATTACATACTGTGTTTATGCTGCATGCACGTAAAGTTGAGGAGAAACCCCTGGAAGTAAGCTCTTTGGAACCCAGACTTGATTGCCAGGCTGAATACCCTTGGAAAACAAACTCTCTTTGTCTGAACATATGAAAGGTACCAAAAGAGAGTGAAAACCAGTTTTACTTTTTTTTTTTTTTTTTTTAACTTTTTGTTTTTGTAGGAGAACCCGCAGTGGAAGAAAAGATCACTTCCTCCATAGACACTTTATGGGTTTCGGATTCTGTAAACTCTGACATGTAACTTGACCCCAAAGCTAATGAAATCCTGTTAGATTTTCCCTGTCCTCCTTCCTGATTCCACCTTTTCGATTGTCTCACCTTTTAAAAACTTGATCTGTATTTGTATATACGCACGATCCTCCTGTCATCGTTGGGCTTTTACGCAGGCACTTTTCACCTCCATCCCTCTCCTTCCCTCATTTGGCAGCCAGTTGGGCTTTTTCCCGCCTTGAATACCACATTCCCTAGTTATTCAAGCTCAGTCATTAGCACCCTGTCCCCCTACTAAAATTATGAATGAAAAGCCTTGTTGTTCTTTACAAATAACTCAGGCTTCCTCAGTCAGTCAAATTCGAATGGAAGTGACTGCCAGACAAAGGGGCGGGGTGATGGACAGTCTCACAGCAAGTCATCAATGCCCACAGGAAGTTTTTTAAGCCACAATATAGGTAGAGAGAGTTGGGCGTTCCCAGAGGACAAGCCTGCAGAAGGGGGCTGGGAGCAGGGGAGGGGTGGGGGGGGGGCCCTTTGTGTCTGTTTGGATCTTAGGAAAAAAATGTCCACGAGATGCAGAGACAACAACAGACAGAGTCCACTTTGCCCTAGCAAGAACCTAAAAATCCTTCCATGGAGACATCTACCTTGCAGTCATTCTGGTTTGAGCTGACACACGCAGACAAAAGTGAAGGCACCAACCATTTACTCGGTTTTGAATGCCGAGAGGTGCCAGAGTGGGTTACAGACTCGGAGCTGCACACCTCCCTGCTGAGAAGTTGCATTGTCTTGGGTCCCTTTTTCACAACAGGGGAAAAGGTAATTGACAGCCTGATTGTTTGGCTGCTGTTTTAAAATCCTGGAAGGCCCCGGTCACACGTTGTCAATAATAGCCCTCGGAGGTGCGGAGTGAAGAAGGACTGTTCAGGAAACAGTTTGAGCCCTTCAAGTGGACAGGCCTCAGTGACTTTTCTTGCACTCTGGCCGCCACAAGCAGCTCATTCAAAAATAACCTTAAAGTAATAAATCAAACTTGTTTCCTGAACTATACAAGGAACAGCTGGTTATTTTTCCTCACTTTTTTTTTTTTCAAAGACAAAAAAAAAAAAAGAGGGTTTTTTTTTGTTGTTGTTTTTTGTTTTTTTTTTCCTACAGGAAATCAAGCATGTCAGAATTTGGCAAAGCAATTTGGATGATTTAACAGCTAAACACTTCTCTTTTTAATGTTATGCTTTCATCGGTCTTTTTTATTTAGGCTTTTCAGTTTTGCATTCTGTTTGCTTCAATGAGTGTCCCTTATCTGTTCTCTCTCCTCACTTTGGAAAGGAAAACGAGTTTACTATCCTGTCAGAAGAGTTTCAGTGTAATTTCTAATGGATTGGTCAAGTCGCTGCACTTGTACAGATAAAATTTGTTTTCTTTCACAGAGAGAGTTTGGATTTAGATCTATAGCTTCACATATTTGTTTCTCGTGAGATCCATATATTTTGGAGTTCTGATGACAAGGCAGTTTTTCTTCAGAGTGTTGATTTAGAAACCCCAAAGTTACATATGTCGTAACTGAAGTAGTCTGGTATTTTAAGAAAGTACATTTTGGACTTTTTCTGTCTCTTTGTGTCTCTGTGTGCATCTCCCTCATTGATTATGTTTGCCCTCTAGATTCTGGAAAAATCTTTCAACTTCTGATTAACTTTAAGAATAATTAGAAATTTGAATATAAGTAGGTAACGTAAAACAAATCCCATCTGTGATGATTACTATTTATCTTTATTTTATAGATGACTGATATTTTGAACAGATCCACTCTATATGGAGTTGTTTTATGATCACTCAGAGTGTGCATGTCAGAGATTAGCTTTTCACAATTTGTGGACATTTAGAATTAAGAAAGAAATGTATTTTGAGGGTCTGTCAGATTGTGATGCACTACCTCTCTTTCAATTAATTTAAACATGATTAAACAGTCAAGATTAGATATAAAGATTATGTCAAAACTCCCAGTCATGCAATATTTTGACTGCTACCTAAAAATTTAAAAAAAGAATTTGTGGTCACAATTTAGCATTAGATGAGAGATTATAAATTATCTTTGGGATGTTGTCCTTTAATAAGTTTATTTTTCTCCTTCATTTTGTTAATGAGATTATTCATTTGTCATAAAACACTTGTAATAAAAGGTATGTTTATAGGAAGATAATAATGAAATTCAATTTACAGTAGAATTAAGTCACTATAGGCTTCTTTCCTATTTCTCTTCTTTTCTTCATCTACTTCTTTTTTTCTGTATTTCAAGTAAATGACAGTGCCTTAACAGCACAAATAAATCCGTCTCTGTGCTATAAGCTAGACCAACACACTTTACACCAGGTCTCAGCTGAAAGAACTGTGAATGCAGCAGTGGGTGTGGTTTCCATATAAATGTTTCTTCCATATATGGTTGATATTCATACTGAACCTGTTTTGATGTAACATTTCTTTACTTTCAGCGTTTTAAGCTTCAAACATGTGCTACGTGACTGGATAGACTTCTCGAGAACTGTGTTAACATGTTTCCAAGAGCTGAATTCTAAGGTTAGTACCATGTCAGAAAACAATGTTCCTCGAATATCTGCACAATGGTTATATACACGATTGTATAAATGATTATATAGTACAATCCATAAAAAACGTGAATTATCGTATGACCTTTAAAATGACACAAAATACCCAGTCCCGTAAATGACTCGTTTCCCCCTTGTTAAGTCACAGCCTTGCACTTCGCTAAGAGATGCTCAGGAGTTGATGAGTTAAGTAGACTTTGAACCTGCCGGTGTCCCCCGCAGCCTCACCACCCCTCCCCCTGGCCCCAGCGGACTCTGGCCACAGTAGGGGTGAGATAGCGAGTGTGGACTGAAAGTGCTCTGTACAGCCTTGCTCTCTAGCCTCCCGTTCAGCTGCCAGTCTCACAGCTTGCCCTGAGAATGGACTTCCTGTGCTGTCATTTACACTCAGTATCACACTAAGCACTCTTTGTCACTCAGCCTTTGAGAAAGAAGGGGGCGAGATAACAAATCTAGACTGCTTGTGTTGACTTTGTGGATAAAGTAAAGGGCTGGAGTCAAGAACCCAGGGTCTTATCCTAACTTGGTAACTGCCTTTCCTGTGACCTTGAGCCAGGCTTCTGACCTCTCCATGCCCCAGTTCTCATCTCTCAAGTGAGGAGCAGTAGGCTGGATGCTTCTATTTTTCTCACAAAGGTGTGGCTATTGAAAATTTTTTGATATCCCCAAATCCCTTAGCAAAAGGGGAAAAAATAAATCAGATAAAATGACCTTTTTCTGCTTTGGGGAGATGGAAAGGAAACCACAGCTGATTAATTACTCCCCACTCCTGGAAGGAATTCTCTCCATAATCCTCCATGTAGGGAATTTCCCTTCCTACCTTTGTCAGCCTGCCCTCAGCCTCTCCTTTTGAACTTTTGCTTTCTCTTTCTCTCTTTCTTTTCTTTTCTTTTCTTTTTTTTTTTTTTAAGATTTTTACTTATTTATTTGAGAGAGAGAGAGCATATGACTGAGCAGGGAGCCCCACAAGGGGCTTGATCCCAGGACCCCGAGATCATGACCTAAGCCGAAGGCAGACACTACCAACTGAGCCACCCAGGCACCCCTCTTTCGCTCTTTTTATCTTTCCCTTCCCCTCTTTCTTTTTATCCCTCTCTTTCCCTTTCCCTCCACCCCTGCAATGCTTTCTTCGTAGCAACCTGCTATGAGATCAAGGTGCCTAGGAAATGGCAAAGGGATACCTCTAGTAGGTTATGTCCAACGTGGGTGTTCAGAGACACAGAGGAAAATAAGGAGGGCACTTTGGGTTAACTGGATGGAGGGGAACAGCCAGGGTTAAGGAAGCTTCTACAAATTTCCTGGGCTTACAAAGATAAACCTTCAGAGACAGTTACCAGGAGGCTAGATGGGTTTCTCGGATCTGTGACCACTTATTCTGAAGGTTCTCTTTGCAAAGAGGTGAGATTGGAATTGGATAAGGATAGCAACCTACAGTGAAATCTGGGGGTTCTCTCAATGGGATGGGATGGATGGACGGCCTCTTCTGGCCATATCTATGGCTACATCCTTTTTCTTACTCAGTTAAATTATGCAACTGAATGGAATATCACTTTGAATGGAAAGGGATTTGGTGCCCTAAATCAGTTGGAATTTGGGAAATAGTGTGAATTTGAAAAAAAAATGCATTTTAATACCTTCCACTTTTTTTTTTTTCAAAGTATTGCTTTTGTTTTATTTTCCTTTTGTGAAGAGGTCGGTAATATAAATTGTATACCAAAAATTAATTCACATAGTATTCCTCCGGGCGTTTTAAGCAGGGCATTGCACATTCTGACTTGTGTTTATTTGTTTTCCAGATCCACACGTTCATTCAGACATGTTTAGGTTTATTTCATTTGGAAGGCAGTGATATCATTTTGGTGTTGTATGCTTTGACCCTCTGTATACACATGGTTTCTATATGGCTTGACACTGTGTTTATTTGATATTTCCTCTTGAATCCACTGCATATCCATGGATATTTCATGCTATTTCGCTACCTACAGAAAGGCCTTTTTTTAGTAGGACCCCATTAACAACAACAACAACAACAACAACAACAACAACAACAAAAACAAGCAAGTGAAGAACTCCTACATTTTTTTTTTACTTGTTTTAATTAGGATATGAAAAGACACATACCAGTATCTTTAGAAACAGGATTTGAAGGGCTTATTCACTTTTTAAACTTAAAAAAAAAAATTTTTGTTTCACTTCATATAAAATGTATTACTTTCTGAAGTAAAACATTAATAAAGAAAATGTTTCAATACTGATTTAATAAAAACAGAAAATTTAGCAGTCACAAATCATATTTGTATTTTTAGAAGGGTTTTGCCAATCTTGATAACACGTCTAAAAATCTACAAAGAAAAGACTGTCCCTTTGTTTTTAGAAAACACATTAAAAAAAAAAATGGTTGGTGCTCCCTCTGCTGGTTTCCTGCAACAATTAGCTTGCCAACTTCAGAGTGTGAAAAGACTGCAAAGGAAATTAAGATTCTTTGATCTTTAAACACGCTTTCTCCCTACAAGTTTTATCCTTGATTGAAAGCAAGTGTCAATATAGTTTGTGAAAAATAGAGTCTTTCCTAACATCTAATAGTGATACTGTAGCTGGGCCAGATAATTATAACCCTTTTTAAATGTACTTTTATGAGTTTATTTATTTATTTAGTAATTTCTACACCCATTGTGGGATTCAAACTTACAACCCTGAGATCTAGAGTCTTCTGCTCTTCCTACTGAGCCAGCCAGGAACCCTTATCATTCTTTTTTAAAATGAACTTTTCCTTTCTCATATCATACAGTAGGACATAAAACAAACTATTCTTAATTTACTGGGGAGAGTATTAGTCATATAACTAACTCAGTAACTGAATCAAATAGTCAGTAGGCTATCTGAATGTCTTTACACTAGTAAGTAATACTGATTGGGGAGTGACATTATCACTGGACAATTATTCTTTTTTTTATTAAATACCTTGTTATATCATTACTGTAATCTATATCTTCCTATATAAAAGACATTTGGAAATCCATTAATTTAATCAATATTGCTATCTGAACTACAACTATAGATTCTTAGAATTCCTGGAATTCATCAGTTGGTTTTCTGGGAATCCTGACTTTCATAGATCAGAGTATGTTGAGGCATATATATTATTCACTTATCAAATACTTATCAAAGTATTAAATCATTTCTAAATCTTTACTATATTCTTTATTATAATACTATATTCTGTGTCATAAATGTGTTGAATATGCAGATTCTGTCTACACATGTTCAACTTTTTCTATTACCTGATGGAATATATGAAACCGGCTCCCCTAGGGATATATGCATTTAATAGGGAGTCTGGAGTATCTATAAGCTTTTACAGGAAGTGTTTGTAATGTTAGGTTTCAGGGAGAGTGCTGCCAGTAAGACCGGGGAAAGGTTGCCTCTAGAAAATGGACAGGCCCGTGGGAATGGAACAGAGAATTAAGCAAGCTCCAAGCAATAAGCAATACAAAATGGGGAGGTGCTGATCATCAGGGGGAGATCAAGAGCTATATTTCCTTGATAGAAATACAATGCTTTCCTTTCAAAAAATCATCTTTGTCAGGGGTTATCTGGGAATGGTGGAGGAGAAATAACAGGGTAGAAAGCCAGAGCTCATAAACCAACTTTACCCCTCCTCCATAAGCTGGAGAGTCAGATCATCCTAACACCCTAGGTAACACCAGTAGAGATTTAGGCAAGTGACAGAGCTGGGGAGAGGCAGAGATCCAGCCTCAGTTATGGGAGTTTAGGAGGTTTCTAGACTCTGGAAAGAATGGGGAGAGCAATGAGTGTTGGAGATGAGGCTATATCCAGGGTGCACGAATTCCAGAACTGTATGGTGGAAGACCTGGGGTACAAGGCCATGAACCGAAATCAGGACGAGACATAGTTCCTGCAGCTGGGCTCTGGGGTCGGGAGGATTCATGGCAGAATCCCTATTCTGGGTCATGGGATATGAGCTGTCAGGGTTTTCACTGACCCCAATGTACTGCTATATTCCTTCATCTTGAGTTTGCAGAGGGTTTGTACACAGGAGTGTGTGTTTAGTTAGGGCCTATAAGTCACACAGCTAACTGCCCCAAAGTGGGAATTTTAGGAGATATTATTGGAAGGGGGGTCATGCACTTTGCCTCTCAAACCATGATATGTGGACTTATGCTTACTTAGCCTACTTATAAAGTCACTCTGCATTAAAGCTTAGGGAGTAAAAAGTCCAGAACACCCCTTCTTCAACTTTTACATTTACCACCGGAACAATTTACCATTATTCTCATATCACTGTTTTCTCATTTTTCTTAATGTGTTCATTTTTAGTTCTATCTTTACAGATGATATCTTTTAAGTTTCTTAAATGCAAGACTGCTTTTCACATATTTTGCATTTCCCTAAAGTGCTTAACTTAATTTTCTACCCAGGTTATTCTAAATGACAGAGCTGTTAGGGGATGGTTGTTTTTTTGCTTGTTTGTTTTGTTTTGTTTTTTCCCAATCTTGCTCTATAGAGCTCAACAATCCACATAATGGTGGGGGGAGGGAAGGAAGCTTAGATTTTACCCATTTGGCTTTTAAAATTTTTTTTTAATATTTACTTATTTGACAGAGAGACACAGCAGGAGAGGGAACACAAGCAGGGGGAGTGGGAGAGGGAGAAGGAGGCTTCCCACCGAGCAGGGAGCCCCATGTGGGCCTTGATCCCAGGAACCTGGGATCATGACCTGAGCTGAGGCAGACACTTAACAACTGAGCCACCCAGGCACCCCTCTGTTTGGCTTTTGTATAGTATTTCTCATGAACAAAGAATTGCCTTAAAATTTTTCAGAAAACTATGAGGGTGTTCTGCTGATGATCAAATTGATACTTAGAAGCAACTGAACGTAGGGAACTTCTCATTGAAAGCTTACATGTCTAAGATGGGTTCTTTATGAACTAATTTCTTTATGAATAAATTCATTATGAACTTTTGGTCCTATGTAAATCAACTTCAATATGTTTTTTTTTTCTTGTTTTGTTCACATAAAGCTATTTTTTTAAGTTTATTTATTTAAGTAATCTTTACCCCCAGTGCGGGGCTCGAACTCCTGACCCTGAGATCAAGAGTTGCATGCTCTTCTAACTGAGCCAGCCAGGTGCCCCCACAAGAGCTATTTTTAAAACAGTGTTTCTTATTGTTAGAAAGACTATTAGTCAAAAGTTTGCTCATAAACCTCACAGTCTAAGAGATGTAGTTTGTCAAGAGAAGACTTCCTCTGTATTCCCCAGGAGTTCCACATGGAATAGATTACGTATTTAGATGGATGCATGTTTTCCCCACCTTTTGGACGACAACAAGTCTGACACTAAGCAAGACATTAATCTAAATCAGGTTAGAAAGCACATAGGGCTGGTGGATTTGTTTCAGGTCCTCTTTAACTTTCCTTTTTTTTTTTTTTTTTCCTCTTTAACTTTCAAAGCTACCTTTTAGCTTTAACTACCATATCTGAGAAAAAAAAAAAAAATTGGATCAGGAATCTTCTTCTCTGTTTCCATCTCCTTCTCATTAGAAGGACAGGAATCCTTTAGGAATATACTGTCAACAATAACCATTAGTCATATGTGGCTTTCGAGCCCTTGAAATGTGCTATAATGTACAACCAGATTTCAAAGACATAGTACGAAACAGGTGAAATATCTCATTTATATTTTTTATGTTGACTATATGTTTAAATGATGATAGCTGGGTTAAAAAAAGCATTGTTAAAATTCATTTAACCTGCTTCTTTGTACTTTTTCATTATTCAAAAAAGTTTTAGATAAAATGACTCACATTTCAATTGGAGAGAACTCCCTGGACCAAAAGTTCTTTGACTTTTTTTTTGAAAGCAAGTGGATTCCTTTGAAAATCTGATAAAAGCTCAATCAATTGTAGGGATGATAGATACTATCCATTTTGCCACATCTAACATATGGGGTCCTAAGACTCACCCTGCCATGTAAAAATCGTACGATAGAAGCCACAGGGCTGTGATTGGAGCAAACACCCCAAAATGTCATCAGTGCTACATAAAGAAGATAGGAACATAATAAAAAGGTAGCACAGGGCGCCTGGGTGGCTCAGTGGGTTAAGCCTCTGCTAACAGCTCAGGTCATGATCTCAGGGTCCTAAGATCGAGTCCCGCATCAGGCTTTCTGCTCAGCAGGGAGCCTGCTTCCTCCTCTCTCTCTCTCTCTCTGCCTGCCTCTCTGCCTACTTGTGATCTCTCTCTGTCAAATAAATAAATAAAATCTTTAAAAAAAAAAAAAAAGGTAGCACAGATTTATCCATGGTAAGTGGTGAAGAACTACATCAACTGCGATAAGTCTGTCACTTTACCTTGAAAAATTTCTCCTTTGTGCCCGTGGGCATTTCTACAGTTGCTCCCGATGCATGCCCACCTGGTTCCCATGACTGCCGCCCTCTGTGCCAGAGGAAAACAACGGGGGGGGGGGGCGGTGGGGAAGAGTGAGAGAAAGGGAAATAAAGAGAGAAAAAGAGCGGAGAACAAAAGAAAAGTACAAAATAGACTGAGAGGGAAGAGGGGAAAAATGGAAGGAGGGGAGTAGGGTCATGTGGCCAGTGGGCTGGGGTGGCAGCTTGTGAGCTCTTATTGCAAGGAGTTTCCCTGCGATCGGAAGGAAAGCTGTAAGAGCAGGTGTAGAAAGCGGCAGCAGTCCACGAAACAGCAGTCCACGAAACGCAACAACGGAACAATGAGGGAGTGTTCACAGTCTGCGAGAGGAGTGTGTGTGCTTGCGTTCCCTTAGTCCGTGCAGGGCTCCGTTCAGCCGGGTGCACTTTCTGTGTGGGCCTGGTGATGAAACTGGCAGGAGCCAAGGCAAAATTAGCATTATGCTAAAATTTCTCCTAATTTATTAGTTACATTGGAATACATTGTCATTTTCAAAACAAGCATTATAGTAGAACTGACTGTGGATACACACACCACGGTAGACTGTCACGCACAGCCCGTGTTGGCAACCTCCAGACTGGAGGACTGGCATTGCAGGTCAAGCGTTAGGAATCATCGCTGAAATGCCAGCATCAGGTTCTTTCATGGTGTTTCGGTCGCAAGGGATTGTGGGATGGAGAGCCTGATGAGTGATTTGTGGAGCCCCGAGTGGACCACGGGGAATGAATGTGTTCTGGGCTGGATCCATGAAGGCCCAGGAGGTATGTTGGATGTAAAGGGGAGAGAAGGTCGATTCCCTTTAGGTATCAGCCAAGAATGACTTACCTGCACAAGCCTCTTTTAGTCTATGCCAAAATTGTCCAGGAAGACAATTTGTGAGAGGGACTATCACATTTGTTTCCAGTGATAATACATGAATAATGGGTAAGGAAATTCCAACAGGTAGCAGAGAAACAGAGCTGATGCTGTTTCAATTTTCTGCTTCTACTTATTCAAGGATTTAGTTGTAATTCATAGAATCTGGTTCCTGTGAATTCACAGAAATAGGCCTCAGTGTCTGTATAAGGGACGTGACTGAAAGGATCTTTAAGTCACTGAGAAGAGTAAAGTGACTTAAAACTAAACCAAGCCATTGAAGGTGGCCGCCTGTTAAACATAATAATGATGCTGATGTTGAGCTATTATCTATGGGTCTCTTAGTATATGCTGGGTACTGTACTACGTGTTTTATGTGGATTGTTTAATTTGATTACTCACAACATTTTGAGGTAGGTTTGTTGTTATCTCTTTTTACGGGTGGAAGTAACTCTGCCAACATCCCACTGGTAACAAGTAGTTAAGTTGGTACTTGAACACAGACAGTCTAAAACCAAGGTTTGCATGGAAAACACCAGACTCTTTGGCCCTGTGAGTGGTATTGCTGCGACCTTTCATTGTCTATTGTTGTCTATTCTGGTACTATTTAAAGTTGCGTAGTTAAATTCTATTATTTATTTACTTAAGTACAAAACATGGAGCCCAACACTGGGCTTGAACTCACGATCCTGAGATCAAGACCAGATCTGAGATCAAGACTGGGACACTCAACCAACTGAGCCACCCAGGCGTTCCTACTTATGTATTTTCTTAAAGTAGGAGAAAAAATACATACACAAAAGATTTAAGAGAGAAAGGCTACAAAAAAACAAATACAGTAAAAATGATTTTAAGAAGTGAAAATCAACTTCTAAATCCTATCTTCAGTGTTTTATAATACATGTGTTTGGATAGCATGACTTGAAAATGTTTTTTAAAAATTATATTTATTAACATATAATGTGTTATTTGCCCCAAGGGTATAGGTTTGTGAATCGTCAGGCTTACATACTTCACAACACTCACCATATCACATACCCTCCCCAATGTCCATAGCCCAACCACCTTCTCCACACCCGCCCCCAACAACCCTCAGTTTGTTTTGTGAGATTAAGAGTCTCTTATGGTTTGTCTCCCTCTCAATCCCATCTGGTTTCCCTCAAACCCCCCACTCTGCCTTGCAAATTCCTCATATCAGGGAGATCATATGATAATTGTCTTTCTCTGATTGACTTATTTCTTTCAGCGTAATACCCTCTAGTTCCATCCGCATAGTCGCAAATGGCAAGATTTCATTCTTTTGGTGGCTGCATAGTATTCCATTGTATATATATACACCACATCTTCTTTATCCATTCATTTGTTGATAGACATCTCAGTTCTTTCCATAGTTTGGCTATTGTAGACATTGTTGCCATAAACATTCGGGTGCACGGGCACCTTTGGATCCCTACATTTGTATCTTTAGGGTAAATACCCAGTAGTGCTATTGCTGGGTCATAGGATAGCTCTATTTTCAACTTTTTGAGGAATCTCCATGCTGTTTTCCAGAGCAGGTGCACCAGCTTGCCTTCCCACCAACAGTGTGGGAGGGTTCCCCTTTCTCTGCATCCTCTCCAACATCTGTTGTTTCCTGACTTGTTAATTTTAGCCATTCTGACTGATGTGAGCTGATATCTCATTTGTGGTTTTGATTTGTATTTCCCTGATGCCAAGTGATATTGAACACTTTTTCATGTGTCTGTTGGCCATCTGAATGCCTTCTTTGGAGAAATGTCTGTTCATGTCCTCTGCCCATTTCTTGATTGGATTATTTGTTCTTTGAGTGTTGAGTTTGTTACGTTCTTTATAGATTTTGGATACTAGCCCTTTATCTGATATGTCGTTTGCAAATATCTTCTCCCATTCTGTCAGTTATCTTTTGGTTTTGTTGATTGTTTCCTTCAAAAGCTTTTTTTTTTTTAAGATTTTATTTAGTTATTAGAGAGAGAGAGAATGAGAGAAAGAGAGAGAGCGCATGAATGGAGAAAGGTCAGTGGGAGAAGCAGACTCCCTGCTGAGCAGGGAGCCCAATGCGGGACTCGATCCTGGGACTCCAGGATCATGACCTGAGCTGAAGGCAGTCACTTAACCAACTGAGCCACCCAGGTGCCCCTGTGCAAAAGCTTTTGATCTTGATGAAGTCCCAATAGTTCACTTTTGCCCTTGCTTCCCTTGCCTTTGGCAATGTTTCTAGGAAGAAGTTGCTGCAGCTGAGGTGGAAGAGGTTGCCTATGTTCTCTTCAAGGATTTTGATGGCTTCCTGTCTCACGTTGAGGTCTTTCATCCATTTTGAGTCTATTTTTGTGTGTGGTGTAAGGAAATGGTCCAGTTTCATTTTTCTGCATGTGGCTGTACAGTTTACCCAACACCATTTGTTGAAGAGACCCTTTTCTCCACTAGACATTCTTTCCTGCTTTGTCGAAGATTAGGTGACTATAGAGTTGAGGGTCCATTTCTGGGCACTCTATTCTGTTACATTGATCCATGTGTCTGTTTTTGTGCCAGTACCATACTGTCTTGATGATTACGGCTTTGTAATAAAGCTTAAAGTCTGGAATTGTGATGCCGCCAACTTTGGTTTTCTTTTTCAACATTCCTCTGGCTATTCGGGGTCTTTTCTGGTTCCGTATAAATTTTAGGATTATTTGTTCAATTTCTTTGAAAAAATTAATGGTATTTTGATAGGGATTGCATTAAATGTGTAGATTAGGTAGCATAGACATTTTCACAATATTTGTTCTTCCAATCCATGAGCATGGAACGTTTTTCCATTTCTTTGTGGCTTCCTCAATTTCTTTCATGAGTACTTTATAGTTTTCTGAGTACAGATTCTTGCCTCTTTGTTTAGGTTTGTTCCTAGGTATCTTATGGTTTTGGGTGCAATTGTAAATGGGATCTGCTCCTTAATTTCTCTTTCTTCTGTCTTGCTGTTGGTGTATAAAAATGCAACTGATTTCTGTGCATTAATTTTATATCCTGACACTTTACTGAATTCCTGTACGAGTTCTAGCAGATTTGGAGTGGAGTCTTTTGGGTTTTCCACATAAAGTATTATATCTTCTGCAAAGAGTGATAGTTTGACTTCTTTGCCGACTTGGATGCCTTTAATTTCTTTTTGTTGTCTGATTCCTGAGGCTAGGACTTCTAGTACTATGTTGAATAGCAGTGGTGATAATGGATATATCCCTGCTGTGTTCCTGACCTTAGGGGAAAGGCTCTCAGTTTTTCCCCACTGATAATGATATTTGCCGTGGGTTTTTCATATTTGGCTTTGATGATATTGAGGTATGTACCCTCTATCCCTATACTTTGAAGAATTTTGATCAAGAAAGGATGCTGTATTTTGTCAAATGCTTTTTCAGCATCTATTGAGAGTATCATATGGTTCTTGTTCTTTCTTTTATTGATATATTGTATCATATTGGTTGATTTGTGGCTGTTGAACCAACCTTGCAGCCCTGGAATAAATCCCACTTGGTCGTGGTGAATAATCCTTTTAATGTACTGTTGGATCCTACTGGCTAGTATTTTGGTGAGAATTTTCACATCTGTGTTCATCAAGGATATTGGTGTGTAATTCTCTTTTTTGCTGGGGTCTTTGTCTGGTTTTGGGATCAAGGTAATGCTGGCCTCATAAGATGAGTTTGGAGGTTTTCCATCCATTTCTATTTTTTGGAACAGTTTCAGAAGAATAGGTATTAATTCTTTTTTAAGTGGTTGGTAGAATTCCCCTGGGAAGCCGTCTGGCTCTGGGCTATTGTTTATTGGGAGATTTTTGATGACTGCTTCAATCTCCTTACTGGTTATGGGTCTATTCAGGTTTTCTATGTCTTCCTGGTTCAGTTGTGGTAGTTTATGTGTCTCTAGGAATGCATCCAATTCTTTCAGATTGTCAGATTTGCTGGCAGAGAGTTGCTCATAATATGTTCTTATAATTGTTTGTATTTCTTTGGTGTTGGTTGTGATCTCTCTTCTTTCATTCATGATTTTATTTATTTGGGTCCTTTCTCTTTTCTTTTTGATAAGTCAGGCCAGGGGTTTATCAATCTTATTGATTCTTTCAAAGAACCTGTTCCTAGTTTCGTTGATCTGTTCTATTGTTCTTTTGGTTTCTATTTCATTGATTCTGCTATGATCTTTACGATTTCTCCTCTCCTTCCGGGTTTAGGCTTTCTTTGTTGTTCTTTCTCCAGCTCCTTTAGGTATAGGGTTAGGTTGTATACTTGAGACCCTTCTTGTTTCTGAGAAAGGCTTGTATCCCTATATATTTTCCTCTCAGGACTGCCTTTGCTGTGTCCCCAGATTTTGAACAGTTGTGTTTTCATTTTCATTTGTTTCCATGAATTTTTTCAATTCTTTTTTTAATTTCCTGGTTGACTCATTCATTCTTTAGTAGGATGCTCTTTAGCCTCCATGTATTTGAGTTCTTTCCAACTTTCCTCTTGTGATTGAGTTCTAGCTTCAGAGTATAGTCTTCTGAAAATATGCAGGGAATGATCCCAATCTTTTGGTACCAGTTGAGACATGATTTGTGGCCCAGGATGTGATCTATTCTGAAGAATGTTCCATGTTCCCTAGAGAAGAATGTGTATTCTGTTGCTTGTTCTGAATGTTCTGAATATATCTGTGATGTCCATCTGGTCCAGTGTGTCATTTAAGGCCTTTATTTCCTTGTTGATCTCTTGCTTGATCTGTCCATTTCAGTGAGGGGGTGTTAAAGTATCCTACTATTATTGTATTATTGTCAATGTGTTTCTTTGATTTTGTTATTAATTGGTTTATATAGTTGACTGCTCCCGTGTTAGGGGCATAGATATTTAAAATTGTTAGATCTTCTTGTTGGACAGACCCTTTGAGTATGATATAGTGTCCTTCCTCATCTCTTATTATAGTCTTTGGCTTAAAATCTAATTTATCTATTATAAGGATTGTCACCCCAGATTTCTTTTGATGCCCTTTAGCATGGTAAATTGTTTTCCATCCTCCTCACTTTAAATCTGGAGGTGTCTTTGGGTCTAAAAATGAGTTTTTCATAGACAGCATATTGATGGGATTTGTTTTTTTATCCATTCTGATACCTTGTATCTTTTGATTGGGGCATTTAGCCCATTTACATTCAGGGTAACTATTGAAAGATATGAATTTAGTGCCAGTGTATTGCCTATAAGGTGACTTTTACTGTATATTATCTCTGTTCCTTTCCAGTCTACTACTTTTAGGACCTCTCTTTGCTTAGAGGACCTCTTTCAATATTTCCTGTAGGGCTGGTTTGGTGTTTGCAAATTCTTTTAATTTTTTTTTTTTTTTTTTTGTCCTGGAAGCTTGTTCACAATCTCTCTTTCTATTTTCAATGATAACCTAGCTGGATATAGCATTTTTGGCTGCATGTTTTTCTCATTTAGTGCTCTGAATATATCATGCCAGTTCTTTCTGGTCTGCCAGGTCTCTGTGGATAAGTCTGCTACCAATCTAATATTTCTACCATTGTATGTTACAGACTTCTTGTCCCGAGTTGCTTTCAGGATTTTCTCATTTGTCACTAAGACTTGTAAATTTTACTATTAGATGATGGGGTGTGGATCTATTTTTACTGATTTTGAGGGGTGTTCTCTGTGCCTCCTGGATTTTGATGCTTGTTCCCTTTACCATATTAGGGAAATTCTCTACCATAATTAATTCTAATATACTTTTTGCCCCCCTCTCTCTTTCTTCTTCTTCTGGAATCCCAATTATTCTAATATTGTTTCATATTATGCTATCACTGATCTCTCGAATTCTCCCTTTGTGGTCCAGTAGTTATTTGTTTCTCTTTTGCTCAGCTTCTTTATTCTCCATCATTTGGTCTTCTATATCACTAATTCTCTCTTCTGCCTCATTTATCCTAGGGGTAAGAGCCTCCATTTTTTATTGCACCTCATTAATAGCTCTTTTGATTTCAACTTGGTTAGATTTTAGTTCTTTTATTTCTCCAGAAATTATATCTCTAATATCATCCATGCCTTTTTTGAGCCCAAATAGCACCTTGAGAATCATCATTCTGAACTCTAGTTCTGACATATTACCAATGTCCATCTTGATTATGTTCCTAGCCATCAGTAATGCCTCTTGTTCTTTTTTTTTTGTGGTGAGCTTTTGTGCCTTCTCATTTTATCCAGGTAAGACTATATGAACAAGAGAATAAAGTACTAAAAGAGTGGAAAGACCCCAGAAAATTGTATGCTAACCAAATCAGAAGAGATCTAAAACCCATTGGAGAAAAAAGGGGGAAAAAGAAATAAAAATAAAAAAAATAAAAAATAATATATTAGACTGGTGAATAGAACAGAGCCACCCACTTGATTTTGGGTGTATTTTGGTCTCTTAGAAGAAACTACCTCCCAAAATTTTAAGGAAAGAAAAAAATTATATGTTTATAAAAATAAGGGTAAACACGATGAAGGTATGGCATATGACTGTAAAGATGAAAATTAAAAAAAAAATTCTAAAAAAGGAATTGATAAGTTGGTTGGAGGAAGAAAAAAAAAAGTGAGAATGTGCTCAGGCTGGAGACTAGAACAAAGTCATGTACTAGATTAGGGTATATTTCAATCTATCAGAAGAAATTATATCCCAAAATTTTTTAGAAAAAAAAAAAACCTGTATGTATACAAAAAATAAGGTTAAATACAATGAAGGGATACAATATGACTATAATAATGAAGGTTCAAAAAGATTTTTTTAAGAATGGTATTGTTAAGATAAACTAGTTAAAAATGTTAAAAGAGGAAAGAGGAAAAGTTAAAAAAATAGAATAAGAAAAAAATAAAGTTAAAAAAAATTGATTTTGCAAGACTAAAGGATCATGGGGGAAAAGCCATGAATTCTATGCATTGCTTTCCCCTAGCTCTGGAGTTCCAGTGTTCTCCTTGATTGCTGAGCTTGGTCTTGGCTGGATGTTCTTGCTGATCTTCTGCAGGAGGGGCCTTTGCAGTGATTCTCAAATCACTTTGCCTGAGGCGGAATTGCACCGGCCTTGCCAGAGGCCAGGCTAAGTAATCTGCTCAGTTTCACTCTCAGAGCTTTTGTTCCCTGAATGCTTTCCGTAGAGCTTTGGAGAATGGGAATGAAAATGTCGGCCTCCCAATCTCCCGCCCCATAAGAGCAGAGAGCTCAGGGCCCCACTCCTCAGTGCACCCTCAGAGAAAAGCAGTTAATCTCTCCTCTCTCCCTAGTCTCCGGCCACACTCCAGGCTCACCAGGCCTGTGACCAAGCATTTCTATCTCTGGCACACGGCCCTGTTTGGAGTCTCCAAACCCAGCTGATACCTGCCACACAGCTCCTCCCAGAGCAGGAAGGTGAGTCTCCCCAGATCTGCTGTTTGTGTGGTCCCTTCTTGAAGAGCAGTGGCCCGACTGTGCCTTGGATTGTGGTTTACAGTAACCCCCATCTGAAAGCTCACTCTTCAGCTCTGTCTCTGTAGTCAGCTTCCCTGCTCCAATACCTGGCAGCCCTGCCACACTCAGACACCCCCTATCTTTCTGTGACCCCACAGGACCTGAGACCACACTGTCCCTGCAAGGGCTCCACCCCCACTTAGTATCTGGAGTGACGTCCCTCAGTGGAGCAAACTTCTAAAAGTTCCGATTTTGTGCTCTGCTGCTCCGCTGCTTGCTGGGATCTGGTCCCTCCTCCTGCGGTCTTTCTTCCCGTTGCTTCAGATTCACTTCTCTGAATGTCCTACCTTTCAGAAAGTGATCTATTTTCTGTTCCTAGAATTGCTGTTCTTCTTCTCTTCTATCTCCTGTTGAGTTTGTAAGTGTTTGGTATGGTTTGATACCTATCTAGCTGAACTCCTCGGATCTGATATCATTTCAGTCTGCCACTCTTCCACCATCTTGCCTCTCCTCCTCAAAAATGTTTTGATTTTTATACCCGTGTGAAGGAGGCTGTCAATCCATGTGTAGGCTCATCAGGGAGTTCCTTTTGCCATCAAATGCACAGAGGATTTCCAATCATAAATATGGCAGCAGTAGGAGTATAATCAATTTTAAATTTCTATTCAGCTTTACAGAAGAAATATTTAACATTAGACTATTAAAATGTTAACAAATATCTTTCATTATTTTTCAGAAATGGGGAAATTAATAATTTTTCATATGTCTAGTTAAATTTTCTTGTATGTCTGATAAAAGGGTGTTATGCTGCCCCAAAGGTAATACATTACTCTAAATTCTAAGTTATGTGTTTGTTAAAATTATTTTCTGTTTATTATCTTGCTCTAGATTCTAACTTATGAGAAGTGTATACTGAGATATATCATATTTAAGCTAAGTCTATTATTTTAAATATTTTATTTTTAAAGAATCTCTACACCCAACATGGGGCTCAGACTCACAACCCCAAGATGAAAAGTTGCATGTTCTACTCACTGAGCCAACCAGTCACTCTTAAACTAAATCTATTTTTAAGTGAAACTTTTTTCCTGCAAGAAGCCATGGGTAATGCTTCATTTTATTCCATTTTATTAATAACACTGACTAATATTAATAAATAAATAAATTAATATGTTATTAATTGATAGTAGTTTTATGAGTCTTTTATTTTTCCAGATAATTGGCTCTTGTTAGTGGATTAACAATGGGAGCTTTTAGAAATGAGAGTAGAAAGCCATCCCTCTTTTCTTCCTTTGTGAATCCTTAGTTTGAGATGTTGTTGCATGACTGGGGCATATCATTTCACAACCTTCTTCTCTGTTCTCTGCTGTGTGAGAGGAAAAAGGAGTGTTTGTTGGCAAATGAGACTTCTTAAGGAACTCTCTTACGGCTGCTGTTGTTGTTGAAGAATTCCAGTAGAAGCACATTTCCTCCTATTATTGGAGGATAGGTGCACCTCCCTCCTCAGATTTCCTCAGAGAAGAGCTGTGGACCTGGTTTGCTCTCTGCATCACCTTGTTGCCTTACCTGGCTCCCCACACGTTCTTGGCTGCTCTTCCCAGAAAGATGGTGTGTCTGAGACTGCTCAGGGGAAGCTGTTTGGTGCAGCTGCTCTCCCCTCCAGTCCTGGCCCCTGTTCAGCTCCCCCGAAGGGCATATTCATAAATGGCTTCTCAAGTGGTGTAATGTGTGCACTTCTGCCAGCAGCCTGGGCCAGGGGCCAATGGAGAGAAAGGAGGGGGGCGCATCTCCTGCACCATCTCAGAGATACCTTCCTGCCTTGAGGGCCTAAAGAGAACCTAGCTCATCTTAGAGCATTATGGATGAAAAATAAAGATGGGCGAGTGAGAGCTAATCTTTAGTAAAGGAACACGCTTTTCTGAAAAATATGATACTAATAATTTGTGATGAAGGATTGAGTTCTAGTGAAATAAAGTTGATGCCTCTGTACTGGTGATGTCAGATAGTGGGTGTTAGGTTGGCAGTTTCCCTCAAGTCTGGGAAAGTGCTAGCATTACCTTCAGAGTCGGTCATTTTTTCAGTCCTGATTCAGAATTGAGGCATTTCTTGGCTGCCCTGGCATTAACATTTAGCTTGTCCAGGGGTACCAGGAAAATGGTGCATTATTAAACTCTTTCATTGACAAGAGAGAATGAGCTGATAATTGTATTGGAGGACTGATTTTCATCTCTGACCTCCATCCTGATCCCCTTTCTGTCCTTTCTGCTTTTCCACAGTCTCCAGTCTTTGGTCACCCTTAAGGTGAGTGCCCTGGGCCATGGGCAGACAGGGAGCAATGCACGGAGTATGACAGGGTGAAGCCCCATGAATCCTGGCATGCATTCTTGCAAGACAACTAGCCCCCATAACAACCAGCTAGGGAGGGGATTGGGGGTTCTGTTTGGTGAGGTCATCAAAAAGACATGGCCACTGGTTGATCCAAGAGTGGGACCTGGGCTCTCAGAGGCTCCCCCACCTCCCCCCATCCTTGAAATATAGGTTCTGCTTGCCTTTCCTGCTCCCAAAGGCTGCTCCAAGGACCTGATCTTGAGATAATGATTTGGTGTTGAGAACACCTGCACAGTATACGTGACCTAGTTAAGGTCTCTGTACAAGCTTTGGGAAATTTGGTGGGCAGGTGCAGGAATCACCTCATCTTGCTGCTCACCAAGACATGCTTTGGATGGAAGTTCCCTTTGCTTATTAAAACTGCCACCTACCAACCCAAGAGGCCTGTCCCTTTCTTGGGTCTCTCCCTGTCCTCTGCATTCAGGAACCGTTTTCAGATTTCACCCAGGAAGCCTCAGAGGAGCTTATACTTTCTTCAATATCTGAAAAATGAGTTGTCCATGCCATCTCTTGGAAACAAATTTTCAAAATGCAGTAACAATTCTGGCACCATTCTCTTACCACCCCAGAGGACTGGAATGGATAGATGAGAGGAAAAAGAGTTTTCCAGGTCAACCTCTGTGTACATTAGGGGAAATAAAAAGTTGATGTGCTAATTCAAAGTCACCAGGCATATGTATCAAGGCATATGATTTAGAAGAAGGTAATGTGTCTTTAGTACTGATTAAATAATTCATCCTGTATCTTAACTGTTAAAGTTCTCAGAGGAAGCAGAGGACTGTGAGCTTCTGAGGCTCGATGTGATAAGGCTCTACACTGTGGCAAGTGCTGTCTGTAGCAAGACTCCTGGTGCTTTCTCCTGTTCCTGAATAGTGCGGGTGTATCCTGGAAGAATGCCAAGAAGCTTGCCCAGCTGTAGGTCATTCCCTTACTAGTGGGCAGTGGGAGGCCAATGATGTTCTGAGGCCAACCCAAAGTCTAGGAACTCTTTAGAGTACTGTAAAAGGAAACTTTGTTTTTATCTTCTATTCTCAATACTTCCAATACCATCTGTGTGAATTTCTCCCACACCAAGCAATTCTCCAATTCTCAGTGGACACTGGTTGAGTGTCCTATAAATTTAACTCAATTCTCAAATGACCAGGCGGTAGCCTCAGGTCCCACAGGTCGTGGGCTCAGTCCCACAAGACTGTCCTCACTTCAGATGCCAATTGCAAGTCTAAATTGCTACCTGTCCTTCTGTCTAAATGGCATTTGCCCCCACCTTTGATAATTTGTTAGAATGGCTCACAGTACCTGGGGATATATTTACTCACATTTACTGATTTAGTAGCAAATGATACAACTCAGAAACAACCATATGCAAGAGATGCACAGGGCAAGGTGTGGATGGAGGAAAGTCCATGGGCTTTCCATGCCCTTTGAGGGTGGCTAGCCTTCCAGTTCCTCCATATTCACCAAACCTGAAGTTTATCAAATCCGCTTGTTCAAGAGTTTTGATAGAGCTAAATCTCCCCTCATCCTCACTCATTCTCTCTCTTTCTCCCTTTCTCACTCAATATATAAAATCTTAAAAGAAAAGAAAATACCTGAAGCTCTAATAGGAATAGGACTGATTTGGTTCCTCTAGGAAGTTCCGTGGAAATTGAACCTCAAGTCTAGAAAAATAAATGAATTGCATCATTCAACAATGGCCTCGAAATAACTCATCCCACTTGAGTGGCTAGGAGACCCAGCACTGCTTACTATGTAGATTGACTTATTTTGCTGGGGCTGCCATAGCAAAATATGACAGACAGGGGGGTTAAACAACAGCCATTTATTTCTTACAGTTCTGGAAGCTGAAAGTCAAGATCAAGGTGTTGGCAAGTTTGTTACCTCTGAGGCCTCTCTCCTTGGCTTGCAGATGATTGCCTTCTTGCTCTGTCCTCATGCAATCTTTCTTCTGAGCATGTGCATGTGCATTTCTGGGGCTCTCTGTGTGTCCCAATCTCCTCTTCTTAAAATGTTACCCGTCAGATTGGATTAGGGCCAACCCTGATGGTCTCACTTTAATTTAATTACCTCTTTAAAAGCTCTCTTTCCAAATTTGGTCACATTCTCAAGCACTGGGGTTTAGAACTTCACTATATGAATTTGTGGGGGACACAATTCAGCCCATAATAGGAATACTTTCCCTTTGTTCCTCCTTTAGAACACCCAGGCAGTAGTTGACTTTGGCTCCAGCCTCTTCTTTTGAAAGGCAGGGTGGTGTTCTTGGAAGGTGCATGAATTATGAAATTCTATGGTCAATGGTATGAATCTTGATTGGATCACTTACTCCTTTTTTCGCTTTGGGCTCTCTAGGCCTCAGTTTCCCTATTTGTAAAACCTGTTTACTATTTACATGGGGATTAGATAACTTTTGTAAAGGGCCTGGGACAACAATGTAGGCAGTAAGTTTGATTTCACATCTGTCTCTTAAAGGATAGGTAAATGTTTCTGTGACTTTGAAGAGGAGATATTCTCCCTTGGCTTTACTAGTGAGAATTCAGTACATTTCTCCAAAGGAAAGAACGTGAAAAAGGAAGTAGTTGGAAGCACTGAAATACAATTTTTAGGTATACCATGGATTACTTAGGCTTTTGTGGGTACTTGGGGTTCATAATTATTTAGAGAACCCTGTATTTTAGGGAAATAGCATTTAGTTTGGAAATAAAAAAATACAGTACCAAGAGCTACTGTTTTGGGCAGGAGATATAAAAGTTGGGTAGGGAATTAAGGACCTCACTAAAAGTTTACTGAATAAACCAATACAGAAAAACCATTGCTAGGATGGACCCAGCAGATCAGGGGTTTGAGGAATAACTACAGCTTAGTGGATTTCAGAGAAAACCACATTTGAGCCCACAAAACGACTCTCAACTTGAACCTATTGGTGGCTTTGGAGCTTGTGATATATTGCTAAGCAGGGTGTTTGCTGCAATCCCAGGTCTCTAGAATTTTTTAACTGAGTAAGGCCTGGAAAGATAGGATCTGGACAGCGGTCTGCCATTAGAAGACAATTAGGCAGCATTTTCTGAGCATAGTTATTTTTCTGACACTTTGCCCATTTATCTCATCGTAGAAATGACAGACTGGATAATGTATAATTTATAGTTTATCACCATGTTACTTTGACTCCCAGATCACTTCTAAAAAACCTTTCTGATGACCCTTTTAAATTTAAAATTTTTTTTTTTTTGCTATCGTAATTATTTATAGTGGAGCTGCATGAAGAAAGAATAAAGGAATAAAGTTAAATACAGAACTCCAACACACTATCAACTGGTAATTTTCCACTACTTAAGAGAAAATGTCACTTTTCTCCCAAACAACCCAATCCTTACTCTTATCACCAATGTACATAACATGATTGATATTGCGTATCTGCTACATAAACATTGCTTTAATATTTTTCATTACTTTTGCCCAAATGACCCTGAGTAAATGTAGTCTCTGGCACAAGGTGCTAGAGTCATGGCACTGATTCAAAGCCAGTGGCTTTATTGCACAACATGGAACTCTGAGAACTTTGACATAGCTAGATTTTTTTTTTTCTTAAAAAATATTTATTGGTGATTTCACCTTTATTATCCATGAAGCTCTGTTGTCCAGTAATCAGACATGAAAGGCTAAAGGGGACCAAACAAACGGACATTTTAAATTCCCTAATAGGGTGATGATAAAAAAATACATGTGGGGGCACCTGGGTGGCTCAGTGGGTTAAAGCCTCTGCCTTCGGCTCAGGTCATGATCCCAGGGTCCTGGTATCGAGCCCCGCATCGAGCTCTCTGCTCAGTGGGGAGCCTGCTTCCCCCTCTCTCTCTGCCTGCCTCTCTGCCTACTTGGGATCTCTGTCTGTCAGATAAATAAATAAGATTAAAAAAAAACACATGTGAATAGTGCCCTGTAGTTGGCAAATTATTTTCACGTGCGCACACTCACATACACACACACCCCTTTCCTTTTTGATAGTAATAGGAATTTATTTTAGCAAGAATAAAGCTTGCCTTCATGCAAAAAGAGGGAAATGTGATTCTCTCATCTTTCTACAAAGGTCCTCATACTCACTGATATCAGTGTTTGGAGACAAGTTTTTAAACCTTCTGAGTCACAGTTGTATTCTTACTCAGTGAAGTCCAGCTCTCTGCGCTCTTTGGACTGAGTCAAGAAAATTTTAAGGACATTTAGATTTCCATGTGATACCACATAGTGCTGGAGTACACAATTTTTTTTTTTTTTTGTTACAGTAAAAAATCAATTGGAGGAAAGAAACTGTCTTGACACAATCTTTAACAGTTCTATTTTCAAATAACCATGATTTTACCTTCTCCATGTCAAAAAGACCTAAGGGTATACATCAAATGATTCTAGCTCACACAAACCAGTTGTTGGAATTTCTCTGTGCCTACAAAATTTTTTGTTACAATTTTTTTAAGAATTAATCTTTTAAATAAAAACTTCACAGATTATTTAAAGACACTTTTCAAGTATTGATCCATACTGTTCACGATGCAATCAAAAATATTTTAAACCCACACTAACATTATTTTAATGCATTTTTGTTTATTTTTTAACTAAAAATTTTTTTTTTGAGTAAACTCTAGGCCCAACGGGAGGCTTGAGCTAAAGCCCCCCAGATCAAGAGTCCCATGCTCTAGGGATTGAGCCGGCCAAGTGCTCCACGCTAATGGTATTTTAAACAGACCGGGCACAGAGCTTCAGGCTTGGGACGCTAAGGACAATTCTAGACACCGTGGTAAATAATCGCTGGTTGTTTTCTCTTCCCCCTCCTCGTCATCATCCTCTTCATTTATTGTTCCAAGTCCTGCTGAGCAGAATTCTTCAACAGAAGCTTTCAGCCTATAAAAACATCCCCCAAATCCTCTTAAAATACAAGTAGTCCAGTTTTCTTCAAGTATGGAGGCAGAACTGCGTATGACAGATTTAATTAGAAAAACTGAGAAAGCAGTTGCATGAGAAGCGAAGTATGTGTGGCAGAATGGAACTGGAATCGTGTGAGTGAGCAGTCCCAAAGCCGGGCTCCTCCATCTCACCTGGCCACTGTCTACCTCCTTTCCCCCGGCCTTGGTTTTTACATCTGTAAAATGGAGATGCAATACTTTGTTCTGCTTGCTTTATAGCGTAGGTACTTCTAGGATTAGATAGAGATGGTGCATGTGAAATGCTTTAGATAATTCCACATCACCTCCTATAACTATATGAGGGGTTGTTATTACATTTTGAACAGAGGTTAAAACTTGGCGGACTCGTTTAGGAAACCTAAATCCAAGTTTCCGTTCTTCCACTTACTAGAGAGGAGGGCTTGAGCGTATTAGTGGGTCTTTCCTATGCCTCTGAAAAAGGGGTAAAAATATCTACTTCTCATCTATAATGTAATCAAGTCTGTATAAAATCCAAAGTAATCCAGTTTTCTTCCTGTTTAGAAGATTGTCAGAAACATCGTCACAAATATGATTAGATAAAGCGAGAAAGGATTTGTGTCAGAGGAGATGCACAAGTTGCTAGAATTTTTTAAACAGTAAAAACAGTAAACTGTAAAGCTTCTTGCGAATCTTAAGTCCACTTGCTGACAGTGTCTACATTTTTTATAGGATCAACTAGCAGTGAGATTGGGCTTGAAACAACACTGACTGCACCTGAGAATGAGAAGAAGTCCATAGTCCTTAACAAGGGACAGGACACAAAGCCCTCCTAACTGGGAGCTCACCAGCTCGCTTTGGTTCTGCTACTGGGCTCCTCTGTTGAAAAGGATTGTTAAAATCCTTTTCTGTTGAAAGCTGGGCAGAAAGATCTAAGATTTCTTTTTATGAAAGTGTCAAATCCAGCTCGTTAAGAGATGATTTAGAAAACAAAGAACATACACATGGACATTTCTTCCTTTCTTCTTTCTCCCTTTCTTCCTTCCTTCCTTCCCTTCCCTGCCCTCCCTCCCTCTCTTTCTTTCTTTCTCTCTTTTCCTCTTCCTTCCTTCTTTCCTTTCTTTCTTTTTTTTTTTTTTTTTTACTAAAACAAAGTTTAAGAGCTCGAATCACAGTAACTTAGAGGCAATAGAACATGCAGTAACTTACAGGAAATAGAATATGCAGTTTTGATAATTTCTAAATCTAATTATCAGGATGTCATTGCTAATATCTCATATTGATTTTAGGTATTAGTACATCATTGATAATGTTGCTTCTGATAGGGGCACATTCAAAGAGAATATGCATCAGATGCACTGGAACGTTTGCACCAATTTCGTAGTTACAAAAGCTCCAGTTCTTTCCTGGCTGTTTAGTTTTCTGCAGAAAGTAGTTCTCATAGCTCTCCAGTTCTATAATCTTCCTACTTCAGTTCTTTAAATGAACTTCGCTGCCAGCAACCAGCCTATTTGGCTTTTGGTATGTTTTAATAAATGTGCTGTTTGGCAATAGAAAGCAGGCAAAGAGTCAGAAGACCTGCAACCAGATAGCCTTTTATGGTTATGAAAATATTACTGCTGTTGCCTTTTTTCCCTTTTTCTCTCTCTGTGCTGCTTCTGAGAAAAATCACTAAAGTGAGAGCAGAATTACCAAGAACCCGAAAGATGCAAGGAAGTCCTGTCCCTGTAGCTCAGTGTAGAAGAGGACATGAGGTATCTGGGGAGCTAGTCATAAATCCAGACAATGCATAGTGCTAGGTGCACACGCAAGGTGCCCAGCAGTGGAGGACCCCAAGTGAGGCTCTTTGTTACCTCTTCTGGAAGATTAACGTGGTACAGTTCAGCAGTTATAATGACTGGAGAAGAACAAATACTTCTTTTTCCCTTGTATTGAGCTCCTTCAAGAAGAATGACATACATGAACGAACAAATGAATGAATGAATAAATGAATAAAGACCAATGCCAGACAACATTGATACATCTGGCAGGAAAAGATACTTTCAAACCAGTTACTAGTTAAGGACACTTTTTTTTTTTTTTTGGCCATTAAAATTCTTCAATAACCACTGCTCCATCTAAGTTTGTGATTTATTTGGAGTAAATTTTTTTTAAAAGATTTTATTTATTTATTTGACAGACAGAGATCACAAGTAGGCAGAGAGGCAGGCAGAGAGGAGAAAGCAGGCTCCCTGCTGAGCAGAGAGCCTGATGTGGGGCTCGATCCCAGGACTCTCAGATCATGACCTGAGCCGAAGGCAGAGGCTTTAACTCACTGAGCCACCCAGGCGCCCCTTGGAGCAAATTTTTATATAAGTTGTGAAATTTACATCAAATTTCATTTTTTAACAATTTGTGTCCAATTGTTCCATTACCATTTGTTGCAAAGGCTACATACATAGCCTTCACTGAGTTTCTTCATGAGTAGAAGTAGAACTCAGTGTTCCACCTTAATGTGCATATTTTCTTTTTTTCCTTCAATGCAGGAATTTTTTCCTATTATGCCTTTGATTGTTTTTCATATTCTATTTGTTGATTTTAGGCAGTTAGATCCTTCAATGTGGAGGTTGCCTGGTTAGTGTCCTTTCACTCCTTTACTAAATCTGTCCCAGAAAGCAATCAATAATGCATCTGAGCTCTGTGTTTTCCATGAATAACTTAAATCTGCTTGGCTTGATTTCGACTCTTGTTCTTGTGGAGAATATAAATCCTAGGGAAGCAAGAAACAGGAAGCAGGTAACTTTAACTTTCTGTGCACTAATTCTTACTGGATCAGAGCCTCCCCCTGCCCCCAAATCAGGAAGACTACAACTCTCATCAGTATGGCCTATGCCTGAATAAAGAAGTCTGACTAATTTTAGTTTTCAGTTAGCAGGTGCATTTGGCTGTCACTCTAAATTGTGTCTTCTGGCTTGGCCTTTATCAACCATAAAGGTGATTATTTTGGTTGTCCAGAAACTGAAATTTCTTCTTTTTCAATTTCTAAATAATCTCAGCAGGAAAGTGGGGTGCTGTTTATGAGCCCTTTGAAACCTTTAGTATTTAGTGTATAGGTCAGAAATATTGCATGACATGACAAACAATAGAATTTGGAGGTGAAAATTACACAGGAAGAAGCTTTAGGTATGGCTTTGAACATCTGCTTTTTTTTTTTTTTTCTTAAAGATTTATTCATTTTTGAGAGAGAGAGAGAGAGTGAGAAAGTGCAAGTAGGAACAGGGGCAGAGGGAGAGAATCTTAAGCAGACTCCCCTCTGAGTGGGGAGCCTGATAAAGGTTCAGTCCCATGACCCATGAGATCAAGACCTGAGCCGAAATCACTAGTCAGATGCTCAACTGAGCCATGCAGGTGTTCCAACTTTTTTTTTTTTTTTTTTTAAGGTTTTATTTTTGAGTAAACTCTGCACTCAACATGGGGCTCAAACTCACAACCCCAAGATCAAGAGTTGCATCCTTCACCAACTGAGTCAGCCACACACCCCTGGACATTTGATTTTAGTGTGTGTATAGATTGTTTTGACCTTGACACTTCATAGTTTATATTATACTATCTTTCTAATGCTACTGTTTTTAGGTGCATGGTTTTTGACTGTGGTCTGTGTCTTAATAAGCTTGAGCTATTACAACAAAATACCACAGACTAGAGGGGTTAAACAACAGACATTTATTTTTCACAATTCTGGTGGGTGGGAAGTCCAAGGACAAGATGTTGGCAGATTTAGTTCTTGGTGAGGGCCCTGTTCTGGCTTGCAGATGGCTGCCTTCCCACTGGCAGAGAGAGGAAGCCATGGTGTCTTCCTTTTCTTATAAGGGCACTAATCCCATCATGAACACTCCACCCTCATGAACTCATCTAACCCCAATTACCTCCCCAAGACCCCGCTTCCTAATACCATCACATTGCAGGTTAGGACTTCAATATCTGAATTTTGGCGGGGACACACAAACACTCAGTCCATGGAAGCCTATAACTGTAGTGTATGGGGCTTGATGCACAGGATGACCGTTTCTATGAATTCAGGGAACATTTCAGGATTAAAAAAAAACCCACCAACAACAAATAACAAAACCCTGCCCATGGATTGTTCCCTTCCTTATCAAGAGGATATAGATCTCTTAGGTGCCAAGTGTATGGATGACTGTGAAGCCATTAAAAAGAGTTTGTGGGAGCTGGGATTTCTTGGTAGGAACACAGAGAGTCAATTAGGGCCAAAGGTGCACAGATTCTAGTGGGTAGGCTATGAACTGTCATCATCAAATTACAACCAGGTAGGTGTCCAGAGCCAGCCACATCCATAAGCAGGTTTTTCTTTTCTTTTTTTTTTTAAATTTTTCTTTCTTTCTTTTTTTTTGTTTTATAATCATTTTTTAATTTATTTTCAACATAACAGTATTCATTGTTTTTGTACCACACCCAGTGCTCCATGCAATCTGTGCCCTCTCTAATACCCACCACCTGGTTCCCCCAACCTCCCACCCCCCCACCTCTTCAAACCCTTCAGATTGTTTTTCAGAGTCCATAGTCTCTCATTGTTCACCTCCCCTTCCAATTTCCCCCAACTCCCTTCTCCTAATTCCCCATGTCCTCCATGCTATTTGTTATGTTCCACAAATAAGTGAAACCATATGATAATTGACTCTCTCTGCTTGACTTATTTCACTCAGCATAATCTCTTCCAGTCACGTCCATGTTGCTACAAAAGTTTGGGTATTCATCCTTTCTGATGGAGGCATAATACTCCATCGTGTATATGGACCACATCTTCCTTATCCATTTGTCCGTTGAAGGGCATCTTGGTTCTTTCCACAGTTTGGCGACCGTGGCCATTGCTGCTATAAACATTGGGGTACAGATGGCCCTTCTTTTCACTACATCTGTATCTTTGGGGTAAATACCCAGTAGTGCAATTGCAGGGTCATAGGGAAGTTCTATTTTTAATTTCTTGAGGAATCTCCACACTGTTCTCCAAAGAGGCTGCACCACCTTGCATTCCCACCAACAGTGTAAGAGGGTTCCCCTTTCTCCACATCCCCTCCAACACATGTTGTTTCCTGTCTTGCTAATTTTGGCCATTCTAAGTGTAAGGTGGTATCTCAATGTGGTTTTAATTTGACTCTCCCTGATGGCTAGTGATGATGAACATTTTTTCATGTGTCTGATAGCCATTTGTATGTCTTCATTGGAGAAGTGTCTGTTCCTATCTTCTGCCCATTTTTTGATATGATTATCTGTTCTGTGTGTGTTGAGTTTGAGGAGTTCTTTATAGATCCTGGATATCAATCTTTTGTCTGTACTGTCATTTGCAAATATCTTCTTCCATTCCGTGGGTTGCCTCTTTGTTTTCTTGACTGTTTCCTTTGCTGTGCAGAAGCTTTTGATTTTGATGAAGTCCCAAAAGTTTATTTTGGCTTTTGTTTCCTTTGCCTTTGGAAACATATCTTGAAAGAAGTTGCTGTGGCTGATATCAAAGAGATTACTGCCTATGTTCTCCTCTAGGATTCTGATGGATTCCTGTCTCACGTTGAGGTCTTTTATCCATTTTGAGTTTATCTTTGTGTACGGTGTAAGAGAATGGTCAAGTTTCATTCTTCTACATATAGCTGCCCAGTTTTCCCAGCACCATTTATTGAAGAGACTGTCTTTTTTCCACTGTATATTTTTTCCTGTTTTGTCGAAGATTAACTGACCATAGAGTTGAGGGTCCATATCTGGGCTCTCTACTCTGTTCCACTGGTCTATGTGTCTGTTTTTATGCCAGTACCATGCTGTCTTGGTGATCACAGCTTTGTAGTAAAGCTTGAAATCAGGTAACGTGATGCCCCCTTTTTTTTTTAATTTTTAAAATTTTTATTATGGGGGCGCTTGGGTGACTCAGTTGGTTAAGTGTCTGACTTGTAATTTCTGCTCAGGTCATGATCTCATGGGTCGTGGGATCAAGCCTCACACTGGGCTCTGGGCTCAGTAGGGCATCTGCTTGGGATTCTCTCTCTCCCTCTCCCCCTCCTCCCACCTGCATGCACATGTGCTCTTTCTCTCTCAAATAAATGAAAATCTTTAAAATTTTCATTATTGAGTATAGTTGACATACAGTGGTTTATTAGTTTCAGGTGTACGACATAGTGATTGGACAATTCTGTATATCACTTAATGCTCATCACTGTAGGTGTCATCACCATCTGTCACCATACAATGTTATTATAATATTGACTAGATTCCCTAAGCTGTACTTTTCATCTCCATGACTTGTTTATTTTATGACTGGAAGTTTGTACATCTTAATCCCCTTCACCTATTTTGTCCCCTGCCCTTCTAGCAACCACCAGGACAAAGGTTTTAAAGTATAAACTGACACAGCTTGTTATGCAAACTTAAATTTTCCTAGGTAAATTATCTGATACATTAATTGCAATGATTAGTACATTGGGATGAATGATTAGTAATAATTAGTAATAATCAATTAATGCATGAAGTGCACTAAAGGTCCCTATCTCTGATGTCCTCTGTAGCCATGCCCTTTGATAGTGCTCTCCCATACTAATTCTGGGCTTGTCCATATGATATTCTTTGACCACTAGAATAGTAGCAGACATGTTACAAGCAGAGGTTTGAAAAAGTATTTGGGTATTCTACTCTTCTCCTGGAATCCTGCCATTGCTATGAAAACAAGCCTGTAGAGTTTGTTGAAGGATAAGAGACCACATGAAACAAAAATGAGTCATGAGTCTCTGACCTACTCCTTTAGATGACCACAAACATATGGAAAAACCCAAATGAGAACAGCTAAACCTAGCTCAGGTCAACAAAACAGTCAAGCTGATGTTTATATCCATAAGAAATAATAAATAGTTGATGTTGTAAGCCTCAAAAATTTAAAAAAAATTATTTTTTTTAAATTCTAGTATAATTACTGTGTAGTGTTACATTAGTTTCAGGAGTACAATATAGTGATTCGAAAATTCTGTATATTACTCAGTGCTTATCATGATAGGCATACTCTTAATCCCCTTCACCAATTTCATTCATCTCTTACGCCACCCCCTGCTCTGTTAACTACCAGTTTGCTCTCTATAGTTAAGAGTCTGTTTTTTGTTTTGTCTCTTTTTCTCTTTGTTCATCTGTTTTGATTCTTAAATTCCACACATGAATGAAATCATATGGTATTTGTCTATCCCTGACGGACTTACTTCACAGCCTTATACTGTCTGGGTTCATCCATGTAGTAAATGACAAGATTTTGTTCATTTTTATGGCTAATATTCTACTGCATATACATATATACCACATCTTTATCCATTCATCTATTGATGGACAATTGGGTTGCTTCCAAGTTTGGGCTATTGTAAATAATGCTACTATATATATATATATATATATACACATATATATATATATGTGTGTGTATATATATATATATATACATACACACACACACACATATATACACACACATATACATATATACATATATATACACATACATATATACATACATATTTATACATATATATCTTTTCAGATTATTGTTTTTGTTTTCATTGGGTAAATACCTGGTAGTGAAATTACTGGATCATATGGCAATTGTATTTTCAATTATTTGAGGAAACTCCATACTGTTTTCCACAGTGACTGCACCAGTTTGCATTCCCACCAACAGTGCATGAAGGTTCCTTTATCTCTACATCCTTGCCAACACTTGTTCATTGTGTTTTTGATTTTAGCCCTTCTGACAGGTATGAGGTAATATCTCATAATGGTTTTGATTTGCATTTATATCTCTGATGATGAGTGATGTTGAGCATCTTTTCATGTGTCTGTTGGCCAACTGGATGTCTTCTTTGGAGAAATGTCTGTTCATGTCTTCTGCCCATTTTTTAATTGGATTATTTGGAGGTTTTTTTTGGTGTTGAGTTGTGTAAGTTCTTTACATATTTTGGATACAAACCCCTTATCAGGTATATCCTTTGCAAATGTCTTCTCCCATTCACTAGGTCATCTTTTTGTTTTGTTGATTGTTACTGTGCAGAAGCTTTTTATTTTGATGTCCCAGTAGTTGATTATTGCTGTTGTTTTTTGTTCTTGTTTCCCCTGCCACGCAGACATATCTAGAAAAATGTTGCTACAGTGTTGTCAAGGAATAACTGCTTATGTTCTCTTTTAGGATTTTTATGGTTTCAGGTCTCACGTTTTGAGTTTATTTTTGTGTATGGTGCAAGAAAGTTCAAGCCTTGAAATTTTAAGATGATTGGTTAAACAGCAATAACTAACTGATTCTGGAATCAAAGTTCCAAAAAAAAGAGAAAAGAGATTCTTTAAAGGACTTTTAAGCATTTTTGACCATCTCTCTACCCTGCATTTTCTTCACTTGAATTGCAAGGGAGCTGAGATTTTGGTTTTATACTCTTACTCTTAGGCTCAAATAGTCAGTACCAGATAGACTGACACAAATCCAGCTGAATTTGCCCGACAGGAGTAGAGGGGGGAAAAAACACCACATAATTGAGAAAAAGACATTGGAGAAAAATGCCTTGCAGAATCTGAAACATCTCATGGATAGTGCCTTTTGCTGGGTTCAGTCTTAAGAACTATCAAAAGATGCTTTAGATTAGGAGTGTGTTAGGGATGATTCTTCCAGTTAAATGTGGAGACAAGATGAGAACTTAATTAGGAGGCTTTTTATTTTTATTTTTTAAAAAGATTTTATTTATTTATTTATTTGACAGAGACACAGTGAGAGAGGGAACATGAACAAGGGAAGTGGGAGAGGGAGAGCAGGCTCCCTGCTCAGCGGGGATGTGGGGCTCTATCTCAGGACCCTGGGATCATGACCTGAGCTGAGGGTAGACACTTAAGGACTGAGCTACCCAGGAGCCCCTTGGAGGCTTTTTAAAAAAAAATACCTAAGCCAGTCTACACCAAGAGACAGTAACCATTGAGGTATACCGTTGTAAACATCGAGTCATAAGAATTTTTGGATGCTGTCTTACCAGGTAAAATCCATATTAAGTTCAACAGTGGGGTGAATAAAAAAGAGATTTTTAGTCTACTTGAAGGGAAAAAGAGAGGGTCCCTTGAATAAGACCAGGTGACTAGAGCTGCCTCTGTTGCAAATTTCTAATCTTTGTAAGAAAGCAGCATACACCTCACAGTGTACCAGACAATTCTGCAGCAGCAAACAACCCCTAGATCTCAGTGGCTTTGAGCACAATGCAACAGAACCTTATTTTTAGTTTATTTGTTATTTGGGGGATATTTTTAATGACTGAAACAAACTAGGTCTAAGACCACAGTTTCTGGAAGAACCATTTGTTCTTGCCGGGTCCTGTACCTCTCCTCAAATAAGGACCTTGGCCTCTCTTCGGGCCTTGTCTTTAAGAGCAGGGTCTCTGAAGATATCCTTGTTGACGACAGTTTTGTCCAAGGGGATATCTGCCAAGTACCGTGTGGGCATGAAGGGAATACAGTTATAAACATTCACAAAAGACTTGATCTTTGACCTGTTGGCAATTTTCTTCTTGCTTATGGCAACTATCACTTTGCAGGGATTGTGGTCAATTTCGGCCACCAGAGAGTGGCAGTAGGGAGGGTCTTAAGTGCCAGCATCGATGTTCTTCATGATGAGCACTTCGTGTCTGGAGTAACATCCAGCCAGGACCAGCACCACCCTCCTGGGTTTTTTGAACTTGCCCATCTTGACACCAGCCACTCAAGCCTACAGCAGAAAGCCACAGCGTAACTTTATAGTTTTCACTTGCCACATGTCCTACATTGTTTGGAGGGCCTCTGCTCATTGCAGTCTTTCAGGGACATGGGCTGATGGATGCTTCCTCTCAACACAGGCTTCTATAATCACCGAGGCAAAAAAATGAGAGGAGGAATGTGGTGACTTGTGTCCTGGCTCTTAATGCTACTGCATGGAAGAAACATGTGGCACTTCCATTTACATTTTACTGGTCTAAGCAAGTCACACAGGAGAGGGAAATAAAATCCATCTGTTTGCCTGGAAGGAGAAAGAAGCAGAACATACCTTAATATCTCCTACAGTCTTTCTGTGCAACAAAATATTTGATTTCAGGCTCCTTTTTATGTGCAAAATATACTTGCTCCCACCCCAAGGGGGGGAAAAAAAACCACCAAAAAGTCTCGTAGAGCAATGACACCAAATACAGTGTTGAGGGTATCAAGGGATGTGCTGTAGTCTCTATAGCAGGTCTAGAAATGGTGTTTTTTGGTCCAGAGACTTTAGGGCTAATGTGGTAAGTTTTCTCTCCTTTAATATCCAATATACAAGGACGGTATTGGGTAGAGTAACTGCAGCAAACTTCCCTGCTGAGAAAGATGACCACTGGGAGACACCCAGTGGAGCAATTCTAAAATCCCATTAGCCAGACATTTTAAGAGCCCTTTCACAGAGAGCGAACACTGGCCCTCTTATAATGTGTGTTCCATTAGCGTAAGCCTCTGTCCATCTCTTTACATGCTCTATCCTCAGATAGAATGGCTTACCGTTGGAAATTTTGGAAAATAAATTGGGGATGCTTACGTCAGTTCTGCCTCTCTTCCTCCTAAGAGTGGGCACCCGCTGGGGAGCAGCCATTCACCTGTGTTTGCCCATGATCCTCCTAGCTCTCAGGAGAAATGATCTGTTCTGATTCAGCATTGCCTATTGGATAAGGTAAGCATGTCAAATACCGTGATTCAGAGAGCAGGTCTATTTGGCTGCTCAGCTAAGCTACATACTTAGTTTTTATAACGGATGGTGGTGATGTTTTGATTCTTTATCACTGACTTACTTTATTTCTCAATTTTTTCAGATGGGAATGATTATGCAGGTTTTTCCCAGAGAATTCAACAGTTGAGTTTTCTATTTCAGAAATTCCAGTTAGCCTCATGTTGGAATGCCTTCATCATCAGTATTTATGTTCTTTTGTCTAATTGCTTTGATCTGTTTATTTTATTCTTTTCATTAAATGATTATTTTTTTAGGATTTTCCTTAATGTTGGAAATGATATTTTCACACACACTTCTCTTTCTGTTTTTAATTTTTTTCGTTCTATAATCATGTTATTTTAGCACTAAATTAATTTTTCTGCAGACTCCTCTTTCATGTTGCTTTGTTGATATTTGAGTATAGATATGTATTCTTAGTATCTCTCTCTCTCTCCTCTCTCTCTCTCTCTCTCTCTATATATATATATATATATACTTCTGAGATATAGAAGAGAGATTATTTAGTTTCTATAGATCTTGAACAATTGAATAAGGGAGATGAGGGAAATAGATAAAAGAGTAAAGTTAATTCCTAGATGTCTGGCTTGAATAATTGGGTGGTGCTGTTCATTGATATAGAGATTTCAGCAGAAGGAAAATATTAACTCCAGAAAAAATTTCTTTTGCACATTGGACCTGATTATTTTGCCTAGTAACACCTCAGGCCTGAAGAATTAGGAATTTTCACAAGGCAGACCTGACTGGGTAACCTCAGTGGGAGGGAGAGGGACTTAAGAGACATGTAAGCACTGAGTTTCTAAAGAAAGGGTCTCCAGAATGAGAAGGAGTGTTAAAAACTGAGTACATAAACAATCTTGGAACACTGAATCAAAAACTAATGATGTATTTTATGGTGACTAATATAACACAATAAAAAAAATTGGAAAAGTGACAAGGACCAACTTAAAAAGTTTCAGAAATTTACCTCAGTTTTTAGAATCCTGAATTTCAGTAAAAAGGAATCCCCTTTTCTCCTTATGATTTCTAATTTGTATATAGGATGACTCCAAGCTCCCAGAATCCAGTACTGTCTAAAATACTATAACTTTCTCACTAGTTAGACTAGTGGGCTAATAGTAGATTCTAGGGGCTATTTGTAAAATAGGGAAAATAAGTTGCAATTTCCAAAAAGAAGACGATGGATAAGAAAGCGCTAGTTAAACTGAATGGAAAGATGATAGAGGAATTCAGAAAAAGGTCACATCAAGGTAAGAAGGAAAAATAAGATGAAGGCAACCTGAGAGGAGGGAAGAGGGTATTCCCAGGGTAAAAAGGACAGAATAAAAATTGACGGTGAATGTGTGTGTGTCTGTTTGTGTGCATATGTATGTATGTAGAGAGTGAGAGTGAGAGCAAGAGAGACCACCAGGAGTGGAAGCAGAATGCAGTAAGAAGACAAGACTAACTAGAGAAAAGTCTTCATGGGCAGGCTTGGAAAACAATGATAATAAGCCTTACCGAATGTTAGTCTTCTATTGAGAGACTTGGCAGGGGTTCAGATTAATTTAGCGGGTAAATGGGGACATTTTGGTGTGTTCTAGCGGGAGAGTTGTAATGCAGAATTGTTTTTGAATGATGGAACTGGTGGTAGAGCCGTGTGCAGAGCAGACTGACATTGGGGAAGGATGGAAGATGTGGAGAGGGGTGTAGAGGCCACCAGAATCATTCAGAGGGAATGAGACAGGGCTTAGAAAAAGTATGGGAGAAAGGATGAAGACAAGAGGCATTATAAATAAAGAATCATGAACCTGGCATTTAGGGTAGCAATGCTTATGGAAGTCAATGGCTTGGGGGCAAAGCACAGGAAGGTGCTTAAAGAAAAAAAGTCCACACTTTACTGCCTCCCCAAACCGTGGGGACAGTGGTACTGAGTATGTGCCTGGGAATAGTTAGAGTCAGGGGCAATTCTCGGTCTCTCACTTCCATGTCCTGGACTGAGTCCATTTCTACGAGCTAGAGAACCTCGCCATCCCCAGTGAGGGGATGGCTTTTTATTCCGTATTATAAAAAATCATGTAACAATATTATTGAAAAAGGAAAAGGAAAAGAAAACAATCATCAGTAATCCTATAACCTTAGTGCAGTTACTGGAACTTTTTTTAAAAAAGATTTTATTTATTTATTTGACAGAGAGACACAGCGAGAGAGGGAACACAAGCAGGGAGAGAAGGAGAGGGAGAAGCAGGTTTCCTGCTGAGCAGGGAGCCCGATGTAGGGTTCGAACCCAGAACCCTGGGATCATGCCCTGAGCCAAAGGCAGATGATTAACAACTGAGCCACCCAGGTGCCCCTGGAATTTTTTATTCATTTCCTTACCATTGTTTGTAGATTTGTATTTTTTGTGGCTATAATTTTAAATTGGTTGCTTTCCACTTCATCAACAACACAGGCATTATGTGTTTTTGTTTTGTTTTGTTTTGTTTTTTGTTTTGTTTTGTTTTTTTAATATTGTGACATTGTCCCCACACTTAGCTTTTTAAAATGGCTTTTAGGGGGCACCTGGGTGGCTCAGTTGTTCAGTGGTTGCCTTCGGTTCAGGTCAGGATCCTAGGTCCTGGGATTGAGCCCCACGTTGGGCCCCCTGCTTCTCCCTCCGTCTCCCTGCTGTTTCCTCTACTTGTGCTCTCTCTCTCTGTCAAATAAATAAATAAATAAATAAATAAATAAATAATTTTAAATGGCTTTTAGATATTCTTTTGAAAGGATAAGTTGCTGGACACTAAGTGGGTTTTAATATTTAGCCATTTAAAAAAAATACTGTTTTGAGTATATAAATATAGATAGGTCCCTTTTCCCTTGGATTTTTATGTAGAATAAATTCCCATGAGAAGCTACTTGGTAGAAAAATGAATCTAATTTTTTTTGCTCTATATTGGCAAACTGCTCTCCAAAGGATTGTATAGTGTATGTTGCCAGCAACACTGTGTATGTGTATTTTGTCAGCATTGCATTGCTTAATTTTAAAGGCAATAACTAATAATTACTACTAGTCAGAAAGTATTATATAATTTTAAAGGCAATAATTATTATCAGGCATAAAATTATACCTCATTGTTTTAAAATATTGCATGTTGTTTGTTACTGGTAAGGACTTGAAATTTTTTTTTTAAGATTTATTTATTTAACAGAAAGAGAGAGATCACAAGTAGGCAGAGAAGAAGGCAGAGAGAGGGGGACGCAGGCACCCTACTGAGCAGAGAGCCCGATGCAAGGCTCTATCCCAGGACCCTGAGATCATGACCTGAGCTGAAGGCAGAGGCTTAACCCACTGAGCCACTCAGGTGCCCCGGACTTGAATATTTCATTTATGTCCTCCTTGTATTAACTTTTATGTTAATTGCTCATCCATATTTTTGGTCAGTTAACTCTCTGCCTTATCACTAAGTTTTTGTGTAGTTAAATCTATTATTTATTTTCTCTTGTTGTTTCTATTATAGTTTAACCATAAGAGGTCAACAACTTTTTGAAAAACTGGTAAATATGAGTTTCTCTTTTAGTGTTCTATGATTTTAGTGGATTTATAGAAGGCAATGTACTCATTGATCCAACAGAAAATATTTTCCTGCATAATTTGAAGGATATCTCCACATTTTTATTTATTATTATTTTTTATTAACATATAATATATTATTTGCTTCAGGAGTACAGGTCTGTGAATCATCAGTCCTAAACAATTCACAGTGCTCACCATAGCACATACCCTCCCCAATGTCCATAATCCAGCCACCCTGTCCCACCCTATCATCCTATTGTTTTCTGAGATTAAGAGTCTCTTAAAAAAAAAAAAAAGAGTCTCTTATGGTTTGTCTCCTTCCTGATCCCATCTTGTTCCATTTTCCCTCCCTATCCCCCACAACCCCTTGCCCTGCCTCTCAAATTCCTCATATCAGAGAGATCATATAATAATTGTCTTTCTCTGGTTGAATTCTTTCCCTTTGCATAATATCCTCTAGTTCCATCCATGTCTTTGGAAATGGCAATATTTCTTTCTTTCTTTTTTTTTGCTGGCTGCATAGTATTCCTGTGTGTGTGTGTGTGTGTGTGTGTGTGTGTGTGTGTGTGTATACACACATACCACATCTTTATCCATTCATCTGTTGATGGACATCTAGGTTCTTTCCATAGTTTGGCTATTGTGGACATTGCTGTTGTAGACATTCAGTTGCATGTGCCCCTTCAGATCACTACATTTGTATCTTTGTGGTAAATACCCAGTACTGTGATTTCTGGGCTGCAAGGTAGCTCTATTTTCAACTTTTTGAGGAACCTCCATGCTGTTTTCAAGAGTGGCTGCACTAGCTTGCATTCCCACCTATGGTTTCCCTTTCTCCACATCCTCTCCAACATCTGTCCTTTCTTGACTTGTTAATTTTAGCCATTCTGACTGGTGTGAGGTGGTATCTCATTGTGGTTTTGATTTGTATTTCCATGATGCCACGTGATGTGAAGTACTTTTTCATGTGTCTGTTGGCCATTTGGATGTCTTCTTTGCAGAAATGTCTGTTGGTATCTTCTGCCCATTTCTTGATTGGATTATTTGTTCTTTGAGTGTTGATTTTGATAAGTTCTTTATAGATTTTGGATACTAGCCCTTTATCTGATATGTCATTTGCAAATATCTTCTCTCATTCTTTCAGTTGTCTTTCGGTTTTGTTGACTGTTTCCTTTGCTGTGCAAAAGCTTTTGATCTTGATGAAGTCCCAATAGTTCACATTTGCCCTTGCTTCCCTTGCCTTTGGTGACGTTTTTAGGAAGAAGTTGCTGCGGCTGAGGTTGAAGAGGTTGCTGCCTGTGTTCTCCTCAAGGATTTTGATGGATTCCTTTCTCAGATTGAGACCTTTCATTCATTTTGAGTCTATTTTTGTGTGTAGTGTAAGGAAATGGTCCAGTTTCATTCTTCTGCATGTGGCTTTCCATTTTCCCAACACCATTTATTGAAGAGGCTGTCTTTTTTCCATTGGACATTCTTTCCTGCTTTGTCAAAGATTAGTTGATGGTAGAGTTGAAGGTCCATTTCTGGGCTCTCTATTCTGTTCCATTGATCTGTGTGTCTGTTTTTGTGTCAGTATCATTCTATCTTGATGATAACAGCTTTGTAATAGAGCTTGAGGCCTATAATTGTGATGCCACCAACTTTGGCTTTCTTTTTCAAAATTCCTCTGCCTATTCAGGGTTTTTCCTGGTTCCATCTAAATTTTAGGATTATTTGTTCCATTTCTTTGAAAAAAAAATTGATGGTATTTTGATAGGGATTGCATTAAATGTGTAGATTGCTTTAGGTAGCACATTTTCACGGTATTTGTTCTTCCAATCCATGAGCATGGAACGTTTTTCCATTTCTTTGTGTCTTCCTCAATTTCTTTCATGAGTACTTTATAGTTTTCTGAATATATATTCTTTGCCTCTTTGGAGATATATATATTATATATTAGACTGGTTAATAGAACAGAGCCACACACTTGATTTTGAGTGTATTTTGGTCTATTAGAAGAAACTACTCCCCAAAATTTTAAAGAAATAAAATCATATATATATGTATATATATATATATATATATATATATATATATATATATACACACACACACACACACACACACAAATAAGGTAAACACGATGAAGGGATGGAATATGACTGTAAAAATGAAAATTAAAAAAGATTCTAAAAGAGGAATTCATAAGAAGTTGGTTAAGAAAAAAAGAAGAAAGAATGTGATCAACCTGGAGACTGGAACAAAGCTATCTACTTGACTTAGGGTATATTTTGATCTATTAGAAGAAACTGTATCCCAAAATTTTAAAGAAAGAAAAATCTATATGTATACAAAAAAATACTATTAAATACAATGAAGGGATAGAATATGACTATAATGGTAAAAATTAAGAAAGATTTTTAAAAAGTTATTGATAAGGTAAAATAGTTAAAAAATGTTAAAATAGGAAAGAGGAAAATTTTTTAAAAATAGAAGAAGAGAAAAATAAATAAAAAATATAGCCTTTGAAAGACTAAAGAACCACGGGAAAAAAATCCATGAATTCTATGTGTTCCTTTTCCCTAGCTCTGGAGTTCCACAGTTCTCGTTGATCAGTGAACTTGGTCATGGCTGGATATTCTTGATAATTTTCTGAGGGAGGGGTCCCATTTCTGTCATTGTCAAATGTCTTTGTCTGAGGCGGAATTGCACCACCCTTGCCAGGGGCCAGGCTAAGTAAACTGTTCAGTTTGGCTCTTAGTAGCTTTTGTTTCCTGAATGCTTTCCGTAGAGCTTTGGAGGATGGGAATGAAAAATGCCAGCCTCCCAGTCTCCAGCCCCAGAGTAGCCAAGAGCTCAGGGCCCCAGTCCTCAGTGCATCCTCAGAGATAAGCAGTCAATCCCTCCCATCTCCCTGGTCTCTGGCTGCACTCTGAGCTTACCCAGTCTGTGACCGAGTATTTCTATCTCTGCTGCACAACCCCATTTGGAGTCCCAAACCCAGCAGATTCCTGCAGCATGCTCCTGCACTGCTCCTCCCAGAGAAGGGCGGTGAGTCTCCTGGGATCTGCTGCTTTTTGGGTCCCTACCTGAAGAACAGTGGCCTGACTGTGCCTTGGATCTCAGTTTAAGGTAATCCTGAGCTGAGAGGCCCCACCTGGGCTCCGTCTCTGCAGTTGGCTTACCTGCTCTGATACCTGGGAGCTCTGCCACATTCAGACACCCCTGGTCTTTTTGTGACCCTGTGGGTCCTGAGACCACACCCTCCCCAAGAGGGTTCCACCCCTGTTTAGCCTCTGGAATGATGTCCTTCAGTGGAACTGACTTATAAAAGTTCCAATTTTGTGCTCTGCTGCTCTACCGCTCTCCGGGAGCTGGCCCCTCCCTGCCACGGTCTTTCTTTTCTTATATCACCTTGGATTCACTTATCCACATGTCTTACTTTCCAGAAAGTGGTTGATTTTCTGTTCCTAGAATTGCTTCTCTTCTTCTCTTTGAACTTCTGTTGAGTTTGTAGGTGTTCAGAATGGTTTGATAACTATCTAGCTGAACTTGTGGCACCTGATGATATTTAGGTCTCCTACTCCTTCACCATCTTGCTTCTCCCCCTCCACATTTTATTTTTGCATTGTTTTAACCATTAATGCTATGAAAGGTTTTTTTATAATAATCAGAAGTGTCTAGAAATGGGGTGCTTTGCTACTTCTAGAGCGGGGACCATATACTGAATACTGGCCCTATTATAGATGTCAAGTTTCAAAAGGGTTGAATTTGGAAGATGTTTTAAGAACTCTTTTGGGGTACCCAGCCAGATCTAGGTGGTAAAGCATGTGACTCTTGATCTCAAGGTCATGAGTTTGAGCCCCTCCTTAGGCAGACAGATTACTTAAAAAAAAAAAAAAAACAAACAAAACAATTTTTAAAAAAGATCTTAACAGAACTCTTTCAAATTTCAAGTTCAGGAAAAAGATGAGTTTAGAAGGGAAATTAAATTGTATCTACTTGTTTAAGGGAGATTTCCTAAGAAGAATAAACTTTCCCTTACTGTTCAAATGAGTAACAGCAGACAATTGTGATAGTAGGTAATTTGAAAACAACAGCAACAACAAACCAACACTAAGCTAATGATTTCTTTTATTAGAAAGCAATTCTCTTTCAAAGAGAAATTATTTACTTACAGTCACAAATCAGACTTCTTACACTTGATTTGATGTTAGTCTTTCTCAAAGACTCTCTTTGAAATGCTCATCATTATCCCCTACTGCTTGATTTGCCACAGAGAAGAGGTTAATGATGTATCTTCTGGGCATTTAGAAAGAAAATTTCTTTGGTCCTCTAATGAATTCTTTCTTTTAGTCAGATACAAACCTCTCTTCAGTGGCAAATGGTACTCAATTGTCCATAATCTGAAGTAGTTCCTGGTAGAAATTTGTTACAACCACTTAAAATTCCATGTTTGGTGCCATTCCTTCGTGTCTGTGTTTCCTGTATCTGGAAGCAGATAGCACAAAGATGAGAAAATTTACTCATTGGAGAACTCTATGATATGAGAAGTATCAGTTATCTCTATTCATAAAGAAAAATCCCTGCCTTGTAAGGCTAAGATCTGATCTTGGTTGTCAAGAGAAGAATAGTTTACTGAGCAAACACTTATAATAGAGTGCTTATTGTGTACTGGATATTTTACAACCCTATGAGGTGAGTATTCTTTGTAATTCTGATTTTAAGATGGGGAAACTGAGGCTCAGAGAGGTTAAGTAGCTAGCCCCAGTCACACAGCTGGGTAAGTGTCCAGGATTCAAGGACAGACAGTCTTGTTTTGGAGACTATATTATTCACCACTAGGTAAGGCCAGAATTAGGAACAAATCTCCTGACTTGTAATTTAGTTCTCTTTACAGTAAATTAGTTAAGAGTGTATTCAAACCAGATCCACATTTCCGTCCAATGAACCTCTTCGATCAAATTTTTATCAAACATTCTTGCTAACCATGTTCTATGCACTTGATCTGCTGCTAGTCTTTCTAAATGACTCTACAACAAAAAGGCAACAAAATCACTTCCCTTCTATAAGGAGGTGAACCACTGAAAGTACTGAAAATTTTTGCTGGAAGTCATACTGTTTGAAGGATACAGGTGTTAAAGTAGGATTTCTTGCTTGACTGCTTCAAATGGATAAAAAAAGATACAAAACACAAATGTGCTCAAGCTAGAAGGGACCAGAAGATCCCCAGGCTTTCCACTACAAGCAACTGAAGGATCACACCAACTCTATTCTCATCAGTGCACTTGTTCACAAATGATCCCAAGGCAAGTTTAACCCCTGGAGAAGCAAGAGAGTTTAAGAAGAGTTCTTAACAGCACACGTTTGAATAGGCTATGATCAGAGATCAGCACGGTGATCAGAGATCAGCCACGTCTACTTTAATCTGGATTCAATTGCTACAACTACAAATTGTCAATTAGCTTTGCTATGATTATCTGTAAGGGAGGGAGTAGCTTTGCTCCGACTATCTCAAAGGGAGTAGTTTTGCTACAGCTCTCTCTATGAGCTTCTGAATATTATCTTCGATTTCCATTCCTCTGGATTCCTCACTTCCTTCTTAACGGGAGTGCAAATCTTAAAGCATTATGCTAAAATGTATCATTAGTTCAGGTTTTCTGGAAATATCTAATTCTTTTTTTTTTTTTTCTGATACAAAAAAATAGAAGAAAACAATACGACTTAAAATGTCGATGTTTATAGCATTGGGAGGTTTCAGTGTTGTTATTCGTACACCCTCTTCTCACAGTATAAGACTTGCTTTTCTGTGTAATGAACTCAAGAATTACTTTCACCAGAACTTTGCACTGCTCACTTAGGAGAACTGCAACATATGGTTTTCCTCTTCCACTTTTTAATATTTTGGTCTCCGGTGAATCCGCATACAAAAGCTTCCTTCCTTTAGCTGGAGTCCACAAATGAAAGGCTTTTCTTTTTCTGATTGTAGATTAGCCTGCCAAGAAACAAACATGAGCTGGAGAACATCACTTTAATTTATTGATAGGATACAGATGACAAGGAAGTCTGTCCTCTTGTAGGCTTTTGGGAACGCTTCAAGCTGACCCAGCACAGCCGAGTTCATACGGCAAAGACAGACTTTGCCAAAAACCAAAGCCAATAGTCATTGCAAACCTCTGAACCAAAACATTCCTTTAGTGCTTGAATTTCCCTATAATTTGTGTAGATTCCCTTTTTGTCAATGAAGCTAGCAGTGGATAACTAGCTTAGTGCAATCAGACCAAACAACTGTGCCATTCATTCAGTAATTAGATGAGAGCCGGACTGCATGCTTTATGGTTTCCGCTCTTCATTCTTTCCTTTCTTTTCAAGTCCTTGGAGACAAACTCTGGGATGTTTGGCAGAGCGAGGCCCTTGTTGAAAATATCCTGTCTTTTTTACTTCGGGGTTGCTAATAAGTTCTATTCTCAGAGGCAAAACATGAGATGCACAAGCAGGGAGGTTCAGCCAAGTTAAAAAAAAAAAACAAACTTGGTTCTTATGTGTGTTACCTTTTGCCTCACTTTACAGTTTTGCCTTCCTCAGGACTGAAGAAGACTTGATCCTTTCTTACATCTAAGGGCATGTGAAAGAATTTGATACTGGAGCTCAATGCTTATAGCAGATCTTACATAAATTACTTTTTAAACTTTCAGACATTAAATTGTAGGAGATGTGAAGCAGAGATAGACAGAGAGGAGAAATAAAAGGACCGCAGGGCTGTGTGATTCGTTCGTGTACTTTGAGGAGTGCATAACAAATTCAATTTCAGTGAGGCACCGTGGGCTAATTGCTATGTGAATACCTTTCCTTCTTTAAAAAAAAAAAACAAAACAAACTTTTTAAATTTCCTAAGCCACTAAAAGGGAAGGGAGGGAGAACTTAATACGAGAAAATGGGAACGGCTCATCAGGTTCCGTTGCCATTGCTGCCTCAAAGGTGTAGCACTGGTGTGTGACATCCATACAGTAAGTGAACTCAGCTGCCTTCCCTGGAGGTCCTCTGGCCTTGGCAGTCAGGAGGCTTGGTTGCAAGAAATACCGATTGAGCTGCTTTAAGAAAAAGAGGCACATTTTTTGGCTGCTGTAAATAAACTATGGGCAGAACTGGAGTGGGTGTCTTTATGGTGACTGGAATCAGGGACCCAGGGCCTGTCTTTTTCCTGCTCCCTCTCTTCTCTGCTGCTCTTTTGATTTGATCTTACCTTTTCTTTTCTTTTTTCCTCCCCTGGGCCTCCTAGACCCACAGTTAAGGGTTACAAGTAAACTGAGGCATCTTAAAAATTGAGAGTTTATTTGAACAAAATTTGATTCGCATTGAACAGTGCCAAACTAGAAGTGGTTAGAAGGGTTCCTCCAATAGGACTTGGTACAGAGACTTATAGGGAGAAGGTGGAAGCAAAGTAGGGATGTCATGGATCGGTGATAGCTTAAAGCCGAACTGGTTAGTACCTTGAGGCATTTACAGATTTAGATTATTGTTTGCTTGTATAGGCTGCTGTAGCATTCGTACCTCCTCAGTCTCATGGTCTTCAGGGGCAGCAGAATATGACACCCAAAATACGCCTCTTTGGCATAAGGATTATGTTGATCTGATTCCTTGTGAATGCCATGGGTTGCGATTTCTCCTTGAAAATACAGAAGAAGTGAATTTACCAAATATACATATTTGTATACACTCACACACATATATATGTGTATATATATATATATATATATACACTCATACTAACTCAAATTTTAAAAAATATACATATGTATATATGTACAATATGTATATATATATTTTTTATTTGAGTTAGTTAACATGTAGTGTAGTATTGGTTTCAGGAGCAGAAGTTAGTGATTCATCACCTGTACATAACACCCAGTGTTCATCACAAGTGCTCTCCTTAATGCCCATCACCCGTTTAGCACCCCGCCACCTCTCCTCCACCAACCTTCACTTGGTTCTTTATTGTTACTCAACCGTCAAAAAGAATGAAATCTTGCCATTTGCAATGATGTGGGTGGATCTAGAGGGTATTATTCCAGGCAAAATACACCAAGTATATCTTAGTTGTAACATTAGGGAATGGGGAGAGGACAATCAAATAGATTGCAAAGGAAATGGTGTTTGTAGTCCTTGGTCTGATGTGGGAGCACAAGGGAATTTTATAATCGCATTGAGTTTAAACTCCCCATCTACTCTTTTTTTTTTTTTTTTTTAAGATTTTATTTATTTATTTGACACAAAGAGAGATCACAAGTAGGCAGAGGCAGGCAGAGAGAGAGAGGGGGAAGCAGGCTCCCCGCCGAGCAGAGAGCCCGATGCAGGGCTCCATCCCAGGACCCTGAGATCATGACCTGAGCCGAAGGCAGAGGCTTTAACCCACTGAGCCACCCAGGTGCCCCAACTCCCCATCTACTCTAAGAAACATTTGAGGATTTTTTTCTAAGTATTACAAAATAGTACATTACTATTAAACAAAAATCTGAGTTTCCTCATTATGAAAGTAGAAAACAAGTGGCCTGAAAGGGTGTAGGGTGCAAAGGGGAGGTTGAAACTGTTGCATTGCTCTAGAGAGGGGATCAGCAAACGTTTTCTGCAAACAGCTGTATAATAAATACTTCTGGCTTTGCAGGGCATAGTTTCCACTTTAGCTGGGCAACTCTATTAACATTGAGGAGGAAAAGCAGCCAAAGGTGATATGTAAATGAATGAGCATGGCCATGTTTCAATACCTTTTGTTTTAAGATTTATTTATTTATTTTAGAGAGAGAATGCAGTGGGGGAAGGGTAGAAGGAGAGAGAGAGTCTCCAGCAGACTCCCTACTGACTGAAGAGTCTGATGCTGGGCGGGATCCTACCACCTTGAGATCATGACCTGAGATGAAATCAACACTCAGATGCCTGCACAACTGAGCCACCCAGGTGCCCTTCCCTAAAATACCTAATTTTTTATCTGTTTACTTCTGGGACAAAATGGTTACTGGCAATATATATTGTGAGAGAATTTGTTCCTTTATTTGTAACACTTGCAGTCATATGAGCATGCCATTATGACTTGACATTTGAAATATGTTTCAGTTGAAACATGAAGCCTTTTATGGACTGAAAAACTTGGAAATCCTTCAGGCAAAGGATTATATTTATGATATAACTTTTCAGTATTTCCATTATATCCCTTTATTTTTAAGCATTTATTAGTAGCTATAAAAAAATCACTTTGGGACCAATCTTGATATATTTCCTAAATGTACTGATTATACCAAATAAGAACATGTATTTTCTATATTTCATCAATTCCTAGACAACAATTTATTTTTAAAAAATTTTAGAATCTCTGAAGTCCGTGTTCTTCTAATGATGGAAAACATCTTAGAAATTGCTATACTTATGAAACAGTTGTAATTACCTGCATGAAACTGATCCCAAACTCCTTTCTTGGAAACTTATGGTAAGATACAGAAAGGATGAAAATTTACAGTATGAAGGTCAGTGTCCTGGAAGGAAATTTTTGAGGCAATGGTCGAGTGCTCTTTTAAGGAATGTGCATGACACCCATCGGCCCATCACAAAGGGTTCTTTTGTGGAAAGACTCCTATTATCAATGAAACTCAATCAAAATGTGATGTAGAAGAGCATCTAAAGTAATTTGAAATACCCTTACTGATATATTTTGGTGATACATTCCTTTTTATATGTGCACAAGAGTAATATACAATAAAAATCTGTATCTGAGTCTAAAAGAGCTCTTCTAATAAGTGTATAAGTTCTATAGGATAAAAAAGCATTGTGTCATAGACTAATTGGAAGTACCTTTTTTTTCCCCTTAGTGATATATAATATAATGGTTCTTCTTACAATCAATTATGTATCTGATGCAATGATATAAAGTAATAAGTATATTTAAATTAACAAATGATTTGAAGTGATACTAACAAAATGCTTTACTGTTCCTATTAAAGAAAATCCAACTGTTCACTGAAAAAGCATGATAATATCATCCATTTACTCACTGAACTCTCATGAAGTTTTTCAAAATGCAACTTGAAAAGATCCAGTACGAATCCTTAATTTTAGCACATTAAATTCAAAATCAAATATGCATTTTACAAGGATCATGTCGAGGTCATGATTATCATTAGCATCCTCAGTTTCAACATCATCTTCATGTTTTCTTTATGTTTTTGATATTTTTTAAGTATTTTATAATAAATACCACTTCAGTGGCAGGAAGAATAATTCAAAACCCAATTAATGATGGATTATTGAGAAGATTTTGAATGGCAGCTGTGACAACATTGATGATTTTATAGTTGAAGGCTACTGTCTTACTTGTGTTCAGAAGGATATATTTTAGAAATTATTTCTTGTCAGAATTTAGTACTTTAGTTGAAACAGATGTGCATTTTGGGATTGGTGTACTTGGGCTGGAAGTATTAGGTCTGCTAGACACCAAACCTATAGTTAATAAAGAAATATTCTTCAGAAGTAGCTGAGTTTTGAGAAGGATTTAAATATACAGTTCAGTGCAGTTGAACACCATCAGTCACATGGCAATCTGGGTCAAATCGGTTTGATATTTTTGCCCTGAAATATGTAATAAATAATCATTTGAGAAGAGAGGTTAAAGTTTGGTCAAAGCAACACTTTGATTTGCCAGTTTGATTTGATTGCCAATCACACATTATCAACATTAGCAGTAGTTTCCTTAGTGATGCTTGGCTACCATATGAAATGTGGTCACGTACTGAAAGAAACATTCCAACATCTAATTTATAATTTTTGGCTTCTATTCTCTGATTACCATATGCTTCAGAATTTATGCCATCATCTGCAAGTTTTGGCAAGCTTTTGGGAGATGCCATTTTACCAGAATCCATGATAGCAAGTGATTATACCTCTTTCACTAAGTCACTCACATTAATGTGTTTTGTTACTATTTCAGCGTGACTTTTCCTACCTATAGTGTCCTGATGAGCAAGATGTTGGCCAGCAACACGGTTCTTGCAGTGATTAGTAATATCTTTTTTCTTGGTCCAAAATGTAAACAGTTATTCTCTTCTTAGGATTGAATTCTCAATTTACTTTTAGGATGGAACGTTCAACCTCTCTTGAAGTCACACTGCTTTAGTAAATTAAGGAATTTGCTTCTGCTTTGGCAACTCTGAAAACAAGCTTTAACTTTCTGCATTGTAAATGAATTATATATTGTACGTAGATCAGTAGATCTGATGTAATTGGCACCTAGAAAGGGAGTTTTGCTGTACAACGAACTGAAATGGACCAGAAAGTAGGTGGAGGCTGGCAGAATTTTGAGGAGCATGATAGAGAAAGATTGTATTTCTTTCAATCGACTGTTAGTTAACAATCTGGATTTGATGACACTGCTCAGTAAGGCTCGAAGGAAGTGAGGAACATGTTACTGGAAACTGGAAGAAGGGGATCCTTGATATTTTGGGCTAGAGAGCTTTACAAAATTGTTTCTTGCAATTATGTGTAAGGTAGAACTTGTAAATGAGGACATTTTTAAATAAAGTATTGAAGGAGCCACCTGTTCTCTTCTTCCTGTTTACAGTAAAAGGTGAGAGGAGAGAGATAAATTGAGGGAAGGGCTGCGAACCAAAGGAAACAGGACTTGATAATCTTGAAAATTCTTAGCTTCCCCCATGGCAAATTACTAAATTAAGATACGGTGTCTAAGCCGTGTCAAAAAAGCATGCTTTAGAGAAAAGGCTGAGGGTGTGATATTACAACCTTTTGCTAAAACTCAGAAAGTTCAAAAGCATGAAGTGTTCAGTCACACAAAGGGCCCTTTCAAGAGATTAAGGCTGTGCTTCCCAGATTCTCTCATTCCAACCAAGGAGCCTGTAGGAAGTTTTAGGGTGTTGTCCTTCAACTGTATCAGCAGGAGACTAAGGGAGAGAAGAGTTTATCTCATAAAGATCCCTGGGTGTAGCTTTTTTCTAATGGAGTGAGCCTCCTTAAAAATCCACAAGAGACCTGCAAAGTTCTTGAGAAAATTATTGCAGCAGACCACTGCCAATTTGGATTACACTGGACCCGGAGAAAGCAAAATGAAGGTAGACTGTCAGATGCTCAAAATGCTGCAGCAGGAGGCAGGCTGATATGATTACTCAGATGTAGATACATGTTACTTTTCTGAAGAGGAACCAAAAGCCCAGAGGATGGAGTCACATTATACTAGTCACTAAATAGCAACCGCGGGAGAGAAAGAGAGAGAGGTACTGCATATTGAAGTCATGACTAGGCTTTGAAACATGATAAATGAACTCCCAACATTTGCCCAGCTGGATTTCAGAACTGCTATGGATCGGTGACCTCTTTTTTCTTCCATTTCCCCCCTTTTGAATATGACTATCTAGAGCTGTTATCCTATGTCTACCACACCATTGCATTTTGGGTGTGTTCAGGGCAGTTGACTTGTCTCTTTAATTTCACAGGTCCAAAAATGGAGAGAAAGTTTGCTCCAAAAGCTGGACTTAGAGGATTACACCCAGAAGCCTTATCTATACCTTGACCTAATTTAAATGATAAGATTTTGGACACATAACTGAGTTTATAATGTGATGAGATTCCTATAAACCTTGGAAGGGAGTGGATATGTTTTTTATATGGGACAGATTTGAAACATTAGGCATCACGGTGACAGGATTTAAGGTACCCTCCCTCCCACACACACACCTGGTATTTATATTTTTTACTAAGCTCCCTCTGCTTGCATGTGGACAAGACTTGAAATTTGCTTCTAACCAGGGGAAAGCAGCAAAAGTGATGGGGTGGATAGGGTTATTTGAACATAATGCCATAGAGTGTATCACCAGTTTTACTGGAGTTTCTCTCTCTCCCTGTTACTGGCTCTGAGGGAAGGAAGCTTCCCTGACTTTTACAGCCACAACCTGCCAACAACCTGAGGGAGCTTGGAAGTAAATCCTTTCTCATTTGAGCCCTTATCAGAACTTAGCCTTGGCTATGAAAGTTTCAAGGTCATTAGTTTGCTACAGTTGAAATAGTTAATGTAATGTATGTATGTATGTATGTGTGTATGAATGAATGAATTGATCTGCCTGTCTATCCATCCAATCAACTGTCCGTCCGTCCATCCATCCATCCATCCATCCATCTTTCTAGCTATTTCCAAAGCTGAAAAGAAAGTGATTTGTTTGTTCTTCCTGAATTTTTGTGACAGTCAATTTATAATTGGGCATCATTCAATTTTCACAGGAATTATTTACATTTTTGGCTTTGCTTATGGCTGGGAAAAGAGTACATGTGTGTGTTTGTGTGAGTGTGTGTATGACTATCAGCTGTTTGAGTTAATTCACTGTTCTACAACAGTGAACAGGTCTCTACAGAGACCTATGAAGACATTGCTTCTTGGGTTGGTAGAAGTTTACTCATTACCTTGCAAGTTGGATGGTTAGACTTACTGATACTATGTTAGGAACTCATTTATTTTCTGAAGTCCTATAAGTGAGCACTAGTATTGTCTATTTTAGTAGCAGTATACCCTCTGTCTGCTTGGATTCTTCATGTCCGGGGATTCTGCTTATACTATAGCTCCGAATGTGTAGCTACCAGGAAAATGGAGGGAGATAATACACTTGAAAGTTACATCAATTTATATAGAGGAAACAGATAATTTCTTATAGATTTATTGTGTGGATGTTCCCCTGGAAAGACACTAAGCATTGGGGAACTGTATCATGTTTTGTCTTTCCTTGGCCTGCTTCCACTCTTCCTTAGTCTGAGTCCTCCTGGAATCACCCATGTCCTTTCTAATGTACATGTTACTGACATGATATCATATAAACCTGCATCTCCATAGACTGGACTTACAATGGTTTTTCCTCATCAAGGTTTATTTTTTTAAAAAATATGCTTACACTTTTCTTTAATTCTACTCCTTCTTACCCTTTGAGAGGGTTGCTGACAGGATCTATTACCAAACAGAACCTGAGGTGATATGAACGTAGCCTGGATTTGAGCAATGTCTGCATGTGGGTTGCTTAATGCTTTCCCCTCTCCTGTCCCTGTTGTCAGCCATCTCATTTCAGAGTTCAAGAAGCCCTAAAACAGAAAGAGGTCAGATAGATTGCACAAGTCCATCTAATAAATCAGTAGGTAAAGATCTCATTTGAAGCCTCCTCCTAGGGTCTCTGATAAATTCTATACTGTCTCTCATAGCAAATCTATTAGATCGAGAAAACTAAGCAGCTCTATGCCAGAATTCTTGGCATTCTCCAAACGTGTGAGGAAAGTAACCTCAGATCAAGCCTCAGAATTGAGCCTGTGCTTGCCTCCAGCGCTAAGTAGCTAGTCTCTGCCAAGGACCTGAATCCAAATTTTTTTCTCAGCTCTTTCTCTACATACTCAAAACAGTAGCACAGACAGTCACTAGAAATAGTGTGGCAACTCCTATGATACAAGAGGAATGAGGCCAGAGCTGCTAAAACCAGGGATACACAGTCACAGCTCTCCTTGAGACATGGTTTTGTAGAGCTGGTTACCTGGGGTCTCATCCTTTTTAAAATATTCATTTAATTAAAAGAAGTTAGCTGTAATTATTCTCTGATTATGAAAGTTCTATGTGTCTATTGAAAGGAGGTTGGGGGAAAAATAAACTAATGAAAACAAAACATCCCTAGTTTTACTGCTGGCTATTTCACATGGAAATACATTTCCTTCCATGATTTTCTCTAGCTTTTTAAAAGATTCTTGAAAGCAGAGTACTTTTACAGTGTATATGGGGCTCTGTTTACCTTAACATCCTACCACAAGTTTTTCTAATGTTCTTAAGAAATCATTTATATGTATATTTTTAATATCTATGTTATAGCCCCAAATCCTGAAGAAATATTAACTCTTCCTTAATGTACCATGCATTTCATTTGGAGAGTTTCTTATAACCAAATTTGTAATTATGACTCCTAGTCCTACTGATGGCTCACGAGGCCCTTTATGATATGGTGTCCAGTTGTGTCTCTGAGTTCATCTTCTATTCTGCCTCTCTTCATTTTACTTGAGCTCTACTGGACTCTTCTCTGTTTGTTGAACCTGACGATCTCACTGTACCTCCAGCATTCCCAGCATGTCCTCTGCCAGGAATGGTCTTCCTGGAAAGCTAATGGCTGGTTCCCCCACCTCCTCAGGCCTTTACTTGAACTTTGCCTTCTCACTTTTTTTGTTTTTTTTTTTTTAAGATTTTATTTATTTATTTGAGTGAGAGAGAGGGAGAGAGCATGAGTCAGGGGTAGGGGCAGCTAAAGAGGGAGAAGCAGAGCCCCTGGTGAGCAGGGAGCCCCACAAGGCAGATCCCAGAATCCTGGGATCATGACCTGAGCTGAAGGCAGATGCTTAACTGACTGAGCCACCCAGGTGCCCCCTTTACTTTTTTTTTCAATCAACACAAAACTTCAGTCAACTCAGAGATTCTCCCTACACCCTCCCAGCTTTATTTATTCATTTCCTTCTATTCCTTCCCGTAGTGTTTGTCACCATCTAACAGACTTTTAAATTTTCTATGTTTCTTTATATCTGTGTCTCCTACCCTCAATGAGGATGGAATTCCACAAGGACAATTTTTTTGTTTACTGCTATATCCCTGATGTGTAGTACAACAGTCGCAGGTGTTTAGTCTTTGAATAATATGTTTAAATGAATAAATGAAAAAAATAACCACTGAAGTAAGTGTGCTTATAAATTGATCTACCAGCATTATAGGATACTTCCTTAAGATAGACTTAGGAGTAGAATGATTAGATTTAAGAATTATTGTTCACAATTACTAAACAATTGAGAATACTTTTGAAAAATACTCAAAGTTGAGATATTCCCATTTAGTTATTTTCTTTTTCTTTCTTTTTAAAAAAGATTTTTTTAAGTAATCTCTACACCTGGCATGGGACCTTAACCCACAACCCCCAGATGGAGAGTTGCATGCTCCACTGAGTGAGCCAGCCAGGTGCCCCAATGCTTTTATTTTTCAACTGGCTCAAGGAAAATTAATTGAGCCTCTTATTTATTTATGTATTTATTTATTTTCCTTTCAGAGGACCTAGATAATTCAGGTAACAAAATCAATCCATCCCTTGACCTAATAAAGCAAGTTTACAAAACTATCTATATATTTTCTTCTCTTACTATGAGTAATAATTCTCTAGAATATTCATTCATTCATTATTGTTAACGTGTCCTGATCCACTGTTATATGCATGTTTTTATTGAAAAGGGTGGGGACACCTGGGTGGCTCAGTTGGTTAAGCATCTGCTTTTGGCTCCAGTCATGATCCGGAGTCCTGGGATTGAGTCCCACGTCGGGCCCTTGCTCAGTGGGGAACCTGCTTCTCCCTCTCCTTCTGCCTTTCCTCCAGCTTCTTCTCTCTCTCTCTCTCATTCACACTCTCTCTCAAATAAATAAATAAAATCTTAAAAAAAATGGTGTTAGCATTATGGCAGTACCAGTATTCAAGATCAAATTTAGAGCTTTTGAAATGTTGGAATGTAAGAGAAACTGGAACAACGTCTCTTGTAAAAATATATTTTTAGAGTGATGAAAATATTATTGGTGTTCTTTCAAAAGCAGAAAATAATATCAGATATCATGTATTTTAAAACAACATTATTTATCCCTACTTTGGTTAATTTTGTCTTGGTGCTTTGATTCATATAATCTAAATAAAAAAAATATTTGAAACAAGGGCAAGTTTCAAACTATTTCATAGTACATTATTAAAATGTGTGTTAGCATTTAAATAATATATTCTTTTGCATCGATCTGAAAATTTCTGGAAAAATTCTTAGAGCCTGACTTAAAAAAAAAATTTTTTTTAAAGGAATTACTTAATCAACAAATATGTGACCAACCCTGCTGTAGGTTGGAGGTAATGTGGTTATTTATGTAAAACCATAATCCATTAATTCTCTTAATGTTCTCAGATTAACTTGTATGGACTTTAGCCCAATTTCATATTCTTATTTCCTAATACTTCTGGAAGTATTCAAAATACAGTCCCAGGTTTTCTTGTCACTGAGCAAATTCAAAGAGTTGACTGTCTTTCTTTCTTCTTCTTCTTCTCTTCCCCCTCTTTCCTTTGTACACCTATATACATACACATACATGCTTGATATATATATAATATCAATATATAATAAATGTATATTTGGGTATATAATATATTGGATATATATTTGGGTATATAATAAATATATTATATTTGGGTAGATACCATATTAACACTGGAAACTTCTCAAGTAACTTCGATAGTAAAAACTTTTCATCTTACTTGATATCACTGGTGTGTTAAAATTATTGTTCCTGAGTAAGCATGTGAATCCTTGACGTGAATTTGCCTTTCTGATGAGCATATTACACTGTGCTCTTCTTTCCTTGGTTCTTTAATATGGTGAAAAGTTCTTACTCACCTCTATTCTAGTTGTGCAGGTAAGCTGACCCTCTCAAAACCCATTCCCAACTCCTTTTCAACTGACTTCTTCTTCTATCAAATCTAAGAAAACAAACAACGCTCACAATCCCACCTCCTATAAGCCAGAGTGATGATGATGTAACATGATTGTGGGCAAGGAGATGGTGAGGGAAACTCTGAGGGAGGCCCTCCCTCCTTTTCTTGTCAGAGAAAAAGGTAAAGCCATGTAAGGAAGTAAACTTTACTCTTTCACTTGCACCCGTCTTCCTCTTTGTCTGCAATGCTGAGAGACTTAGCAGCTGTCCTGTGACCATTAGGATGAAAGTTGTACGCTAAAAAAATGACGGAAGACAAAAAGAGCGACATCCTGATTCCTAGGGCTGTGGGATTCTTATTATCTGAGAGATACTCACCCCTCCTTTTAGGCATTGTTTTTTGGGTTGTCTGTTATTTGCAGCCAAGTCTGGTGCTAACTTAGGCATGAGTCTTGCTAGCACCCCTCCTCTGTACTACATTTGTTCTCTCCTGAAGCGTTGTGGGCTCTCATCTCCTCACCTCCCACACTCTGAGGTGCTGCCAGCCAGAATGACTGATGCTTTTCTAGTCCTACTTCCCACTTGAGGTACACAGTGTCCAAAATACAGTGGAGTGGCAGGGATCATGGTGAAGGCAAATTTCTCTTTTACTTATTTATTTTTTATTTTTAAAAAGATTTTATTTATTATTTATTTGACAGAGAGAGAGAGATCACAAGTAGCAGAGAGGCAGGCAGAGGGGGAGGGGGAGGGGGAGGGGGAAGCAGGCTCCCTGTTGAGCAGAGAGCCGGATGCAGGGCTCCATCTCAGGACCCTGAGATCATGACCTGAGCCAAAGGCAGAGGCTTAACCCACTGAACCACCCAGGCGCTCCCCGGTGAAGGCAATTTCAACTTATTTTACTGTCCTGTGATGTCTTTCATTTGTTTCTTTTGAAGTCTTTTCACTGGAGAAAAATGTTCACTCTCCACTGCCTCTGCCTCAGCTGATGCCTCTCCCTAGAAATACGAGGCATATTTTCACTTGTTTCACCTAGAAGTGGAATCAACTGTTTTATGCTAACTACAGATCTCTCTTTCTCTCTAAAAATACTCACGATGTAAGAGCAGAGGGGTGAATTTGCTGCTTAGGGCCATGATCGTATTTTAGAAGAGCAGGATGATGTGGGATTTGATAAATTTGTATGATGCAAAGGCAGGCCTGAAACTGAGTTTGGACAGGAGGCTAAAGGGAGTGAGAAACATCAGGGGTTACACAGAGGGATGGATAGAGAAAAGAAAGGGCCAGCTGAGGAAGGTAAGGCCAGAGAAATGGTTTAGGCTGGAGTCCTACATTGACTAAAATGATCTGTGAGGGGGAAAAAAAAATCACAGTCATTAGGTTAGCTTAAAGGACTTTAAAATCTGAATCCAGTATTTAGTTTGAATGGATGCTTTGCTTGAATGGAAAACCTTTTATAGGTCTTCCTGTCTTTATATGTCAGTGAAATCTGTTATTTTCCTACATGGTTTTGGGAGAGAAACTATAGGAAAGGCCTAACTGTCACCTTTGGTTCAACAACATGCCAAACACATGTTGGAAAAGCAGGGGGTCTCCAGGATTCAACTGAAACTGCTTCTTAGAAAGGTCGCTGTTCTAAGGCTTCCCGAAAAATCACCAGAATCTCATGGAGTGGACTTTGAGGCATGATATGAGCTTTATTTTAAAAAATTTGTTAAGGTTTTCATGTAGTTAGTTGTCAGAGAGTCTGAGAGAGAGAGAGGGAGAGTACAAGCAGGAGGAGCAGCAGGCAGAGGGAGAAAGCCGCACTGAGAAAGGAACATGAAAGGGGACTCGATCCCAGGACCTTGGGATCATGACTTGAGCGAAGGCAGACGGTCAATGGACTAAGCCACCCACGTGCTCCTATATGTGCTTTAAAGAGCCTTGTGAACGCTGGTGGTGGAGAGTTAACCATTCAGGAAAATGGTTAAATGATAGTAACAGAAGGATCTCTCCTAATAGGTATTAAGTTTTGCTCAAATATTCTTTCATATTTGAGAAATTTTGGGGAGAGAATTTTTATTTTTCCCTAAAACTTTTTGGTTTTTTTCCAACATGGAAGCTAATGATCAGAAGAACTATGTCTGTTTTGTTTTCTAGAAGATTCTCAGAATCCAGGCAGAGTTATAGAACAGGTCTCAACAAGTCTTATCTAGTCATATAATAAGTCTGGATAAATACTTAATTTAGAAATGGATTTTAAAGATACAAAATTGGGAGAGTATAAAATTAATAAGAAGTTAGGACTTTTTTTGTTCCAGAGACTGTTAAAAGATAATATTTTATTTAAAAATAATTCTATTTAAGCCCTAGACTGTCCATTTCTATAGATGCTTTCAGATCCTTTGAGGAAGCAACATAAAACTTTCTGCAGAATCCTATTGCCAAATTGGATGAAAAATGTCATTTGTCACTTTTTTTTTTTTTTTTTTTTTTTTTTAAGATTGTTTGGCCAAACCTCATTTGCGGTAGAGTTTTTGTTTCACTCTTCGCATTTATTTTGGTGCTAAAATACAATGGTATTTTTAATGAATTTGGACTACATTATGAAAGAAATTTTAAGCAAGGGAAAGTAATTATAAGTAATTACAATTAGCTAAAACTTGGAAATAATCTGTTTTAATCACCTTGATTTAGAGCCAGTCCATTCTGAAATGCTATTATAATTGCTTTTATCACATTTTCTCAGGCTTATTACTAGGAAAGCTCTCTCTCTCTCTCTCTCTCTCTCTCTATATATATATATATATATATATATATATGTATGTATATATATAGAAGACACACACATATATATGTGTGTCTTAATATGGACTACTATGTATGCAAGCATTTTCCTGACAAATACTGATTTTTTTCAATATGATTTACAGCAGTCCCCTTCTTTCCCATTTTTCCTAATACACTTGATTATCCAAAGACCATTTTTCCTCAAAAGCGATAAAGGCTGTCAGACAAAAACTTCTTCAAGTGAACTTTATGCTCACTACTTTTGAAGTAGGAATCAGTTACATTGTCAAATTGGTTTCAAAATCCAAGAGAGGTGGCGGGTTATATCGATGTAAATATCTTGTCTACTACTTCTACTATAGCTTTTATAAAAATGTCACTGTTAGGGAAACAGGGTAAAGTGTATACCACATCTCTTTATGATCGATCCATCGATCAGTTTATCTCTTTTACAACTTCATGTGAATCTACAATTATCTTGAAAATTTCAGTAAAATAAAATCCAAGATAAATGCTTCCAGGCAAGACAGATTGGCTTTGGAAATGCAGGCAATGGGGATGCTTCACATAAAATACAATCAGGATTTTTAATTAGCTAACATGTTCCAATATGAAGTGCTTTTTCCTATGTAAAGATAATCCTTTCCACTTAACTTTTGATTTACCTCTTCTTTGGTGACAGGATCTTCCTTCTTTGAGTAAATCCTGTTTTACTGTGTGTTCACTTTTTCGTTTTGAATATTATGGTGACATTACTTAATTGTTCCTGAAATTTGTAGTTTTACTACAACTTCCAGCTTCTAATTTCTGATTTTGAGAGTCTATGCACCTTTGAGTGGAAGAACTCAGTTTTGGAGAATGTTGCCAAGGTTTGATTACTCAGCTTTTGTTGTCTTCCTGGACCTAGAGATTAGTTCAGTAGTAGATTCGTGATAGTCACAGATCCAATCAAATTCCAGAAAATGTTTTGGGAATTCAAGGTCTCTGTGATATGCAAATGTGAAACCTACATATCTTTCATTAGTATAATCAGCCAGCCAGGGATAGACTTCCTGCACAGAGATGAGTAGACTCAAGAGAGAGGTAAAGGAATGGAGACCTGATAAAAGATTACCTAAAGACCCTACTGTCTCTGGATTTTTTCAAATGTACGAGACAGCTGTACAAAAACCAGCCAATCAACCAACCAATCAAAAACTCTAACCCTTTATTGTTGCAACATAATGAGTCTTACTGAACTTGACTGATCCTGACCTCGGCAGTAGAAAATTGGGTGTTGTGAGTAAAAATGTGGAACTGGCTGAACCAAGGAAGGAGTAAAGAGAGAATTGCTCTGTCTTGTGCTGGAGAGTTGGCTTTCTATCTGTAGTTACCAAAGACTTTCCCAAACCATGGTCTGCTGGGCTTTGGGATACGGATCATATAAGAAAGGTCAGAATGCTGAAGTGTGTAGAAGCCTTTTGATGTTCAGTAATGTCCTATGACAATGAGATCTGCTTCTGAAAGTAGGCCTCTGAAGGTTGAGAGGTGAGAAAATAGGTTTTGTTAAGGAGAATCTTCTGCCTGTAGATTGTTACCAAAAATGACTTAGAATCCAGTTATCTGGTTTCTCATTGAGTTGGAATATCTAATTTCTGGCCCCAAACTGAGGTTAATATAAACAAAAAGAAAGAGAGGACTTAGCAAGAGATAAATTTAGGGTACGGAAGGGGGCTGATTTTCCAATCTTCTTCCTGGTTCCTCTGTTGAGGCTTCACTGTCTGTCAAAATGTAAAAGTCCTGTTTTGGTGAAATACCTGGGATGCAGCCATGGGGGTCAAGGAACACGTTATATTTGCCTGTCAGTCATGTGATTTGGGGTGGGAACTATTAGACTGATGATTAGGAGTGAGTACGGTAGAAAAAAATGCTTACCTAGTAAGAAACAGAAATTTCTAGGCCCAGGGCTGGGTTTAGCGGTTCTTACTAGATGACGTCTATGACTTTAACTATTAGCCCCTGATATGTGCTAGAAACAAACAGATAAGAATATTTATTAATTTCCAAAACAGCAGTATTTCCCTATAAAATCTAACCAAACCTAACTAAAAATAGGCCATTATCTGCTCAGCTCTAGACCCCAAATTCACACTATCAGAAAGTAATCAGGTCAGATACAGCAGTCATACCATTGTCTGATGTTGCTGTGGGATGGGGAATGAACAAGGAAATTGTCCCAGAAAGTTGTCCTAGGAACTGTTCCATTTAGAAATGGCTAGAGAGCACTGTTTATTTAAATTCCTCTTTTTCTCAAGTGGGAGGTTTTATTGTAATTATTATGTTTTCCCTTCACCAATAAATGTTAGATATTGTGTGGTAGATAACTTCTCAATTTTAGCTACTAGTGGTGTTCTTGGAGAAGACTATACCTGGGTTTGTCCTAGATACAGTACCTGAAAGGATTTTGAATTCACTCTATTGGGGTAGGGAGGGAATATATTTCACTTAGGTATAGGCATTTTTGGAAGTGAGTACCTGGGATGAAAGGTATGTTTGGATGTTGGATACTGTAAGCAAAAGTGTATACTAGAGTGGAATCATCTTACAGTTTTCTCCCTGGGTCCAATGCCAACTTTCCCCTCACCTCACTAACAATCTCTAATTAGGCAAATCAAGAGGCTCTAGAGAAGCTGACCCCACTACTGACTCTAGTAACTTCTTCTTATCGGAGAAGCAGAAACTTTTATCAAACCATTTCTGAAGCTAACTCTATTTCTGGATCATTTTGCTTAAAGGGTCAGTAAATTCTCTTTGTTGTTCAAGAAATTCAAGTTGGATATCAGAAAAAACATGTTCAAAGTTCAAATCCCTTTCTGGAAAGAAAAGAAAAGAAAAGAAAAGAAAAGAAAAGAAGAGAAAAGAAAAAAGAAAAGGAAAGGAAAGGAAAGAAACAAACCTCCCTTTGTGTCTATCTTCTTCTAGCTATCATTTAATTATTTTTCTTTTTATCACTACAATAGTCGAAAATGGATTATTTGCTTGGTCTCTGCAATTCCTCTTCTCTCATTTACTTGACAACTCCCTGGTTTCTGTTTTCCATCCACATCATTGTACAGAAACAGCTATTCTCAAGGACATAAGTTGTTTGCCATAGTCAAATCAGTGGACCTACTTTAGTTCTTAACTTATTCGGTCTCTCTCCATTGGTATCAGTTGATACCAACTTCCTTTCTTCTTCCTAGAGTCCTTCTCTCATTGCTTATGTTTTTTTTAAGATAACTTTCAAAGAGCTTCTGCTCAATCCTTTTGCTTCCTCTTCTTCTGCCTATATTTTCCAGAGTTTCATTGGTGCTATTTCCCATTCCCTTGACTTTCAAGCAAGTCAAACCTTACTGTATATCTTTATATAAATTGTAAACGTTTTCCTAGTTTTGTGAAAATCCCAAGGATTCCTCTCTCCTTAAACTTGTTTCTGACCTAAAATCTTGTGACTTGAAACTTAATATTAATATTAATATCTGAGTACTCTGAATTCAATATTCTTATATGTGTTTGCTTTATCTGAATTTCAGCACAGTCATATGAATTTATGCTTGGGTTATCACTTGTTAGGAATTCTCTGTCCTATCTAGGACCTTGTATTAGTCAAGGTCCAGAGAAACAGAACCATATGGATATTTACAAATACATAGAAAGAGATTTGTTATGAGGGATTGGCTTGCATGAGCCTGTGAGCCAATTATGGAGGCTAAGAAGTACTACAATCTGCCATCTGCAAGCTGCAGGTCCAGGAAAGCCAGTGGTATAGTCTCAGTCCAAACCTGAAGGCTTGAGAACCAGAGGGGTCAGTGATGAGAGCCACAGTCTGAGTCCAAAGACCTGACAACCAGGAGTGAAAATATATATCCCAGCTCAAGCAGAAAACAAATTTGTCCTACCTCTGTTTTTTTGTTTTATTCAGGCCCTGAACAGATTGAATGATGTCTATCTATACCAGTGAGGGTGATCTTCTTTACTCAGTCCACTGATTCAATTGCTAATATCTTCTGGAAACACCCTCACAGATACACCCAGAAATAATGTTTTATTTGCTATCTGAGTATCTCTAAGTACCAGTCAATTGGACACATAAAACTAATCATCACAGGTCTGTAGAACATAACACCTACTTCATCCTCCCTCCACTCCAAGACAAGGGAAAAAGGGAGGAATTGTACATAGATTAAATTTCCTTCTTACCACCTCCTGTACATCAGTGAAAGCTATGTAGCATCATCAGTTAAATACTAGAAGGCTACTGGAAACCAAGAGAAGGATAGGAAGGAGGCTACGTAATTGCAGGCATTTTTTTTTTTTTTTATGTCATCATAGTCTGCATCTTCAACCAGTGATATTGGTTTGATAAGAGATAACAAAGATAAAAAATAAAGTTAAAAACTGAGGGAAGAGGTGGTAGAGACCCTTGTTGGTCAAGTAGAACATAATTAGATAGATAGAATAAGGCTCTGGTTCTTTAGAATTGGTACACTTAGGGTGGGCCTGGGGGAAAATGGAGAATTCCAGCATATATAAGAGGTCTATGTGGGAGTGTTAATGATAGATAGCTGGTTCCTTCATTGTGTTACTTTTTGAAATTTTTCCTCTGAAAATATTTTCTAAAATGTAGAGGGGTTTGTTATTCTTCAGACTTTGCAGGTAGATGTTGCTGACAAAGAATGTAGGGCTTGGATCTTGGGGTAGAAACTCTAGGCAGGTAATAATTATTTGAAATCATTGTTCATTGAGAAAGAGCTGCCAAAGACAAGAAAATTGTTTTCAAGGGGCTCTGTGTGTCCAAAGAAACTAGAAAGAGTAATTTTAGTCATACCATCTCATCAGGAAAGGAAACTGTGGTTTATTTCTAGTGATTTATTTTCTAGTCTTTTCTTCCTAAGCTCATCTCTTAAATTATGGCATTCTCCAGATGTCCATCCTCGACCCACTGTTCTTATGCTATGAACTCTTCCAGAGTGATCTCATTTCCTCTCATGATTTCAGTTCCTGGTGACTTCAATCCTCTATCTTTATCCTTGACATTTTCCCACAGATTCATACTTCTATCCATCTGTCTACTCAATGTCTCCCATAATGTCGTCTTAAAGTCTCAAACTCAACTTTTTTAAAACAGTAATTACTCCCACCACCACAAATCTGCTCTTCTCCCATCTGCCTAACTCCTTTATTATTATTTCTCCATTCTTTCTTGTGTTTGGAGGTACTGACAACACCTCATTTACCCAAGCTAAAAATCATCCTCGGTGACGCTTTCTTCTCCTTGTCCCAATATCCGATAAATTCCCATGAATTTTAACTTTAATTTTAATTTTTCTACCCTCTCCCCTACTTTCCATCATCCATTAACCTTGCTCTAATTCAGGCCACTATCCTCTTTTATCCTAAATTATTGGAGCAACTTCTTAATTAGTCTGTGATGGTCAGTCTTTTCATTGTAAGCAATAGAAAATGACTTTGGCTAGCTCAAGCAGAGGAGAATATTTTACACAGGTTTAGGAATATTTAGAGAATCAACAAGATTGTTGGAAAACCAGATTCAGAAAATGTGTGGAAACCAATGGAGTCTTGTCAGTTGGGGCCACAGCCAATGTGATGTGTTATAACAATCTGTTTCGGATGTTACTGCTAGAACTAGCCTTACTTTAAAAAGTACCATTTTCACCTCTGGCCCCTAAACACTATTTTTGAATGCCACAGCTAACTGTCCTTTCATATTATTCACTCCATATTCAAACTCTTGAGTGCAAGTGTCAACTGGCCAATCCTAAACATGCCCATGCTTTAGGTACTGGAAGATGGAGAGAAGAAAAAAATCTGTCTTCATTCCATTGCTATGCTAGGAAGTGAGTCCTGCTGTCCTCAAGCCTCACTCAATAGGGCAATTCTTTTAAACTGGAAATACTGAAATATTGGGTGGGAAGAATAATAATAACAAAAAGAAACATCAAATAAGTGGACCTCCCTAATCAATCTTCCTCCTGCAAACCAGGGGAAGAGAGGAGACAGGTGCCTACAAGGAAGTTGCTGCAGAGACCCAGGCAGGAAATGAGGGGCTCCTGAAGTAAAATTGTGACAATGAAGTGTGGAGAAATGGGTAGATCTGAGAGCCATATAGGATTTGTGATTTACAGACTTGTGGGATGTGAGAGAAAAATTAAGGTTGGCATTGAGATTTCTTTCTCAAGCAGTTAGGAAGGAACAAGTGATTCCTTTAATTTGGGGTATATTTAATTTGAGGGCCTGTGGGAGAATGAACAAAGATGTCATTTAAGGGGATGGTTCTGAGTTTGGGGTTCAGAGGACAGAGCAACATTGGAGATGTGGGTTTTTTTTGAGCCATTAACATAAAATTGATTATTAAGATGGTGGGAGCTATGTTGTCACCCAGGTGTAGTATACAGATTGGGAATGCCCAATTCCATGGAAGCTGACACAGATAGGTTCTGCTGCCCAGCATGCCTCTTTGTGGCAGCCACCCCAAGACTTTTGGGCCGTATCACCTCAGTTCTTCCAGAGTTAGCACTCGGCTCATTGCTTTTCTTTTGTTAACATTAATCCTGCCAAACTCTTGGTGATTTCAATATGCCTCTACTGAGTGTATTTCCATTACCCTGGTTTCTCAAATCCTTGACCTTCTCATTTTCAAAGATTTTTGCTTTCATCCTCCATCAGCCACTGACTTTTTATTTTCAGATCCTGGATTGGTGTTTTTCAGTTATGACCTTGTAGCAGATTATAAAATTAATGAAATTGTTATAGGGAGAATTTTTTTTTTAAGATTTTATTTATTTATCTGAGAGAGAGAGAGAGAGAGAGAGAAAACACAAGCAGGTAGACGGGCAGAGGGAGAGGGAGAAGCAGACTCCCCACTGAACAGGGAGCCCGACAAGGGGCACGATCTCAGGACTCCAGGATCATGACCTGAGCTGAAGGCAGATGCTTAATGGACTAAGCCACTCAGGCACCCATAGGGAGTATTTCTTTTAAGTTGAAATTTCTTTTAAAAATTTTTCTAAATTAAAAATATCAGCACACTTATAGTATATGCTTAGTGTCTGAACCTGGTTATACAATGATCTAACCTAATTGTATATAAGATTTACAATTGTTTACATACTGCAAGATGAGAAAAGGCAGACTAAAAACAAGATGGCAAGATTGGGTGGGATTATTTTGTATTTTTTAGTGAATTAAAAATGTATGGCTTCAGAAAGGACAAGGATAAGAATGATGTCTTTGAGTAGGGAAGGGAAAATGGAATCCAATACTCAAAATATTATATCTACTATTACTGCATAATTAATTTTCTTTGTTTACAAGACTATTATCACCTGCAGACAAATATGTAATAAAATTTGCATGAAAAAAAGAAAAATGACCCCATATGACCATACATCCTACTCCAACTTCAATTCTGTTTCATTTTACAGAAAATTTTCTGTACTTACTACTTCCTTTCTATCTTTCCTTGAAGCTTATTATGACCACTGCAGTCAGATTCTTATTTTTACTGCTTTACCACAACTGCTCTTTTAAAGTTACAAAAATTTCTGTTTTCTAAACTCAATGAGCATTTGATGTAACTTAATTCATAAACAATGTTTAACAGGGTTGATCATTGTCTCCTTTATGAAACCCTTTTTTTGCTTCACCTGGATTCCTTAATAGTCTCTCTTCTCTCTTCTCACATTGCAATAGTATTTCACTCTGTAACATTTTCAAGTGTTAACCACTTCCTGCAGCTGGACACAGTCACTTCCTGTGGCTTCAGTGAGGCCACTGAATCTTCCGGTTTATTTTTCCCCTCTCTGGAGACTACTCAGTTTTCTTTACAAGCTTCTCTTATTATTATCCCCCAAATCCTCCAAAATGAATGTTCCTTCAGGGATCCCTTCTTAGATCTCCAGTCTTTATTTATTCAATAAATATAGAGTACAGGTTTATTATGGATAGACGTTCTCATAGGTGTTAGGATGTAGCAGTGAACCAAATAAGCAGAATCTGCTTACGTGAAGTAAGAACTGCTGGGAGACAGCAGAAAATAAGCACATAAGTAAATACATGGAGATAAGTGAGATGAAGAAAAATAGAGCATAATGAGGCTGTGCAAAGTTACTCAGTGGAGAGGCAATATTTATGTAGGGGTCAGGAGTGCTTGCTTCAACAGCACATGTACTAAAAATGTATGGGTCAGGAAGGGTCCTTAAAGAAGTAAGGGAAGTTACATGTTATAATTTGGAGGTGGACATTTCAGGAAGATGAAACAGCAATACACCAAGAATGTCAAGTAGGAGGATGCCCCATATGTACAAGAAAAAGCAAGAAGTCCAGTGTGTCTGGAGTGGGAAGATGGTGAGAAGACAATGGGAGGGTATGCAGTCAGTGAGGAAAGTAAGGACCATAGCAAGGAAAGCTTTGCCAACCATGAGAAAAACTTCATATTTTATTCTGAGTGAGATGAAAAACCACAAGAGAATGTCAATCAACAAGAATCTACATCCTGAGGTTTACCTTTGCTAAGGGAAGACCGAATGCTTTAGTGAAGGTTGAGGGGGGAGGGTTGCAAATTGAATCATAAGGATCAATTAAGAAGTTATTGAAATGAGTCCTCTGAGAAGTGATGACAGTTTGCACTAGGGTCGTGGTGGGAGAGATGATGAGCCCTGGTAAAATTCTGGATCTAGTTCAATGACAGAATTGACAGGATTTCTTGAAGGTTTGGATGTGAAGCTTAAGAATAAGAAAGAAGTCAAGGATAACTAAGCTTTTGGGCTGAGCAACTGGTAGAGTGGAGCTGCCATTAAACAAGGTGGAGATTACTAGGGGAGAAACACAATGGGGAAGGTGCTGGGGTAATCAAGCTTTGGTTTTATTTTTAAATAAGAATATTATTTTATTTTGGTTTCATTGTAAGCTTGACCTACCTGTTGGAATTGAAGTGTATATGTCAAGTAAACAGGTAGGTATATGATTCTGGAGTTTAAGGGTTAAATCCTCGCTTGAAAAATACATGTAGTGTTGTCAGATCATAATTGAACTCATGGAACTAGAGAGTCAGAAATCACCTAGGATGAGAGGGTTAGTTACAGAATTAAAAAGTCAGAGCCCCTATTCTTGTAAATATTTCTTCCAGCGGGGTGGCCCCAATTAGCCAGCAATCTTTACTGTCATTTCATTCCTGTCACTGTGTTGAGCCTCAGCAATGCCAAGACCATTAACTGTAAAATCAGAGTGGAGTCTTCAAATGGCTCTGACACTGAGTAGACATTGGAGCTAAAACTAATGGAGTATTAGGAGCTTTCTGTAGTTCAGAAGGAAATAAAATAAATCTGGCTGCAAAGAATAAGAGGTTGCCTTTTAAAATCGAGAGCTGAACTTTGTCATGGATCTTTGCCAAATCCATTCAGAGGCTGCCTTGCTAAGAAGGGAGAGGAGGAGAGAATTATCAACACCACAAGGTCATGTTGAAGGAGTCGCTGGTACACCGACCCCTTTTGTGATAATGCTTGCAGGATTGTCAGTCTCAGCTAGACTTCTGGTGGAGGAGCATGTCCAGTTGCCTGGTGGATTTTTCATTACACCAAAAGAGAATCACTTGAGGAATGTGTGGGAATTGGAGCCTGGAATTATGTACTTTTGGTCGTCTCCATTTTGGCTTGCGGTAACATTAAATCTTTTCCCTTCACTGTTGCTCCTGTGTTGCCCTTGGCTAACACTCCTGAATTCATGTGCCTTCTGGATTCTGGCAGGTGGTGCAAGGGGCAAGTTTCTGTGTCAGCAGTGTGAGAGCAAGCATGTCTGTTGGCCTGAATATCAAGGAGATACCAGCTAAAAAAGTCACATTTATTGCCTCAGAGTTTGAAGTCAAATCTCTACCCATCATCTTCTGAAATGCCTGTAATGGCCCATGTGTATTTGGGGGAAAGGATCTGTTTTTATAAATTTAAAGAAGTGGCAAACACAGCAAACAGTAAAACCTGAGGCTCTTGAATGAAGACATAGGTTACATAAAGAGATCTTCTGAAATATATAATGGACCACTAAATCGACCATCCACATGTGAAGAATGTTCCTCAGTTTGTTAAACCATCCGGTGAGTGGGCTGTGAAGCATTATTGTATTCCTTAAGGGTTTTAGTTTAAAGGCCATATAGAAATGGAGCAAAGGAATTAATTGAAAGGGTATTGAGAGTCTCAGAATCACTGGGAAGGCAGAACAAAGAGGTTTGCGTTTGATGCGAGATCCACAACTTAAGACACATTAGGAGAAAATACAATTGTATCTACTGCTAAGAGCAATACCTTGATGTGCATCCCACCTACATTGTTCCTGGAGATCCCCTGGTTCTGCCATCCCCAAGAAACAGACGCTGATGTTGCCACCGCTGGCATAGTTTCAGCAGTTCCTTCTTTTCATTGTTAATTTCTGGTTTATAATTCATGGTGGGTACGTCTGATTGGCTCAGCCTAGGGGATGTACCCATCACTAGCTGCAAAAACAGCTGGTTTGGTTGTGTATCTGGCATCTTTTGCTTCTATAGTAGGATGTACCTCCCATCAAGATTTATAAGATAAAAAATTTCCTAAATGTACAGAAGAAGGTCAGATGCTGGGTAGCCAAAAAAGTGACATATGTCTATATTAGTATATACCCTTTGGCTGCTTAAAATCGACACATCCTTCCTTCTAAACTGACACTTCGAGAAGAGAAAATTGCTTGCATGTAACATAATAAATTATTCTGTATAAAACCAAGGCTGTACCTACTGATTCCAAAACAGAAACCACACAAATCTTATCAGTTACTACATCTAGGTCAGGCCACACTTGCTGGGTAATATCCATTCCTCCCTTTGCTTTGCCATGACCCCAACCAGAGATACCACCACTTCACATAAAATAGTGGGGGAAAGGGAACAAAAAGAGTGGGGAAACTAGTAGAAGTATAAAAGTATGTATGTGACACAGAGAGGAAGTCCTTTAAAATTTTTTTTTTTTTATTCATTTCATTTTAAGTAATCTCTGCACGCAGCATGGGGCTTGAACTCGTGATCCAGAGATCAAGAGTCATTTAATCTTCAGACTGAGGCAGCCAGGGACCCTGGAAGTCTTCTTTCTAATTCACAGAAGAGAGCTCCCAGACCCCACCTCTCCTTTCTATTTTCTCTCTCATGCCGCTCTGTATGGCAGAAGACAGTTACTATCTTATTGATAAAAGCTTCTCAACCCTCACAACAATTTCTCCATTTCCTATCTCCACAACCATCATCTTGGATCAAGATGTTGGCGTCCAATAGGCTCTGTAAACATTCTTCTCTTGTCCCTCCTTATCTCCCTACCACATTGTTTCCATGAGAGCTAGTTATCTCTAATACAGCACATCCGATTGTATCACTTCCCTGATTCCAGTAACTTGTAATGATTCTTTGGAAAGAGTCCACAGCCTTCAGTGGGGCCTGGCAGGTTTTCCCGCATGCAACCTCTGTTCTTCTCCCGCCTCATGCCCTGTGTCTCCCTCAATTTCTCATTAACGCTCCTCTCTCAGTTTCTCAGAAATCTCGTTCCTTCCAGCCATAGGGACTGACAATGATGTTCTCTTTGCTTGGAATGTTCTTGCCAACACCTTCTCATCCTTCAGCTCCTGGGATTTTCCCTCCATTTCGTATCTTCATGTTTCTATCCCATATTCCCTCATACCACTTACTGTCACAAAAATTATTCCCGTTATGATCTGCTAAATACCTGGACCTGGGAAACCTAAGGTCCGCGAGGAAAGGGGCTGCATCAGCCGGTGCACTGCTAGGTCCTCAGTGCCTGGGAGACTTCCATCCGGGCCTGTGGTCAGGGCCCCACAGGTGACTGCTGACCAAATGGGTAAATGAAGAATGTCCTGCATTGGTAATTACTAGGCGAGGCATTATATATGGCTGCTTCCCGGGTTCTGTTTTCTCATGCTCAAACTCAATTATTTAATTCCCCGATTTCCCAGGTAATTAGCTTTGGATGGGAAGGCATTAAAAGAAGAATTTTGTTCGTATATCAGGCTCATTTTTTTTCTGCTGTGGAGAGGTGTGACAGCTTTGCAACAGACCACATCTCATTTGTTTCCCAGCCCTCAACTTTGGCAAGACTATTTCTCTGCTAATTCGAGTGACCAAGAATTCATGCAATTTCCTTGGAAGAAATTTTGATTCTCTGCACCTAGACTTCGTTGTTTTACCAGGCTCCATTTCTTCTTGCACCTGACTTTCTTTTTCTTACAGAACCAATTCTGTTGCCTTTGTATAAACCTCTCATATTAAAAAAATTTGACTTTCAAATGCACGATGTCCTAGGATGTGTATATTGGAATGACCAGAAATAACTCAGTGACATATTCTTCTTGCTTATTTCATACATATTTCCAACTCATGACTCATTGGTTTAAGGAAGACAAATGTGAACTAAGAGCAAAACAGAGGCCTTGATGTACTTGTGCCTGAGAGGAAAATGAATCACTGGGCTGCTGGCAAAGTGTCCCGCTCAGGGTTGCCTGCCTCGTGGGCGTGAATGACCCCCACTGTTCCCTGTCCTGGCCCCACGCACAAACTCACATGCAGCCTCACACAAACACACATCCCCGTCACCACACACGTCTTACTTTAGAAGCCCCATGGGACTATTTTAGGCTGGAAGGCATGCGTATGATGAAGAAACTGACTGTCTTGGAGGCTATAACTTGATATATTAACACGTCAGAGGGACCCAAAGTGTTAGCAGTGGCATTTTCATTCTCGGTTTTCAAAGAATTTTATTTTCCTCTCTCCTTCCACCATCTGTTTTTCTTACTGTAGCAAATGTCATTTCCTATGGAGTTTAATAGGATGCGAAATGGGATTGTTTTACAGTGAATTTTGATGTAGTTTCATGATTTTCTTGAGAGTGGTTTAACTGCCTCCCTTCTTCCCATCCCCTCCCCCTTCCCCCTATCCCCTCCCTATTATCCCCTTCCCATCCCTCCCCTCCCTCTTCCTTCTTTCTCTTCTTCCTTCATTTTACTCAGAAAAATTAAGATAGTTTTTACATTATATTAATCATATCGAGTTGAAAATAACCACACTGTTTGCTTCTCAATTCTGGACTGAAATCCATGATAAGAGGAAGTTCTTGACTGTGTCAACTTTTATTTTATTTTGTTTCTGTAACAAACAGGAATTCTCAAAATGGCATTAAACCGTTAAGTAGTAAATTTCCATTGACGAGCCAAGGATTCTAACTTCCGTTGGTGTGTGTAGAAAGTATCAATGCCGAGTGCAGAGTCGCAAAAGGGGTGACCAGGAGAGTGCAGGAAGCCATGGTGAGAGGACACTCTGAGAGACCACTTCTTTGTGACGAGCAGTGTTGATACTTGACATATATGGATTCATTTAATTGTCACCATAACTATATGCTGGAGGTATTACTGCTTTTTCCAATTTACACACGAGAAAACAGAGGCATGGAAATATTAAGGACACACAGCTGCTAATAGGCAGAGGTAAGAGTCCACACATGAAAGGATCACACTATACGCTTTTTTCTCTCAGATGAGACCAACGTATAATTTTGCAGCACGATGGAGGAGAGAGTCTTTTGTGAAACATTAGAATGGTCTTTTGCTGTCTTCCTTTAGGGGAAAAAAAACCCCAGAGCTTTTTAGAAAGCTCTTCTCCTCACAGCCAGGGAGACCATTCCAGAAGGCAGGAGTGTGGCCAACCTGAGAAGGTGGTTGTGTGGTGCAGGGGACGTTGGAGGAGAGAGGGAAGGAGAGAACCGGCTTGTTGCGGGAGGGAGATGCAGGCACGAGGCTGTACCCGACTGATCAGGGACGCTGCTATTGAGGAGAAACAACATGAAGTCTGTGCCAGAAAAATTCCATGGCCTCAACTCTTTTCTCTCCTTGACTGATTTGATGAAGAGCTTCTCTCTCTCAGGGAGAATGAGGATTAAAAAGTGCAGACATGACCCCATCTATTGAGACAGGCTCAGGTTTTTGGAGTTGCTAGGAAGAGAGGTGCCACAGGAAGGTACTTTCAACCCATTAACCCATGCTTCTCAGGGAAAGCTGAGATAGAGATAAAATGATTCATATTTTGGAAACATGTGTTTAGGACAACTACTATGATTTTTTTTAAAAACCCAACAAACTTTTCTTCTTAGAGTAGGCTTTCTTTTCCAACAAGGGCTTCCAAACTTAGACGTAGCTAAACGTTGGAGTCAATTTCTTGGGCTGAGGACCTCACGGCTCTCCACTGCTTCTCTTCTATTTATTCAGGGAGTCTGATTTTGCTCCCAGACGGTGTTAGATGACCTTGTTCAAAAAAGAAATAGTCTTTAATTTTGCAGCCACTTCAAGTATAGCAATTTGGGGAATCCATGTTTACTCTGAGTTTATGGCTTTCATCAGGAACACTCAGAAAAATGGACAAGTGTATTTTCTAAATTGTCTTCAGGATAAATTTGTTGGGTTCTATGTAAATTTAGGTAGAACTCTACCCTTGCACATTTTCTGGCACATAAATATATTGACTTGTCAACTGCTGTGGGTCCCATATGGGCAAAACCTTGCACCTGGGGTAACGGGAAGAGGAAACGCAGGATAGCTTTTCTTCTCTTGGCTTTGGGATCAGACATGAAAGAAAGAACCAGAAAAAATATTATTTCTTTGTTATATATTTTGAAGATATTCCAGTTTTATTAGTCTCAACTGGAAGATAATATACCCATAAAATTGGGTACTTACTACCCTATAGAGAATAACTAGAGAGGATGGCCATATAAACACCAGTGCATCTTAATGGAATGCACCAGGTAAAAAAATATAAATTTAATAAAGAAACAAACCCCCACCCCAAATAATGAACTGAATGTATCCTATATGGATGTGATATATTACTCATATCACCTTAATTTGAACTAGATTAACCAAAATAAGGGAGTTCATTGTATTTTGAGTTTAGAAAGGATGCTGGGTAGTACATATGATCAAAAGATGAGTTTCAGGGATTAGGACCTTACTGGTTGAGACGAAAGTTCAGAACTGACAAAGCTCTCTTCTTCTCTCCACTCACCTCCCAACCTATACTGTTATTCTCCTTCCCATTCTCTCTTCCTCTTCTCTGCCTCATATGATCACATACAGTTGAGTTCATCCACTCTTTCTTACTGGGCTACCGTAAAGCCCAGATCACATTCTCTCAGATTAGCAAACCTGGTAGAAATAGAACTTCTCTTCTCAAGTTCGTATGTCAATTCCAGGTAAGGTCTTTGATTAGCTTGCTTGCATGACATGTCCACTCTTGGATCAAGTAACATGAAACTCAAATTAGCTGGGGGTTGAGGAGGGTCTATTACAAGACAAACAGATGGTGTTTACAATTTTATGATCTATTAAAAGATGCAGTAGTACACATGGAAAAAATTAGTTCCCATTATTTGAAAATGCTTACTTTATCAAATTTATATAATTTTCCACTATATAAAAACTGAGCTATAGTTATGGAAGACCTACTGAGATGCCAATCCATTTTCCATAAGATAAAAGCTTTCTTTGGTTCTCCAGAGTTCAGATAATTCTATTATTATTACCGTTGTTGTTATTATTATTACTATTTATTTTATTTATTTTTTTGAAAAGCACCTGTTAGCATTAAATGAAGCTCTCTCCACATGGCTTCAAGCTACTAGGATGCAGGCCTCCCCACCATACCCTTAAACTTCTCCTCAGCAATTCTACTGAAGAATTTGACCTTCACGATGACAGGCTGTTCCGGGAGCTTTCCCTTTCCCAAACCTGTGTAGTAGCCTGATCGCACCACATCAGTGATAGGAACAGTTCCAGCCTTGGTTTTGGTGGCATTCCCCTGTGTCTGCTCACTGACTAAGGCCCACAGTTTATCAGCTGGGCAGAAGCTCTGGTTCCTTTTCAAGTGGTAATGTCTCATATCAGCTTTTCCAAAGTAAGCTGGGTGATATCTGTCCAGGTGGACCCTGTGGTGACCCGTGCTGCCAGAATCACCCAGTCCTCCTGGGAGCTTCCAGTGCCTGTAGATGGGGCTATGGCCATGGCTCCTGTGGGTCCCAAATTTCCAGGTCTTCCTAGGTCTGGATGGCACGTTGACAGCCCAGGTGGAAGAGCAGAGGACTCAAACTTTTATCATTTATACTCAGTAAAAACACTGAAACTATATATTTAATAATTTTGTATTTGAAACAACATGCAGATTTGATGAGTTTTACTTTCTACCACTTTTCTAGCCAGTGTAATTAAGAGCTATTCCTATCCTATGTCAGATTGGATTATTGGATTATTGGATTATTGGATTATTGATCTCTGTCAATACTCCATTTAGGAAACAAAGTAGAAATCATGGATCCCTTAAAACAAAAGAATGCTTTAAATAAAAGTATATAGCTCTATAGCATTGGCTTTAGAGGATTTTTTGAAGAGCATAATTTTAGTTTTCCAATGATGCCAAGATTTAAAGAGGCAAGAGGTGCCATTTGCTAAAGGGTATTGGACTCTGGTTAGTGGAACAAATGGAGAGAATCCAGCTCATGGATCATTGCAAGTAGGAGGGCAGTGACTGAGCAAAAGCAAATAAATGCTTGATGCCCAGGACAGAAATACAGTATTCAGACTAAGTTTGGTCATGTTATTTGTGGTAGTATTTAGGTTTTATGTAGCTTATAAAATGTTGGACAATTGTTTCAGAAGTTTCGATTGTTAATATTGGGTTTTCTTTCTTTCCTTCTTTCCTTCCTTACTTCCATAGGATATGGGTAACAGCTTATATGTACACAGTTATCAATCAATCATGCACTACTGTATAATTTTTGAAAAGAACTTAAAGTTTGCCCTGCCCTTAACTTAATTCAATCAGGTATGAGATATTTTATTGCATGTAGTTCCCTTTTCTCATCCTTCAAATAAGCCCTTGACAGAGGCCAGTGTTTCCATGACCAAAGAGAAGAGTTGTCTAAATCTTTGTTTTTCAAAATGTAGTCTGTACCACTAGCAACGATGGCACAGCTGAATCCCAGGCTCCACTTCAGACCTATTGTATTTGGAACTTATAAGAGCCACCAGTGATCTGAGATGTTTCTAGGGTTTGGAAAAGCAAGGATTAATGGTAAAGGCTCTTTTGGAAGGGAGGTTCAGAGGTAGCCAGGCATGTAGGATTTAAAGGTCCCTGATGATCAATCTGGATATAGCTGAGATTTTTTAACTGGAAAATAAGGTAAATGAAGTGGAGTTTAAGGAAAATCCATGTGACTCCAATTTGCAGGTGTATGTGAGAGAGAGAGAGAGAATGGGAAAGAAGGGAGATGGTGGGAGAAAGGAGACACTGAAAACAATTAGGGCAATACAATCCAACCCTGAAACAAAGGGATATTGCTTTGATATGGGCTCTTGGCAATGGGGATGGCAAGGAAGGGACTCTATAAAACACTCTGACTTAGTAATTTCAGTGGTTGGGATGCGTTCACATTACCCCGGGAAGTCTGGCTCTCTGTGTCTCAGCTTTGGACCCCACTCATGGCCTGGCTCTGCCACGGTAACTAAAAATTCATTTAAAAAATGAGGGCGGGGGAGGACATCTATATAGCTTCTGAGAAATTGAGTTTACTCATACATGATTATATAATTTGCATTAAGACAAGTTTCAGCTTGTACTCCTTTGATACAAGGGCAACTTAGTTATCGATTTTCTAAATATTAGCCAGAAACATTTAATGGCCACTGGCTATGTTAGAGTGCAACTTTTCAATATTTCAAAAATTAATGTTCTGAAATAATTCAGGGCCATTATCTTCAACGAGAAAAATGGTTTTGAGGGAACTCGTGTTCGACAATTACTAGTTTGTTTGTGCTTTTAAAACGATTTTATTTTTTCAGTTATCTCTACCACACGGAGCTCGAGCTTACCGTCCCGAGGTGAAGAGCTGCAGGTTCACCGACTGAGCCAGCCAGGTGCCCCCGATAATTACTGTTTCTTTATTCAGCTTTTTGCTCCATGAAAGCCATAAAAAATCCACGTTCAATTCATTTTCTGATTACAATGGACCCAAGAGAAAAAGAGCATTGGATAGTGATAGCACATGTATCTTTTACATTTTCTTAAGACAAAGTATTAAACAAAGTACATATTACTCTTATACCATTGCACTCAAGGAATTCAAAGGAAACTAGAATATTCACAGAATGCTCTGAGAGTCCTAAAGTAATGGTGCTTAGAATGACATTTTTGACATTCGCTGTTGAACTGTGTTGTTGCACTTTGCAAGGGACACGGCAAACAGATTCTAAGAGCAAAACCAAAACCAAACAACCACAGCCCCCCACCCCACCCTCCGCCCTTCGCCTTCCACAGCGTATCCCGCCTCATTGTTCCTTCCCAGATTGTTCCCATTCACTCCAAATGAGCTTCCTGCCTTGCAGGGATAACTAAAAACTGCAGTCAGATGTAGGAGCTGCTTAATCAGGTCTGGGAATCAGGCCTTAATTAAAATGCTTGGAAAAGAAGAGCAAATGAAAATTATTAAGCTTCATTCTCGATTCCTGTTTCTAATTTTAAAGAGGAAATCATGCATTAATCAAGCCCCATGCTAGAGCTCAGAGGCACGTTTTTGAAATATCCCAAAATAACAAGGAGAAAATTTTTGCTCTGTTTCAATGAAACCACCCTTGACTATTTGCTATGTATAGTACAGTCTACTCCAGTATGTGGTGTGCTAGGCTGCAACATACTAAGCTTTGGCTACATTAAAATTTTTTCTGGACCCAAGGTCTGGAGCATGATAACCAAGGGGGGGAATGTATTCCCTGAAAATAAAACAAAAATTTGCAGAACCCATTAGAGGTGAACAGAAGTGAATCTAATGTTTTAAGAGAGGAACACAACTCTACAAAGAGCCACATGGCAGACAATTTCTGGTGAGCAGAAAATTGCATTTATAGCAAATTTTTTTTTTTGTGATACAGATTCATAATCAGTATACTTTGTGTTGTTCAAACTTATACGTAAAAGGGGGATAGTGATTGTTTTAAGTGAGGGGGAACATTATTCCTCTTTTCTGCAATACAATAAAGTATGAATATCATATTCTTAAAAATGTCTTAGCAAAAATCCTGCAATTTTGTATCCTGATCCACATTATAAAAACAAAGAAACACAGGTGGCTCTCTGCCCCCAGGAGTTTCTTTATGACTCTAAAGTAATAATTCAAGTCTTTGCTCCTACTGGCTTCACTGATGTTTGTAACTTCCTTTCAAAGGAGATTCTGGGGTGTGAGGATGATGGCTCAGGGGTGATTCCTTGTGAAGCAGAATTTACTCACCATCAGAAACTGTCTTTCTGCATCTCTGTTATTCTCTCAGTATCCAGAGGCCATCATTTAGAGACTTGCTTAGCCTCTTTTGTCTGCTTATAATTAATTCTGAAAATCTTCATGATAAAGATGGTCTAATCTTTAAAATGTTTTAAAAATGTGTTCCTAAATGCATTTTTAAAATCAGCTTTTCTGGAACTTAAAAGTTGTGTGAGGACAGAGACTGAATCCATCGTGTGTGTGTGTGTGTGTGCGCGCGCGCGTGCAAGTGTCTGTTTCTTCAGGCAGTAGAGAGTTTTAAGTACAGTATGCCTGCAGAAAACATTTGTCAGGTGACTGAAGCTAAAGGTGGGGTGATCGTTGGGATTAGCGGAACATGCCTGGAGATTTCAACATATGATTTATTAAGAAGATGGTAAAATAGTAAGAGAATGATGGGTGTATAACTCTTCCAGGAAGTTTTAATAGGCAGGGTTTCAAACAGTTTCATTAAGTAGGCCAACTCATATTCTTTCCTTATATTTAAAAAGAAGGAGGAGTCTTCTCTGTTTTGTTTTTAAGACTAGACTACTATGCTAACAGGGTTGTTTGTTGGTTTGTTTTCCAGACATTTCATTTCAGGCACTTTCCCCTTTCTGACATTTTTTTCTGAGTCTTTTGCATTCTGGAGTAAAAAATCCCAGCATTTTCCTCCAGCCAGTTCTGGCCTTTCATCTTTCCTGCCCACCACGACGCTATGGATATTAATATCAATATCAATATCCCTCAAACCAAACCAAACACCTACAAGCAAACAAACAAAGCCATGTTTCCCCCATAGCCCATCGAGATCCAATGACCCTGTTTTACTAAAGATTGTTTCCAGAGCTAGACCTTGGCACATTTCCTGTCACAGTGTTCTTCCTCCCCCTCCTCTTCCTTTTTCTTCTTCACCCTCCTTCTCTTTCCTCCTCCCTCCACTTCCTCCTCCTCCTCCGTCTCCTCCTCCTTCTTCCTCCTCTTCCCTTTCTTCTCCTCCTCCTCCTCCCCCGCTTCCTCCTTCTCCTCCTCCTTTTCCTTCTCCTTCACCTTCTTCTTCTTCATCATCTTCTTTTTCTTCTTCCTCTGCTTCTGTTTCTGTATCTGCTTTTTGAGTGCTTTTGTTCCTTGAGCTCACTTGTAATTATATCTGCCAAAGAAAGGGCAGAACAAGCAGCAACAGGACTTAGGATACTATATCATGGCAAAGATAGCTAGCTTTTGGCCTCCTGGTAAAGAATTAGCTGTTTAATGAATAACAAATTATAAACAGACCCCGAGGTTAAAGGATAACAGGCACAGTCTTGGTCTCCACCTTATTAAGTAGACATACTCCTCAGACTTCGGGCCAATTACTTCAGTGGGAAGCACCGGGGCTAAATCGAATGTTTCTGTTGTAGTTTCCATCCTATTTACTTACCTAGACCGTAGATCTGAAGAGGGTCAACTTTCATGTTGATGTTTTCTATTTTAGTATTGTTTAAAAAGTAAGAAACCCCTGTCTGGAAAATTTGGTATGTTTTTGTCACAGTGTGGTAAGTGCTTGCGGGGGTGTGTGGGTAGCAAGCTCAGCATGTGTAGGCCGACAGAGAGGAGCATGGTCAGACTGAGGAACAGAGGTGTGAAAAAATGTTAGCAAGAACAAGGCTATAAAAACATGTGCCTCTTCTTACCAAGCAAAACACTGTTCACATTTCCTGAAATAACTGAAAAGTCCTGATAAATGATAATAAGGTTTACATCCTCATTGACTCAGGTTAATCTTTTTCAGAGAAATAGGTCTGATACTAGGTATTAGATCAGTATTTTTGGCTTATGGACTATTTACATTCAACAAACTGTTTATTATGCTCCTGCTATGTGCCAGCAGGCATTTTGCTCAAAGCCAGCAGTACCCAAATGAATAGGTTTTGCCCTTAGGGTTACTGGAAGACTGGGAAAAACAATGGAGTTACAAACAAATAACATTCTGGTTTTGAAGCTTTGATTATAAATAATTATAAAGAATGTCTAATGGACACAGACAAAGAACAATTAATACTGTCGGTGGTTGAGGGGGGCATTGGGAATAGAAAAGAAAAATTAGGAGATGAGGGAGTCTGACTTGAAGCAAGATGTTGCTGGGCCTTCATAGCTGTAGTTCAGAGGTGCCTCTCCAGGGGTACAAGCAGATGCGTTCAGAGGCGTGGTTTGCAAGGCATGGTCCCTGGACTAGCCGCATCAGCATTACCTGGAACTTGTCCAAAGTACAAATCCCATGGCCCACCTCGGATCTACAGAGTCAGACACTCTGAAGGTGGGTGTTAGCAGTCTGACTGTGGTGTATGTTATCGTCTGAGAACCACTAGTTTTAGAGTGTGGGCTTTTATATTTTTTTATTTTTTAAAGATTTTATTTATTTATTTGACAGACGGAGATCACAATAGCCCGAGAGGCATGCAGAGAGAGAGGGAGAAGCAGGCTCCCTGCTGAGCAGAGAGCCCGGTGCTGGGCTCCATCCCAGTAGCCTGGGATCATGACCTGAGCCGAAAGCAGAGGCTTTAACCCACTGAACCACCCAGGCGCCCCTAGAGTGTGAGCTTTTAAACTTGACTTCACAGCAGAGGTACCAGGGAGTTAAAAAAATATGGTATCCGAGCCCCACCCCCAAGAATATGATTTAATTTGTCTGAAGGAATTGAGATTCTGAGAGACTACTTAGTTTCCCTGAAGTCATAGAACTAATAGGTGGGAATTAATGCCTACATCAGGCTGAAACCAAGACCACGGGTGTCTGTTTTGTTGCATACATCTGTCAAGCTGCGTGAGGGCAGAAGTTGAACAGCCTTTCTCATGGGCACCGGGGCTCATGATAAAAGGCCTCCTATTGTTTATTTCTGTTTCCTTAACAGAAAGAGTCCTTGAACAATAATGATACATGTAGATATGATTCTGCATGTCAAGAACAAGGTGTGAATGTACCTTAACGATGTTTGTTTTATATTACTTTAAAAAATATATTTGTTCATAAACCCATGGACCATCCAGATTTAACCGTAGTATGCCCCTATTTTTGGTAATACAGAAATTCGGTATAGAATTGAAAAATAGAACCAAACAGGACAGTATTTTCAAACAGGACAGTATTTTCACATTATGAAAGGATTCAAGCCAGAGTTTCAAGGTTCTCACGTGCAGGGCTTTTCCAAATATACATGTATTTACTGTGGCCCTTGAGATTTTCAGTGGTATGCAAAGAGATATTCAAATGACTAATAGTTAAGCATGATTTAATGGCTTTTTCTAAACAATTATATTATCTGAGCTCTCTGTGTGATTCTTTACATGGATTATGTTGTTTAATTGTGGGATTGCTATGAGATACTTAATACTAATCTACTTATTTCACAGATAAGGAAACGGAGGCATAGGAAGAACAAATCCCTTCCATGGGCTGTGTGGGCTTGGATATAGTAAATTCAGGATTTAAGGCAGACAATCTGAAAACAGGAGCCTAGCTTTAAACTGCTTTGGATTCCACATCATTCTTGAATATCCACAGCCCCTTTCTGGAATGTGGATACTACAAGCTTGTTCCTTCCTTATTAACTGCCAAATAGCAGCTAGCCACAGGCTGGGCACCTGGGAACTTGGTGATCTAGAAGATGGCCTGGATTGAGAACTCTGTCTTTTAGGGCTGTTCTTCAGTGAGCTCTGCTTGACTGACCCCAACCGGATCATTTCTTTCAAAGAACTTAGAAATACATTAATCGGGTAATAGATTCCTTAGAAACTTGAAGAGACCCAGAGAGGCAGGAGTCCATCTGACTGCCACCAAGATGGTTTGCTTACCTACTTCTGGGTGTTTTCTTACAAAAACTCTCATCAGTCAGAGTAAACTTGCCATATCTCTGTTCCTTGTCATCCCAAAGAGCCTGACTAATAGATTCTCAGGGGAATCCAATGAGACTTATGCATGTATGGGTGTGGAAAATTAAAAATTTAGCTCTGAACCTCTATATGAGTCAGAGGCGATTTTATCAGCCTGGAGACAGGAATACAAGATTCCGCCCACCATCCTCAAGTTCTTTGTTTTGATCCCCGAAGTAGTGAAAGGGAGAGTGTGAGTTCCTGACCCAGTTCTACTACAGGGCTGCAAAAGGTCTCTTGGGGCACATTTAGTTTCTATTTCTGGTGCAGCTTTAAGTGACCCTGGCATCCAGAATCTCGTCTCCGCAGCATATATGACAAATGTGGGATGAACAGGATTGCAGAAAGGCAGGATTTCATACCCGACGAGGCTTTATTAGAAAGAGATAATTTACAAATATGCTTCTATTGTGTAGGTATTTTAGGGTAAGTTGCAATTCGACATGTACCTTGATCGAATTAAGATTTTTTCAAGGTAGCCTATATAATTTTCTTTTCCATTTGAGATTTCTATTTCAAACCTTGGTAACAGCTCACCTATTGTGCCTAATGTGTAAACAGCTGAACCTCTTTTCTGCTCAAATACCTGGAATCATAATTACCTTCTTTAAAGCTTGGCCATAGGCAAAAGCTTTGAATAATATGTTCTCATTCAGCATGCCAAGTCAGGATCTGAGACCAAAAGACAGTCTTTGTTAGATTAGCACAGTATTGCACGAAAGTGCATTATAACTCCAAACTACTTTTAAAAGGCAAGTGTTTTTTCTCTTAGTATGTTATTAACCTAACCATCCAAGTCATTCGATTTTTATTATAATAGTACTTAGAATAATTGGCGGGACATCTGCAGCTTTTTCCCATGCCTGCAATTTGCTTTGACACCCACTAAGTTAACAGCCGAATGCTTTATGTGATAATTATACGAACAAATCTAAGTACTGTTTTCATAATGTATGTCCATAGAGAATATTATCCAAAACAATTCAGCCCAAGCCCACAATTATATAGCATTCCTGTTCATGGAGGTGACGTCACAGAGTCCAGAGAAGGTCACAGAGACTTGAGAAATAGCCTTTTAAAAAGTTCTTAGACTATAAGTGTTTATTGGAAGGAACTCAAATAGTCGTATTATTTCATAAACCTCAAGATAAACCTGACAAGAATGTTTTGATCAAGAGTCAACCAATTGCTTTTCTGAACAATTTTAGGTTACTGTTAGATTAGAACTTCCATAGAAGAAGATAGAAGTGTTTGTTTTTATTGGTGGTTTTGTTTTGAAGACAGATATACTACATGGAAATGGGCTCACTTTGGCAACAAGAGGCCTCTGTCCGTGCCTCTAACCTAGTTAGGCAGACAGTCTCTTGGCTGTGCAAGAGAGACGGATGCTCCTGTTATGATAATTTGCTTTGGCAAGAGATTTTATTCTGTATTTACTTTTCTTCTTGTTGTGGGTCATTTAAACATCTGTTCTTGTGACATGAGGGTTTACCAGATGGATGAGTGTTTGTCCTTCTGTCAGAAAAATCTTATTTTATAAATAAAAGAAGTAGCATAATGGCTAAAGTGTTCTTGATTCCCCCTGATATTAATGAGAAGAAATCCTTTGGGGAATGAATGCCATCTCCACATTAAAGCTAACAAACATCAGTCCTCCCCCTTTGTAACGTGACCTTGTTACAAGTAGGCTGATTGTTCTTAGCCTTTCTCAGCACATGCGGCATTGTTCCTTCAGCTGGGACATTCTTCTGTTCCTCACAATACATTTAGAGTCCATTCATTATAGACCCAGCCCAAGGCTTCTTTAACCATTCTATCAAGATATTTGACTGGGGGAGCCTGGGTGGCTCAGTGGGTTAAGCCTCTGCCTTCAGCTCAGGTCATGATCTCAGGGTCCTGGGATCGAGCCCTGCATCGGGCTCTCTGCTCAGCAGGGAAACTGCTTCCCCCTCTCTCTCTGCCTACTTGTGATTTCTGTCTGTCAAATAAATAAAAAAATAAATAAGTAAATAAATCTTAAAAAAAAAAAAGATATTTTAAGACGGTAGTGCATTTAGAATAGAAAGAACAAGGACTTTGGCCCCCGATGGTTCCCTGTGTGATTCCTGGGTCTGCTACTAGCCAAGAGCCTTTGGGCAGGTTACTTCATCTTTTTTGAGTCCCCATTTTCTCATCTGTAACACAGAAGTAATTTCTATCTTATGTAGTTTTTGTCAAGATTGGGTGTGATGAAATTTGCCTGGCACTCAATAAATTATTTTGGATACCCGTACTATACCTATTTATGATCATTTTCCCCTTAAGCAAAGGAGAATTTACTTGTATCAAGTTTACTCAGGCCTATGATTGAAATATCCAAATTATTCTGCAAGGTTTGCTTGCGGCATGCACTGGTCCTCTAGGCTCTTGCTTATCCCCCTGTTCCTTCCCAGTCCCTTGAAAATTCTTATTTTGCTACCTATTGACCTTGTGATTTTTCAGTGTTAACTATTGGTATGGAAAAGAATGAAGCTTGTCTTTCTAATCCCTCATTATCCTCAATTATCTTTCTCTCTCTCTCCTTCCCTGTATTGCATTTCTGTTATTATAGTTACAACACAGTTTAGTGAGATCGATATTCAGGATTTAGATTATAATAACTAGGGAAACACGAATCACTGGTGATGAAACTTAAGATATACCATTAACTGTTTTTATTTCTCAGACGGAGTTGTGAAATGTCTTACTAACTTTTTTTTATTTGGTTTTATGTATACTTATTCCAAATTCAAGCCCCAAATACCCATTAACTATCTAGATGACATGTTTGTATTTTTGAAGAAATCGCTGCTGGTGCTCGCTGACCTGCTGAAATCCAGGCAGGCTGCCCTCTGTCTTGGTGCACAGCTCTTCTCCTCTCACCTCTGCCTCCAGCATCATCCTGCATATTTTCTCTGCCCCTTTCTTTTGTTGATCTTCTGTTTTCTGCACCACATGTCTTTGTATTTTCTTTTGGTAGAGCATATTTTCAGGTAATTTTCAAAGCTCAGGTTCATGAAGGTAAACTGTTGGCACTTACCTAGTTAATGAATTTTGTATTCCACCCCTACATTAGTTCCTAGTTTTGCAGGATAAGAATTTTAATCAGAAAAAAATTCTCTTTAGGAAATGGACTTAGTGCTAGTCTATGCTAAATAAAGTGGAGATGACAGAAATTTGTCTGCATAATGGAGGAGGAATCCAAAATCATACAGAGATAAGAATGTGGGAGTAATTTATGTTCACTTGTCCCCAGAGAGCCAGGAGACATTACCTTCATTCAACTGTAGATATAAATTAGTGAGAAGAGAACACGAATCTTTGAAAAGCACCATGGATGCTATTCTCTGGTGATCTATGGTTGGGGCCATACACATTTGACATTATTGATGGCATGGGCTTCCCTGGTTTTAGTGTAGATGTTGAGATTCCATCAGAATCGAGGCCAAACAGAATTACTTATATGATAGAGGCAAGGTGAATGCAATTACTCTATTAGCTGGTCAGGCCTACAGTGATCTTTGGTGTTGGGTAAGTGATCGTGTAGTCCTGAGATCAAAATAGATGGTCAGGGCACTGAAATCCTACTTTATCTCTGTTAAAACCATATAAACCCCTAGGTTTGCTAAGTTGAAGCATGGCTTTCAGCCTTGAGTTACTTCATGGTCAGGTAAATGTCAGAGGACAAATAAAATATTGTTCAAAGATCATTTCAGGTTGGATTCAATAAGACCCCAAACCTATACTATGATTCATTCCTTAGTTCCTGTGTGGATAATTTAATGAGATATATTCAGAAAGTGGCAGACTTCTAATCTTTCCCTGATACACATGGTTAAGACTGCTATAGTGGCAGTGACATAGTGGAGACTGTAGAGGCTGTCTCCTAACAAAATGCTAAGGCAAAAGAAATGCCACATCACCGGGGGACTTTCAGAAATGAGAGCCACCATCAGGAACCTAGCCACGCAAGATGATTTCTAAGGCATCTCCATTAACCTCCCCTGTTTGGTCTGTGAGGAAGACAGGTAGGTAGATCTTAGGAATGAAAATGAATGATAGTATTTATAAGCATCTCATGACTCCATTCAGTGGCTATTTCATATAGTTCTCTTTTTTAAATTTTTTAGAAGATTTTTATTTATTTATTTGAAGAGAGAACACAAGTAGGCAGAGAGACAGGCAGAGAGAGAGGGGAAGCAAGTTCCCCACCTAGCAGAGAGCCTGATATGGGACTTGACCCCAGGACCCTGAGATCATGACCTGAGCCGAAGGCAGACCCAAGTGTCCCTCATATGGTTCTCTTTAGCGAGGCAAAATCAATACATACCTAGAAGCTGGCTTTCTCTGTAGCTATCGATATAACATTTTTTTGGGTGGTGGTGGTGCTGGAGGAGAAGTCTCTATTCCAATAGGCAGAACTCACCAGAAGAAATTTGCATTCATTTAGTCGCGATAAATGTGAACCTTCACTTTTGGTTATTATCTAGCTCCATGCCATAATTTAGTACTCAGGGATTTTTATTACCTTATCATCCCTTAAGACATCACCAGATCTTTCTTTAATTACCCTATCATATTTTAGGATATAATGCTTATACATTATATAAATCATGCTGCTAGGGCCATGGAATAGTAAAATAAATGTTTTTGTAATACCTGCACTTGAAAGAGAATGAAGGATAGATCGCACAAAATTCAAAGATCTGCTACTTAAAATTTCTGGGGGTCCCGTGGTCTGCAGTTTGTTGAGATATCTCCTCCAAAGTGGAAGCTCACTTGGGGCCCTCTTTATCCTATACTAATAAGGAAGAGATGCAAGAGTTTGTGGACTTATTTGGATTTCAGATTAATATATAACACATGTGGATATGTGGCTCTGACATGTTTATCAAACGAACTGCTTACAAAACTGTTTACAAATAGTGGAGCCAGAGCAAGAGAAGGCGTTCTGGCAGATCTAGGCTGTAGTACAAGAAGTTCTTCCCCTTGACCCGTATGAAGCAACAGATCCAGTGGGGCTTGTGATATCTTCGGTAGACTGATGTGTTATAGAAAGCACGTCCAAGTTCAAGTAAGAGAACTACAGGAAAAGCCACCAAGGTGTAATTGCTATGTCTTCTTCAGCTAACTATCCTTAGTTTGCAACTGGTCTAAGATAGATACTGCAGGCAGATAACTGCAACCTAAACTACTAAAATGAACTGTTCCTACCTTGTTCTTCAAGCATTAGGCTGGGTGTTCTGAAGAGTTCTCCACCAACAAACGGAAGTGATAAATACAAAATCCAGATTTATCAGGTTCCAAAAGCACAAGAGAGTTGCATGACCTGATGTACCTGTTCTTATGGCTCTGCTTATGACCCTCTAGAATGGCCTTGTGGGGGTGTTCCAATGAACAGTTCACTTAGGAGGAAGGGAAATTTGAGTCTGTTCCAAAGATGACAAATAAGTTGCTGGCCCACATGGCAGGGGACTAGTTTACTGTATAGTCCATCTGAGGGGCAGCATTGAAGGGAAAAGAAAAGTCTCCTGGTGAGAGAACAGTCAGTCACCACCAGGTCACACAGAGTAGCTGATGACTACATCAACCAATCAAGGATTTAGAAAGAAAAAGCAAGAGGACTGGTGACAGACTGGCCTGGGGAAGAGAAATATAGATGTGCCTCTTGCTGTGGTCCAGGGTATGAGAACACTTGTGCTCCCAGAAGGACCCTTCTATGGAGGGGCCTCTCAGTTATCAGTTAGATAAGATTACCCTGTTGGTATCAATCACATCTTTCCTCACCCAATCCCTTGCTTGCTCTATTGGCTCATTATGAAGTGGTTATAGTAACAGATACTGAGGTCAAGCATGGACTCAGTGATATGAAATTTCCCTCACTGCGGCTGATCTGACTACCACTGCCACTGGGAGTCCAGCCTGTCAGAAAAGCAACAGAGCTTGAGCTCTTTCTATTTTATCACCTTCTGGAGAGACTAACTGCTCTTGGCAAATTGATTAACTGCTTTAAGGAGTATTCTAAAATCTCATCATGAAAAAAAGGATTTGGGAAAATATTAAGCTAAGTCAGAATTCAAAGCTTAGCTTTGACTTAGCAGAGATTCCAAAATTACATGAATTTCTTCCCTACTAGGTATAGTTTGTTTGTTTGTTTGTTTGTTTTTCCTCTAAGCGATTCAAAAACATCAAGGTGTAGAAAGTACTGTTAATCCTGGTATGAGACCAGTTAGAAGAAAAAATCATCTAACTTGAGAGATAATACATTATAACCTGTATTATCCAGAAGAAAAAGAGTATTTGTTTGAAATCATTTGGTTATCTTTTCTTTTATTACACCCAGATTGTTTTTAATGTTGATTAATTTGATGTTATCATTGAACAAAAAGTCCGTTTATTGGTGCTATTATTTTTATTTCCTTTTCTATGGCAATCTTTGTGGTTTTTACTTATTTATTTACTTTAAAGATATCTATTTATTTATTTAATGTGGGGGGGCCACACAAGTAGACAGAGCATCAGGCAGATGGAGAGGGAGAAGCAGGCTCCCCACTGAGCAGGGAACCTGATAGGAGGCTCGATCCCAGGACCCTGAGATCATGACCTGAGCCGAAGGTAGATGCTTAACCAACTGTGCCACCCAGATACCCCAATAACTGTGTTTTTTAAAGAGTGATACATAACTTCAAAGTGAACGTCTCTTATTACTGATAATGAGATTTGGTCTAAGAGATTTCCTTGCAAAAGACCACTTTTCTCATTTTAAGTTGGAGAAAAACTGCTAGCTTTTTGGCCACTAAAAACACATATTGAATCATTCTTCTGTAGCTAAACTTTCAGTTAATAAACAGCAAGAGCTCATGGAGATTAAATTTCAGAAATGATTATTGCATAGTAGTTTAAAAATTATTTGTTATTAATGTTTGTTAACAATATGGAAGTAAATTTATTTAAATTGACTGAGATTTATACTAGGAACTTGTTAACAATTTAATGAAAAGGGCATCAACAACAAATTTAGGAAAAATTTTAATATTAATATAAAAGAGCTGTGATGGTTTATAATTCTTATATCCCTGAACAACCTTCTTATTGTCCTTTTTCTTGCACTTACTCCTTAAATGAAAAGGGAAGAATTGAGTTTCTTTATTTTAGTTACATATACAAAAAATTCTTAGGTTTGTTTTAAAAAACAGTGAAACCAAAAAGAACCCCCAAAACAAACAAACAAACAAAAACAGTGAAGCCAGACAATATTTATAATTTATTTACTAGGTGAACGTCCCCTCTGGGGCTAACATTAAAATAATCACTGTTCCTGCTGTTCAAAAAATTCTTGAGGTAATTAAGTAAATGAGATTTAAATACATGTAGCTAAATAAAATTTAAATAATTGCTTAAGAGAGTATAGAGAAGATATCAAAGATAGTCAATATATAAGTCAAACTAGTTTTTTATATAATAATGACTACAACAATTCAGAGAAGGGACAGATCACTTCAGATCATCTTGGTCCAGAATGGTACCACTTCTTAAGAGGAAATCTATCTCATTCTGAATATGTTTTCCTGGGTTAGAATGGGTAAACAAGCAGATAATCACAGGCTGTTTTTAAAATTTCTCGAATAAAAGTATAATTATCCTGTAAACTTCATTTTTAAAATATCAACATTAACTAGAAATGTAAAATATAAAATGGGCACTCAGACATTAAAAGTACAAAGATTCCAATTGCCATCAATTCAAAGAAAGAGGTGAGATCTGAACTGTGTAGAAAACTAAAGAAGATTTAGATCAATAGAGAAGAAATCCCTCCCTATTATGCATTTGGATCATGTGTAACAACAGACACACACACACACACACACAAACCCACTTACATCATGGAAGCAAATATGTTGGTTGAAGCAGTCACATCATAGAAGGAAATAGTTGATGATGAACCTTCGGAAACTTGGAATGTTTGTTGGGGTCAACGATGAAAGACCTTAAACACCCAGAATAATTTAAGGTATCAGAATGAAAGACCATGGATCAGATTTGGAAGAAATCAATGACATGGAAGAAAAACTGAAAGGCAAGATAATAAAGAACGGTAACTTTTCATGGCTTCCTGACAAATGAGTGTCACTCTTCAAGATGCATCTTCATGTGTCAGGTCAGTCCGAAATAAACTCATAAAGCCTGTCATTGTAGTAAGATCATTCAAAGCCATATTTTTTTTGGGGGGGGGGTAAATATAATGAAATGGTAAATTGCTATGTGAGTGAATTTTTGCATTCTAATGTTTCATGGATAGCTGGAATGCCAAAATCAAATTCCATTTAAAAAATGAAAATGCAGAGGTATTCAAGGAGCGTTATCAATTCAGACATATCTGTCACTTACACCTCAGCATGAATGCTTTCTCTAAAACTTTCCCCAAAGAGTAAGTGTAAACTATATGGAAGTCACCAGGCAAACACATCTAGAGGTAGCATGTAAAGATCAGCTCAATCTTCTACCAATTCCATGTGGTTAAAGACACGAGAAGGGATGCTAGAGTGGGAGAATGAAATATAAAAGGCTCCCTTCTGGTTCCAGCCATACTACTCAGTATTGTCCAGAGCCAGCTGATTACCAGTCTGTTTCCCAAAAATTGCCTTGTTGGACAAAATTGCTTTTCTTATTTTAACAAATATGTAATGGGATAGTCAATTGAGTGATTTCAGCATTAAACTAATTAGCTACCTGTTCTCTGAAATAGGAGGTCTTGGAGAATTGCCAGAAAGAATAGTTTTCATTTTATTGCCATATTTTCTTTTGCATGTAGTCATCTTTATATGGGGAGGGCTACCAATTCTTTCTAGTTTCCTGGTCTAAATGTCACTTTCAGGGTATAGTATCTTGAGGGTCTACTGTATATTTTGAATATAGTCTTGAATTCTATTTAAAGATTTAACTTGCTTTTCATTGGGAAAGCTGGGCATCTTGTTTTAAATGTGCTTTCCTTAGATAGAATAAATAGGCAGAAAATTATGTGTGAGTTCTGAAACTTCTTGACTAAAGATATTTGAAATACTCATTTTTGAAATATCATTGTTATCTGAAAACATAAAATGGTCACTAAGATGTTAAAGTACAAGGATTTCAATTATTAATTTAAAAATACAGCTCTTAGTCAAGGTCTGAAATGATTTATGTAACTATTTTTAAAAATTACACATGGATTTTATTTTGTCAGTTCCTGGTTGTTATGAATTTGATTTTGCCCATGTTTGGTCAAGTTGATAAGTTTCTAAGAATTCTTCGACATTCTAGACTTATTGTTTGTTAGGGGTCTGCCAAGTCACTGAGCACATAAGGCTGTTCATGGCAAAGTGTCTGCTTCAATATTTAGCATCAGATTCTCAAATGGACCAGAAGGACCAGCTGGAGAACACAAGATACTTGGCAGATATTTCAACCGGAATTGTAAGTTATATGTAAAAACAAGTATAAAAGCTTGACCGGGCATAGTATGATCAGCAATGAGGTTATTAACTGATACAGGTATGATTTAATTAAGGCCCAAGTGAAACACTGTATCAGTTTTCTATGGCTACAAGAATACACCATAAAAATAATAACTGTTGTTTTTTAGCTTATGAGCCTGTGGGTCAATGATTTAGTCTGCACGTGCAGGACCTCTACTCTGGTGGGCCTGCAGGACAGGGCATTGAATCAAAGAGCATAGTTCTTGAGCCTAAGGTCTACTGGAACTGCCCCTGTCAGATTTGGGGTTTTCTTGATAACATCACTCCTTTCTTGTTTTCTAATTCTTCCCTTTGGAATGGAAATGTCTGTCCTACACTTGCTCTAACATTGTGTTTTGGAAGCATAGAACTTGTTTGATTTCACAGGTTTACTGCTGAAGAGCAGTTTGCCCCAGGATAAATTATATCTTAAGTCTTAAACTGTATCTGATTTAGATGTTTAGATGGGACTTGGGACTTAGACTTTAGAGTTGATGCTGGAATGAGTTATGACTTTGGGGACTATTCCAATGGAATGAATGTATTATGCATTCAAGAGAGACATGAATTTTGGGGGGCCAGGGGCAGAATGCCATGCATGAATATTTATATCCTCCTAATTTATATGTTGAAACCTAATCCCCAGTGTCATGGTGTAAGGACTGGGGGCTTTTGGGAGGTGATTAAGTCATGAGGGTAGAATTGTCATTAGTGGGATTAGTGCCCTTATCAGAGACACCCCTCAGAGAGCTCTCTTTCCTCTTACATCATGTGAGGGCAAGCAAAAAGATGGCCATCTATGAATCAAGATGCTGGCTTTCACTAAACACTGAACCTGCTGGCATCTTGATCTTGGATTCCTAGCCTCCAGAACCATGAAAAGTGAATGTTTGTTGTTTATGAGACACTATTTTGTTAAAGCAGCCCAAAATAAGAAAGAAAAAGATATTTATTAAGAATACTAAAAATCAAGCATAATAAAAATATGTTGATCATTACAAATGGTCTTTTAAAAGGGAAAAAGAATAAAAAAATGGAACTTTCAGGGAAAGTCACCAACCACAGTGGTCAGAAATGCTTTATATCCTCCATTGTACTGGTAAAGGTGACCAGCAACAATCATTTTCAAAAAGTTTTTATTGGGATTGTAATGGCAGCATATATGAGAGATTAATTTTTCAAAAAATGTTTATTGTACTTTGTACAATATTGTAGCCTTTATGTACTAAGCAGTGCTAGGCACGGAGTTTATGAAGTAGAATGAGGTGATAGGGAAGGGATCTGTCAGTGACATGAATTAATGAAGTGTTTGATATTTCCAGGGAATGTGCTGTTTTCCTCTCCTTTTCACTTCTACTAACATGTAATTTCTCCTTAGTAAGGGAGTACAGCCTCCCTTACTGTGATGTTTTGGAGGGCAGAAGCTATTTCTGACCAGTGTGGTGATCATAAGGCACTACCTGAAACAAATATATATATATATATATACTAGAAGATCTTTTCCCTTACAAATCCGCATATATTTCTTTCCATTTCAAGTAAAGAAGTCTATAGAGCAAAGAAGGCAACCGGGAAGTGAATCCATCCACCAGCTATTTATTTATCTGATCTTGCTAGTTGCTATTCCTCTTACTGACTCATTCTTATTCCTACTAGATTTATGCAGTTAAAGGATCAAGAATCTATCTATGTGGGTGGCTTAGTTTAGCCATGCAATTTTTCAGTTATTCTTCAGCTCCTATTGTTTTATGCTGATTTTATATCAGTTCATGAAGTTATTTGGTGAATTATAACACTACAGTCCTCTTTGAACACAGAAAGCTGTTGTCTCTAGTAGATATTTCATTTTTAATATAATATATAAACAATCTCCTTTTTTTGGCTTTTTAAACAGTGCTATTATAAATTGCAGCTTGTATTTCTGATGCTTTTCCCCAAATAAATCTTTGAAAATAAATCAGTGTGCTATTTCCCAAGCTTACATCATACAACCCTGACATTTGAATCATTGCAAAAATGTGTCTTGGAAATATTTCCAGTGTCTTTTCAGTCAAAGTTTCATAACCTAATCCCTACATGGGTAATTGCTAACTTCTTTGCATCTTTTCCTGTTTATAATTCAACAAAAAAAAAATTTTTTTAAGATTCTCTTGTCTGCTCTCTTATATCAAATGAGAGAAAGAAGTAAACATTCTTGAACATAAAAAGATGTGGAGATATAAATAAGCTACAGAATACTTTGATTATTGTGTGCCTGAGGATCTTTGTTTTCCTCTTTGGGGTCTTTTGGGAAATTGGTGAACACCAGATAGCACCAAACAGAGGTTTTTCTTTCCCTTTTTCATACTACATTTTTCCTCTTTGCACTTTTAAGCATTACATTTTCTCTGTAGGAGCTTCTATCTTTTTTAATACTTCAAGTTTTTATTTAAATTTTAGTTAGTTAACATGTAGTGTAATATTAGTTTCAGGAGTAGAACATAGTGACTTATAACTTAATATAACACCCAGTGCTCGTCCCAACAAGTGCCATCCTTAATAACCATCACCCATTTAGCCCGTTTCCCACCCCTGTCCCTTCCCGGCAACTCTGTTTTTCTCTATTGTTAAAAGTCTCTTATGGTTTGCCTCCTTCTCTTTTTTTTCCCCCTCCCCCTATGTTCATTTGTTTTGTTACTTAAATTCCACATATGAGTGAGATCATATGATGTCTTTCTCTGACTGACTTATTTTGCTTAGCATAATACACTCTAGCTCCACCCATGTCATTGCAAATAGCAAGATTTCATTCTCTTTTTTGATGGCTAAGTAATATTCTATCATATATATATGCACATTATATTTATATATTATATATTATATTATATATATAAAGAAGAGTGGTGTATATATATACCACCTCTTCTTTATCCATTCATTGGTTGATGGACATTTGGGCTCTTTCCATAATTTGGCTATTGTTGATGATGCTGCCATAAACATCAGGGTGCATGTATCCCTTCAAATCAGTATTTTTGTATCCTTTGGGTAAATAACTAGCAGTGTAATTACTGGGTCTAAGGTAGTTCTCTTTTTAATTTTTTAAGGAAACTGCACAGGAAAGAGGAAAACCTTCTGTTTTCCAGAGTGGCTATACCAGTTTGCATTTCCACCAACAGTGTAAGTAAGTTCTCCAGAAGCTCCAAATTCTCCTCCTCACTACATCTACAACTAGGATAATCTGGGAATGCTGCTTTTTGCTATTTTGACTCTATTCCATATTTTGCTTCTTTTACCTTTCTTCATCAAGATCTTTAGTGCCAGCATTTTATTCTGATTTGCCTTCTCATCTTCAGTCTTTTTCCATTGTCACTGCAAGTGTTTTCTCATTCATTCTCTTCCTTGGTATTTCTCTATAGCATCATCCTAACATGCATTTGAAATACAAAGTAACTATTATTCTCATATTAGGTGTTGCATATAAAAAGGACTTCAGGACAATGGCATGAGTAGTGTCACAGTCCATGACAGGCCTGGATCATGATTTAGAGTTCAAGTCTAACTCTTAGTCTGTGGCTGTCCCATCTAACCTGTAGTTTCCCTTTCTGTGAAAGAGTGAGCCATGACATTTTGACCCCAACTTTAATTTATTTTACCTTTATATATATTCATTTTTTTACCTTTATATATATTCATAATGGTAACCTCCAACCACGTATTTAGTAAAATGTTAAATAAATTTTTAGGGCTTCCCATTTTAAATAGTATGTTACCACATGACACTTCTTCAAAAAGAGCAAAAGAAGCCAAAGTATACTGGGTCAGGCCTGCTTGATTCAGCAAATTTCTGCAAATTAGACAGATGATGTGCATAACCTCAGAGTATCTTTTTTAAAGAAGTAGTTTATCAAAACAGATTACTAGTCTTCAGACATACAGTCTTCCTAGGAATCAAATTGCTCCCAGTTTGTTGGATTTTAATCTTTCAGTAATCAAGAATGTTCTCTTTTTTTGTCCCCCCAGAATCATCTGGTGCTGAAGAAATCTTGAAAGGTTATCATTGGATTTTGATGGAATTAGAAGCTCACTGATTTGTTCATAACGCTCAGATGAGTTTCAAAATAGAACATATTTGGTTAGCGAAATTGTACCAAGGGAAGGACATATGGTTATATCAGTTAGTGGGTTTTATGATATAAATAGTTTTCATTTAACAAGAGGTTATAATCTCTATACATGCAGATACATCCTGAACCAGGCACATTTTGAGCATTATGTTTTCCCTCTTGGAGAATATAATGTCACATGAAACCATGGGAACAAAATAGAATTGACTTATTTTAGGCAGCTAATTCCTTAATATATTCCTGATGCTCAATTTCCAGAAAGTCATTATGCTGTCTGGACAGAATATGATTACTGATCACCTGTATTTTGGCGGTTGACTTCCTTACTTTATCCAAAAAAATGTGATTCTCCCTTTTCTCTTGAGATATTGTTAGAAAGATACCATTGCAAGTATAAGGGAGAATGATTTTCAAACCAATTTTTGCTCTTTATTTGACTATAATCAAACTGACAAATGATTTATTTGAGGTAGTGGAGTTTGTGGCCATTGGGAAAAAACTGTCCTGCATTCTGCAAGAAATCCAGGTGTCGGGCTTTTCCCTGTCCCACAGCGCCTTCAGCACTACTGGTCCTTTTCTTCTTTTCTAAGGCATTCCAGATCCACCATACCTAATTTTTTTCAGGTACAAAAATTAAATGTATTTACAAATCTAGCTAATGTTCTAAAATTGTGTGTGCATGTCTGTGTATTGTTATGCATGTATGTGTGTGTGTGTGTGTGCGTGCGTATAAGTCACTCATTGACTAATTTTTCTGTGGTCTTGGCACAGATCTTCTAAGTAACAAAATCATACATTCTAGGCAATTCTGTGGTTCCATGTTTCTGGCATAGACATATAGCTGTCAGCTTTTGAAGAGGACAGACCTGATTTAAATCCCATCTCCAGCACTTACAAATTAAGTATCTTTATGTAAGTGATGGTTACTTTTTGGTGTTAACTTCACTGGTCATAAGACATCCATATATTTAATCAAATACTATTCTGGATGTTTCTGTGAACGTATTTTTAAATGAGTTTGACATTTAAGTCAATAGACTTAGTAAAGCAGATTGCCATCTCTAATCTGGGTGGGCCTCATCAAATCAGTAGAAGGCCTAAATAACCTGAAAGCTGAGTAAGAAGGAATTCCTCCTGCTTGACTGCCTTAGGTCTGGGACATTGGTTTTTTTTCTGCCTTCTGTCTTGACCGGAAACATTGGCTCTTCTTGGGTCTTGACCTGCAGGCCTTGGGACCAGAATTATGCTATTGACTGTCTTGGGTCTCCAAGTGGCTGACTGCAGATCTTGGGACCTTTCAACTTCCATAATCATGTGAGGCAATTCTTTATAATAAGCCTCTTTCCATACATATTTTTTTTAAATGTAGGATATATATACATACTATTGGTTCCAGTTCTCCAGAGAACTCTGACTCAGGTGGCAGGTTACCCAATCTTTTGCAAGCTTGATTTTGTTACATATGAAAGAGGAATAATATTACCCATTTTATAAGGTTGTTGTAAGGTTAACGAGATCAGGATGGCAAAGTATCTTGCACAAAGAAGGTATTTATTAAATAGTAACTGTGTTATTGTAATGATTGTTTTTCACAACACAGAACTTTTCTTAAGGCTCTAATCTTGAAGGAAACAGTTCTAGCTAGTCCATTTTTTTTCTTCTTTCAACTATTCCTTCCAGCTGCAGGGAAATAAAGATTCCTGCAGATTCCTTTTGAGTTCTGGCTGAGTACTGTTTATATTCTGCTGTCACCTCTTTCAAAATTCCTGGCCAAAAAATTCCTGGCCCAAATTTTTCTTACAAAATTATTTAACTCAGCAAAGCAGCTAATGATCATTGGTAATAGTCTTGATTCCCATTTTCTGTTTCCCCAGGCTCCAACTTGTTGACTCCACCACTTAGGATTAAGGCGCCTAAACTTACCTGTAAGTAACAGACATTCCTTGGGTCTGGATAGCAGAAGAAGTTGCCATGGAAATTTGTGCCTTTCTGGTTTGAGGTCCAGATCTAGGAATGTGGTTAGAAGATATAAGTTGGGTAAGAGATTTGGAGTTAGATGTGTCATGTCCAATACTAAAAATAGAGGGCTATGCTCTATAAGTCCCTCTCAGGTATGCTGTTTTTCTCGTTAAGTTTTACTTCTCTCCCCTCCTTGATCACCACTTCCCCATCCCTCTAGATACACACACACACACACACACTTCTATTCTTCCACCTTTCTCTGGCTTGACTTGGTATGTGTATGTGCAGTAATACTCTGCTTACAAGGTGTGACTAGGCAAGTACTCAACCTCTCTGCTTGCATTTCCTCAGCTATAAAGTGGTGTAAGTAATACCTACTCCTGGGATTCTAGGAAGTTAAATTATACAACATATACAAAATGTCTTGTGTTCTGACTCAGACATAGGAGGTATACCATGAATTATAATTTTTGCCATTATGTGATTCAGATAGAATAGGCTATGAGTACCACAGTGAAGAGACAGAGGGGAGATTAAGCTAGAGAGATGCAAGGCAATGCAAACGTGTCAAATTAATGTGGGCAAAAACTATAGTTGAAGTAGAGGATACATTCATACCTCAGAAAAGTGTGTATTGCTATCTCTATCTCTATTTCTATATATCAACTTAAAGAGTAAACCAAGGTTAGAGATTGGGCTATATGGCCAAATAGAGACAGTAGGCAAGAAGAAGTACCAGAGATGGTTTGTAGGAATCCAGAATGGCTAAGAGGAACCAGTGAGAACCATAGTTGAGCTGGCAAGACTGGGTTAAACTGTGGGCAAAGCCCTGAAAGATCACAGCTGGCAAGCTTGCAAATGGTCACAGCCAGGTGTGAGGAGATAACTCAATCTGGTTTTGCTTGCATTTCCCTGATTATTAGTGATGTTGACCACCTTTTTATATAACTGTTATTTGTGTGTATTTCTTGGGAAAACGTCAGTTCCTTTGCCCATTTTTAATAGGATTATTTATTATTATTATTATTATTATTATTATTTTGCTTTTGGTTTGTATGGGTTCCTTATGTATTTTGTATATTAGCTCCCTATCAGATATATGCTTATAATTATTTTCTCCCACTCCACAGGTTCCTTTTCCATTTGTTGGTTGTTTCTTCTGCTGTTAAGAGGCTTTTAGTTTGTTGTAACTCCATTTATTGAATTTTGCTTTTTTTGCTTGTGCTTTTAGTACTATATATATATATATATATATATATATATATATATATATATTGCCAAGACCAATGTCAAGGAGCATTTTCCCTATGGTTTCTTCAAGGAATTTTTTTGGGTACAGGTCTTATGCTTAAGTCTTGAATCCATTTTGAGTTAATTTTGTGAGTGGTGTGAGATAGAGGTATAATTTTATTTTTATGTATGTGTTTATCCATTCTTTCCAACATCATTTATTGAAGAGATCATCCTTTCCCCACTGAGTATTCTTGGCTCCCTTGTCAAATATCAGCTTTTGACATGCCATGTTTATTTCTGGACTCTCCATTCTTTTCCTTTGGTCTCTGTGTTTCCATTTTTATGCTAGTACTATACTGTTTTGATTACTATGGTTTTGAAATTAGGAAGTGTGATATTTCCAGCTTTGTTCTTCTCAGAATTGTGGGGAGATGTTAGTCAAAGGGTACAAACTTGTAGTTAGAAGATGAATAAATTCTGGATTGTGATTATATTTAACAACACCGTATTGCTTACTTCAAAGTTACTAACAGACTAGATTCTAAATATTCTCACCACAGAAAAGAAATGAAAATTATATGAAATGATGGTGTTAGCCATGTTACAGTGGAGTTATATATATTGTAATATATATGTTTGAAATCAACATGTTATACACCTTAAATTACTCAATGCTCTATGCCAATCATATCTCAATCAAAAGAAAGATTGTCACAGACAGAGTATGAAGGACCATGGGTACTCAGGCATTGACGACCTCTCTCCTTCTTTGGTGGCAGCAGCTGCTTCGTGAGGGTGGAGATGGTTGACCGTGATGTGTGGCGACAAACCAGTTTTTCTGGAACACAACAGCTAGTCAGAGAATTAGAATTTGATCCCAGCACTTTCAAACACCAGCTGCTTTGCAGAGAAAGTTTTCACCACATCCCACATTCCTGTGTAGCACATACTTTCTGAGGAATCTTCAGGAAAGAGGAGACACTTGAGCTAGCTTTTGAATGGCATTCGCAGAAAAGGCTCTAAAATAGGAGAGCACAGCATGTTTAGAGGAGTTGGAGCAGAAGGTATCTGAGTATAGTCACAAAGTGGGCATGATCGTGGAAAAGGAGCTTTGAAAAGAGTGCAGCTTAAAGCTAATAAATAGAAGTGTTATGATGGAGTCCTGGAGTCATCGAGGAGATCATTAGACTACGTTAAGCAGAAGGACATGAGGAGGTTTGTGTTTGAATGAGTAGCAAATGAATTGGAAGGGAATTAAGCTGGAAACTAGTAGATCAATTGGGAACTACTTCAATAAATGGTAAGAAATGGTAACAAATCCAATTTAGGAAATGTTTGTGATGGAGAATAGGAACAGGGGATAGCTTTGACAGATATTAAGGACGTTCAGTGTAGGGCAAGTGAATGAGAGGGAAGAGTCATTTAATGAGAAAACTAACACAGGAGAAATCGCTTCTGCTACCAAAGGTTTTCCAGTTGACTTGAGACATTGCTGTATCAGGAGAGTTTTGGCAAGTGATGTGCACTTAGAGCTTAGCCTGCTTCGTAGATTTCTAGAAGAAATTTAGTTCTTGGCCTTCCTAATCTGTGAAGTAGAGGGATACCATCACATCATACTGAATACAGGTGTATTCACCATTGTAATCCTCCTACACTTGAATTGTACAGTCTCTGACTCCCTGCCAGATACAGAGAGATTTAACTCTAAAGCCATGTTTGGTTCAAATTCACTGTTTTACAACAGGTCGTTTTTTTCCCTGATATTGAAGATGAGAGCTTTATTTAAAAATATTATGCTAATCAAATATACAGACCATTATAGCATATTGCGGTATGCCTATAGATACCTGTTCAGTTTATGTGTTCTATACAAATTCTTTAAGAAAACAATTCCATCTGCCACGATACACTCAGGAAGGCTAATTATTTTTATAGGTGTTGAAATGAATATATGTTTAGCTTTATCTTTGTATGTTTCTGATTAAATGTTATTGAGCATTAAGAAATAAAACCCTTTATAACCCTTCTTCTAAAATATAATGCAGCGTGATATCAAACTTAATACCCTAATTGCAAACTAACAAGAGATGCTTTTACAATTACTTTAATGTTGGCAATGTTATGACTCATTAACAAATTACTTTCATGGTTGGGTTGCGTTTATACAAGACAAGGTGTGAATTTTAAAAATGGATCAACAAGATGGGACAGATTTAGGTGTGGACATATTTATGTAACATGTTTAAATATGGGAGAAGAGAAGCAGAAAAACGGATAACCTTTTGGCATGTTCAATACTTAAAGAAGAATTTGTACACTATTGTATTAATAAACATTTATGAAGATTGAATGAAAATTGGCATCAGGAAGGCTCATGGTAAAAAATCCTTTAGCTAGAGTTAATTGAAGGCTAGTGACACCTTAAAGCCTTAAGATAATATGGAATAATGCCACTTGCAAATCCTTCATTTGCAACAGATGGAATGCAAACTCATTCCAAATGACAGGCCACTCAACAGTGGCAAATGAAATTAAACCAGTAATGGTAGTAGGAATCTGTAAAAAAAAAAAAAAAAAAAAAAAGAAAGAAAGAAAGAAACAGACAATCCAAGAAATTAAAATGAAATATTATTGTTTCAGATTAGTAATACACCTCATTCACAGGTGATGCTCTAGCTCATTCTGCTAATTGTCAGTCATGCTTTTCATTTTATGACGATTTCGTCTTTTGCAAATGTAACCTTGCTATTGTTATGCATTTTACCACATCTGACTTCTGTATCCCTCAGATAGACTGTAAGGGTAGATACATGTCTAATGCACTTCTTACATACAATAGGCTCTCTAAAGTGTTGACAAGGTCTTAAATAACTCTTTCCAGAACACTTAACAAGGGTCAAAAACCCGAGTCTTCTCTATGGTTCTGAAACCATACCAAGTGTCTTTTAATCAACTCTGCCCACGGGTAAGGCCAGTCTGCTCAAATGCAATCTTTGAGCAAGTTCAGAATTGTGCGGTGACTAGAATGCTATGCATTACCATTTATATTACAGCTAAATTGGTCTTATTAAGAGATTAACTGTAGGACAAAAGATAACTCCTCGAAGCTTAAGAATTCTCTTTTAAAATGTATCTCAAAGGAGGAGCCTAGGGAAAAAAATTATCATCCACTAATAAGATATTTAAGTGGGGGGTTATATAAAAAGGAACCAAGACGTGCTATATGGACGTGTATCTTAGTAAACATTTCTAACTCTGTGTGTGTATGCATTTCTTATTCAGTATACATTATTACGCCATTCTTATTATGACTATGTTTTATTCTGATGTTTTACATGGGCAAAATCAACTAGATGTCTACATCATATTTTCCTTTTTTTTTTTTTTTTAAGATTTATCTATTTTTTTGAGAGAGAGAGAGAGTGCACAAGTTGGGGGAGGGTTAGAGGGAGAGAATCTTTCAAGCAGACTCCCAGCTGAGCGCAGAGCCCATTGAGAGGCTTGATCCCATGACCCATGAGATCATGACTAAGAATCAAGACGCTCAACCAACTGAGTGCCCAGGCACCCCACATCATATTTCATTTTCTTGACATTTTCTGTTACTAGTAATCAGTGAATGATATCAAATTGTTACAGGTTCAAGTCTTGATCAAGAATTTCTGGAATTCCAACTCTATTAGTAGGTAATCAGTGGCATCTTTTAGGGGGCTTTTAAAGAAAACATCTTCCTCTGCAGAAATACTTAGCAAAGGAATGTGATACAAATACTCTTCCCCTGCTCTTACTGGCATCCTCTGAGTTCCCTGTCATTCTTGTGGGGTTCCTGGAGACAATGATTCTTCCTTCCTCCTTTGACTTAGAACTGCTTCCCTCAGCATTTCTAGAGCACTCAGCTAATATCAGTGCTCTCAGGTGCAGAAGCTCAAGCTTCTTTTAAGGACTACCTCCACAGAAAAGTTTCTAGGGATCCTTGGAGATTGTCTGCAGAATATAAATTTTCCTGATGACTGCAGAGTATTATCCAAATGATCTCTCAAATGATCTTCACAGGTACTGCATTGGAAAGCTATGCAAACCAGCAGTCTCCAAACTCTGTGCCCATACTTAGTAAGAATCCTGATAGATTTTTCATATGTCCCTGACCAAAATCTGTGAGACATTATGAACATCACCTCTTTCTCTCCTGTCTCCACATACTCAATCCTATTCATTCCACCTACATAGCAGTCTCTTGAATCTCTGCATCCCAGTCATCTTCAACATAGCTGAACCCCCACTCATGTGGATATTGTAAAATCCTTCTCTTTGATTTTCCCACATGTAGCACTGATCCCTTCTGATCAGTCTTCATACAATAGTCAAGATATCTTTATAACAGTACACATTTATTATATTGTTTTTCTAATTAAAACCCTTTCAATGACTCCTATTTATTTCTTAAATCCAGAATCCTTAATTTGTCTATAAAGTCCTATCTGATCTGAGGGCTGCCTACCTCAATAGCTTCATCTCTTGCAGGGCTGTCTCTTGAGCTGTGATCTCTGGTCATCCTCCAATATTGTTCTCTTGTCTGCCTCAGGACCTTTACACATGCTTTTCCCTCTTTGGGAAACACTTTTCTGCCATCTTCCATACACTTCTTTATCTAGTTATTCCTACTAATCCTTCACAATTTAACCTAAATATCCTTTCTTACTGACCCCAGTTCACACCTTCTGAATAGGTAAGATTACCAATTGTTTACTCTCAGCATAATATATGTCATTAACCAATCATCAATGACATTAGTTGTTTGATACTTATATTCTCCTTTAGAGTTAAACTCCCAATGAACATGGACTATGTCTTGATCTTGTTTACAATTTTTATACCACCATTTTCTCTATGTTTAGCTCAGAGCATTGCATCCAGTAGGTGCTCAATAAATACCTATCACTTGCAAGGTGTCCTTGGAAATGCCTGCATAGCCTTTAGTTCAATAAGATAAACTTGAACAATAACTCTAAGAAACTTTACTATTAAGACTCTGGGGCACATGAACAATTCTTATTTTTCTTATTTTTTGGTATGGATAAAATTTTTCACATTAATAACTTGTTACTGGAAAATTACATTTTTTTCTTTTAATCTCAAGTGATATCTGAATAATATAGAAATGGGTAACTGGTTAATTCTTAATAAATGCTTAAGAGGGCTTTCCACTGCCCTCATGCTTTGTCTTCTTCAATATCTCTTGAGATTTAGAGCTGTTCCATTTCACTGTTTTCTTGGTTTAAGTTTAACCTCTGAAGTTAAAAATTAGTTATAGGTCCAAAACTATGTTTTTTGTCTTACATATGGCTAAAGTTTTACTTATTTACTAATGGTGATTTTTTATAATCTCTTTTTGGGTTTTAATATATACATACAAATATGTTATATACATATATTCATACATATATGATTTTTTAAACTATGTCATATAGTCTGAAATGGTGTCTATAAATGATGAAAGAAAACCACAGGAATCACTTCTGCTCTTGCAACTGATTTAAGTCATACTCACTACCTGTACATTGATTATACTCTTAGCAAGATATATTTGGACTTGCACACAAAACTGGATTTTTATAAATAGTTACTGCTAATTAGATTACTCCCATGTTCCTTTTTGAACTATATAAGAGAGCCTCAGGAATATGTCTTGTTTCTCTTTTCTTCACATCATTTTTCAATGGTTTCAAATGAACAAAGATTAATAATGAGAGTAATTTATTTATATATTAGCACATGTGTACTAATTCAGAATGAAATAATGATGAATGCATCCTGTGATTTTTTATTCTGGATTTCATTTTATTTTCAGCCTCTCAACATATGGATATTGAAATCTGTGCTTGGATATAGATTTAGTGCTTTTTTTTTTTTTAATGTGATCTTTGGGCTAAGTCTGACAATGATTTATTTCTCTGGCTTAAACCTAAGAAGTTTCCTCTAGCTATTTATTTTAGTTTTTAATTTAGTTACTCAACTCATACATAAATATGTTCTCATTGCAAAAGATGTAAACAAGACAGATAAAGAAAAGGCCTTTTTGGTAGCCCCATCTACCTCCTACCCTTTGCTTTCCCAACACTGACCATGATTAGATGTTTGACATGTGCTTTTGCTAAACTTCAAAACACATTTCATACATATGTACACACACAAAACAATATAAATTGATAATTTTTAAACATGAACAGTATTATATGTATTGACATGTAATGTTCTCTTTATAGTATCTCTTGGAGGTAATTAAATGTCTTCACATACTATAAAATCGTGCTTAGTTTCATTCTATTTTTGATGGACATTTAGATTGCCTTGCATTTTATGTTAGTATAAACTTATTATACAGAAAATCTTGTTCATGCCTTTTGTCTTTCATGAAGACCATTACTGGATAGAAGGAAATCTGTGTTGTTTTTTTTTCTTTATTACAAACAAATGCCATTTATATTGTCTTGGACAATTTACATTTTCACCCAGAGATGATAAGAATATCTGTGTTTACACCTATTCACTGATACTGATATTATAAATTTAAAAATATTTTTCCAGTGTAATGAGTGAAAAATGATATGTATTTTATTTTCATTTTCTTTATTCCTAGTTAACATTCTTTTGCAGGCTTATTGGCATTTTTATTTCCTCTTCTGTGTATTTCCATGCACAACTTTTTTTTCTGTTGGGTTCAGTTAATTCCTTTTTTTAATATAGAATTATAGGAATTATCAGAGTATTTTGGATATTATATATATATTTCATATATTTTTCTTTCAATTTTTTTAAGTTTCTTATTTTTTTATGCAGAAGTTTTTATAATGTGGTAACATGTATCAATTTCTTCCTTGTGTCTGTGTTTTGTGTTGTAATTAGATAAATCTCTTTCCAAAGTTACAATAATGTTAACCTATATCTTCTTTTTCTGCTTTAATTTTGTTTTTTACATTTGTTTTCTGTAACTTATCTGGGATATATCTTCACGTATAATATGAGATAGTACCCTAGTCTAATTTTTTTTAAACTATTTATATCTCCAATTCTTTCAACAGATTGTGGAATAGTAAATGTGAAGGATTAGTATGACATCACCAGTTATTTAATTGTAGTTTAAGCATAATTTTAAAAAGTATCAACTTACAGGGGTGTCTGGATGGCTCAGTCAGTTAAGTGATCAATTCTTGATTTCGGTTCAGGTCATGATCTCAGAGTCGTGAGATCAAACCCTGTGTGGGGCTTTGCACTCAGCAGGGAGTCAGCTTGGGAGTCTCTCCCTCTGCCTCTGCCCCTCCTCCTGCTTCCGCTCACCTCTCAAATGAGTAAATACATATTTTAAAAATATTATCAACTTATATTGTATGTCAGCTTAAAACTTTCCAGACTTTGTCAAATTGATTTAGGTATCTTTCAATAGTATGTATTTGAATGACCCAAAATGCTTATTTATTACCTATAGAAATTTACTTTGAAATGTAATGAAAAGAAAGAAAATTTTTCTCTTAATGATTTTTAATAGTCTAAGATCTATCCTATGAGCAAAAATCAGGTTGGCTCTATAGGTCATGGAACAACTTACCAGCTCTTGAGGCTTTAAAAGTCCTGGCAGCTGAGGAATATGCATGCTAGAGATGATTTCCAGGGAGAAAGTGATATGGAGGATAGACACTAATGATTTACGGAGATAATTAGTGATGATAGTTTGTAAAAAGGGATAAGGGCTGGATATATGTTATAATGGAAAATTTGCATGCTAGTACATTTCAGATGGATTTGTCATGATTAATCACAGTTGCTAATGGGAAAGCTTCTGTGTTACTTCTCTGCCTTACTGAATCCTTCACCCTTCAGTTAAAAAAGCAGTTGCTATTGGGGCACCTGGGTGGCTCAGTCAGTTAAATGTCTGCTTTCACCTCAGGTAATGACCTCAGGGTCCTGGAATTGAGTCCCATGTCAGGCTCCCTGCTCATTGGAGAGTCTGCTTTTCCCTCCCCTCTCCCTCTGCTCCCCACATCTCCCTCTCAAGTAAATAAATAATATCTAAAAAAAAAAAAAGCAGTCACTATTAATATGCATATTGAGAGATATTATAGGAACAGGGGTGAGAGATATTATAGGAACTATCCTGAAACACAGGATAGTGATTTGAGATAGCAGTTCTGTGCACAAAAAGCATGGAAGATAGGAATTCAAATATAGTCTGGGATACTGGGAAAGCATTACTAGGAAAGGTTTATTAGTCTGTTGATCTTGTTTTTTGTTTTTTAAATTTGATTTAATTTTATTTTTTTTCAGTGTTCCAAAATTCATTGTTTGTACACCACACCCAGTGCTCTATGCAATATGTGCCCTCCTTAATACCCACCACCAGGTTCACCCCCCTGCACCCACCCCCAAACCCTCAGTTTGTTTCTCAGAGTCCACAGTCTCTCATGGTTTGTCTTCCCCCCTGATTTTCCCCAACTCACTTCTCCTCTCCATCTCCCAATGTCCTCTGTTATTCCTTATGCTCCACAAGTAAGTGAAACCATATGATAATTGACTCTCTCTGCTTGACTTATTTCATTCAGCATAATCTCTTGCAGTCCTGTCCATGTTGATACAAAAGTTGGGTATTCATCCTTTCTAATGGAGGCATAATACCCCATTGTATATATGGAGCGTATCTTCTTTATCCATTCGTCTGTTGAAGGACATCTTGGTTCTTTCCACAGTTTGGCGACTGTGGCCATTGCTATGACATTGGGGTACAGATGGCCCTTCTTTTCACATTTGTTGATCTTGTTTTATACTTAAGACTCTAAAAGGTGAAGTGATTTGCTTCCAGGTCATACCATTAGTGGTAAAGCTGGGTCTATGGACTTCCCTTATCATTTCCCTTTCCACACTCTGACTAGGTCATGTGCCCCCAGTAAAATAAGAATCTAATCCATGCTGCTCATAACAGATATCAGGAGCTATTTCTCCACATTTCAGTTAATGATACTACCAATAAATAAATTGCTTGGGCCCAAAATGTAAGAGTCATTCTTGGTTTTTCTTCTTTTCTTTTTTCTTTTTTTAAAGTTGTCTTTGTTTATTTTAAAGAGAGAGAGAAAGAGAGAGGCAGGGGAGCGGTAAAGGGAGAGGGAAAGGGAAGCCCAAACAGACTTTGCACTGAGCATGGAGCCCATCCTGGGGCTCAGTATCACAACACTGAGATCAGACCTGAGCTGAAACCAAGAGTCAGTCGCTCAACTGTCTGTGCCACCCAGGCACCCTGACTTCTCTTTTTTCAATTGTCTACTTCTAATCCTTCAGTGAATCCAGGCAATTGTACATACAATATGCATTTAAAATCTGTATTGAAGTCTCCTTCCGTCACACCATTTACCCTGTCAAAGCCAACACGATCTCCCATTTGGACTATTGCAAGAACCTTGTCAGTCATTTTGCTTCTCTTCTTGCTCCTCTATTCCATTTGCAACTTAGCAACCTGGGTGAGATACATCTTACCTATTTCTATCTATTTCTATATCTTTATAGTAAGTTATATTTAATATGACTTACATCAGATTACTTTCTCGCTTCCCATTTCCTTTAGTGTACAATCCATGTACCTCCTGCTGGCCTATAAGGCCCTTCATGATCTGATCTTTGCTTGCTTCTCTAACTCATTTTAGCAAAATAAAGACATAAATAAGAGACTACTTCTTTACTATGGTTCAGGCATACTGGATTATTCTACCTATTAAAATACACCCTGCATATTCCTCCTTTAGAGTATATTCACAGTCCCTTTCTCTACCTGGAATTGTCTACACCAGACCTTTACATGGCTAGTATCTTTTCATCATTCTGATTTCAGCCCCAATATAATTTCTTCGGAGAGACCTTTCTTCAGGGGTTATTCTTATCATTTAGTTTCTGTCATGTACTCTTTAGCTAATTATGTCCCTTGAATTGTCACAGTACTTACTACTACTCAAAATTACATATTAAAAAAAAAACTCACTCTGATTATCTGCTTTTTCTACCAGAATATAAGCTCCAGGAGAGTAGGGTCTTTGTCTTGCTTATTTATTCACTTACATTTCCAGTGCCTAGGATAGCACCTACCACATAATAACTAATCCTTGAGCAGTGAAGATTGGAAAGCTAAGAATGGCCTGTTCACACCATGTTCTGTCTCAACGTTTTTAAACTCCAGTAAAATTGGGTGTATGTTCTACAAATGGTTGTACATCACAAGTTACTTAACTTCTTTAAGTTTTCTCATTTGACAATAGTAATAATGATAATAATACAATGTGCTTCATCAAATTATTGTCAGCATATTAACTGGAATAATGCAAACAAGTTGACTGGCCCTGTGCCTGGCATATAGTATGTGTTCAATAAAGGCTGAAAAGGGAGTAACATTAGCGTTGGCTGATTTGAATAGGATGTCACTCATTTGTGCCCTCCCCAACTTCCACCAAACAATAATTTGCCATCCATCTGTGGAAAAAAGTGACTTTGTAAGAGGTGCGGGATCTAGCACTATATGCCACATGACCTGAGAGGAGTCTTGCCCACTCATGTGTCATGTGATATGCATACTGATTTCAGCCTCAGCTGTGCACCTTGCAGTGGTCCGTGAACTGTGTCAGTCCCTCTTGGCTATGGTCTGGAAACTCCTGGAAAACACTGTCTTACACAATCACCCACAAAGACAGCCTTTGTGGAAATCCAGGTTCTCAGTAGCGAAGTTCCAACACATTGTTGGAGCAAAAAGAAAGTATGAGTTTGGATATATAGGAGAGGGTAAAACTAACAGTTTTACTTTTCTTGCATTACCTGCTCCCAAGGCAGCACAGTTTATGGCCAAGGGAAATCTGCTCAGCTCTAAAAAACAAAATAAAATCAGAAATGAAAGAGAAGATGTTACAATTGATATCGCAGAAATACAAAACATCTTAAGAGAATACTATGAACAATTATACACCAACAAATGGGATAACCTAGAAAGAGTGGATAAATACTAGGAACATACAACTTACCAAGACTGAATTATGAAGAAATAGGATATCTGAACAGTTTACAATTATTAGTAAGGTGATTGAATTAGTAACCAAAAATTTCCAAATAAAGAAAAACCCAAGAGCAGATGGCTTCCCTTGTGAATTTTACCAAACATTTAAAGAAGAATTAATGCCAACCCTTTACAAAATCTTCCAAAAAATTGAAAAGGAAGGAGAGCTTCCAAACACATTTTATGAGCCCAGAATTATTCCAATACTAAAGCCAGATAAGGACACTTCAAGAAAACTATAGATCAATGTTTCTGATGAACATACAAACAAAAATTCTCAACAAAACATTAATAGACCACATTTAATAATGCATTGAAAGGATCATAAACCATTATCAAGTGGGATTTATCCCTGGGATGCTAGGATGGTTCAATATATACAAGTCAATAAATGTGATACATCACATTAATATAATAAAATGTAAAAATTATATGATCATCTCAATACATGCAGGAATAGCATTTGGCAAAATACAGCATCTTTTCATGGCAAAAACTCTTAACAAATTGGGTACAGAAGGAATGTACTTCAACATATATAAATATATGTTGAATATATAATACACCCACAGCTAACATCATACTCCATAATGAAACTTGGAAGTCTTTTCCTCTAAGATCAGGAAAAGACAAAGATGCTTGCTCTTACCTTTACTATTCAATATGGAAGTCCTAGTTAGAGAAATCAGACAAGAATAAGAAATTAAAGATATCCAAATTTGAAAGAAAGAAGTAAAACTTTATTTGTTTGCAGATGATAAGATCTTATTTATAGAAAATCCTAAAGGTTCCACCACAAAAATTAGACAAATTCAGTAAAGTTTCAGGATATAAAATCAACATGTAGAATCAGTTGCATTTCTATACACTAACACCAGAATCTCTCAAAAAGAAATAAAGAAAATAATCCCATTCATAATAGCATCAAAAACAATAAAATACTTAGGAAAAAAATTTAAACTAGGAGGTGAAAGATCTGAAATGATATATTTCTTCACACCTGTTATATAATTGAAAAAAGAGGTAACAAGTATTAGTAAGGATGTAGAGAAAGAGAACCTTGTGCACTGTTCTTAGGAATGTAAATTGTTAAAGCCACTATAGAACATAGTATGAGGTTTTTCAAAAAAATAAAACTGCAACTATTATATGATCTAGCAATTCCACTTCTGGTATGTAGTCAAAGAAAATGATATCAGAATCTTTATTTTTAAGATTTTACCTATTTATTTGAGAGAGTGAGAGAGAGCACAGAGGGCAGAGGGAGAAGCAGACTCCCTTCTAGGCAGGGAGCCCATTGCAGGGCTCAATCCCAGACCCTAGGATCATGATCTGAGCTGAAGGCAGGTACTTAACTGACTGACCCACAAAGGCGCCATGAAATCAGAATCTTGAAGAGATATCTGCCCTCCCATATATACTGCAGTATTATTCACAATAGCCAAGACATGAAAACAACTAAAGTATTCATCTACAGATAAATAGATAAAGAAAAAAATATATATGATGGAATTTTATTCAATCATGGAAAGAAGGAAATCCTGCCATTTGTGACAAACTTGAGGGTATCATCCTAAGTGAAATATGGCAGACAGAGGACAAATACTGTATGGTATCACTTATTTGTGAAATTTTAAAAAGCTGAATTCATAGAAACATAGAATATAATGGTGGTTGCTAAGGTTGGAGGGTGGAGGAAAAGGAAGATAATGGTCATAGAAACTTCAGTTATATGATGAATAAGTTCTGGGGATCTAATATACAGCGTAATGATTATTGTTAACCATACTGTATTATATATACTTGAGTATATATAAAGTATATAACAGAGTAGACTTTAAATGTTTTCCTACAGAAAAAAATGATAATTATGTGATGGCAGTGTTAACTACCCCTACTGTGGTAATCATTTTTTCATATGCATAAGTGTATCAATCGATACATTGTATACTATAAACTTAAACGATGTTATATGTCAATTACATCCCTATAAAATAAAATAAAAAATAAAATGACAAGAGGAAAAAAGTTAGGAAATAGAACTTGGTTAAAAATTTGGTGTTAACTCATAAGTGACATTCTGAGGCCTCTCATTTTTTTCTTTCTAGCTCAGTGTTTCTTATGAGAGAGGAAAAGGAGATTTGTTTGTTCATGAAGTGTGAGAGAGTAGGAAGGCAAAGATAAACTACCTTAGAAATCTATCACTCTTTGCCCTTTGATGGATCTACTTCCTCTCTTTCATTTTTTTTAAGCAATTCAGGTATGAACATAAAAGGAGATTCAGGAAACAGAACACACCAAAATTCCTGATTTTATTTACCATATGGTTAAATGTGTACTGTTGGTGGAATTCATGAACTCTATACAATTTAGTCTACCCTCCATGAACAATTACCTATATTATAAGCAGAAAACCTGAGATGGAGACAAAAAGATGGTCAGTTTGTTAGTTAGGACCAGTGTTTGGCTATTTCTAGTACACAGGATTTCAGTTTATCTGAAATTGTAGACAAGCTTTTTCTACCAACCAAATAGTTCTCTGTTGTTTACAAACAATTTCAATTTGGAGTTCCATTTAATTTGTTCCTGAAGACAAACAGGAAGGGGAAGAAGTGAAATTCTTAAGCCTGCAATATAAACAATTGCCCAGTGAAGGGATGCAGACCGTTATAGCCAGGTTCTCTCTGGCCCTCACCTTCTTTCATGCCCTTCTTTTCCTGGAATGAAACTAGAAGGAAATTAATCTGGTTAGCAGGAATTTCTCTTGTTTAAAGACTATTTAAGAGAAGGATGGTAAACTATACAAAATGTTTCCTTGTGTAACTACATAAGCTGAAAATATCCAAGTCTCCGTCAGCACTTCAACTATGCCTAACAACTCTTGTTGGAAGGGTCCACTATGGGGAATGCTTTTATCTGGGAAGATAGAAGGACCATATTAGCTGGGAGTGTATAACCTTACAATCTGCAATAAGAAATCAACTGTATAATAAACTTTGGCACCTCCAGATTCAAGAAAACATAAGCAATATGCAGTAGATACTCCCCTTGGTGCCTATGTTTCTCTCAACTAAAAAGTCAGTGAAATCTTTAGTTTGACATATCATCAGGAGATCTGGTTTCATCTAATTTTAGATTTCTCCTCTCACTTTGTCTAAGTTTTGCTGATTCTCTTCTCTATGCTTCTTGATCTTTCTGTGGAACATTTCCTTTCCTTTCATAAGACCTTTGCAATGGGTTCTTGGAGAGAGTGGAATGGAGATGGATGCACGGGATTTCATCCCAGGTCAGCTGCTTCTTATGTAACTCACTAACCTCTCAGTGTTTCACTTTGCTCTCCCTAAATGGCACTTGACTGACAACATCATGGGTTTGAAGTATAGATTTAAAAAAGTTAATAAATGAAAGGTATTTGGAAAGGTGTCTAGCACATAGGAACTGCTATGTACATTTTAGCTACTATCTTTATTTCCAATGGAAGATTTAGTTCAGTTTTACCTTCATTTGTTCAGATTTCACCTTTATTTATTTTTTTTAAGATTTTTATTTATTTATTTGACAGAGATCACAAGTAGGCAGAGAAGCAGGCAGAGAGAGAGGAGAAAGCAGGCTCCCTGCTGAGCAAAGAGCCCGATGTGGGGCTCAATCCCAAGACCCTGGGATCATGACCTGAGCCGAAGGCAGAGGCTTTAACCCACCGAGCCACCTAGGCGCCCCAAATTTCACCTTTATTAACCAGTCTTGTCAGCAACATTCTTGAAGAGGCTGTTCTCAGCATTATGTTTTGCCAACTGCCTCTACTAATTGTTTACTACTCAAGAAATAGTTTCTATATTGGACATCAGCAACATCATCATCATCCCAACAATCATCCCCCCCTTAACTTGTAAGTAGAATCCAGTTTCCTTCTGGGGAACTCTCTCTGTCCTGCCTTTAGGTACAATTTAGCAGAAGGTCTAGTTCTTTCTTTCTTTAAGTCTAGTTGGAAATTCTTGGAATTTTGAGAATCTGAGTAGTGGGCAGAATGACAAATGGAAAGTGGTTGGACCTCTCCATTCCACCTGTAGCACCTGGATGAACTTTCTCAAGTAGCTCCTTCTAAGTTAGACTCTAAATACTATCTGATCGCTACCTGAGTTTTCTTCTTAGTCCTGCCTGCTCCTCCTATATTCATCCTAGATTCATTTACCCAAACCCAAGCTGGCCAGTAAATTTCTTTTACTCAAAACTTCATTAATCCTATCTGATACAGGTTCTTTATCTGTTTGTTAGTGCTGCGGCCCTGCTCTCTACCCACACATTCTGTGTGTACCCTGGGGTTCTGCTTCATTGTATTCTGTGTGCTCTGCCCAGCTGCCTCTGTGTTCTTTCCCACTGCAACAGTTGCAGGCATATTTCATTCTACCAAATTTGGCAGAAAGAATTGTTTCTTGATTGGTATCTGACTTGAAAATGGTTTCTCAGTTGGACAAAATTATCAAAGCTGTACTAGATTTGTTTATAATGGCCTGCTATTTCCTCAGCTCCTTCTATGGTAAGCTGCTGAGGTCCTTGCTCGATAATGAGTAGGTGTGTTATGGTTGTGTGTTATGTGACCAGACCATCTGGCAGATACTTATTGGCCCAGGGATATGCATCTACCTCAAGGCAGCAAGTCAGTGTTTCAGCAAGGCAGAAACTTTTGAGCCAGGCTATGATTTGCATAGCCTGGCTCAAAAAAATGTGAAGACAGTCAATCAGATTCATCTCTTAGGAATTTAGAATTGGGAAACAGACCTGCCCAAGGCAGTTAACCTTAAGGACATTATCACAGTGATGTATGAAGAGCTGCTCTCGTGTAGAGGGGCTGAAGTGAGTACTCACTTGGAGAAATGTGCGAGCTGATGCAGGAAAGGGACCCTTGCAAGACGGAAGTGGAAAAAGCAGAAATGCATGAAAATGTGATCCCAAGGGGGAGATAGGGAGCTTTTGGTTTCTGATGGCTTTGTCTGGTTCCTATGAGACCTGGCTATACAGCACTACAGGTCTCAAAATTCTGGGTTCTTTATATCTCCTTAAAATATTACATCCTACTATTTTTTCCCTTACAATTTGTGAAGCCAACTATTTCCTGCTTAAAGCTGGTACTATGACACTTCCTATTTAACACTAATAGTTACACTTTTTGGCAGTAGGAGGTCAAGATTATTTCCATTAAATAGCATGGGAGTTCTCTCTCTTTTTTTTTTTTCTTTAATAAATTATTGGCTTTGCATACAATGCCCTTTCTTTCTAGGTTTCCTGTTCATCTTACCCTCCAGCTAGTAGTGATCTGTACCACGCCCAACAAATCAATAGGCACTGGTACCTATAGTCAGTGTAGATCGCCAGTTCTAATTCGTGACCATTCAACAGTATCATGGTTCAATCAGATGTTTAAAGCTCTTTAGTTTTCCATTTAGAGAAAAAGATAAATTTGAGTTTTCAATGGAATCGTGACAGTTGCTTGAGATGTAATGTAACTATCCCCACCCCTTCTTCTTTTGTAAATGCCAATTCCCTTTGAAAAATATTGCAGAAAATCTTTTAGGAGTTTCTTGGAATCATGCTATTACAATACTACAATAACTTTTTCCTTTTTTCCCCCAATTTTTTGTTTAAATTCTAGTTAACGTAGAGTGCAATACTGGTCTTAACAGATATGTCATTTGTAAATATCTTCTCCCATTTCATAGGCTGCCTTTTAGCTTTGTTGATTGATTCCTTCACTGTGAGAAGGTTTTTATGTCGATGAAGTACCTATAGTTTATTTTTGCTTTTGTTTCCCTTGCCTCTAGCAATGCATTCAGTAAGATATTGCTCTGGTCAAGGTCAAAGAAGTTGTTGTCTGTGCTCTCCTGTAGGATTCTGATAGTTTCCTGTCTCACATTTAGGACTTTCATCCATTTTGAATTTGTTTTTGTGTATGGTGTATGAATGTGGTCCAGTTTCATTCTTCCATATTTGCTGTCCAGTTTCCCCAACATCATTTGTTGAAGAGACTGTCTTTTAAAAAATATTTATTTATTTTTATTTTAGAGAGAGATCGAGACAGTGTATGAATGAGTGGAGGAGGCCGTGGGGGAGGGCCAAGAGAAAGAATCCTCAAGCAGACTACCCACTTAGGAGGGAGCCGAATGCCAGGCTCGATCCCAGGACCCTGAGATCATGACCTCAGCCAAAATTGAAGAATTGGATGTTAACCAACTGAGGCACGCAAGCACCCAAAAGAGACTATCTTTTTTACATTGAACATTCTTTCCTGCTTTGTTGAAGATTAATTGACCATATAGTTGTAGGTCCATTTCTGGGTTTTCTATTGTGTTCCATTGATCTATGTGTCTGTTTCTGTGACAGTACCATACTGTCTTGATGACTACAGCTTGAAGTTTGGAAATCATGATGCCTCTAACTTTGCTTTTGTTTTTCAGGATTGCTTTGATTATTCAGGTATTTTGTGGTTCCATACAAATTTTAGGTTTCTTTGTTCTAGGTCTATGAAAAATGCTGGTGGTATTTTGATAGGGATTGCATTAAGTATGTAGATTGCTTTGAGTAGTATAGGCATTTAACAATGTTTGTTTTTCCAGTCTATGAGCATGGAACGTTTTTCCATTTCTCTGTGTCATCTTTGATTTCCTTCATTAGTTCTACAGAGTATAGATACTTTATCTCTTTGGTTAGGCTTATTCCTAGGTATCTTATGGTTTTTGGTGCAATTGTAAATGGGCTCAATTCCTTGATTTCTCTTTCTGATGCTTCAATATTGGTCTATAGAAGTGCAAAAGATTCTGTCTGTTGATTTTATATCCTGTGACTTTGCTGAATTCATATAGTGGTTCTAGCAGTTTTTTGGTGGAGTCTTTTGAGTTTTCTATATAGGATATCATGTCATCTGCAAATAGTGAAAGTTTGACTTCTTCCTGGTTCGTATGCCTTTTATTTCTTTTTGCTGTCTTGTTGCTGAGGCTAATACTTCCAGTACTCTGGATGGCTCAGTCGGTTGAGCCTCTGCCTTTGGCTCGGGTCATGATCCGGGGTCCTGGGATCGAGTCCCACGTCAGGCTCTCTGCTTGGTGGGGAGCCTGCTTCCTCCTCTCTCTCTGCCTGCCTCTCTGCCTACTTGTGATCTCTCTCTGTCAAATAAATAAAATCTTTAAAATAAACAAACAAACAAATAAATAAATAAATAGTAATGGTGAGAGTGGACATCCCTGTCTTATTTCTGACCGTAGAGGAAAATCTTTCAGTTTTTTCCCCCATTGAAGGTGTTATTATCTGTGGGTCTTTTACATATGACATTTATGTTGCTGAAGCACGTTCCATCTATCCCTACTCTGTAGAAGGTTTTTGTCAAGAATGAAGGATGATTTTTATCAAATCCTTTTATTTTTTTGCATCTACTGAGGATCATGTGGTTCATATCCTTTCTTTTATTAATGTGGTGTATCACTTTGATTGATCTGCAAATATTGAACTTCCCATACAGCCCAGGAATAAATCCTACTTCATCATGGTAAATAATTCTTTTAATGTACTGTTGGAGTCAATTCGATAGTATCTTGAGAATTTTTGCATCCATGTTCATCAGGGATTCTGGCCTATGATTCTCCTTTTTAGTGGGATCTTTGATTTTGGAATTAATACTGACCTTGTAGAAGGAGTTTGGAAGTTTTCCTTCCATTTATAGTTTTTGGAACAATTTTAGAAGATTAGGTATTAACTCTTTAACTCTTTAAATGTCTGGTAGAATTCCCCTGGAAGGCCATCTGGCCTTGGACTTTTGTTTGTTGGGAGATTTTTGATGACAGATTCCATTTCTTTGCTGGTTATGCATCTGTTCAAATTTTCTATTTCTTCCTGTTCCAGCTTCAGTAGTTTGTATGTTTCTAGGAATTTGTCCATTTCTTCCAGATTGACCAGTTTGTTGCCATATAATTTTTCATAATATTCTCTCATAATTGTTTATGTTTCTGTGGTATTGGTTGTAATCTCCCCACCTTCAGTCATGATTTTATTTGGGTCCTTTCTCTTTTCTTTTTGAAATGTTGGGCGAGGGGTTTATCAATTTTATTAATTCTTTCATAGGTCAGCACTTAGTTTTGCTGATCTGTTCTATACTACAGTGACTTTTTGCAAACTCTAGCTAGTGAGGTAATAGTGAATGGTGGTCAACACCACAGGGTCTGAAGCTGTATTTAGTTTGATCTCAGCCTTTACAATTTGCTAGTTGTTGCTTTGGTTAAGTGCTTTAATTTCTCTGATTTACATATTTAAAGTAGTGATAATGACAGTACCTCTGTGTAACAGCTAGGGTATAGGATAATCTGCTAAATAACAAAACCTCTAAGTACAATGGATGAAAAAAATACGGAATTTAGTTCTGACTTACATAATAGGTCCAAAGGTAGGTGAGCATTTAGAGTAGGAAAGTCGTACTATAAATCTCACATATAGCTGCAACATGTGGGTCCAAGACGGCTACTAAAATTTTCACAATCTCCATCTAGCAAAAGAAAAGGATGAGGAGATCTTATGATAATTATGTTATAGGAAATATGTAGGTATTTGCTCAAACATTACATCCTTATCTTTGCTGAAATGTCCCCCCTAGTTTTAAGGGATGTGGAGAAACATGTTCTATGGGTGAGCAACCATGTGCCTAATTTCAAGACTGGGGAAGGTGAGAAGGATGGCTACTAAGGTAGCTTAGGTTCCTGCCACAGTGCCTCACAAAGTTGCTGTGAGGTTTAAATTAGTTAATATAACTAACTTATTTGCAAATGAGTCAACACTCGGAAAATAGAGTATCATATACAGATTCCCAGTTACATGTCAGTTCATTTCCAAAAGCATTTGCATTGCTTCTTTGGGAGAAAAATAGAAGTTTTCTCTAAAGAAACCACAGTATACACAACATACACTACTTAATATATTACCTAACTTAAGGTTTCTCAATCTTGACAGTATTGACACTTCAGGACAGGTAATTTGTTGCTGTGGGGTGCTATCCTGTGCACTCTAGAATGTTCAGCAGACTAAATCCAGATGTAAATAGCACCCTTACCCCTAGTTTCCATGACCCAAGACATCTCAAGACATTCTTAAATGTTTTCTCCAGTGGAGATAGGGGAGGAAGAATGGGAAAAACTGTCTCCGTTTGATAATCATTGTCCTAATCTCATTAACTCTGTCATTATTATTATCAATGAATTTGTTCATTTCAATTAACCTTTGAAAAAAATTAAGAGTATCTTTGCCATTCAGGTCAATGAATTGGAGATAATATTCATGTCTATTAACTAATTGAGGACAGCTTAAAAATTTGCCATGTCAAGACATCTTCTGGGTTTGAATTAAATATTGGGTTTGAATGAAAAAGAATCATGATTCTCTGTTTTCAGCCGGTGTGAACTTTTTTGGCCCTTCTTAAATCTCTAAATGCATCCTGAAATTTTTATGGAGCTTTCTCTGTAGTATTTACCACAAAATGACCCCAGCAGGTGAATTTGTGTTCTTTAGAGATCCGGAGGGAATAGCGTAAACAGCTAAAGTTCACTACAGGGACATTTGGGAAGATATTGTCTGAAAATGCCATCAAAATTCCTTCAAAACAGCAACACATACTTTTTCAAATTGCCAATTATGGCTAAAGAGACTGTGACTCCTTGGTGGATAGGGTATTTTGAGCACCTTGATTGATCTACAGTTGGTTCTTTAGGAGAATAAATGCACCTTCATCATGATAGTATTCTCAATTATGACCTGTGGGAACTAGGTTAAGACGAAGAAATCCCAAGCTTTTGTCTGCAAACTCCACATGCACTTATGAAAATAATATATTATTTTGAATAAAATTCTTATAATTTTGTTGTCTAAAGATTAAGAAACTCAGAAAAGATCAAAGATATAAATAACAAGATTCCATTCCTTTCCTTCAAAATCTATGGTTACTATTTGGATGGATATTCTTTTAGTCCTTCTGTCATTTTCCTCATTACATATATTTGCTTCAGTATATGTCATCATCAAAAAATGGCAATTTAATCGTCTTTCCCTATGTAAAACTAATTCTTTTTCTTATCTTTTTCCATCATCTGGAATTTCTAAAAACTGCTAATGTAGAGAATAATGTTAATAGTGGTAATAGTGGGTAATAGTGGTAATTGTTTCTGACTTATCGGAAATATTTCTGTCATAATCAAATATGACATTAGCTATTGTTTAAGATAGATATCATTTTTATCTATTCCTTCTAGATATTCCTTCCTATATTAAATAATTATCTCTTTATTCATAGTTGATTGAGATTTTATAAATGAATATTGAATTTAATCACATGTATTTCAATTTCTACTAATCTTGTCTATGTTTTATCTCATTTTCGATGTAATAGATTATGTCAGCTTATTTTCTATTAAACAATTATTCTATTATTGGGATTAACTATACTTTGCTATTATGTGTTGTTATTGTAAGATAGTGGGTTTCATGGATTCAGGAAGATTTTACTCTATGTATAATTTAGGTAGGCTTGTAGTCATATATTTCAGAACCTTTGTCTGGTGAGAAAATTGTCCATAGTTAAAGTAGTTTAATCGGTGATCACATATTAATATTCTCCATTATCACTTAAATACTCCAATAAAATCCTATAACTAGAAAATTACTTTACTTATTTAAACTTAACATATTCTAATGATATTTAACTAGACTCCCAATTTTCCCAAAGAATATTTAGTATAATCCTAGATAACTAGAATTCTATAGAATGCTCTTTAGGAAACATTGGTTTCTTATTTTCCTATGGGGGATAACTTTAATGATACAAGGTTCTTTAAGAAAAGAAAATAAGATGGTTTCATCTATTTTTGTGTGCCTGACCAATTTAAATAGCACTGTAGTTCTTGACTCATTTAATTTGTTGGTAAGTATACATGGGAAGAATAAAATTTTCTGTTGAAGGCATTTTCTTGAAAATATTGCAAGCACTGCACTGGTCATAGTTCTATTTTAGCTTTCTAATACTTCTACAATAAATTCCAATCTTCTCTTTCTCTGAAAATAATTGATACTAAAAAATTCCAAATATAGTATCACAGAACTCTATTAATATTCCTTTATAACTAAAAAAACCTCTTTTGTTATATCTTCTTTCAAAGGTCTACTGCAGCATTCGTTATTTATTTTTTCTTAAATAATCTTGTTAGAAGTTAGTGTATTGGGGGTGCCTGGGTAGCTTAGTTGGTTAAGCATCCAACTCTTGATTTCAGCTCAGGTCACAATTTCAGGGTTGTAAGATTGAGCCTGTGTCAGTCTCCATGCTGGGTGTAGAGCCTGCATAAGATTCTCTCTCTCCCTCTCTAAAAAAAAAGAAAGAAAGAAAGAAAGAAAGAAAGAAAGAAAGAAAGAAAGAAAGAAAGAAAGGAAGAAAGAAAAGAAGAAGAAGTTTGTGTATTTTATTAGTCTTTTTGATTAAATCTTTTTTCTGGCTCTTGAATTTACTTTTCAATTCTATTGTTATTCTGCTCTATAATTTATTAACTTCTGTCTTTTCATTTTTTTCAGGATATTTGGTTTTTTTACTTTCCCAATTTTAGTTGAATTCTGATGTATTTTGATTATTTCTTACTTATAAATGAAGGAATTTAAGATTATAAAGAACTGTTTCTTATTTACAAATGAAGGAATTTAAGATTATACATTATGAGTATCATTAAAAAAATCCCTATAGACAGGTAGCTTTCACACTTCCTTACGTTAAAAGTATTCTTAATTGCAACATTGCAGAATTCAGTTTTTCTTTGATAAAAAATTATTGGGATTTTAGAAAAAATTATTTCCATGTGAAGCAAATAATTTAATTTAAACTTTAGTCGTAAAGTTCTAATTTTAATGAATTTAGTAGCCTTAAACTTTCTTTTCAGGTAACAGCAGTGGAGGAAATTGTTAATGTGCCTCCTCATTTTGACTTGATGTGACAATATTGTTGGTCATAGCATGCACACACCTATTTACTTCACCTTCAACTTACTCTTTTAGGACTTTGTTATCAATAGTCTCATGTCCTGGTGATTTCAAGTATATAAGGAAATGGGTAATAGCCCTTTTTCAAAAAAGATTGAATAGCCATCTTAGATCTTAGACGATCTAAGAAGCAGTACTTCTTTAAATTCTTCCACAACATAATTATCTATATAAATGTGAACCTTTTGAATCCATCTCTTTACTTTTTAAATTCTCATTTATCTTACAAGTTCTTGGCATACTGTCTTCAAAGATAGCTACAATTCCTCCTGTCCTACCAGCCCCTTAGTAATGTTACTTTATGATTCTTTTCATCAAGAGATGACATCTCCTTCCCCTTCTCTTGCTCCTTGCTCTTCCTATGATCTGCAATGACCAGTAGAATGCAACATATGTGATATTGTATGACTTTGGGCCTTAAGTGTGAAGAAATTTGGGGTTTCTATTTCTACCCTTGGAAAGATTCTCAGTCTAGACAACCAAATGATAAAAGTAGATTAAGACTACCAAATTCAGAGACAGATTATGTGGGGAACGGTTGCCAACATCAGAGCCCCCATATGTGATTGTGCCATCTTGAAACCTCCAGGCCCAGTTAAGCCATGTAGCCAATGTTGTTTGGAGCAAGAACCAAGTTTTCTCTTATAAATCTCGCACAAGTTCCTGACCTGCTGAGTGATGAGGAATACAATGGCAGTTGCTTTCAGCCACTAAGGTTTGGAGTAGAAGCATTAGTAAAATAGAGACCAAAACCAAACCAAACCAACCAACCAACCAAACAAACAAACAAAAAAAACAGTTAAGTATAAAGCATCAAAGGGAAAGAAACAATGTAAATTTTGATCATGCCAAATTTTAAGGCAGTTTAATGTAATTGTTCTGAATTGCGTATCTTGGCCTTCTATGTTAGAGTGAAATAAATGATATCAAAATAAAGAAAAACCAAATGGTAAAGGAATGACAATTCTGTATATTCTGTATCTAAGAAAAATACCACAAATTGAGGAAACAAGTATTAAATGACAGCTGTACCAAATGACATCAACATACTGTACAAAACCTATGGTCTTTTCTCATGAGGGCAACATAATATCTGGCCTCTCAGTAAAGTATAATATTTCAAAGCAGATGTGTGCATCAATAAAGATTTTACTGCTCTGATTCTTCCCTTCCTTCTTTTCTTCCTTCCACTCACCCTTCCTTTCAGTGTACAGCCTGGCCGTATATTAAAGAAAAGAACCCAAAGTACCAAAATGGGTTTTGGTCCTGTTCCTTTAAGTAACTAAATTCCACATTTCAATTGGTTGGAAATGCTTTCCTATCTCACTGTCACCTCTGACAGCTACACATGGGAAGCTGTGTATTTATTTATCTATTTTTATTTCTTCCATTAGTGTCTAAATAACAGCAGCTTGTACTGAATTACTGCAGGGATTGTCTCTCCTTCTTTCAAAAGAAAGTCATTCATTAGGGTGCCTTACCTTTACCAAGAGACATGTTCTCAGCTTCATGATGGCTGGCCGCCAGAGAAGCAATTTCCTTTCTTTTAAAAGGGGTTGAAAAGCATCTGATTGTATCAGGAAGGTATTTCAGTTTTCAAGGTGAAAGGACACTTGCTTCTTTTATAGATAATGAAAGAAATATGATACATTAGTGAAAGGCAGAGGGCATACCAATTAAAAATATCCAGTAGGACACAGTCTGTCCACATGTTATCGCAATGTAAATTAGTAGAGCAGGTAATGATGCCAGTTTTCTCCTTTACAGCTTTAATAATTCAGCTTTTAAGACAGATTTTTTTAAAAACACATTTTCTATACTGGAACAACTGATAATACAATATTTATTCTTTAGAAGTTCTTAAATTTTGTTTCACTTTCTTAGACTAATATTAAATCCACAGAATTACTGACAATGCTGGGGGAGGGGAAACCCTTTCCATATTTACCTAGGCCTTTAGAATTTTGTTTAAGAGAAAGAAAACATAACATAAACAATGAATTTTGGAACACTGAAAAAAAATTAAAATTCAAAAATATAGCTATTGAAATTATCTTTAATTGTTGTGAATCCAAGATAAAACAACATAAATGAAAACCCACAGAGGGTATTCAATTAATATTTGTTGTTTACCCTTTCCCACATAACCTCTATACAAGTACAGTCCAAGAGAAATATGTCAGCCACAAATACGAGCCATCTGTGTAATTTTAAACTTTCTAGCAGGCATACTTTTGCAAAAAAGGAAAGACAAGCCTGAAATGTATTTGCTTTAGCTTGATTTACCCAAACGATATCACTTCAATAAGTAATCAATATAGACATTATTCATGAGATTTAAAGATTTATTTGAGTATAGTTGACACACAATGTTGCATTAGTTTCAAGTGTACAACATAGTGATTCAACTTCTCTACATGTTATGCTATGCTCACCACAAGGGTAGCTACCATCTGTCACCCTACAATGCTATTACATTATCATTGACTATATTTCTTACGCTGGGCCTTTTATTCCTGTGATTTATTTATTCCATAACTGGAAGCCTGTATCTCCCACTCTCCTTCACCCATTTTGCACACCTCCCCACCCCTAGGACATCCCCTCTTCTACCATCAGTTGGTTCTCTATTTATAGGTCTGATTCTGCTTTTTGTTTGTTTATTCACTTGTATCTTAGATTTTACATATGAGTAAAATCATATGGTATCTCTCTTTCTCAGTCTGACTTATTATACACAGCATAAGATATTTTATATTCTTTTTTATACTGTCTTCAAAATCTGTTGTGTATAGATCCTATCTATAACATATCTCCTTTAACTACAATAGCCAAGATATGGAAGCAACGTAAATGTCCATCAAGGGATAAATGAATAAAGAAGATGTGGTAATATGTATATGATGCAATATTATATCCATTATATATCTCAGCCATAAAAAGAATGAAATTTGTCATTTGCAACAACATAATTCAAAATATACCAGCTTCCATGCAAAGAATTGTCTAGAGCTGTATTGCTAATACATTTTTGGTTATGTAGAGGACATTTAGAGCTTTCTGAGTTTCCTAGGGTAAGCATCTACTATTCTGTGGGAACTTTGTGAAACCAGATGTTACAAAACATGTCCTAAAGGAGTTCATAGTTCAACATACAAATGCAAAAAATTTTTCTTTGCTAAAAATGCAGTTATGCAGAAAGATAAGTGGAGATGCAATGAAGAAGTGGTTATATTTAGTTGGGGGGGGATCCTAGAAGACTTGATACAAAATTGATTTTGAAGAAGCTTTTTATTTTTTATTATTTTTTAAAAATGATTTTGTTTATTTATTTGACAGAAACACAGCGAGAGAGGGAACACAAGCAGGGGGAGTGGGAGAGGGAGAAGCAGGCTTCTCGCAGAGCAGGGAGTCCAATGTGGGGCTCGATCCCAGGACTCTGGGATCATGACCTGAGCAGAAGGCAGACACTTAATGACTGAGCCATCCAGGCACCCTCTGAAGAAGCATTTTCACTGTAGATGTTCCCAGCTGGGGAAGATGGGGAAGAAAAGGAGAATGCAATTCTGGAATGAAGATGGAATCTGAACAGAAGTGCAGGGGAGCAATCCAGAAGCTGGAAGAAATATGTCATGGTTACAGTGTAGAATGCAAAGTGTGACAGCAAGAGGTCAGGTGGGTTAAGTAACTACTTGCCTGATTATGGAAAGCCATGAGCTATAGTGGGCTTGGACTTTATCCTACAGGTAACCGGAAGCTACTGAAAAATTTCAAGGCATTGAATAAAATGACAAAATTTGTGTTTTAGGTTAGACAACCTCCATAGCACTGTGGAAGAGGAATTAAAGATGCTGGAGATGTGAGGGCTGACACTGGGAATGGGGTATTACTGCTGTCTGTGAAAGTGCTGGTAAGATGAGGCTATGAGAAGAGACACCAATGGGTGAGAAGAAGGCGCTGAACAAGGAAAGGGACACAGGTTGGCAATTTGTGGGTGTAGATGACAGCTGTGGGGCTCAGAATGAAGAAGGAGAGAAGGATTATTCCCAGGGTGGGTCCTTTATTTTCATGTGAATTAGAATGGTTTTCAAGAAAAAAGGGGACCCAGAAAGTTAAAGAGATCTGGGAGCGATTCTGTATAAAATTCTTGTCCTTTAAAGAGCTCTAATCAAGGATTAAAAGCTCTAATCAAGCTCTAATCAAGTAGGTGTCTGAGCACCTATTTTAGCTAAAGTTGGGGATGAGATTGTTTGGTGAGAAGAGGAGAGGATCAAAGACAAAGATGTGAGGGACACAGAGCTTCAAGCAGTGAGCAAGCAGATGAGACTGAGGGATATTTAGAGGTTAGTGGAGAACCAAAGGGAACAGCAAGCAGGTTAACAGGGACATGAAGTGCCCATAGGTCAAATGAAATAAGGTCTGAAAGCAACCCATTAGAAAATAGTGACATTTACTGGAACATTTACAGAGTCATGGGGAGACTTATTTTACATCATTTGAAGAAGTTAATGACAGACAGTGGAGACAGCAATTTCAGACGATTCTTTTGAAGACGTCGTTACCAATATGTGCGGTAGTAATGAATGGACATGATGAGGTAGGGTGTGATTTTTTTTGATTAAACTTAGTTAATCTATAAAATGGGAGAGCCATTGGGGCACCTGGGTGGCTCAGTCAGTTAGAGTGAGACTTTTGATTTTAGCTCAGGTCATGATCTCATGGTCATGAGATAGAGCCTCTTACAGGGCTCTGCATTAGGTGTGGACCTGCTTAAGATTCTCACTCTTGGCCTCTGCCCTTCCTCCATTTGCTCCCCCCCCCCCCAAAAAAAAGTGGGAGAGCCATTCTGAGCATGTGTATAGCCCATCAATTAGGAGTCAAAGGTGGGAAAGAAAAAGTATTCGGAAAGAGAATATAACTGTTGGACCAAGTTCATATCAAGCACAAAACCTAGCTTTGAGAAGGAAAAAAGACAGCTTCCTCTAACTCTAAAGACAGGTGATACGGTCAGTGCAAACCCCCTTACTTAAAATCTGAGCCTCTTGAAGGTAGCAGTTTTGAGAACGTTATATGAGATGATATGCACTAAAGTGTTCAAAGTACATGATTGATTAATGCTAATTTACCTATCTGCTCCAAACCTTATAATTTTCTCTTTTCAATACTTGTATCTTGTAATTTTTTCCCCAACATTTTTTTTGGCACCAGAAAAATTCCTTGTGAAAAAACCATTAGTGTAGATTCTGGTTGCAATTACTACGATTGCCCATTACTTCATCAACCTCAACACTCAGCAGTCACAGACCTGGTTAGTTTTAAGTGAGAGCTTCTTTCTCCAGTCCCAGAACTTGTTCCAAGGTTGTTCCAATATGACATACTGTTTCTTAAAAAAAAAAAGAAAGAAACACTCAATGCTTCAATTCCAACAAAATTATTTCTTAAAATTACTTTTAAAACAAATAAGTAAGAAGTAAAAAAAGTAAATGTGTAATTTGGATAAAAATTTACATGCCAATATTTCTACAAGGCTTTTAATGGAAACAGTGTCTATATCTCTCTCCTTTTTTCTACCTCTCCCAGTCAATTTCAAATCCTTTACTCGTATTTTTGATATTTAGCTATATATTTTGGAAAAAATAGTCTTAAATTATTTTAATAATTTAACTGTGCTTTTCTCTTTTAAGAAATTCTGTATTCACTTTCTACAGTGAAAAATGAAATTTAATTCCTTTGTAACCCCCAAACTCCCTCACTTTCTTCTCCCATTTTTCCAACATGTTTATTTCTGTTTGTTTGGTCAGTAATTAGTTTTTACATTATGGTAAATATATAAGTATTTTTCACAGCTAACTCGTATGAATTATTATGTGCACATTTCCTTTCTTAGATACTTTTTATCTTGGTTTTGCCTTTAAGAATTTTGCATGTGTAGGTATGTTGTTTTCGTTGTTTGATTTTCTATATACCTATTATGTATTTATCTCTAAACTCTGCCAAAGTATAAATGTCTTCCAATATTTTAAACATATTGGCATTTCTATTAATTTTATCTTCTCTGAGATATGGTAGGACAGTTTTCTCCTTCTGTTCTCTTCTGGAATAACTCTCTCGGCCCCTTGCATAGTTATTGTAGTTTAGGGATCTTCCTTCTCCATCATCCTAGAAATTCCCATCATTTTTCACATGCATTGGTTCCCCTAAGTGTTGGTCCATGTCTTTCTTTTTCTTGATTTATATCTTTTTTTGGGTGACATGTCTTCTATTAATTTCCTGAGAAAGACCTCAGGGAGATCAAGTTTGTGGTATTTTATAAACATGGCACATTTTATTCCAGTTTCACACTTTATTTCCAGTTAGGCTGCTGTAAAAATATAGGATAGCAATAATATTCCCAATTTTTCTACTGGTTTTATTTGTTTGTTTATCTAGTGTTGCTGCTGGCAAGTTTGATGCCATTCGGTTTTTTCTCTCTGGAAGTTTCATCCATGTTCTAAATTCTATTTTATTTTAAAGATTTTATTTATTTATTTAATTGAGAGAGAGAGAGAAAGCACATGAGCACAAGTTGGAGGAGTCACGGAGGTGGAGGGAAAGAGAGGGGAAAAGAATCTCAAGCAGACTCTGTGCTGAGTGCAGAGCCCAGTGTGGGGCTGGAACTCATGACCTTGAGATGGTGACCCAACTGAAACCAGGAGGCCAAGGCTTAACCCACTGAGCCACCCAAATTTAGATATGCAGTGGTGTGAGTCTCCCCCGACCCTACTTCATGTTAGGCATCTATGGACTTTTCATTCTGAACTTCAGTTTCAGAACCTTTGTTAAATTATCTCCTTGATAATTTCCTTACCATAATTTCTTCTGGTTTCTCTGGTTTTCCCATTATTCAGATAATGTACTTGTTAGATTGGTGCTATATATTTTACTTCCTATTTAATTTTCTACATTTAGGATTTTTATTATATGTTAGAGTTTTCTTTAAGTTAAAACTCAACATTTTCTAGTTGATTTTTAAAAATCATTTCCACTATCCTCTTTTTAATCTCCAAAATTTTCTTTTACTTGTCCAGATCTATATATTTTTTTAATATCATAATCTTTTTTTTTTTTTTTCCAAGGAAATAAAATTTCCTAGCTCTGGGAGTTAGATGTTAAATGCACACACACACTTAAAGTTTCCTACTGTTTCCATCATTTTATTTTCTCCACATTTGTTACTTCTGTTTGTTTGGGCTCTGTCTTTCACCTTAGAGGCTTTCCTCAGATGCCTGGGGATACTTGGCTGCTCATAATATGTAAGAATGACTCACTAAACATCTAATTAGATACTTATGGGCTTGTCAACTGGTGCACCTCCTTGGTGGGTGATCTGGCCCTGCTGTTTGGTCAGTGAACTCCTGCCTGTTAATGTTTTTCAGGTCTTTTCTCTCAGTCTCGTTCGATTCCCCAGAGAAGAATTATCCAGCCTCACAGCAGAAGAGTCTAGTACCGGCTGCTAGTGTTCATAGAGCTAGGTGAGCGGAGAGAGGAGAGAGACCTCAAGGGCTCTGTGCGTAGTCCACGAAGTTAGAAATGCCCTCGCTGGGCCCTGTGCTGTCTTCCGCAGCATCCCCTCTGCCTCCTCTTCCACAGAAAGTAAACCCCAGCCTTCCCCAGAAGAGGAAGTCGCCTACCTCCCTGTGATGCAGTCAGGGATTAGGTTCCCTGCTTGCAGACAGTCAACAATTCTCTTATATTAACCTCATCTTTATCTTTAGGTTCATGGATACCCAGTGGTGGCAATTCTGGAGGATTTCTGAGTTTTGTGGTACCAATAATTCTGCTTCTGCTTCTGGACATTCTTCTGAATGTCTTAGAATTCACCTTTCCTCCGGGCTAACGCAGTGACTATTGGTCTGTCTTCTAGCTTCCAAAACTGCATTGCAATACGGTTTCTTGCGTGACATTTGTATTTATCACTTAATGCCTTAAAATCCTTATTTTAGTAATGTGTCATGAAAAAGCAGAGGTAAGCATGCATTGGTTCTACTGTACAATTTAGGACATTTAGCGTGTGCGCGTGCGTACACACACACACACACACACACACACACACGCTTTTTTTTCATTCCATAACTGGAAACCTGTATCTCCCACTCCTCTTCACTCACTTTGGCCATCTCCCACTCCTTTCCCCTTTGGCAATCACCAGCGTGTTTCTCTGTATTTAGAATGTATAAGTTTTTGATATAGCTTCATAAAATATAGCATTACATAAGAACACTGCTCTGAGCATGGAAGTCACAACTTTTAAATGTTTTATAAAATGCAAAAACCAACACAAGTTTCTAAAAGTAATAAAATTGAATCATGAATCCCTTCAGTAACAAATAATCTACATCTATTTCTGTGTGCTTCACACATCCCTTAATAACCATGAAGGGATTATACTATTCTCAGTAGATCAATTCCATACTTCTTCTTATTAATCATTCTAACTTTTATAATGCTGGAAGTGCCAAAATATCTCCTCATTGCAGCTGCATATTCACGGTCCAGAACATTCTTTCCAGTATGACTTGATTATCCTCATCAACTTTGTAACAACCTTCATATGTGAGGTGAGAGAGTGAAGAAATCAATCTTGCCATCAATAAGAGTGGATTAGGAGTTGTAATGTGAACTCAGAAACAGTGCCCTAGTTGCGAGGACCGTTAGTTGGAGTGTGTTGCTCATTCTAGAGCAGAAACACAAAAATAAAAAATAAAAGTAGAGTAAAGATCTTCAGAAAAATGACTGTTTCTCATTCTCAAGAACTTGATGAAAAATTAAAGAATTTCAAAGAATAAATAAATATTGGGCCAAAGAAGCAGACATAACAGTAAATGTTGAAACCCAGGCAAGCATGCGAGTATCTGTACCGAGTCATGTCGGTGCAGCTTTAAACCGATATGCCAGTAGAAAAGAAAGGCAGCATGTGAATTAGGATCCAAGACCTGCCTCTGTTCTTGGAAGGTGCAATTCTGAGGGCTGAATAATTTTTATGAGTTAAAATAGTCCACAACAGTGAGTGGTTTCTAAGAGACCACTGTATGTCAAAAGAGTTTGAAGAAGGTAGAAGAGTTCTCCTGAGGGCCAACCACTTAATTCGGGTTAATGCAGTAAGTGCCCAGATAAGGCCTCAGTCAGATATTTAAAAAGAAAAATTAAGCAAAAAATCCATGAAATTAAGAAAAAAAGTACCATTTTCCCAAACAGCCTTCCTAGTGAGCGCTTCAGGTTACATGAATTTCTTTAAAAAATTTACATGAATTGGGCTCCTGGGTGGCTCAGTGGGTTAAGCCTCTGCCTTTGGCTCAGGTCATGATCTCAGGGTCCTGGAATCAAGTCCCGCATTGGGCCCTCTGCTCAGCAGGAAGTGTGCTCCCCTAGCCCTCACCTACTTGTGATCTCTCTCTCTCTCTGTCAAATAAATAAATAAGATCTTAAAAAAAATTAAGTGAATTATTTTTCCCCCAAAGTTTATATATTTTTATGACCCATATTCTTCTATAAAGAAATTGCAGAACAATTATTCCAATTACAGAGCACAGAAAATGAAGTATAACATAAAAAGATTGGTGGGAAGAGAGGGAAGGGTGGTGAGATTTTTTGAAATTAAGTCAGAACAACATGAAGAATATTCATGTTCCTTTTTTCTTGGTTCTATTTCCAAAGATTCATTCTCAAATTAGTGTAGAAAAATATTTATTAAATGCTTAATGGCATGTAATTCCATTAGATAAATTATAAAGAAAGGGAAAGATACACTTAAAGTGACATCCAACTCTAAATTTTAAAGCCAAGAAAGAAGGGAAAGTAAACAAATTAAAAGTAGTAAGTAAAAGCATTACACAAAAACTAAGGAGACAGTGCAGTACAGAAAAATTCTAAGGGGAAAAAAATCTATGCCAATTAAAAATCAGTGGGACTATTTTATTGTGTTGGCTCATGAACTCAAAAGATATCAAAAGATATCCAATGTACTTCAGTAATTTGTCAAAATATCTGACAATTGGTCAAACTGTCCAATTCCTTTTAACCTAGGAAGATGTAAATTACACAATGTTGACCAGAGTTGAAGCAGAGATTTCATTGCCTAGCTCAGTTATATATCTGTCATTCATTTATTGCTTTATTCTTTAGCTTATAAACAGTTACTTAGTGTTTATTGTCTGTGGGGTGTTGGGACATTGAAGAGGAAAAAATACTTGGTCCTCACTCTTTAGGAGCTCAGACCTTTGGAGAAGGTGAAAACCAGAACTTACCATCATAGAACTGCTACGTGATGAGTTTTTATGGAAATGGGATGTTTAAGCATTGCGGTGGGGAGAACAAAAGAAGGTTCCAGAAGTTATGCTTGATTTCAATCTAAGTATAACTAAGTTTTCAACAATAAGCCAGTCGGGGGATTATTTCAGGTAGAAGAAGGTGTGCAACAGCACACAGATCATGAGAGGGCATGGGTTGTCTTGGAAACTGCAGCAGAAACACTGCAGATTTTCAGGAAGTGGTAGGTGGTGAGTTGTCAGAAAGGTGTTTGCGGGGATTTATGTATGCTAAGCCAAGGAATTTGTACTTTAGTACAGGTACTGGGGAGTCACTCAAAGATTTTAAGAGGGGGCTAGAAATGATTTCATTTGCCTTTGAAAAGATCTCAGGTAGGACTTGAGAAGTGAACTGGAAAGAATGGAGCACTTAGGCCGAAAGAAAAGTGAGTAGCAGTCACAATAACAGAGGAAAGAATAGTCTTGAGAAATATTTGATAGTTAGAGCTATCAGGTTTTTATCATTAATTAGATTCAGAGGAAGGAAGAAACCAAGAATGATTACCTGGTTTTTAGTTTGGCCAAACGGTGACTGATGTTTCTGTTACTCACAAAAGTAGAAAAGAGAAGAGCAGAAGGAAGATAATGAATTTGTTTTGAGTAAACTGGATACTTTAACAATGGAGAGTAAAATAATTTACTTAAATACTAATAAAAGCAGAGATTTTAGGAAAAAAAATAGTTTATTCTTTGAAGACACAGAAGCTTTTCTTTCTAAAAAACAAAACCAAACCCTGGAAATGTGCTACTAATCTCAATGGATCTCTACATATTCATACATCTATCTTTCCCATTCCTGGAATTTGGGTATTATTTAAACCTACTTTCTTTGGAACATTGCCTTTGGCAAATAGCCTGAAGAAGTATATAAATTTAGGAAAGTCTTTGCAGATGGAAATTCTGCTTTCCCCATTTTACTACCATTAATGTCCTTCCCTTTTCGTGACCATGAAGAGGAAGAATTCAATTAGGGGACCTTTTAGGTTTGAGCCTTGCTTTATAATAATGGGATTTATTTAGTTATCACAGGACGAACAGATGTGTCTAAAACCACCTTATATTTCCTAACATAATATTGTTGATCTCTGTTTCTTTCTTTTTTTTTTTTCTTTTTGGAACAGGGACCAGACAAATGGTGACCAGACGGTCCAGTCTGGAAAAGCGTAATTGCCAACTCTGATTTAAGTGGGAGTGGAAAAATTCCTCAGAGGGAAGTGGGAATTTAGCTCAAGATAGTAGTTTCCATGTGTGAGAAGGTTTTAATTTCTCCAAAGGAAGAAAAATAGGAGTAACAGAAAAAAATCATTTATAGGATTTAGGAATGATAAGTTTATTTTTAGGGAATTTATTTAAAATAGCTGTTTCTTGCTTGTGTATGTTTGTACTTATAGAAATAATTAAACTTTTTCCTTTCAGGCTTTAGAATTTCCCATCAATACTTTAGAGGGAGTTAACTGAGCTGACAGATTTGATTACTCAAAGTGGTCAGTCTCATTTTTTATTTCACTTTGACATAAGGCTTGGCACAAGTCTATTACAAGCTATGCTCATTTATTGCTGCACTTCTAAGTTATAAATCTGGTTTACATCTATGGAAAATGTAGTGTAGAATTGAAGACATGTCCAATTATCTGGGCAATTTGTTTTATGAACTTATACCAAATTAAATAGAAAGCATAGCCAGTATTTGTTCTTCCTCCGTGGGCTGCAAAACCAGTTTAAAAAAACAAAACAAAACAACAACAAAAAAAAACCCTTTTCAACAGGGGCATTGAAAGTTCTGGCTTTTGAGACTGTTTCCTGAATGTGTTCTGATTCAAGCAGGATCTGAAAGTCCAATTGATAGTCTCTATTTCCTTTCCTAATGTCACAAATACATTCAGAATGTTGATTCCTGTGAAAGGTAGAATTGCTGAGCTGGGTTGCATTGCCTTCAGCGTTCTTCATATTAGTTAGAGGAAATGATCTGACTAAGCACTTAAATCATGGATATGCAAGGCTGGTTTTCTCAGGAAGTAGTTACTGAAAAGGATTTTGTGAGTCTCTCACCTATAAAAATGAAATAAAATTCAGCCCAGGATGGATAATCGAGATGTCGTATTGCACGTATATGCTTTTGACTCTTACAAACAGAGTGACTCATTTGATTGAGCATCTTATGTAGAGATGAATTGTTGAGCATAAGAAGCGGGTACTACCCCAGGGATAGAAGACTGCAACATTACTGCGGGTGATGGTGGCAAACTGCTTTTTTGGATTCTACTCTGTTTTGGGGAGGGAAACGAGTCTGCTGAATCAAAACAAAATGAAACAGAACAGAATAGTGGGGAATACTTAAAGCTCTTGAAAACATGGTTGATGATTGGATCCTTGAGTATAGATGTTTGCATCTAAGATGACGTGTTGGAATGTGTATGCATTTGCACAGGCTGCTTGATAAAAGTGTTGAGAACTTCTGCTACGACTTACACTCTATTGTTTCTTCCATTACATTCTGAGACAAACGCATTTTTTAAAAGGCTGGTATTTTTGTTCTGAATGTTTCTTGTCTCCAGGCATTGGCAGCCACGCAGGGCTGTGCTATTTCTTTAATGCAAGCTCCGCACTTGTCTTCTATCTTTGATCTTGACCCCTCGGTCCCTGGAGAGAGAGCAGCTTCACGAGGCTGGTGGGGTCCCTGGAATGTCCTTCCCTGCTCAGGCTCCACGGCTCCCAGGCCTGCGGGGCCATGATGGAGCACCTGGATGTTAGGGCTTCTCCTTGCATTTCCTGGGTTACATTGTCCCTCTTCATTGTATTCCCCTCCCTATTTCCATTATTGAGCAATTCTACATGGTCTCTGATCGACAGGGGGTTTCTCACTTTATTTTTGTTCATAGCTATGTGTTCACTGATTTCAAGTGCATCTTCTATCAACTTATAGGTTCACATTGTTCAAGCTGGTACATTGAATTAAATTAATAGTTTTTTAAGGCTTAACTGAGATCCTTGTGCTTATTTAGGAATTTTCATTGCTCCCTCAGTCCAGACTCACCTATGACTCACCACCAATTGTCTTTTTACTGGAGATGTTTACCATCATGTACACTCAGAGCTTGACAGTACATGGAGACTCATCACTTAGTTATTTCTATTTCTTTTAAACAATAACAATTTATAAATCTCAAAAACATACATATCAAATAATTAAAAAAAATAAAAACATTTAGTTCTCCTATTTCTTTCTATTCCTTTATTATTATTCCAGGCCTTAAATATAACCAGTTTTTCTATTAAAGGGGGTATTAACAGGGAGAAATATTTTAAAATTCAAAAGCAATGAACACTTAACCACACTCTTAATTTGCCAATGAAAAATACTTACTTAGGTCCAAATCTGCAATCATATGTGGCCAATAGATTAGCACAAATCGATTTAGAAAATAGTCTTTTGTGCTAATAGCAAGATTTAATCACCTGGTAAAAATAATTTATTTTTGTGGATGAGGATTTTGTTCCTTAGAGGATGGTCAATACCCGCTTTTCTCATATATATAAATTTAAAACTATTTCTCATGAGAGCTATTATGAAAGCTTTAAAAGGACTCTCCTTATTCCCATATACATTTTCTGATCTGTTTTTCTTTCTGCTGTTAAAATTAAGTGGATGCTATATTGAAAGTTATCCTCATTGCTTTTTATTCTCCCCAGAATTATTCACGTCATAGTCTATTTTTCTCCATTTATTATACTAATTTGCTTTTAATTTGACAGTTTTCCTCATGTCTCAGTGCATTGTTTTGACAGTGAGTTACTCATCAAGATTTTACTTGAAAAAAGAAAATGATAATTCATGTTCACATGTTAAACTTAACTCATTTTAGTCTCTTTTTATTCTACAGTCTTATGTGCATTACAATGACAGAGACTATAACTGACAAGATAATGGATTAAACTTTATAAGTTGATCTAGCTAAAGAGGGTTCATTGGATACTAGAAACTAAACTGAGCAATTTTTTTTAAAGTAAAGGAATGTCAGAAAAAAACCCACAAAAGATAGAAAATAATTTATTTGAAAAAGCCAATACTTTTTTATGCTTCACTAATAACAAGCTAACTTATACACCAGTTAGTCCTATTTTTCCTCATGCATATGTGACCTGGATAGATATGCCATGCACTGGTTTATGAGTTATATTAGTTTTCTTTAATCTTTACTCTGCCTCCTCCTTTCTTTGCATATTCTCCTTGATTTTTTTTGTGTGGGGGGGCAGGGAGAATGGGTTCAATTATCTGTTTATTTATCATCTTTTCTCTATCTCCGGTATTTTATTTTATTTATTTATTTTTAAAGATTTTATTTATGTATTTATTTGACAGACAGAGATCACAAGTAGGCAGAGAGACAGGCAGAGAGAGAGGAGGAAGCAGGCTCCCTGCCAAGCAGAGAGCCTGATGCAGGATTTGATCCCAGGACCCTGAGATCATGACCTGAGCCGAAGGCAGACGCTTAACCCACTGAGCCACCCAGGTGCCCATCAGGTATTTTCTTTTATTTTTAAGATTTATTTATGTATTTGTGAGAAAGAGAGAGAGAGTGTGTGTGAGCAAGGGAAGGAGCAGAGGAAAAGAGAATCTTAGCCTCCCTGCTAAGTGCTGAGCGTGGAGCCCATGCCGGGGCTCTGTCCCACAACCCATGACATCATGACCTGAATCACCAAACCCGGATTCCAACACTTAACTGACTGAGCCACCCAGGCACCCCTCAGGTATTTTAATAATAACCCCTGACATAGCTTTGATGATAGTGATGAGACTTTTCTTCGCACATTCTTTTCCATGTCCCCTTACTTCCTGTTCCAGATAGAGTTTGATAAAGAAGATTGAGAGGTTAAAACTCTTTTGAGTCTATAGTTTCTGGAAAGAGCCTTTTCTTTGCCAGTGTTTCCATGTCTGTTAAGCGAAGGGGTCCAAACAGCCTGTAGCGGGTGTGGTAGCAGCTCACATGGAGGTCTTTACTCAGAATATTATGTCAGGTGTCATCAACAAATAGCCCTTGAACTAGGATCTGTCTGAAAGACAGTGAAGGACAGACTAGACAGGAAATTACTGGCCCATTCTTTGTTTCCTATTTTCTTTTTAGGAAGATCAGTTGGGATGGAGTTTGTGGTAGAAGGGTGTTTTCTTCTGATGTAGATTCATAGGATTTCACAGCTTTTTTTCACAAGTACATGTAGGGGCTCATGGAGCCTGGCCAAATACTTCCCTCTCTCTTATTGAGGACAATTAAGGAAAAAGATTGAAAGCTCTATAATTTTCGAATGTGAGTTTTATGGACAAAGTGGAAAATGTTACTTAAACTCCAAAATTTGATTTCTGATTAAAAAAACCCTGTCTTCATGGTAGTCATTTACTTAATATTTTCATTTACTTAATTTTTAAATATTTTGAGATCATAATGATCATACTAAGATCCACATTTATATGACAGAGAAATGTAATATTCTTTTTATAGACTTAAAAAATCTTATTCCAGTATATGTCATTTAAAATTCATGGGTCACCTGGGTGGCTCAGTGGGTTGAAGCCTCTGCCTTCAGCTCAGGTCATGATCCCAGGGTCCTGGGATCAAGCCCCGCATCGGGCTCTCTGCTCAGCAGGGAACCTGCTTCCTCTTCTCTCTCTGCCTGTTTCTCTGCCTACTTGTGATCTCCATCTGTCAAATAAATAAATAAAATATTTAAAATTCTTATGAAATGGTTAGTACCAATTCTATAGAATTTGGATGGGATTTTAACATGATTGTACTTTAAATAAATTATTAAATAAGGCCATTATCATATTAAATATATAGCTGCTATGTTATCACTTCTTTAAAGCACTGTTCTCAACAATAAGTTGAGAAAATCATTCTCACTCATAAAAGTCAATTTAAATTTAGTGGTGTGAACATCCCATTTACTTTAAAGAAAACCACTTCTTATTAAAAACATTTAGACAAAAAATTACTTCACACAAAGAAGTTAAATACCACTGTTTAATATTTTATTACAGCACTGGGAACATTAAATAAATAACAATGGAAATAAAGCTGGGTATAAGGTCTGTTAAGCAGCCTGAACTTTATTTACACAAGAGACTGTTGAAATTTATGCCTAAGTTACTGAATACCAATTTATATAACAGCTGAATCTGTGGGTGTCACATTTAATTCTTTAAAAAATTTCCTTTTCAGCTGGAAACCATGCCTTACGGCCACTTCATTATCCTAGAGATTCCATTTTACTATGGAACAGTTGATTAATTTAAAACTGGGGAAATTACAGTGCCTCGTTCTCTTGGCCTCAGATTGACTGGTCTAGTTATGGGTATAAGGCCACAGCTGGCCACCGCATCCTTTCTCTAGTATTATCTTGTTGCCATGTGCATTTATTGTGGCTACAGTTTTAATATGGAAATTAAATATGGAATATGGAAAGAAAGAAATATGCAAAGAAAGTAGCAGTTGCAAATTGACATATGTCGTGTTTCATTGGCTAGAAGGGCAAGGGGGGGTTCTCTGTGGGGGCGGAAACTGTGAGAAGGACAGTAGAAAGAATTAGAGACAGAATGAGAGGAGAGGAAAAAAAGGGAGGATGTGAAGGGACAGAAAGAGATTAAGGTGACCCATGGAGTGACAGAGGAGAGATGGATAGTTCTGATGGCACTGGAATTATTTGAATTCTTGGTTCTCTCCTTTGCCTTAGTTTTTCTGCAAGATACTCCAATATCTTTCCAAGAAGAAGTATCCTTTAAAGTTTGTTCTTACTGAGTATCTGTCATTACCACCAAAATATTTCTAATAAATGCAAATCATGTCTTACTTTATAGGTCTCATTTAAGAGAGACATCCATTTGAAGAAAGGCAAACTTGCAAATGTGGCCCATGTCCAAATGCAGAGATCTTCATAAAACTGCTTAACATTAATTATGGTTAACTTTCAAAAAAGGCAAATAGCAAAAGTAAAACTGTTGAAGCTATTAAGAGGTATTTACAAGTCTTTTAGGATTCAAAATTTAGGCTTTCTTTAATGAATTAGAAAGGCAGTTGATGAAATAAGTTTGCTTACTTGGTTTACCTCATGCAGACCTAAATAATCCCAGTGATTTTGACTGTCTTTTTTTTTTTAATTTAATTTTATCTTTTAGCATCCCAAGAGTCATTGTTTATGTGTCACACCCAGTGCTCCATGCAATACGTGCCCTCCTTAATACCCACCACCAGGTTCACCCAACCCAACCTCCCTTCCCTCCAAAACCCTCAGTTTGTTTCTCATGCTTCGTCTCCCCCTCTGAGTTCCCCCAATTCACTTTTCCTTTCCTTAATATAATCACCACGTTGTCAAAAATAACTTTTGCCCATCCCCATATATATATTCAGTTCCCTGCCATCTGTAAAATGAGCTCTTATAGTTCAACTCCGAACTCCTGTCACTTTACTATCCTTTTTAAGGGCCTGCCTTATTAAAAAACCCTTGTTTTCAGTTCGGTGTTGATATAGAGACAGTCCCTGACATAACATGATTTCTGTTTAATGGAGGAGTAAATAAAATACATCACTGTAATACTGAATGACATACAGAAAGAATGGATATTTACTATGAGGACTTAAGGATGCTTAAATGCAAGACCTGTGTCTGCCCTTTTGGAGACCATCACTATTTTTTTGGCTTTAGCCATCATCCAGAAAACCAGGAAATACAGCCTTTTGTGTAGCTCAGCAATCCACGTTTATAATTCTACAGTTCAAGACAGGTTTTAGGACAATGGCTATGCAACATGTTTTGTGAAAGTACAAACCAAGGAAGAGCTCTGCAATTATGGAGAGGCTAAGGAACACACATATCGAGCAGGTGTCTGGTGTCCCGAAGGAACCTCCTTTAGGAGCTGCTGAACACTGATGATGTCACTCCAGCCCCTAATAATAATTTCTGAGTTTCCTTGACTTAATTCTTTATCAAATGCTATAGGTATAAGGCTCTGACTGCCAGAGCTCTGCTTTACTGATTTTCTTGCTCATTTTTGCTCTGACTCCTCCTCTCCTTCTTTTCACCTACATTCATGGCTTCTGGGTGGTGATATACTCCATTCTCTTCATTTTCTGACTTTGGTTCCTACCCAGCTTTGACATCCTTGCTTTTCTGTCTTCAGAGCTTAAGTCTCAAAGGGACTGCGATTCATTTGTCCCTTAATTTTCTTAGAAAAATTACATTCATTTGGGGAATTTAAATTCATTGAAATCCTTTTCAGGAATCTATTACTGGATTATAGATGATAAGGAATGAGTGGAGGGTTTTCAATTAGTTGAAGAGTGTCTTGAGAAGATTATGACCATGTCAAGGATAGATAGAGTAGAAAGCTATGGAGAGTTTGAGAGATACCACGTAAAAGCAAGGTTAATATATGATTCTGCATTTGCTTGTCTTTTCTCCAGTATAGACACTTTTTCAAGCCTCCTTCATTGTGTAGTTGGCATAATATCTTATTGTTTCAATAAGTAAATGAAAAACAATAATGAAAGTTTAAACCAAGCCTGCCAGGGATAAATGAGGAGTTATAATCAACAGTACCTGGTCTCTCTTTGGAATATGAAGGAAGGAAGAAGTCAGTCTCTCTCTCAGATTTTAGGTTTGTGTTTCCGAGTTAGTCGTATTATTGACAAAGCAGTCAATAAAATCATAAGGCTAGCAGGTTTTCAAGCTACAGATGATGACTTCGGTTTTTGTTGTGTTTTACTTTTGGTACTCAAGGGACATCCCAAAGGAGCTGTCCAGTAAAGAGTTAGATACCTGGATCTGGAACTCAGAGGAGAGATTGAGGGTTAGATGATGGGATTCTTAGGCGGGGGAATCTCAGTATTTAAAGAGTGAACTGTAACAATACGCTAGAGAAGAGATGGAAAAAGATAGATTCAAGAACTAGAACGGTAAATAAAAGAACAGTGGTGTAGACATTAGAGAAGAAAAAATATTAATTGTGATGAGACTACACAAGTCTACGAACGTGGTCATTCTGTGGTTTGACTTATCCAAATGGGAAGTGCGAAGAAAGAGGCATTGGCAGAGAACCTTACCACCCTGCCACTGCCCTTCAGAGTGAATCTCCTCTCTTGATAAGGTTGTCTGCAAGTCAGCCTATGTTGACAGCTTTCTTCTATCTGTGCAACTAGAGTGCATGGTGCTGTCCTTTGCTGTGACCTGACTGAAATACTCACATTTCTCTTTCTATAATTGGAGAGCATTTACTTGTACACTTGAGAAGAATGTCTTTGCTTTCAGATGAAGAGCTAAAACTCTGAGTCCTCAAAATAATCTCTGGGCAAACATCCCCATTTTTAACCTACAGTTATTGTTTCCTAAGTTGTATCTGAACATGGTTTGTAGTACAGGGCTTTGTACATAGCTTGTGTTCACCCAGAAAATATCAAATGAGTGAATGATGTTGTTGCTGACTTCTTTATTTATTAATCTAACAAATTCCCCAAAAAAATAGTTTCGATAATTTTAAATGGATTCTGTCTGTGAGATGAGACTGGTAAGTTAAAAATGATTTCAATGAATAAAATGTTCAATTAAAATATTCATTACTCTTGGTAATTTTAGTGAGAGCTTTCTTACCACTTCTGTGCTTTAGTTTTTGACTCTAGAAAACTGAGTCTGCTTGGACTTGGGCCATTGGCCTATTTTGTGTTTCCAGTTTTTGCAAATTGGAACATGTATTAAATTTCAGAGTTTCTAAGCCAAAAGTATATTAAAAATCCCATTTGCTCTTTTCTAATGGAAAAATAAAGTGATCTCCAATGGAGAGGGACTCCCTCTTCTGTGAGCTTGCGTTCAGAACAGGGGAGTATTTGTATGTGAGCTCAGAATCACTGTGCCAAAAAGGTGGTGTGTTTTGATGTATTCTATCAATCATTTTGTTCTTTTGTTAAGATTTTTATTTTGTGTTTCACAGAATGTAAATCTGGCTTATTGCCTTTAAATATTCATGCAGAGTCATATATTATCTTTAAAATTTCATGCTTTTCTTGGCATAATTCTTAAATTAGAATTAAGAGCCTCTATAATTTATGAGCCAATCAATTGAGTTTCTGAATATAAAATGGAACCAATCAAGCCACGAGAGTAAAGATGCATTAAGTCAAGTTGCTCTGGAAATGAAAATATAGTTGAGAACTATATTTTTCTGATGGAACAAAACAGATTATCTTTATGTGAGTTATAGGGTTATCCAGTCAAATAAGCAAGCGATTCGTTTTTGCTGTTGTTTCTACTGTGTTGAGGTGACCCCAAATCTGGAATTCTACCATTTTGAACTTCCTCTGTCTCAACTTTTGTATATGTGTCTCTGAATTTGTGGGATCTACACTCATGATTGTGAATGCCTCTATGCAAATGGACATTGGAGACCATGAATGGATTTGGGAAATCAGTATAGATTTGTTGGAGAGTCGTGTCTTATTTCCACCATGTAACTTAAAGTCTAACCTCTGGAGCCAGATTTCTGCAGTGATTTTCTGGCCAAGGCTCCACAAATGTGGTTGGCACCACACGAGGTGGCTCAGGTAGCCAGGAACTGAGATTATGTTTACCATTTTCATAAACCCTCATGGAATAAATATAGGCTCCAGTCACCCTTTCTTCTACCCCCGCTGTAGCTGTTAGCAGGAAGGAAGTATCATTTCCATCTCCCGGTACAATGAAAGCTCTGAGAATCTAGTTACAATTTCTCTTAGCAAATGGAATCCCAGAAGGGTCTGTACATAGCTAAAATGCACATGTATTCTCTTAGAGTTGTTTTTTTTTTTTTTTTCAGACCATGGTTGAAAAATATCTGCTCTTTAAATTATTCCATTGCTTTACAGAGGAAGTATTAATTACATGACTGCAAGCATAGATCAGGCTGGGATGTAATTACAGGGCTTACTTTGTCTCTGTTGTCCAACAGAATTAGGCAGGAAGTGTTCATGATGCCAGCAGTTTAAGGTGTTTTGGAGTCCATTATGTTTCTGGTTCTCTCAAGAACTTAAGCACAGATCAAATGACAGTTCTGTTGCCCAATTGTCTGGAAAAATGACAAAGCAAGTTTTACCTGAGATACATTTTTACAAGTTTTATGTTTGCACATTGATATGAAATGCTGCATGCAGCCTTCAAAAGGGAGTCTTCATTCTTGTTATCTGACTTTTCTCTCTTTTGTCAGAATTGGAGTCCTTTACTCTATATTTGGGTATCACATTAAACAATGAAATAGCTTTGAAGATAAAAATGTGTCTGTATTGTAGAGTTATGCCTTTTAAATAATACTTCTCTATAAAATATTTTTTTAAATGTCTAATATCAAATTGGAGTGTCAGAGGAAAAGTCTCTAAAAATTACCCTTCTATCTCATTCACTCTTTTTTGGTGTTATTTCCTGTATTGTGATTTTTCATAATTCTTGTAAAAATTGAATCTATTTAAATTTTTACTTGTTAGTTCTCTTGCAAGTTTCCTTGCAATGATCGTGTTTACTCTTAGCTTTTAAGCTCTCCCAAGCAGTTAAAAAAGTGTTTTCATTTTGTCAGTTTCCTGCCATTTGGGGTGCTACATCTTCTGAAAATTCTTCTCCTACTTCTCCTCCATCCATTTTCTCATCCCAGATATTGTATTTCTTGATATTTTTCTTGTCACTCTTGGGCAATTCATACTATATCCCTACTCTTTCCTCAGACTTTCACACTATTAGAATGCTTGGTTTCCTCATAATCCACCCCATATTACATTCTGAGTACATGTTTTCTCTTGAAGCATGTGTACATATAATAACTTTTAGTGACAGTTATATAACTCCAACCTTATTACTGTTTTTGCAATCACTGTATTTACTTCCTGTTCAAGGTTTTATTTTTCATATTCTTACTCTTGTCCTTTTAAAACAGGCTGCCAATTTCTATTATATAACAGAGCAGGAGAAATGAACCTCCAGAGTTGTACATGTTTCCTTCCCCATTTTTTTTGATCATACTGATAGAAGCCATCACTCCAGAGACACAGACTTGGATTTTGACTAATATCTCCATTCACTGCTTGCAAAGTAATACTACATTGATTGGTGGATTTGTTTCAGAAGGAAATGAAAAAACCATATTTAATATATTGCAAGACTTGAAGTATAGGTAAATTTATGTGCTAAGAAGTGAAAGAAAATATTCAACGAGAAGACCATGTGTTTCTAAGAGGTTCTGTAGGGCAGCAGAAGGTGTAGTGATACAAAGTCAAAAGGCCTGGGTCTGAGGCTTGGCTATGCATCTTTCTTGCTGTGTGATATTGCTGGACACACCATTCAACTTGTTTAGGTCTTAGCTGTTTCACTTAAAAGGGAAAATGTTATTCATGTCCAAGAGTTGTCATGTTAACAATCAAGTAGGATTACTGATACGGAAGTGCTTAATTTCCTTTTATTATCTTCTTCCATCTTTTTTCCCCCCTAGTTAGTCTGGGCTCATTTTCATTAAATTGGTTCTTTGTTTTTAAATCTGTACTTATTGCTGAGTAAGAAGCAGTGATGTACTTTTGGTGAAGATCACAGGGCATCACAGGTAAGAGCACAGAAGCCAATCAAGTAGACTTGGGCTCATAACTCAGCTCTCTTGTTTCCTATTGGTGTGACCTTGGGCAAGATGTTTAACTTTTTAAAGCTCAGCTTTCTCACCTATAAATTTGGGATAATAATAGTATCAGACAGAATAAAAAGCACTTAAAGCAACTTAATCAATATTAGTGATCACAAGTCAATAGTTCCGTTAACAAGCATCATAATATCTATCAGGAATATAGTGTTACAGTTGTTTTCTTTCCTTAAAATCTATACAACATAATGTCTTAGCATCACCTAGGTATGCAGCTTGACTCCACTTTATAAAATTCAGAAACTTTATAAAGTTTCTGAATTAGCTCACAGCATAAATATTAGCTTTTGTTTAAAGAAATAAGAATAATATATTTTGTACATAGTTTTCTCTTTTAACAGACCACATATGGATAATTGTAATGAATGTGTTAATGCAAATGCTTATTACTAGATAAATAATTAAGAGGCCAGGAAATAGCAAACTTCATAACAGAAATCTTGGTTTTGTAAACCATTTATTCCAACTTTTGGTAGTGTGACTGTATACTTCTTTGACTCTAAATTTTGATCTTTAAATTGTCTATAATCTCTGCCTCCTTGCATTTATTTCCTTGGGTCAGAGAAAATACAGTTGTTGTTTTTTTTTTTGTTTGTTTTTTTTTTTTGCTTTTGTTTTTGTTTTTTTAAATTTTTATTTTTTTAATTTCTTTTCAGTGTTCCAGAATTCATTGTTTATGCACCACACCCAGTGCTCCATGCAATACGTGCCCTCCATGATACCCACCACCAGGCTCACACAACCTCCCACTCCTCTCCCCTCCAAAACCCTCAGTTTGTTTCTCAGAGTACACAGTCTCTCATTGTTCGTCTCCCCCTCCAATTTCCCCCAACTCCCTTCTCCTCTCCATCTCCCCATGCCCTCCATGTTATTCCTTATGCTCCACAAATAAGCCAAACCATATGATAGTTGACTCTCTCTGCTTGACTTACTGCACTCAGCATATTCCGAGAAATAAGGGGGCAGCTCTGAAATGCTCCTAGTATTTCCAAAGGAAGAATATACAAACATGTAACAGAAATGATGTAAGAATTTCTTAGATTTCACTGTACATAGTTACCTGAGTTTTAAGTAAGTGGTATAGGAGAAGACCTATATAAACAAATGAAATGTTTTAAGTATGAATTATTTTTTTAAAGTGATTGAAATATTAGCACTTTCCATTACAGAGATTGAACTCTTAAATAAGCTTTTTCTTTTTGAGAATTTAGAAAATATTTTTATTGTTTTGAATACTTAGGTAAACTTTTGGCATAAATTTTAAGGAGAGAAATTTTAATAACTAGTTAAGATTTATTTTAATAAGAATATGAATTTTTGATATATTCATACATTTTCCCCTAATACTTGAAAATGCTTTGACTTAACATTCAGTTGCAATTTGTTTATATTATTAATTTATTTAGCATATTTATTTTGCATAAGGAAAAGAAGTATTTGTTATGGAAGAGATGGCTATTTGCCAAAGTGAGTACTCTGTCTTCCAAATGCAGAGCTGTCATTGGGAAATATCTGCCCATTTTCCCAGGGGGAATGCTTCTTTGCTTCTCCCTCTTGCAGTCAGATGACTGAGACATAGTCAAAGGAAGGAGAGAAATAAGCTATTTCTCTAGGCCTGCTCCATAACTTGATTCACTCCTTCTGCCCCTGTTCCATTTCCCGCTGGCTGGATTGGGGAAGGCCCTGGAATAACCTAAGTCGATGTTAAGTAGAACAGGAGTTCCTGACTGACTGGGTGGGAAGGGCTGTCCTCCTAGCCTGGACTTGGAACACTTGCACTGGATACTAAGAGTGTGAAATTAAATTTTAGTTATATGAAACCATTCAGCTGTGAGAGGTGAGTTACATTAGTACTCTTTCTTAGCTACCTCCTGAATTGTTACAAGTTAATACAGTCAACACCTGAATGATGTGGGGGGTTAAGGATGCCAACCTCCACCCACTTGAAAATTGGGTATAATTTTTGACTTCTCAAAAACTTAACTAATAGTCTGCCATTGACTGGAAGCCTTACTGATTATATTATAGTCGATTAACATATTTTTTACATAATAAACTAGATGTATATTATATATATATCATATATTTTTCAAATATTTTATTTATTTATTTGAGAGATTGAGAGAGAATGAGCAGCCTGGAGGTACAGAGGTAGAGGGAGAAACAGATTCCCTGCAGAGCAGAAAGCCCAACGCAGGGTTCCATCCCAGAACACGAGGTTCATGACCTGAGTTGAAGGCAGATGCTCAACTGACTGAGCCACCCACGTGTCCCTAATACATGTTTTTAATGTTATATGTATTATATACTATATTTTTAAAGTAAGCTAGAGAAAAGAAAATGTTGTTAAGAAAATCACAAGAAAAAGTACATTACCTATATTGTACTGTCTTAATTAGAAAAAATGGGTGTATAAGTGGACCCATAAGTTCAAGCCCACGTTCAAGGGTTAAGTGCATAATCCAAAGTTATGATATTGTATATTATTTAAAGTTCTTATACAATGTTTTAGGCTCAACATACCAAAACAGCTTTTCACTTAACATACAGGTAGTGTCACTGTAATGATTAGGAACCTGCATTTATAGATTTAAAAAATTTTCTTAATAAAATATTAACCCTCTTCTCATATCCCATTCAATTTTGTATAAGCCTTAATATTGCAAAGATCTTACATACCTTTCAACTACCTAAAATCAAAGAAAGGACACTTCTCTTAGCCCAGAGAATAAAACTCTTCAAATCTTGAACTCTCAGAAAAGAAGTCCCAGAATGATGATTCAACACTATTCTTCTGACTCTACCCTGAATTTTTTGGTAGTTTGCATAACCCCAGAAGCAAATCCTGAAACAAGTATGCAAGTTCAAATTACTTATTTGAGAGAACATTTCAGGAAATGTCAGTAGAGAGAAGGAATGTGAAAGAGGGAAGGAAAGGCAGCCAATAACAAGTTCATTAGCAAGCAGGTTATTACTGGTCATAACCACATTTTGCTTTAATGAGAAAATCTGGGTGTATTTTAGAGTTACCACCAGGTGGGGAGAGCAGGCTGGAATATTTCCACACCAAACTCCCTTCTGACATTGGCTGAGGGATGCTTCTGGGGGTGTGAATTCTTGGGCCACAGTGGCTTTGGTAGCCAGATAAAATACATAGGCGACAAAACGCAGGTGTAGGCAGCGGAAGTACAGACAGCAGGTACTGAAATGGTAAGTGTGAGAGGATTTGAGTGGGACACCAACAGTAATTGTTCCTGCTTCAAAATCTTACAGAACAGGAAACATAGAAATGGAAACTACAGAACTTTGGTATTTTCAGTTACTATTTTTTTTTAATAGTATGTAAGTTGTATACAGTATGTACATAATTCTCTTTTTAAACTATTTTTTAATTCTTATGACATAAGGGCAGACTTTTCATTTCTTTGTGTGACTATTTCTTACAGTATCTTATCTGCAGGATATACCACCTGGTTTTGTCTCCTGGATATCTGCTTTTTTTGTAAACAAACAAACAAAATAAATGACAAAACTCTTAGTTTTGCTTAGTGATTTTTGGATCAGTTTCTTTACTGTAATCTTGACTTGGACAGCTGCATTAATTTGGTTTTACTGGAAGTGTCGTGGAGTATAAATTTAGATCCTGAAGAGGAGAAAGGGAATGTATTAAAAATCATGCTTGTACTTCCTATTCCTTTGGTCAGGGCAGATATCACTAATGGAATTCATCATTCCCTTCGAGAGACACTTTACCCTGAGCTTTAATCATGTTTGTCAATATCACTAACATTGTGTCATGTTGCCCTTCCAATGAGTTCCGTTACAATTAAAATCACAAACTTTAATCAATTCAGCAGTCTACCTTCTTGTCATCTATCCCTGGGCTCCAGGATGCTTCTGCAGAAACTTGCACACCAAGCAAATGAACATTGTTACCATTTATCTTCCCCAGCTTCTTTTGGGTCCTGTGACTTGACACTGTCTGGTAATGTTTAAATGTCTCCCTAGTCAGCTCTATCTCTTCTTCTCCCCTGAAACAATTTTTACTGCAACCTTGTTATTGCAAGGGTCAGGAAAACAGCCTGAACTAGCTAAAGCAATTGGGGGAATTTGTTAAAATCTTTCTGGGATGTCTTAGAGAGTAAAAGGAGGGGAATAGGACAGTCCCCGGTAACACCTGGAATCAGGGGATTACATTCCATCTCTCTCCATCGCGTGTTTATTATCTTATTTATGAATCCATTTAAATTTTTCTTGGCATAGACCACATCTGCTCTGTATGGTAGGAAACATGGGAAGCACAGTAAAAGGCCAGTAGGACATGGCATTCTGGCTTCTGTTGTAAAACGTAGATTACTAGAAAGACACTGACTTTCATGGCCCAGTTGCAGAAATTCTAGGTGCATGCTCTGATTGGTTATACTTGAGTCTGGTGCCCAGATCTGGTCCAATCAGCTGTAGCCAAGGGGGCACTTTTGTGATGGAATAGCTGGGCCATTCCAGTGGGAACAATATGGACCAAGTACAGCAGACAGGACAGTTACTGGAACTACAAAGGTGATGGACAAATTCTATCACAGACACTGATTCATCATCCTTTTCTATTTTCCTTAAGTTGTGACCTCAAAATCTTGCCATTTGTGACAACATGGATGGACCTAGATAGTATGATGCTGAGTGAAATAAGTCAGACAGAGAAAGGACAAAAACCATATGATTTCACTCATGAAATGGAATGGGATATGTGGAATCCAAAAAGAAAACACATGAATAAACAAAAAACAAATAAGTAGAAACAGATGCATAAATACAGAGACTAAACAGATGGTTGCTTGGTCAAAATGGGTGAAGGGAAGTGGGAGATACAGGTCTCCAGTTGTGGAATGAATAAGTCACAGGGACAAAGGGTACAGCATTGGGAATATAGTGAATGGTATCGTAAGTGAATGATGACGGATGGCAGCTACCTTTGTGTTGAGCATAGAAAAATGTACAGACTTGTCAAAACACTGTGTTGTACACCTGAAAGTCATGTAACATCACCTGTCAGCTACACTTCCATAAAAACAAGTAAACAAATTCTTGTAACTTCAACATCCTTCTTCTCAAAAGTGACCTTACTTTCTATTTTATGAAATTAAAATGAACATGTCCCTAAAACTTCATTTATTCTTCCTTCTAACCTCCCAGTTTTATAATAAAATAGGAATTTCATGCTTAGGGTGAATTTCCAGGTCCTCATTCTTTTTGCTCTGTCCTGTTGTCTATGAAGTGGTCCCCACAACTCTTACCTTTACACTATCTGCTTCAACCCACACACTAGTGCTAGATAAAACTTCCACGTCAGTCATTTTCCCCAGAATGCTCTCTTAGGAGGTGGTTTCTTGGGATACTCATTTAATAAAATAAGGGGGGAAAAAACCAACCTTATTTAGTTTGGCATTCAGGGCTCTCTAGTCCATAATATGCTGCAACTACTTCCCGGATTTACTTCTTATTGCTCCCCTATATGTAAATATTATACTTCAGATGCTTTTTTTTTTTTTCCCCAACAGACTCTGTGTTTTTGTACTTCAGTGCCTTTCTCCTTTTGTTGCCCATATCTGTGATTCTATTTTTACAATTTGAAACTTCTTTTACCTTTCAAGGGTTACCTTTCAAGGGTAACCACCTCTTCTGAAATGTGTTTCTTCATCCCTCTACTGAAATAATGCCATCCTTTTACAAAGGCCATTGTCCTTTGAACTCTGCTTATACTGTGGTCACTGGGGTACCTGTGTGAGTCTGCCCATTAATCTAAAAATTTAACCCAGGCATTACATAGAACTTTCTTTGTGTCAAAAAAATTGTGTGATATAAATTAAACTAATAGCTTGTACGGGGAAATGTATTGGGAAGAACATTCATATTCATACATAATTTTTTAGGTCTGTTGTTGGTTTCATTTACCTAAAGGAAGTATCTTCACTCTATTTCCCTGACAGCTTAAATAGTCTTCCAGTCCTTGGAATGACTTTAATGAATTCTCTTATTTTCCCCAATATAGGAAGAATTGATTCTTTATGACGTCAGAATTAGAAAATTTTTTCGATGGTTTGGATTACAAAACTTATCCATGTCCTCATTAAGAATGTTGTTCTCTTATGAATGAATTAATTTTTGCATGAATGTGGCTCTCCGAATGGTGTGTTCGAGGTAATTTTAAGGTTCCAGTAATTTCATATTATTTATAGCTTGTCCATGGAAAACTGTTTCAAAAATAAAACTCCTTAAAAGGATAGAAACTTTGAAATAGCAATCTAAAGCAATAAATGTGGGCTCTTCTCCTTTACCACTCCAAATTTTAGTGGGTTACATGAGATATATTGTTGGAGCATTTTTGGTAGATATCATCCCCCCTGAGTATAACAGATATGGAAATTTTATTAGTTAAGTTTGGATTGGAGAAACAGAGCCATTAGGAGTAAAAATGACCAGGGGGTTTAATCATAGGGTTTTGACCTTATGCATTTATAGGAACTAGTTAAGCAGTTTATATAAGCTGTTCTTCCACATTGGATGCTGAGCCTGAGGTCAGCGGGGGAGGCCATGGGGGAGGTAAGTTGGTGAAGTTACTGGAAGATGCTGAGGGACAGGACAAATTTGTGCCCATGAAAGAAGCTGGAACCCATATAGGTCTCTTTCCACTGCCAAGCCTCAACATCAACACTGCTGGTGAGTTGGGTGTGAGGCTGGTGTCCTTAGCCATGGAACCCAACTCCAGAAGTGAGCCCCAAAGTCAGAGAAACCGGAGGAAGCCCAGTGTGAATCGGAAGTGCAAATGCTACTGTTGCGACAGGAGCTTCTCACACCGCTGGAGGTGTGTGGAGGAAGCCAAACGAGGAGAGCTGGTGGTCACTGGAATTGCTGCAGGCTGGCTGAAGTCCTCTAATCAGGGGGAGCCCCAGAGCCAAAACCACGCACCGCAGTTGCAACAACACCCCACGGCCTGCACCGGCCTTTGCACCGTAAAAGGATACGGCCACTGCTTCTTTCCACCTTTCAGCTATCACCCCAAAGAGCTCTTGGTGGTTCATAGGAACTCAGTACTGGGAAGGAATTCTGAAAATCATGGTTCCAACTGATACCATGCAAATCACCTCGCATACATTAAAAACAAAACATGAACTAAAAATCCAAACAGTCCATCTTCTTCCTGGAACAAAGACAGTATCTTTTGGTCAATGTTATGTTTTCATCAGGATTTTCATGAGAGCTTCATTGCCTGCATCGGATAACATCTTTGGAAGTCTCATCCAGGTCACCTTTCCTCCAGACACGCTGGATAAGATCTGAATTGCCACAGATATTAAGGGAAGATAATAAGATAATAAGGGACGCAACAGCCATATGATGTGGTAATGTCGGTCGGGCCATGGAAGCCTGAAGAAACATATTGGGTAATAAGGACTTGGAGACTTGCACGGTTAACTTCTTCATCCATAGGGACCTGATGGGTGTGTTTATTATGATGGTAAAGATCTTGTGTTTCAGTTCAAACCCCTTCTTGAGGGGACTGGAAGACTATGAAGCTATCAGGGCAGTCTGATCATGAACGAGGGCTGCATACAAACCGTTAGTGAAAAGTGCAAGGATATGTGTAATGAACAAGGCAATAAACAAAGAGAACCTTGTGTGGCGTGTATGAGCAGTATAATGTCTACAAACTGCCCAAGGCTTTGAAAGCAATTTACTGAGAAAGCTTTTTACAGTGGCCCGTTTTGGAGCCATTGATAATTAACCAAACAAATGATTCAAAGTAGGTCCAACTGGTTTCAGCAAATTTCCTTAGGGAGCTGTAATACTTTGAATTCCATATTATGACACTGTTAGATCAGTGTCTTCAGCTGCAGCAGGTAAACACACAGTTTGATTCATGATCATATGGGTAATAACCCAAGATCAATATTTTAAATGACGTAATAGAAAAGCAGCAAGGAATCTCTTATAAGTAATGAACAGCAATTGAGCCTTAGTTGTGGGCAGATAGGGTCAATTATGAATTCTTCCAAGTCTATAGATTTATGCTTACACAAAGTATTGAGTGATAAAGGAGATAACATTTCCTCATAATAGCAATGTAGTTTCATAACTTATTAAATACTATAGATTTATTCATGTACGACACCAGGAAGCCAAAAGTATTATTCTCACCACTTATTCATACGGGGTCTGAAGTTAGCAGCTGATGTTTCTACCTGACAGGAAAGCTCTGTGTTTTTCTCCATCTTGACACAGAGATGTAAATCTTGTCTTGCTTATAATGTGGGGCATTAGGGAAGAAATTTGGGCTCTAGACCCAGAAGAATCTCTGCTTAAGGGATCTGTTTGTGCTAGTTTCCACTTCTATGTAACCGGAAAGGAGGCAACATTGTTTCTCTCCCACAGGGTTACCCTGAGGGTCACTGACCATAGTAGAAGGCAAACAGAGTTGTGGACAGCAAAATACCATGAAAACCATAGTTAATTTCTGATTTCCATCTCAGGTCTGTAGTACCACAAGGATTAGTGACAAAGGACAACCATTTATGTCGAAGGACCTAAACTGAGATGTCTCTCTTACTTGTGAAATATTCTTACTTTCTGCCCTAAACTTACTCCTCCGGATGCTCACTGAAAATACACAAAATCTGATCTTTTTAATATTCTGACAATCCTTTAAAAAATTTAAATTCAATTAGTTAACATAGGGTATTATTAGTACAGAGGTAGAGTTCAGTAATTCATCAGTCTTATGCAATACTCAGTGCTCATAACATCGCGTGCCCTCCTTAATGCCCATCACCCAATTATCCCACCCCCCATCCCCTGCCTTCCCCTAAAGCAACCCTCAGTTTGCTTCCTATGATTAACAGTCTCTTATGGTTTGTCTTCCTCTCTGATTCCATCTTTATTTTCCCCTCCCTCCCCCTAGGATCCTCTGTTGGGTTTCTTAAATTCCACATATGAGTAAGATCATATGATCATTGTCATTTCTCTGATTGACTTACTTCACTTAGCATTGACATTTTTTTTTTTTTAATGAACTGGAAAATATGGGAAGAAGCATCATATTCTCTTTTTTCCAACTTCTTCATTATCCTCACTGCTCATGTACAGCAGAAACTTTAATTGCAGGTTACATGTTACTCATATCCAGAATTGATTTGGAAAACTGCTTTGGGACCTGGCATTGCCTTTTCAGGAGATATAACCACCCTTTCACTCCTCTTCTTTCACTCGTCCACAGCCATTCAGTCCCCTGTTCTTTGGTCTATCAGCAAACTTCTGCCAACACTACTTAAAAAAATAAATAAATAAAATAAAAAGTTTTGTCTGGATCATTGTGTTAGTTGATTTTCCAACATTCCTGTTCAGCCAATATGAAATCTCACATTATTTCACCTCTTTGAGTCATTCTTTGTTTCTACTCCAGGGCCATGGAGATTGCTAGAGAAAATCATGTATCTTGAATCCATGCATACCCTTGTAAGTGTCCTGTCTGGACTTAGATGGAACTCACCTAACCACAGGCAAAATGAATCCAGCAGCCAAATAACCATGTCTACAAAATGCATTCTCCTGAGTCAAGCCTCTACTGCCCACAGGCTTTGTTCTCTCCTGTACTGCTCAGGCTATGACCCTTTGCCTCCTCATTCCATCTGTGTTTGTCCTGTTTCCAGTTTTGGCATCTGTGCTTATTTTTACCAGCTTCATCTGCTAGCTCCAAGCTAATCTCCAAGAGTTGTTATGTTTAAACTGATTATCCAATATTTTGAATAACCTAGCTTGGCCCTGGGACTATGTTTTATGAACTTCCCCCATGGATAGTCTCAAAAAGGTTGGTCTTCAAGATCTGTCCTTTCCTGAGAGGATCAACAGTTAGAAATTGGTTTCCAACCCTAATTGAACCCATATTCTCCTTGGCAATACTTTTCCTCCCCATTCTAATCAGCTTTGTTTCTCTGAAGCAGATATTGCAAATCCTACCCCTTTCCTCAATCTGTGTTGCTCCAGGCCTTTTAATCAGTGACTTTGTCTTTTACTTCCTAGAGAAAATTGAAGTCATGAAAGTGCACACTCCTGTTGCCCAGCCCCTCCTCCCATCACCAATCCTACTATTTTCTTCAAATCTCAGAGGAAGAAATTTTCTTTGTCTCATTCAAGAGTGTCCCCTTTCTTTTCTCCTGACTGTCATTCTGAAGCCTTATTTTCAGCCCATAAGCATGTTGAACTCTTTTCTATTGATGGTAGCACACACACCCCCCAACCATTAAACCTGTTACTCTCATTCTATTTTCTTATTTTCTTTTACTCCCTTGATTTTTATAGATGTAGCCTCACCTGTCTACTTACTTTCTCCAAGATGGACTTCTTTTGCTTGTGTCATTTTTTTTTTTTTTTTTTTTTTTTTGCTCATCATCACATTAATTCTCATGGTGTTTATTGAGATCTGGTTAAATATCAGCCTGACTTCATACCCTGCTGCATCCAGTTCTCCCTCCCTGGCTCCTCAATGCTCTTTAAAGGCCATACCCGCTGCTTAGCCTGGCTTCTGAGGCTCTTCATGTTCTGGAACTTGACCTCCAGCCTAGTGTCTTCTCTGAACATGCCACACCTTGAACTCTACACACCAGACAAAATGACTATTTTTGCTAATTGTGCTATGTTTTGTCTTGTTGTTGGTCTCCACACATACTGTTTTCTCTATCCAGAACACTCGGCTATCTTTCTCTCTCTCTTTTTGCCTTTTATACATTTTCAGAACTTAACTGACATGCAGCCACCCTCGGGAAGTCTCTTCCCCAGCTGACCTGGTGCTCCATCTCTGCAGTCTCTCAGCCCATGGGGTTTCATCTGTACATCTTATCGTTTACTCTTTCATTAACCTGTTTACTAGTTTGTCTCCACTAGACCGTAAACCCCATGTGGGAAGCAGCTTCTTTTTTCATTGTTTATTGTTTTATCTTCAGAACATGGCAAAGGCTTTTACCCTTAGGCAGTCAATAAAAATATGTTACCAAATGATGAATGGATAAATGTATGAAGGAGTCTTTGAAAAATAAAGCTGCTAAATGAGAATATCACTTTTTTCTCTTTTTTATTGTTACTTTAGTACCATGTAGTATATCATTAGTTTTTGATGTAGTGTTCCATGATTCATTGTTTCTGTCTAACACCCAGTGCTCCATGTAATATGTGCCCTCCTTAATACCCATCACCGTGCTCACCCATGTCCCCATTCTCCTCCCCCCTAAAACCCTTTGTTTCCTGGAGTCCATAGTCTCTCCTGGTTTATCTCCCCCTCTGATATCACCCCCATTCATTTTTCTCTTCCTTCTCCTAATGTCCTCCATGCTATTCCTTATGTTCCACAAATAAGTGAAAGCAAATGATAATTGACTTTCTCTGCTTGACTTACAACCCTAGCAAAATCTTATGGAAAGTTGGGGTGCCTGGATGACTCAGTTAAGTGTCTGACACTTGATTCTGGCTCAGGTCATGATCTCAGGGTTGTGGGATCAAGCCCGGGGTCCGCATGGAGCCTGCTTGAGATTCTCTCTCCCACTGCTCCTCCAAATTAATTAATTAATTAACTAATTAATTAATAATGTCTTAAAAAAAGAATCTTATGGAAAGTTTAACAATGATACATGGGAGATTTTAAAGAACAGAGCTATTTCTCTGAAGTAAACATTCATGGGAGGATTGGTTTTAAGGAATTTTGTGAAGTAGTAATATATTGACAAGCTTCCTCATCCATCTGCTTGTAATTCCTCTTCAATTCTGGCATTTCACAGCCCAGAATCTCAGGTTCCTCATGGTGCTATTGACTGTCTAGTTCTCTTACTGAGTTACTCCATCCAGATTTTCCCACTCAGGTGCCACTTCCCCAAATCCCTCTCTGCTATCAAAATCTGCTGTCCTCTTCCCTTCAGCTTCTTCACACAAGGTACCTTGCCCAATCTCATACAGGCTTATATAAGTGTTTGATAATGGCCTCATGTACAGTGCCTCCTAGAGAATAATAGTCTTTTATTTAATAAAGTCCCTGAAGTTTTTTAATCCCATTATTATTATTACTTGATACCAACATAAAGATTCTGTGGCTGACAAGTGGAAGAGAGAATTTTGGTTTTTAGGTTTATTTTTTTTTCTTTAATGTTTTCTTAAATCACACCATGGAGGCATCCTCTGATTTGGCCCACAGTTTAGCACCTTCCTGAGAAGCTTGGGGAAAAATGATTGAAGAAGAGATGTAGCAGGAAAAAAATCATCCTAGTAATGATCTCCTTTCTTTGTTTCTCATTTCTCCCTCATTCCCCCCAATTTTCTTCAAATTTGATTCTCATTTTGTGGCATTTATTTCCTAAATAATCTACCTTGATACTGGTTAGATATACTCTAAACTGTGCTTGACTTCTAGGTAAGGATTATTCATTGAGTCTTTCAAAGAATCCTTCCACTTCTCCTTACTTTTCTTTTACATATAGGCCTCTAATACATTTTCTTTTTTAAAAAATAATTTGTTCATAGGAACAAAATTACCATAAACAAATAGAAGTGATCAAGAAATCATTTGTAGAAAAATAAAACATAGGAAGCATCAGCCCAAGTCTGTTTATTTTATTGTGATCACTAGAGCAACATTTAAGGCCAAACAAATGTGGATTAAAGTACATATTGACACTAACTTGGGTTTTCTTCTTGTGGGATGTGATCTCTCTAAAACTAGATGCTTTTATGCTCATTTGTAAGTCTGATGGACTTTACGATATATATATGAAATATGCTGGAGGAGATCTAATTGTGTCCACTTTCAAAACTGAGGCACTGAAGGGTTAAGGGAAACTGTATCAGTTCCTGCTGACTAGTGGAAGATCCTCGGTTAAAGGACACGCCTCTTCAAAGCCTGCTTTCCTCGACACATGTATGTATGTTTAGTTGGTCAGCACTTGATAAATTTTGTGGGCTTGGAATGCCCCGGATTCGTCCCAGATTTCCTGATCTACTGCCTAGAGTTCTTTCTATGACACTATTTTGCTCTAAAAGAGGGCATTACAAATTGGAAGTGGGCTCCTTATTAAACTTGACCTACTGCCTCTAGCCTTGGACAATACAGGATTAAACAGAAGGCTTTCTAAATACCTACAGAGTTAGAGTGGGAAGGGCATTTTGTATCAATCACATCCACCTGCCTTTTGCTTATGGGACTAGCTGCTCCAGTTGATGATTTTTGGCTCGTCTCATTCTCAACAGAATCCATGTCATAACCAAGGTGTGGTTATAACCAACGCTGCAGATTCCCAAATTGGCACCAGCTAATGACTTTTGGTAACATTACATACCAGTTTTAGCAATTAGTCATGGCCAAGATTTATATTGCCTTCAGGGAAATATGCTAGCTGATGAAATGGAAATAGGTGAGGGGGGGATAGGACATACAGGGGGCACATTTTAGAGTGTGCTCTAGGGGCATATAAATCACTGTGCTGGTACAAAGCAGATCTGGTCATCAGAAACTGCTTGTAAGTAACATGGTTAGAGATGCCAACCATTTGGGCATGATATTATATTCATAGTGACTATCCCACAAAACACCTAAGTGCAGCTGTTCATTATATTTCATTTCCATGAATCCTAGAGAGGTTCTCTTTTAATTCTGTGTAACTGCCTTGATTGCCTGAAGTGTACATACAGAAGTGGTTTAATCCATTCTCTCAATGGGGGGGGGGGATTAGTCATTTGTATAACTGATGTGGCACTTTGAAATTTTCTCTCTATATACAGTATATGTTTAAAAAAGCAACAACCAGACATTCTGTTCTTAGCACTTACACATTTATCTTTAGTTTATAGGATGGAAAAAGTAGGTTTAGAAAATAGTGAAGTTTAACCAGTCTAGAGAGACTTTTTGGATAAAACCAAACTGTTTTCCAAAGTACAAATTAAGCTCAACATTGGCATAGGTTTCTAGAAAAAAGCTTCGTATGAAGGCTACAAAAAGTTAGATCTGTAAGATCATCATTAGTCTAGTGTGTAACTAAAACATGGAACACACATTCAATTTATAATTAAGGTCAAGTTAAGAGAATGTCTGTACAACTAAGACAAAGTTGACTAAAGTATTTTTCCCAAATACTATGTGTCATAATATAGTACAAAGGATAAAACTTGTTTCAGAGTCTTCCAACTGAGAAAAAGTGTTTTACACTTAAGACACCAGTTTTAACTCCTTATCTTAATAATTTTTTTTTAGTTGTACCATCACCACTGAAGGTTAAGTGATTTGAAATTCAAGTTTCTCATAATTTTGTGCTAGTATCATCTATTTTTCCCGTTAGCATTCATGGCCAACAAACATCCTCTTATCTTGTTCGAGGAACCACATACTCCTTGAGCAGATGATTGAAATGTGAGAAGAAAGTAGAAATTTTGTCACATCAAGAAATCACAGTAGCTTGTCCATTTTAAGCTTCACATTTTGGAAACCAGAAATCTTTTAGAAGCAATGCAGAAAAATTTGTAAGGAAAGAAAACACAAATGCAGTGTAAACGCTAATCAATTAGTAACCTCACTTCCTCAGGACAGAAACCAGTATCAGCTGTCTAATCCTTAAAGTCAGTAGCTCACAGGTGTTTAAGAAAACTGAAAAACTGGATCAAACAAATCTGTCTCTGTAGAAAAATTGATTTTTCTAACAAAAGGATGTTTCTTACCTCCCAGTAATGCAGTCAGTATAACTAGCTTTATTTTATAATATCCATTTTCAGTTAATTTACCATTAACAAATAACAAGCTGCATTTGGGATTTAATTCTCAACGTGTAATGAAAAAGATACATATATTTATCATTATTTCAATGTCTCTCCATGCTTTCTTTTTACTCTTTCAAAAGGATGCTATTATAAAACTAAAAATCTAGGTTTTCCCTAAAACCTTTGGCTTTACTGTTACCTGGTGGGAAATATGCTGGCCACCAAACTGATAAAAACAGCTATACAGTGAGTCGGGGAGGAGTCTAGTGAGCAGAAATGTTAAGAAAAAGAATAAAAAGAAGTTTAAGAAAGTAACGTGATTTTTTGATTAGTCAAGAGGAGATCTCACATGCAGCTCAGATGCTGTCAGACTCTTCCAGGAAGCCTTAAGGACAAGGACAGGAGTGACAATAAAACTGAGGTTGTGAATGGCAATAGTGGTTAGGCGAACTTCAAAAACAACACGACAGGGGTGCCTCCGTGGCTCAGTCAGTTAGGTGTCGACTCTTGATTTTGGCTCAGGTCATGGTCCAGGGGTTGTGGGATAAGCTCTTTGCCAGGGGCGAGGAGCCTGCTTGAGATTCTCTCTCTCCCCCTCTCTCTACTCCTTCACTGCCTCCTCCTCCCCATCTTTGCCCCTGTAAAAAAATTAAAAAAATAAAAAATAAAAACAAAATGCAACAGAGCTTTGACTCAACTGCAGCAAAAGGGAACTTATTTCATTTATACGTAATAGAGTATGAATAGAGCAGGAAAAGTGCAAAAGGAAACTATTATCCATTGTGGATCTGTTAATTTCTCAGTTGTGCTCTGGAGCTCTGGCTATAAACATACCAGTCTTCTGAATTTATCCTCAATCTGTTGATACACTTTGCCTGGATGGCATGGCCAGTTAATGGCCTCTGTTAATGACATTCTGCCCATGCTAATGCCAACTTTATTCCCAAAACAATGAAAAATTCCTGCACTTGGTTTCTAGACATCAGTGTATTTTTTAATGTGGGTTGTTATAACATTGCCTGCAGTTCTATTCTCATAGCTACATAATTTACATTTAAATAGGCAAGGGGGCCACCCAGGGATGCCTGGCACAGGTACAGTGCCACCTGCATGAAGAAAACCCAGTGTTTTATGAGACAAGTACATCAGTTATTTCCAGGAATGTGAACAACGTGCTGCACCAAGTAAAACAATGTGATTCAGTGATTTGAAGGAAATGAACCAGAGTGGCCATGAGGGTGAATGTAAAGGAAGTTTTTCTTAGAAGAAAATTTGTATTTGAAAAATTTACATAACATAATAAAAATGAAGCCCTCCCCCACAATTTTCATGGTATCTCCCTCAAATTTGCAAGTCAGATGAGAGTGAAAGACTAAGAAAAAAAATCATCTAAGTGAATGGCTAGTTTTTTTCAAAAGCATAAGATTATCCTATCATTGTGGATTTTCAACTACAATGCTTGTTTGAAATAACATTCATTTTAATATAAAATATTTGTAAAATGTATGTATGCACAGATAAATCTGGAATAACCTTTTGATGCTTATGGTGGATATCTATCTTTTCATCATTTCACTTTTCCTTTTCAGTAATGTTTGTGTAATGAAATTGCATAATAAAATAGAATAGGTGGGAGAAAGTAAGATGAGATATTTGGGGGTGGAGTCCTCCCTTTTTTTTGGGAGATAGTTTTCCAAGTACTGGGTGGTTGTAGAGCCACTCTTATTGGATGTGAGAAACTGACTACGTGCCTTGGAAAGGATCTACTCCTTTGAAGGTCCATCCACTCCATCTGTTGTTCACCATGTGGACTCTGTGGATAATATTCTTTGGTCGTTATATTTCCAAACCCAGACTCATGCACCCTGTTTGTGCCTTGAATTAAATTGCAGATACTCTTTATTTTCTGTTTCTCTTCAAGTTTAGAATATTAGGAGACGTTGCCGAAATGGGGAAATGCTTACTTTTCCAAAACCTTAAGCAATTTGCTTATCTGTATTACATTATTTTCTGCCACAGTTCCTCATATAATCATGTTATTAAAAGCATAAAATTTGATATTATTTTTGAAGCTATACTGCTTAATATTCTGGTTTTTATAAATTGATTATAAATTTAGTACAGATACTAGAAAAAAAACCAGCACTTTTAAGTGAATCGACTTTGCCCTTAATCTTAATGATTAATCTTCTTAAACTTTTTAGATTTAAGCATGCAGATACACAATGGCTAAGACCTGAAACCACAGGAAAATTTTATTTTAATAATTGATACTGCCTACTTAATATCTTACATCCTTATAGTAGCAGCCTTCTATAAGATCATATCTCAACTGCGAATACATTTCTTAATTTTCATTACTAGTTCATGCTTAGTCAGTTGTAAAGGGGTCATTTCTTTTTAAAATTGTATAATACTTTCTTGGGGAAGTAGGAGTGTATATTAGTAGGCTGGGGAAATTGTTTAGCAAATTTACAAGGCTATACCATATTATGTTTAAATGTCTCCTACTTAATATATTGAGTCCCAGTTTTACTCTCCTCTAAAATTAGTACCAGAGTAAGAAATTTTAAAAGGGCACATGTAAAAATGTCTGTGTTGGGCATATGATAGGAAATTTCATCCTAAATCTATTATTTTGCAACCCTATACACTTCGTGTTCTCCATCGGTTATAAACACATTTTATCCCTTCATCCTCAACACAATTTTTAAAAAGTCATTTCAGAAGAGAGCCTAGGAATTTCCAAATGTTTTCTGTTAAATTTTTGAAAAAAAAAATCTGCATGTTTGTGAAGCCAGCTTCCTCATCACCACCTTGACTTTGGATCTTGGTTCCTGATTTTATAATCAGTCTTTTGTGACTCTGAACTTTTTCACTATGACTTGTACAAAATGTTGTCTCAAAAGAATCACCTCTTTTACATTGATAGACCATTATGTCTATTACCAGCATAACATATTAGTCATCAGATCATTCTTAAAGTGTGATCTCCAGTGATCAGAAGGAACTATTATAGGTGCTAGTGATTTCTTGGTACGTGAGACATACGTCATCCCTGCCTTTACAGTTTAGTGGGAGAGGCAGCAAAAACAAACACAATGTTGGGTAATATCAGGAGGTGGTAAGGGCTATGAAGAAAAATAAAGCAGGGCAAGGGGATATAGAGTGAAGGAGATGTTCCTATAGATAGGAGAGTCAAAAGAATTCTTTCTGAGGAGGTGACCTTTGAGCACAGAACTTATAAAATGAGGCAGTGTCCAATGTAAACCTCCTAGTATAGGAAGGAGCAAGTACAAGGGCTCTAAGGTGATGTGTGTTTCACATGTCTACTAAGACCAATATTGCCAAAGCATAGGGAGAGAAAGAAAAGGGGTAGAATGTGAAGCTGAAGAGGAAATCTGGGGTCAGAACACACAAGACCTAGTAAGCCATGCTAAATTCAGCCTGTTTGCACTGATACAACCAAATTCATTATTGAATCAATGAAACACTTCCACACTGTTGAGTATAAAGCTGCTATTCAGAGCCCCTTATTATCTCCTTGCCTTGGCAGATGCACTGATTCTTCCCTCAGGATTGATTCATCAGTAAGGGGTGGGCTGGTTGGTGCTACTCTATTACTTATTCAGTGTTTTTAATTTAATCCCTGACTGAGGATTTAGGCCTCTACTCTAAGCTACTGGAGGGTTTTAAGTAATGGGCAGAGAATATGTGTGACATGATCTGATTTACTGATTTAAAATATCAGAACAATAGACTAAGGCAATGGATGGAGTGGAAGCAGGACATCACCTAGAAAGCTAGTGTGAAAGTCCATGTAGATATGTATTAGACCAAAGTCGTAGAGGTGGAGAAAGTGAGGTTTGGTCAGAATTGGGATATATTCTGATAGTTGTATTTGATAAGTATGCTGCACTGGGTTGGGTAACAAATAGATCCCAAATGTATAATGACTTCAAACAAAGTGGGAATTTATTTCTGATTTATGGAAGAGTCTAGGGGCATAGGTTAATCCACATAGGTTAACAAGAACACAAAAGTTAAGCATGGAATAAATGAAATTATAGAGTGATTGTAAGGTTTTTATATTGTTTGTGAAGTACTGAGATTATTTGTTGGTGGACTGGTAACTGAGATATGCATATTATAATTTATAGGAGTTAAACATCAAAATATATTTCAAAAATATATCAAAATAAAAGGTAAAATGAAATAGTAAGGCAAAGAGAAATATTTGAAGCATAGAAAAGAAATAAAGAAGGTAAAAACAGAGGAACAAAGAAAAAATAGGCTAAATTGAAAAAATATATCTATAGTGTATTAGACCAATATAGAATAATGATTGCATTAAAAAGAAAAGAAATAAATTTCAAATAAAAGCAGAGATTGTCAAAGTGGATAAAAAAAGCAAGACCTAACTATATGCTGTTTAAGACTCAGACAAACTGAAAGTAAAAGGTTGAAAAATACATACTGCAAGGAAGACAGCTAGTGTGACTGTAGTCTTATTAAGAAAAGGTGATTTTAAACATAAAAGTATTATAGGAAACATTTAATATTGATAGAATGGTTGCTCAAAAAGTCATAATAACTCTAAATATGTATGGACCTAATAACACAGCTTCAAAACACATGAAGAAAACATTGGCAGAACTAAATGAGAAAGAAAGCAACCCATGATCATAGATAGTCGGAGATTTCAGGACCCTTCTGAGCAATTGATAGAATGCCAGAAAAAAGATCTTAGTAAGGATATAAAAGATTTGAGTAACACTATCAACCACCTTCAACTAAGTGACATTAATTAAACCCTCTTCCAAACGACTGTAGAATACACATTGGTTTCAGACACCTATGGGACATTTATCTAATTAGACCATATGATGGACCTAATTAGACCATATGATGGACCATAAAATTATTCCCAATAAGAGTATATAATATTTTGAGTATTCCCAATAAGAATCATCAAAAGTATATATCAAAAGATATATTGAGTCCCAGTTTTACTCTCCTCTAAAATTAGTAAAATTAGTAAATTAGTAAAATTAGCTTGAATAACTTGGCCTTTCTTCTAGTGAAAATATGCAAAAGATGATTTTCTGAGTTATGTCTCTAAAACTTTTTTGTGTACTTTTGTTTGTTTCTATTAGTTCGTCTACATTATAGGAGTAGAGGCTGATGTTTAATTTTTAGTTTTAGTACTCTAAAGATGCTATTTCATTGTCTTCTGCCTCTGTTAATGCTAATGAGAGGTTAGACATCATTTGTGTTTTTCTCCTTTATTTATTGTATAATAAATAAAGGTGACTATGGCTGTCTTTAAGATTTTTTCTTTAATCTTTGATTTTCAGCAACTTGACTGAGCATGATTCATTTTATCATATTTATTCTGCATGGATTTCATTGAGATTCTTGGATATGTGGATTGATGTCTTTATGTCTTTTATATCAATTTTGAAAAGTTCTTAGATATTTTTCAAATATTTCAACTATTTCTTTTCAAATATTTCTTCTGTCCTATTATTTTTCTCCCATCATTTAGGGATTGTAATTATATGTCTATTAGATCATTTGAAAATGTCCCACAGATCTTGTTTGTTCTGTTGTAATTTCTGTAGCTTAACAAAATGCAGAAATCTGAAACACAAACTTTGGTGGCAGTTAGTCATCCCTCCACATATATGAGAGCTGACAGGATCTTCTGATATGAAGTGTATAAGAAAGAAAGGAGTAATGAGACCCCTGAGTTTTTTTCTTGAGCAACTCAGTGAATGGTAGTGCCCTTTATTGAGATGGGGAAGATGGGGGAAACATGTTGAAGAGCAGGGAGAATAACTGATAGTTTGCTTATAATCATGTTAGGTTTGAAAAGCCTAAAAGAAATGTAAGAGATGTCGAGTAGGCAGTTGTATACCTGAAGCTCTCCTTTTAGGAGTTACTATGCTACACATAATATTCAAATTTATGGCAATTAATGAGAATGCTTAGGAAGGCCGTTCTAGATAGAGATGAGGTTGGAAGACTGCTCCCTGAGGCTCACTGATGTTTAGAAGTTGGAAGAGAAGGAGGATCTTTCATAGGAGACTGAGAAGCAGGACAAGGAAACAAGGAGACAGTTGTATCCGGGAAGCTACAGCAGAAAGACATTTCAAAAAAGATGTGATCAAATGTGTGAGATGCTGTTGATGGGTTTAGAAGGCAAGACAGGAATATTGGCTAATGGTTTTGGCAACATAGAGGTCATTGCTGACGTTTACAGGAACATGTTCAGTGGAGTGCTGAGGAAGAATGACGAGTTGGGGTGGGACTGAGAGAGAATAAGAAGAAAGAAAGTGGAAATGCCAAGTATAGAGCAATTCTTTTGGACATTGATTTAGTTTCCTACTGCTGCTATAACAAATTACCACAAACAGTGACTTAGAGAACACACATTTATTTTCTTGCCATTCAGATCCCAGAAATCTCACTAGATTAATATCAAAACTTCAGCAGGGCTGTATTCCTCCAGGAGGATCTAGGGGGGAATCTGTTCATTGACTTTTTCCAACACCTAGAAGCTGCCTACATTCCTTGGCTCATGGCCCTCTTCCATTTTCAAAGCCAGCAAATGCATTACTCTGACCTCTTCGACTGACGTCACACCTCGTTTTCTGATTCTGGTCTTATAAAGACCTTTGTAATTATATTGGACTCAGCTGGGTAAACTGGGATAACTTTCCCATTCTCAGAATCCTTAATTAAATCACAGCTGAAAACTCTTATTTTGCTGTATAAAGTATATTCACAGGCTTTGGGGATTTGGATGTGGGCAGCATTAGTGTGCCATTATTTTGCCTCTCAGAGAGGGGGTGTACATGCCTTTTCTATCTGGAAATGTCCCAGTTTGCGAACAGTTGCACTTGGCTATATATTGCTTAATGGACCCTGTCAACATTTAGAGAATGATTATTTATTAAAAATTAGGATTTTCTTAAATGAGTAGGAAGTGGTTGAGTATAGTTTTAAGGACATCCTTTTAAACTGGTTTTCCATTACTATTGGTTTAAAACACCCCTGAAATATTTTCTAAATATAGAATCTTTAGAAAGGTCCATTTATCTTTAAGCGGATATATTTTAGGTATGTATTATATCTTGGCATCTAGTAGAGTTGTATGCTGTTCTGGAGCAAAGTGTGATTTGAACAACTTTTTTAAAAAAGGAACAAGAAAAAACATGCATATGATAATATCTTCACCAGTAAATTCTTCTTTTTTGGGGGTAAAAGATGTTATTTATTTATTTATTTACTTATTTATGAGAGGGAGAGAGAGAGAGAGAAAGCATGAGTGGGGGTAAGGGACATGGGGGAGCAGACAGAGAGGGACAAGCAGACTCCCTGCTGAGCACTGAGTCTGATGTGGGGCTTGATCCCATGGGACCCTACGATCATGACCTGAGCCAAAACCAAGAGTCTGATGCTCAACTGACTGAGCCACTGAAGCAATTCTTTTAAACGCTATGACCAGTCTATATAATTACAAATTATACATATTTTAGATCTCCAAAGCAATTAATTATGGATTTTACAAAGCAGCAAAGATGTGTGTGTATATGTGTGTATACATCTGTGTGTGCGTATTTGAGAAACAAGGTAACCATTTTTTTTTTTTTAAATGATGTTAAGTCCTTGTTACTGATTTGTTTAGAGTCCCAGATAAAGTGCTTTCTAAAAATATATGTGGGGAGCCTGGGTGGCTTCGTCAGTTAAGCAGCCAACTCTTCATTTTGGCTTAGGTCATGAGATCAGAGTCATGGGACAGAGCCCCGTGGACTCCACAATTAGCCCAGAGTCTTCTTGTCTCTTCCTGCCCCCTCCACCTGTGCTCATACATGGATATGGTGCATTCTCTCTCTCTCCGTCTCTAAAATAAATAAAATCTTTAAAAATATATATGTGTGTGTGTGTGTTAAACAGTAAGATAAAAAAACAAGTAACAGAGAAAACAGTAGAATAATAAGGTGAGGCCAGAGGGTAAGTTTTATACAAATCACATAGAAGGCCCTACTAGGTATTAACATATAGTATAATACATAGTGTATTGTGCATACGTGTGTGCATGTGTGTTTATTGCTCTCCCCCCAGTTATAAAAACAAAGCCAAATAGCAGGGCTTATGAAAGTCCAGTTTAAACTCTTCAATAGCATTAAGGATTGAATTACTGATCCAAATCTGAAGAACATGATTGAAACTGGTAAGGGCAGAATCAATTTTGTAAATGCTATAGAAATTGGTATGATTATTAAAATAAGGGTTCTATTTAACTTCTTTGAAAAGGGAATCATATTATAGAATTTCCTGGTGTCTTAAGTGCAGAAATACCACGAAGAGGTAATAGGCAATTTGTTCTCAATTTAATTTAAAATAAAAGTCTCTAAGACAAAAGAAGCATTCTAGCTGTTAGAAAACGATTCTCCAGGAAATTTGTGGGAAAGTATCATTTTAAGCCACCCATTTGTGGGTTTCTATGTTTACCAAAGCCTGTACTTAACACAGATTAAAAAAAAAAAAAGTACACTCTACTGGAAAAAAAATGGTTTTTAAAACTATCTTTGATAACAAATGGGAATCAGCATTATAAGCCATACTGTCTTCCCCATTTCTGTCTTAAAGTTGTCTCTTGCCTCCCTCCCCAAGCTTTGATGAATTTTTTATGGTCTTTCCATTTTCCTCACTTTATATAATGTCTTTACTTGTGAGCATTTTGAGACTCATATTCATAAAAAAGACATTGAATGGATGACATCATTGCAGTTTTAAAAAATCATATGTGTTCTATTTGTTTTATTTTCTAAATTATTATAAAGCATTCTTTTAGGTCATTCATATTTTGTAAATACTTATGGTGTTTGATTCATTTCTTTGTGTTCAGAAAATAGTGGAATATATGACCATTTCAGAGAATAGGACAAAAAATTCTTCTCCAGCTCTTTCTTTGTTTACTCTAGTCCACTCGAGTTAAACATGTTGCCCTCTCCTCTGCCATCTGTTCCATTACTTTAGAAATACACTAGAATTCTAGTCAATCCTCTACCATGATTAAGTGTAGACCACTTCCATCTGGGAAAACACAACTGAACGTGTTCTTTATAAACACTAGAGACTCTTTCCTGAAGTAAATGCAAGCAGAGAAAGTCTGAATGTCCCTCACAATTCCACTAGATTTTATTATTTTTTTTAAAGATTTTATGTATTTATGTAAGAGAGAGAATGAGAGAGCGCAGGAATGGGGAGAAGGTCAGAGGGAGAAGCAGTCTCCCTGCTGAGTTGGGAGCCTGATGTGGGACTTGATCCTGGGACTCCAGGATCATGACCTGAGTTTAAGGCAGTCGCTTAACCAACTGAGCAACTCAAGTGCCCCTCCCTCGCAGTTCTAGACAGGCTTAGCACCTTCTCTTTCCTATGAATTCTGGGCTCTCACCCTCATATCACTCCAAGAGTGTACTGGCTATCCTTTTGCCTAAATTTGACTTCTAAACCCACCTCCCTAGGTGTCCCATGGTAATAACAATAACAATTAAAATAATAAAAAGGATTAACACATACTGAGAGCTTAATACACACCAGGTTTTATGCTATTTGTGCACTATCTCATTTAATTTTTGTAGCAACCCTAGTGAAGTATCACTACCAACCTTTTAAATATAAGGAAAAGGAAACTTAGAAAACCAAGAGAAACCTCCAAGTCTTCCCTTCAAGGTTACACAGTCAGTAAATGACAGAGGCAGGATTCAAACCCAAATCCAGGACTGGCTCATCCCAAAGACTGTGCTCTTAGTGACTGTGCTTAAACACCATTTTCCACCTTAAGCTTATTAATTGTAAATGCCCTCATATTTTAGTTACAGAAAATTTAGAGGCTGCTTTCTGGAATTCAAAATACAAATAATTGTAGCTAAATGACTTAAACTCTTACCACAGGGCCAGGCAACGTTTTTAGTTCTTTACCTGCATTGTCCCTTTTACATTGCACAACTTTTAAGTTACCTCCTTTAAAGTTTTATTCTTATTTTACAGTTGAGGAAACCAAGCCTCAAGAATATTAAATCACCGTGCAAATGCATATAGCTGGTAAATTATGGATCTATGATTTAAATTTAGGCCTGCTTGATGCCAGGAAGGACATATATTCATGTTTTTGAACATTCAGAGATTTCTGAGCAAAAAAACTGGAAGCTGGATTAAAGGAAGTAAAAAGTAAAAGATGACTGAGCAGATAATGAGAAAGCTTTGGACAGAGTTGGAGATTTATTTCTAAATGTGCTTGCTTTTCCAAGAGCGTAAAATCCAGATAAAACCTGGGGCTATCTGTTCACATTCCAAAGAATTGTAAAACATTAGGGAGCAAAGGTTTCTTTCCCTCTCAGAGGAGGGGAGAGGGCACTAGGTAGCCTATGCAATCTTCCCAATTTGGAGTTTGGGCTTTTTCTCCTGTGGTGTAAAAATCCTTTTTGTGCACATACAGTGTCTATTTGGTTCTCTTCCATCACCCTGAAGAGGGAAGATGGGTATGGGGGATACATGTGGTTACTGCTGTAAGTAATAAGAGTAAAGGGTGCCTGGGTGGCTCAATGGGTTGAGCCTCTGCCTTTGGCTCAGGTCATGTTCCCGGGGTCCTGGGATCTAGCCTCTAGCATCCGGGCTCTCTGCTCAGTGGGGGTCCTGCTTCCCCCTTCCCCTCTGCCCACCTCTCTGCCTACTTGTGATCCCTCTCTGTCAAATAAATAAATAAAATCTTAAAAAAATAATAATAATAAAAACACTCTATTTCCTTTCAAAACTTCATGATCGACCTCTGTCCTATAACCACCTTATTTTCTACTGTTTCTGAAATGAAGTCTTGGTGCTGGTCCTCACTATTCCATGAGAATGGGTGTTGCTATATCTGGATCATTATACATTTTTTAAAATTCTTTCTTGGTTTTCTTTTTTCTTTTTCTACCTTAATGTATGCCTATTTTCAAAGTCAAGTTCAAATCCCAAATTGTAAAAAATCATTTTCTGATCATTTTGCTTTTGAAGCCCATCTTTGGATTTCATGTAATTCTTATCCCTACTCTTACTTATTATTATGATATGCATGATTTTCCTCCTTATGTGCTAAGTCTGGTTAATAACCAATAATAGAGCCCCCCGCTCCAAAAATAGGGCACAATTGTAGACTTCTTTGGTTTTGCTCTAGAGGCTTACTACAAACCTCAGTACAGGTTTTTAAAAATTGATGTTGCTTCATGAAAGACAACATTGCTTCTTCCTAACGAGGTAGGTTTCTTAGAATCCAGAACCTCTAATATGGCTCTGTGTAGCTTCCCTTTGAAGTCCTTGGCTATGCCATTCAGGGACACATAGATATGAAGAAACAGAAGGGCTATATTATTCTAGTTTTAGATTTTTACTTCCTGAAAATTAATTTTATTGAAAATTAATACTCTTTTAAAATTAAGGACAAATAATTTTTTTATTTTACTAATCTGTGTTCACGATAAGTAAGTCAAGTTACTCTCAACTAAAGTAACTTTTACACCCAAGGTTCTTTTATTCTCACATTTGTTGTAAGTTTTTTGTTGTCAATGGTAATAAGAATAATAAAATCTTTATTATATTTGCATTTTTCTATGTTTTAGATCTCTATGTTTATGCCATTTCTTTGAATTGAGAATCTTCCGAAGTAAAATATTTTTATTTGCTGCCTAACGACTTCTGAAAGCAAAATTTAATACCTTCTAAAGTGTTTCAAAGATTTGTTTAAATATTACCACAATTTTTGTTTTTTATTTTTTGTTTTTGTTTTTTAACATTGTCACTTTTTATTTTGTTCTACTACTGGCAATTTTTTAACCTCAATTCCATGTTATTTTATTTTTTCATCAAAATAGCACTTTGATAAGTTTTTATAAAGATTTTATTTATTTATTTGTGAGAGAGACAGTGAGAGAGAGCATGAGAAGGAAGAAGGTCAGAGGGAGAAGCAGACTCCCTGTGGATCTGGGAGTCCGATGTGGGACTCCATCCCGGGACTCCAGGATCATAACCTGAGCCAAAGGCAGTTGCTTAACCAACTGAGCCACCCAGGTGCCCACTTTGATACATTTTTATAATTAATTCTTTACTGCTGTTATTCTCATCTTTTTATTTCCTGTTCTTTCTAATTTCTCCTAAAAGATAAATTTATATGTATTTTTAAATTCCAATTTCAAGCACTTAAGTATTTTTTTCATAATTCAAGTATGTCCAATATGTATTTTCTTCCACTAGAAATTCTTATTTAATAAACTGCCTAGTTGTCGCACTATTACCTTTCTCTTACTTTATTAGCAATACAGATCAATTCTGTTCTTAGTTCTTGTATTTAGGTATAGATTATATTCAAATAATTTCTTTTAGGTGTATAATTAAAGTACACTAAAAACAATTAAAATTAAGTAAATTAAAGATGTCCTTTATGCCGGAACCAAAAACCCAGTAATCAAATTGCCTCACTAACTTATTTTTTTTTCTTTTTTTAAATTTATTTAACAGACAGAGATCACAAGTAGGCAGAGAGGCAGGAAGAAGGAAGCAGGCTCCCTGCCGAGCAGAGAGCCTGATGTGGGGCTCAATCCCAGGACCCAGATCATGACCTGAGCTGAAAGTAGAAGCTTTAACCCACTGAGCCACCCAGGCGCCCCCTAACTTATTTTTCTAGGACACAATATTTGATGCCATTGTTCATCATTATGAAATGATAAAAAATCAGAATGGCTATTTTAAGAAAATGATAGTATTTTGCAAAATATTTAATATTTTATAAAAACAACACTTTGATTTTTACTGCTCTATTGAGGTGCAATGAAATTTAACAGAAATGGGTTGTAGAATGAGCTGAGTAGTCACGGCAGTGTGAGGCTAGCTATCATACTAAATTTAGTATCCAGGAGGCAAAAAGGGTCGTTCATATAAGAAGGCATCCAGAAGGGCGTGGGGTGTGTGTGTGTGTGTGTGTGTGTGTGTGAGTGCTCACGTGCACTTCATGGGTCAAAATTGTGAATGTTAGAGGAAAAGTTGTATCAGAATTATTCAGGCACTAAATATAAGAGCTAGTTAGAAGCAAGAAGGATAGACAAAATTTGGAAATTACAGAATGCATTAGATAGAGGAAAGAACAGTTTTTAGGCAAAGGAAAGCACTGACCCAAAGGTTTGCAGTTACTATTAGTTTGGTCAAACACTCAGAAAAATTCTTATTAGGGTAACAGACTTCCTCGCACTGGGGAAAATAGAAATCTCTTGAATTTTAATAGATAGAAGAAACTTCCTATGAAGACGTGAGAGAATGACATACAGAGAATGCAATTTATAAAATGTGTTGTTGGAAAGCTACATAAAGACATCAGCAAAACTGTGTCATTGTCCAACCCAGTGGAGTTAGGTTATAAAAAAGGATATCTTGACAGTCGTAAGAAAGAAGAAGGGCAAGCATTTTCTGGAGGTAAGTGGTGGGAATGGTGTGTAAAATAAACCTTGGAGAGGCTCAAACTCAAAACTCGGTTGTCTCATTTTGTCCAGAACCAGCTCAGTCCTGAAGGGGACAGCTATATGTGTGTGTACATCATAGCACGGCCATCTTTCAGGAAGTGGCTTGTAAATCACTCAAGTTCTTCCTCTTTTTATTTCAGTTACAACAGATTGTAGGGATTTGGTTCTAAAAAGACTCAGATGATTAATATGACAATTTAAGTTTAAAAAAGGAATGGATGAACTATAAATTGTGTATGTGTAGGTGCATGTGGTGTGGTGTTTATTGTGTGGTGAGAAGAGTCTGGATCCAATATATCAGGATTTGAATTCTAGATCTAAATACAAAGCTTATACGTGAGCTTGAGCGAGGTACTTAATTTCTCTGCTCTTCAGGGTTCCTATCTGTAAAACGAGAATAATGGGGGTACCTGGGTGGCTCGGACGGTTAAGCATCTGCCTTTGGTTCAGGTCATGATCCCAGGGTCCTGAGATGGACCCCGGCATTGGGCTTCCTGTTCAGCGGGGAGCCTGCTTCTCATTTCTCTACTGTTCCCCTCACTTGCATGCTCTCTCTGTCAAATAAATCAGTAAAATAAAATAACTGAATAATGTTCTTTACATGAAAATATTGTATGGGTTATATGAGTTCATATATGCAGAGAACATAGCACTGGGTCTAAAAAATCCAAGGTGATCAGTAAATACATGTTATTATTAAGAGCATATTGTTATATCTTGTTAAAGATAACAAGATACAATTCTTCAGGAAGCTAATTCTTTATGTAGTGCCCTATAATAATGGTACCTTTTAATTACCTTATACATTACTCTTGATAAAACATTAGATTCTGTTGTGTTTCTCAGGTTTCTTCAAGAGTCCCTGCATATTGTAATTCAGGTCCTGGTCAGCTATCGTAATACACATTTAGTTAATTTAGTTTTTGAAGCTAATGGCCCCCTTGCAAATCCCTTGACATTTTAAAGCAAGCCAAATAAAGCAAGCAGGAGAGTATTTTACACGAATTCTCCAAATAGGGAGGGTTATCAAGTTCATTTACATGTTTACCAAGGCTGCCAGCCATCTTGACATGTTTGGTAGAAGCCTGTTTTTATATGAACTGAACTCCCTTTCTGATGGTCTGTTGGCAGGAAAACAGCATGAAATCTCACTCATCATTATTACTTACGCAGTGGACCTGTTTTTCATCAGTGAAGTTTGGCATTTAATCAGCGTTTGGGGTGCATCACTTCTGAACATGTATTTGGTGCTAGAGGCAACAAAAATCATTAAAATTTGGCTCTTGGTATAATGATGAGGTGCATGAATGGTGGTGGAAGTTGTAAAAGACTATAAAACTGTTAAATTTGGTGTGTGGGAGGAAGAAATCATTTGTAAAACCCATAAACTTCTTCAGCCAAAATATCTATTACATGCTAAATGGCACTAATGAGCTGTTCTAAAAGTCTGGGTCACAAAAACATATATAGGCATCTCTTTCTGTGTAAGTGAACATTACAAAAAGGAACTTCAGGTTTTCCTTACTATTTCTGTAGGAAAAACCGAACAACTGGATACTAAACATTTAAGACCCGGGCCACACTAAAGAAAAAAAAAAAAAAGTATTAGTTTTAGAATCTGTGGCATTAAAAGTGAAAATTTCACATAAGGTTTTGGATTGAAATCTTCTAAGCCATTTCCTTATTTTTAACAATATGATAAATTAAAAAAGTGAATTTTCAAAGGACCAATGTTTTTAAATATTAATACTATGAGACACTTAAGCATACAAGTAATCCTAAGTAAAGCATATCACTAAACACTATGACAGTTTACAGAAATTGATACAAAGAAAAAACAGCATTATATGTATATGTATATCTATATTTATATCTCTCTCTATATCTCAGATTTATACCTATCTGTATCATCTATATCATACCCATATTTATATCTATTTACATCTACACTGTTATCCATACCTCCACATACTATCTATATGTCCATGTCTATCTACATGAAAAAAAGAAGTAATGAAAACCAGCTTATTACTAGCTATATATATCCTATAAATAAATATGAAATAACCAGATAGAAATAACTTTAGTGTGTTGCTTCAAATAGCATTTACCCCAATTGTGATGTTAGTAAAAGGTATGGTTTGAAATATGAATTTGTGATCCGAGATTATAGTGGGCTTGACTTAGATCAGCCTCAATATTTTCTTTGAGAAAGTTAAACCCACCCATCCAATTCCATCAGTGAATTAGTATTAGTCCATCGTAAATCACATAGCTACTGTCACACACAGCTATTTCTGTCAAATGAATAAGGACAACTCTGGCTCTGTTCTAGTAAACTACCAGTAAACTGATTCCAGATCTCAAGGTGGAAGGCTGAGTCAGTCAATCTTTATTAGGCAAAGAGTTGAGCAGAAATAACAATAGAAATCCAATCGTTAATTATCAGAAAGCAATGAAAATTTAATTAAAATTTACTTTAACATCTCTATGTAGATTGGGAATGATGACAAATAAAGAGATGAAAGACATTTTTAAGAAAAAGTTTGGCTTTTACCAAATTCTGGTGTCAAAAAGCCTTCTACCAATTGATATCTGACTGTTCTAAGTTGCTAAGAGACGAGACTGAAAACCACACAAATCTACTCTGAAAATCTGTTCCCTAAATCTTGAAAAACAGCCTCAGATGTTGGCACCTGCTTTACTTTATCCTTGACCTAATGAACTAACTAGTAATATAACAGTCAGGACTAAACGCCTATTCTGGACTTTGCCCTAAAAAATTCATCTATTTGACCCTAATGTATTGAGTAACTTTTAAGTGCCAATAACTCTGGCTGCCAGTAACTGGGACTGCTGTGATGCTCACGACAGACACACTCCCCGTTCCTTCTGAGCTTGACAGCCACGTTGGGATAAACAAAACCATTCTAGTATAAAGTTGTTTGTAGGGTGATAGAAAGTCCAAGTTAGGTGATCATGCAAGACTTCTGGCACAAAAACCTCTTGGTTGAAACCTGAAGGATGAGTTGGAATTAGCTGCAGGAACAATGGAGGATAAATATTTCATCAGAGGGCAATGTACATAAGTAGACATGGAGGGTGTGTGATAATTCCAAGGAACTGGACAAAGGTCTGTTTGAGGTTGGGGTGGAACTTAGTAGGGAGAAAGTGACAAAGGAAAGCTGGGCTCTGATTATAAGCCCATTGTAAAATCAGGTCAAGGAATTTGAAATTTTTCCAAGGTGAGGTGATGCTTTTGAAATACTACTATTGAGAAAAATGTTCTAGAAAAATTATACTGCAATGTGAATGATAGATTGGAAGGAAACAGTGCATATTTAGGACACTGGGGTAAAATAAGGGTTTGGGCAAAAGAGGATAGTAGTCTGGATTGGGGTAGTAATAGTGGGAGCAACAATAAGGGGCTGTGTGGGTATGTGGGGAGAGGTTGGTGATACATACAGGTCACCAGACTAGGCAATGCGGTAGAAGCTGGTGCTGTTTCCTGGTTTTGGGATTACAATAGGAGAATAGACAAATGGGAGATGATAATAGGTACATACTTAGACAAATTGATTTTGAGGTGCCTGTGGTATACATAAATTGTAGTCAGAAGTAGAAATTGGGAGTTCAGGAGAAAATTTGAAGCTGTAGATAAGATTTATGAGTTATCAGCATACAGATGGTTATCAAACCATAGAAGTAGCCTAATGAGTATTCACCCAAAGAAAACAAAATCACTAATTAAAAAAGATACATGCACCCATATGTTTTTTGTAGCATTATTTACAATAGCCAAGATATGAACGCAATCTAAGTGTCTATAAATAGAGGAATGGATAAAGAAGATGTATACACACACACACACACACACGTGCGCACATAATTATGCATTCATAAAAAGGATGAGATCTTGCCATTTGGGACAATATGGATGGACCTAAAGGGTATTATGTTAAGTGAAATAAGTCACCCTGATCTTTCATTGTATTCTTCTCCCATGTGGATGATGGGAAGATTCACAAAAAGGACAACCACACAATGCTTTAAATTACTCAGAAGAAAAATTGAGATAATACTAATGCAAAAACACATTTAAAGACAAGGACCTGGGCTTTTGGTCAAACAGAGTTCTGTTCCTTCAAAATAGTGGCATATGCATGAAGGGCTAATTAATTCTATGTCTCTGCTAAAGACACAACTAGAAATGTTCCAGAACTGGTCACGGGTCTCTAATTGGATTTATGACCCCTAATAAAGACAATGTTTTTAGGTTTTGCTTCAGTTGATTTACAATTTATATAAAAGCAGTCTAAAAAGTCATTTGCATGATTTCCCCAAAGATCCATTTCCTGGAGGATTCATTCATTTGTTCATTCATTCATTCATTCATTCACTCATTTTTTCCTAAAATTTAAAACACAATATTGAATGTTTCAGTATGGATCAAAATATTTCCAAATACCTGCATTGTTTTTCAATTCCAGAACATTATTTCTCCATTTGCAGTAGCTTGCCAGTTTATAGAAATCTTAGAAGCCTACCTTTCATTTTTAGGAAATAAATCTATAAGCACTTAGTAAACTAACCTTTGCAGTGACATTAGAACATAGGTCATACAAATAATCAGAGTCCTGTCTTTACAGTGAATGAGTTCAGAAAGAGAATGCAAGTTATATGTTTTACTTTAAAGAAGTTATGACAGAAAGAGCTTTTATGTAGACAGTAGCAAATGTTTCCAGAGAAGGATTTTTGCTACACTGAAACCTTAAGCTATCAGTTCTGAGTGAATTAGTTTTACCAACAGGAAGGCTTTCTACTCCTGGTCAAGTTAGGATGAAAGCAGTGAACAGGGTTTGGCCTATATTGGAGTGAAGTTCTTTTGAAAGCCTCCATTACAATCCTCTTGTATAATCTCTTTGTTCATTCTGTTTTTGCAATGTAACATTTCTTATCTCTAAATGGAGTAGTCCCTTCCTCTTCTGCTTTTCTTTTAGAAGAAAAAATAAACTTCTCATCAGTTCTGGGACAGGAACAGATAAAACTTTCAGGGAGATGGTAAAGCATAAAGTATTGTATCATTCTTCTGTTTTTCAAGACAAAAAAAAATATTGCCTTGACAATCACTTAATTAGCTCATCATTTATCCATGACTCAGCAGAGGTCACTTGACATTGGCTGACCAGGACCTCCTTCAAAAACCCAAGCATGCTATCTCTTCATTTGAATTGTCATGGGGACCACTGGTGACTCCTAAATTCCCATCTCAGAGATTCTAAGGAGTTGAAATAAAAAATGAAAAGTACCCTGTTAATCAGCGTAAGCATTTATGGGTAAGGGAGGGAAATTTCTAAGGAAATAAATTCAAATCTATCACATAAACATCCCCAATTTGTTTTGCTCTTTTTTACTTAAAGGACTTTTTTTCCTTGGTATATGTTCTATCCAGTTATTTTGCAGTATTTGGTTTTGTTTGGAATTGGTGTTTAATAAATGTAGGCTTCACAGAAGGAATTAAATACAACCTGTGAGAAATGTAACAAATACAAAAAAATTACCCACTGCTGATATTTTATATTTGCACAGGGCTATGAATAGTTTAGGTAAATTTTTTCCAGCAGGCGTTCAACATTTTCTAGGCAATATTCACTCAATTGCTCACCTAGTTGTGGTGATAAAAGCTTTTGAAGAAAAATAGGAAAATAAAGTGAAAACAAAGAAAAATTTCTAATCAAAGGGATATGGCAGAAATGGTTTTATACTTAATTCACCCACACAGGTAGAAAAAATATCTAATAATCAGGTAACTAAATGAAATGAAGAAATAATTGCATATTGTGCTAGCACTAGGAGATAAAGAAAAGGGATGATTGACGAAGACCTCCAAAGTGAAAGCGACCATTGCAAGGATGAAGAGAAAGCAATGGGTCTACATGGAAATAATCTGAAGGTGGATTAATAAATTACAGTGTGTGCTTTGCTTAGATGGCTGAGGTGTGTTTTCAAGAAGGTAGAATTTCACTGGGGAGGAAAGGGTGGATTTTAAGGGAAGGCGCTTGATGTTCTGTTGGGGGAAAAAACATGGCAAGTGTTGTGGCATAGAGAAAAAAAAATGTGTTTTCCTGGAAGGGCAAGTCCTTTCAGTGAAACTTTAGGGGATGTTTCAAATATATACATATTTCATATGTATATATTTGTATGTGTATATATATACACACACACATATATATTTCATATGTACATATATACAAATACACACACACACACACATATGTGTATATATATATGGTAATTATGGTGGAATGCTGTAATTCTGAAAACATCATTTCCTTCACCTTAGTTTTTTAAAGAACGGGAGACGGGTATCTTCGTTGACATTCCTCCTCCTCAAAACACAACCATGTCTGAGTCCTGCCTATTATTTCCTGGATAAGACCCTTCAAATCTATTATCACCCTAACTCTAATGTCCTATTCCTTGCTGGAAATATTTAAATATTTTTAACCTTTGTGAACAAATTCCTTTCTTCTAATTATATTCTCAAAATAGATTTTGCTTTGTAAAATTTAGACATCTACAGAATATAGAACTGAGCTCCTGTAAAAAGCTCAATTTTCTATAATAAGAGTGTCAAAATTCTGTTTTTTTATAGATGGAAGAAAAAACTCATAATTCCTGCCAAAAATCAGTGAGGCTAAAATGCACATTTAGATCTCTGACATAATTAAGTTATGAACTCAAATTTGGTTTAAGTCATGGGATTTTGACTTACAACTTGAATGAGAAGTCATGAAACTTCTCACTTCGATGTACTTGACATACATTATATAAGAAAATTACTCATAATCTAACTTGAATTTATTCACAGAAATATGGAATAGTTGGACTTACCAGGTCCATTGGGTTATCTCAACCAATGGCTCCCCTTGAGCATAATTTTGAATTTCCTTACCAAATACAACACCCTTTTCTGAAAAAAACTCAAATTCATTGATGTCTTTCTGAAAGTACAGTCCCCAGAGTGGACAAATATTTCAACAATGAGCAGAGTAGAGAGAGATTCTTAGCTTCCTCATTTTAGATGTCATCTTCAATTGATAAAGTTCAGGATTATATTAGCCTTTTCAGAAACAACTATTTTATTCAGTTAGAACAAAATACTTAAGTCTTTATCAAATCTACTTACATTACCTCAGGGAACAATAACAAATTGGATTCCTCTTAAAGTCAGTTCAGTTCAAAATACACTGAAATCCTTTTGAATCTGTTAAAGATTTGTTATAATTATATCCAGTTATATGATATGCAAGGAAATAATCAGGGGGAAGGTAGGCTTGTAAGCTATCTTCAGGATTAAAAAATACATAAGGAACAGGGGCGCCTGGGTGGCTCAGTGGGTTGAAGCCTCTGCCTTCAGCTCAGGTCATGATCCTAGAGTCCTGGGATCGAGCCCCACATCGGGCTCTCTGCTCGGTGGGGAGCCTGCTTCCTCCTCTCTCTCTGCCTACTTGTGTCTGTCAAAAAAAATAAATGAAATAATAAAAAAAAAACATAAGGAACATTTGGTGTTAATTGAGAATAAGGGTGGAAAAACATAAAATGTCAAATCAAGTGTTTTCACTTTTAGCTGGAATCGTATCAATGTCAACACTGCTCATTTATGCTGTTCTGAGGTCATATGTGTATATGTATGTACATATATCTGCAATATATATTTGCTTAATAAACATGGGACATAAAATGAATTATTCTTGCATTTATTCAAATTAGAGCGAATTTACTTTCCTGCATTTATTCAAGAATAATTCATGTATTTTCCCATGTCTATTAAGCAAATATATCTGCTGCATAAATTCCATGGGAAACATTTTGGAACTGGTATCTTCAAAACACAGAAATCTGAATATATTAAAGCGCATTTAGTAAATCTTGTTGCACCCTGGTGCTAATATTTCAAAACATGTTCCCCATCCACTGTGGGCTGGCAGAACCATCTATACGGCTTACTGCATCTGTGGCTATTTCCTTATGAGTGTGGTCAAGGTTGCCTTTGAGATTCTCATACGGATAAAAGCTCTTCTACATGAACCATCTGTAACAGCCCCTCGAAAGCTCTCTTCTGTTTTTCACATTTATGCCAAATATTATTATTAGTCCCATGATAGAAAAGCAATTTTCCTTCTGTTGGTGCCAAAAGTTATTTGCTATTGCTGTTCTCACTGCCCCCCAACCTCGCCCCACTGATTTAGTCAGAAAGACCACCCAATTCCATCATACATAATTTAAATTTCAGGTAAAGCAAATGGAGACAATGCTGTGAGTTTTCAATTTGGAGGCTTGCTTTGCCTTTCCCGGCACTCCAGAATTCTCGTCCAGCTTCTGTGTCTCTTTGTTTCAGGATGTGTGTTCAGCAATTCCAGCCAGCAGAGAGGTTCCTTGCTTTGGGGTTCCCGCCCCTGTGGTTAGGAGCCATAACATCTGCAATTCTTTTCTCCTATTGATTTGAGATGCAATCATCCTTATTCTCTTTCTTTTTGATATAAGCATATGCTTGAAAACATGGCCCAGGTATTATTCATTTTGTGTACATGTTATTATTCACCCAGAAATCATTTATTGCCATTGGGAATAGCGTGGATATTTGAAAGCAATTTTTTAATGTTTTCATTAATTACCTACACCCCCATTTTTGCTATTATGTCAATTCAAAAAAAAATCCTACACATGGGCTTTTTATTGCCTCTGTGTATGTATATCTTTAGGGAACACCAAGAAATTGGTATAGTATTAAAAGCATTAAGAGCTAACTAAAGGAAATCTTATCTTAACAAGCTGGAGTTCTTTTCTAACTAAAAAAAGAAAAAATCTGTTTTATAAGAGAAAATAATCTCCAAAGTTTTCATCCTTTGACTTACGTATGCCTTCAAGCTACTGCTCTGACAGGACAGTCTGGCAAAATTTCATTTTGGTTCAGAAGGAAGCACATGCAATGTTCATACCCATTTCCTGTCGTGACAGGTGAAGAGAAGGGTTAATGACAGGAACCGCGGGCTGGCACACAGAGTGATAGCTGCAGGTGGAGTCCTTGGGGGACCATCAGATCCTAACACTATGATGACTTAATCTCTCCACCCCCACGGGAAGAACTGAACTGAATCAATTGACTGAAAAATGAACCCTATCTTTTGAGGTTCTGCACAAAAGCAAACTAAAATAAAATGCATTTATTAAACAAATGTCTTGGGATTATACTGTGAGACCTTTGAGTCATCTTCAAATCCTGAATTCTATTTTAACTATCTACAAGGTTGCGAGGCACCTGGGTTTTTTTTACACTAACCTGTGTGGTAACTCAGTGCAGGCACGTGGTCCATGTTAGGATTCTAGGCTGTTCCTATGAGAAAGCAAAGAGTGCAAACTAAAAATACCTGTGCCGTTCCTATGTGATAATAATTTTTTATATGAAAAAAAAAGAAAGTCAGTTTGGTTCTGGAAGGACTCAGTTGGTCAATGCAAACCCAGATTTCACTACCACGTCTGATTCTAATTCCTCTGCATGCTTTGGTTTTAATTTAATTTCTGAAGAAATAGTCTCTATAATTTTCATCCTGTTTTTTATTTCATTTACTTATCATCTCAGAGAAGTTGTTTATTTTTTGTTAAAGGACATATCTGATGTTTCTGTGTTTGAGATGCAGGTTGTGGTGGTTAGAGGCGGGCACATCTGTCCATCCTTGCTATAACTATGTTAAATATATGCTAAAGATATATGGGAACTCTGTGGCAGTTTTAAAGAAAGTTCAGAAATGCACAATATATACAAGTACTACATTTTGTTTCTTCTTTCCTCTTTGTTCCTTTTGGGGGGTTACTGTAACATTTGGTTTTTTAGAGACATTTGTCTTTCCTGTCCTTTGGTACTCAAACTATTTTATATAAATTTAGAGACAATCCTATTGGCTGTCTTTATTTCATTTCGTTGGACCTGATTTTCTCTTGATTGTAAATTTGTCATTGGGGAATCTTTTCTTCCTCTAGGCCAAACAGCTGTTTTTTATTTTATCTTTCTTTCTTTCTTTCTTTCTTTTTTTTTTTTTTTTTTTCCCACTAAGGAGGTCAAGTTCCTTTGGGGGAAAAACTTCAGCTCATTATGTTCTTTCTGTTACATCAGCATGTACAAGAACAAAATACAAATTGCTTTTGGGCTCAGAGTTGCTATAGTAGATTTAGTATTATTCACTTAAATATCTTTGCATTTCCAAATGGTAGGACTTCTTCCAGCCCTCAGATAATGCCCAGTTAGCAGCTTATTATAGCTAATTTACTTTCATCTGTAGATATGGAAAATGCATGCTAGGCATGTATTGGTGGGTTGCTGGACAGAGTGACATCTGGTTAGCTTTTATTCCTATTTTGCAGTGCTTTTACGTTCCATTTGTGAATACCTAGGACTGGTGAACACAAATCATTAATCAAAAGCCAATTTCGGATACTGTCAGTGGTTTTGGCATTCCTATTCCATCTAGATCTCTCTAGTATCTTTGAATTAAATGACTCATTGCATCTCTGGTCTTGAGAACCAGCGGGCTCTCTTAGTATGATATTATGTACTCAGAAAAGTGATTGGCAATGTGGGTGCTGTTCAGGTGCAGAGAACTGTTAACAAAATTGGTAAAATAAATGTTCGTTTACATTAAACTTGACATGAGGACAATATATAAATAGTATTAGAAATTCATAGGAGTTTGCCATATCTTTTTGAGGGTCCAGATAAGGTTCAGGCCTATGTGATCTTATGTCCCTTCTCTTTGTGAAAGCAAGTAAGACAAAAATGTAATACTCATAATAAGGCAATCTATTTGCTCTTTCTTCCCTCCCTCCTAAGGATTTGATATATAGAGTAATTTAATTAACTGAACCATGTATTACAGAAACACAAGTTGTTCAGTTGTACAATGGGTGGGAAAGCACAGTTCAGTTTCTTATAGCTTTATAATCATTCCTCCATATTTGAATATGGGCAGAGAAACCCTGAGAGTGTGTTTGCTATGGAAAAAAAAAACAAAAAATGTGCTTTTTTCTATCTATCTTTTTTTCCTAAAGTTTTGGAGAGCTAGATATTTACTACTTTTTTAAAGTTTGTAATTCAAGAATTATGATGAGAGGTGGGAGCATGAGGACCTGTGTGGTTTGTCATTTCCTCTCCTCTGAACTACAGAACAATGGACAACTTGCATTTATGATTAAACTCATAAAAGTCACCAAACTGACAGTCACTTGAAGAATTTCAGCTGGGCACCAAGTATATAAGATCAGGCTAGAGAAAGGCACTTGAGGCCAACATGCTAATTAGATGCCATCACTCAGGTGACAGTAACAGGCCAAGTCATCTCAGCACTGGTGTTCATACCCCAGGAGGGATGGTTTATCAATGTGGCAAGTGGCAGCCCAGTAACTCAGGCTGAGTTTTGCTGGCGGAAGCTGTCACAAGAGATGGCCTAGATATCAGAGAGAAGCAGTCAAGAGAGTGGCTCCTGTGAACTCCTTTCACAAGGTGAATTCCATCTGAGAAGGACAGTGCTATTCCTACACAAGGAAAGATGGCAATGCAGAAGGAAGCAGAGCCTAGAATCTGCCATAGTACTTCACGAGTTGAACAAACAGATGAACACATGAAAACAAAAGAGAAATAAGGTCATGAAAACATGTAATTCTCCATCTGGAATTACCCACATTTCCAGCACCACCTCTTCTTTCAAAAGAATTGCAAAAAAATTAAAGTTTGTATCTGCAGAACAAAATAGTTCACCAGGGATCAAGAAAACAAAATTAATAAAAATAGATAAAACAAAGATTTATCTTTGCAGGTTTTGTAGAAACTTATTTACCTCTCTGCCTACCTTTGATTTCTTGTTAATTGAAATAGATGCAAGAACCAGCTGGACATTCGACTATAGCATCAAATTATGTCTTGGAGGACATTGGGTGTTTTATAATGTCTTAAAATGAATTTACCTGTCAGTTATAGATAGGTAGCAGCAGATAGGAGATCTTTCCGCAAAGGAGCAGGTTACCATGCACAGAAACCGAAAGAACACATTTTACTTTTATGGGCAGGTACCTACAGGAGAGGAGAAGCAGCGGGTACATGGCCAAATGTGAGCAATGGTCTTTATATTACCACCCCATAGGACGGTATTAGCTTCCTCAGTTTTTGTAGCTTTCCTTTCATGAGAAGGAGGGTGGAGAGGGGCAGAGAATATTTCAAAGTGCTTCACTGAGATGACAACACTGTTGGTTAATGTTTGAATTTTATGGAACCATGCAGGAATATGATAATTAGAGCTAATATGCTTCCCTCCACTATCCTGGAGTCAGTCTTGAATTTCAAATACTCAAGCACAATAAATAACAGTTTACTTCTAAAGAAAGCAAAAATAAGGCTCTCTTCAGATTTTGCAAAATCAGGTATGAGAGGGCAATGAGAAATTCAAGGGACAAAAGAAAAAATACTGTAATTCAAGTATATGTGTTAATCTAAATAATATTTCATGTCTGAAAGCAACAAAGAAGATCTTTTTAGATAGCAAAGACTCAGCACACCATGTAGTTCTGGTAAGAGAATGACGTTGCTTTTATGTAAATTTCTGCCTGAAATTACTGAAATGATCAAAAACAATGAAAATTAACCTTAACTATAATAAACTAAGGAATAGCCATATTATCAAACCATATAATATCTTTCAGATATCTTTCAGAAACAGTGACAACCTGAGCCTAAATGAAATTGGATGTCAAGAGCTAATGCATATCTCTCCAGAAACAGCTCAGATGGCAAATTTCTTTAAACATAACTAAGAAGACCCTACAGGGTCCTTATCAAGAATTCTTTAACCAAATACAAATCAGACACATACAAAGGAAATGGAAACATAATTATGCAACAACTTGTAATTCTGTAAATTCCAACAAATTGTAATTCTGAAAAAATTACTTGGAGACAAAGTCCAATAACTGAAATGTTAATTCAAAGGAAAAAGAACTTGTGAATGAAACATCATTATATAAAGACTAGTAGTAAGCATTATATCCAACAGGGAATACATCTTCTTTGCAAAGGGCTCTTACAACGTTTGCAAAAGTAATGAACTTATAATAGGCCAAAATAAAAGCATAAGCATATTTTAAATTTGAAATAGTAAAAATCAAACAAGTTGAGTATAATATAATAAAATACAACTGAAATTAGAAATGAACAAAAATACCTAACCCTTTGGACATATCTAAATGTTTTCTATCTTCTATTTCCTCTTGGCTCCAAAAGAAAAAAAAATTCAGAAAACAAGAAACATGATAATATACTACATATAGGGGCACCTGGGTGTCTCAGTGGGTTAAGCCACTGCCTTCAACTCGGGTCATGATCTCATGGCCCTGGGATTGAACCCCACATCGGGCTCTCTGCTCAGCGGGGAGCCTGCATCTGCCTCTCTCTCTCTGCCTGCCTCTCTGTCTACTTGTGATCTCTCTCTCTCTGTGTCAAATAAATAAATAAATAAATAAAATCTTTAAAATATATATATATTCTACATATAAGAATGTGTCCCATAGATTCAGCTCTACAGAGATAAAATTTAGAGCAGTAATCATCATAACACTGAACTACAAAGAATGGAATTGAATTAATTAAGGAGAAGAAGCTGGAGATTGAAAAAGGAGCAAGAAAAATAAAATTTAAAATGCTCTATGACTGAATAAGTTCTGAGGATTTAATGTGAAATACTGTGACTATAGTGAACACTGTATTTTAGAACTGAAATTGGCTAAGAGAATAGAACTGAAATCTTCTCACCAAACAAAACAAAATAAAGCAAACCACAAAAACATATGTGGTGATGGATACGTTAATTAAGAGGATTTGGGGGGATCCTTTCACAATGTATACATATATCAGATCACTATGATGTCTGCTTCAAATATCTTAACAATTCTATATGTCAGTTATACCTCAATAAAGCTGATTTTTTAAAAAAAGCATTAAAAATTATTGTAATAAAAATGATTTTAGGCTGGAGCACAAGTGGAAATGGTGAGAACAGACAGAATTCAGATATGAAAGGTTTATATGCTTGGAAAGTGACTACTGTATCTTGAATTGTAAAGGAAGGTTGGGAACGGCTGGGAACCATAGGCTGAACAGATCTGTCCCTGGAATGAAATCAAATTAGTTCTATGGCAAAGAGTAGATTAAGGATGATATCTTCTGACCCACCTCATATTTTTCAAAGGGTTTCAAGGTAGCCACAATTAAATTAGAGATAAGTACAGCATCAGGAAAAGAACTTTGCATGCAGTAATTAGTACATGGAATGACTAGAAAGCAAAAGAACAGAAGCCTCATGGGCACTTGATGGAAAGGTATGAACCTGGGCAAAATGAAAAAAACAATCTTTCACTGCTTAAGCCTTAAAATAATCTCTAGACTTCCCAAATGTCTGCTCAGGAAGACTTGACCATTGCCAAAGACTAGCAATTGCCCTGTTTCTGTCTTAAGTTTTCCCAAATGGTGTTTCTTTTCTCCCTCACCCCCACCCAAGTTATCTATCTGTGAAGCAAGAAATAAATCATCCTTTCAGTTCATAGGTCACTAGACCACAAGGAGTCTCATTCTTGACCTGATGGAGAAAACTTCCTCTCATTTAGAGATCCTAGACTTTGAGATGGGCATTGTGGGTGTTTCCCCAGCAGAGAGGGTGGGTGTGCTCTGTCTGGAGAGAAAGGTACAGTTTGGAGTTCCAAAGGCAGGCTGTGGCACTGCAGCTTTCTTGTTCACCCACAGTTTCTATCCGGTGCGTGTAGCTCAGCTCTCCTTCCGAGACCCTCTGGCAGTCACAGGGGGCTTTCTGAATGAGTTCCTGCACACACAACATGGACAGAAGGACTGACACTGGACATCTCATGTGGATGTTACTCCAAAGGCTTTTTTGTCTTTTGCTAGACAGAGACTAGCTTCACTGGAAGCCCCAGGTTAGTAATGGCAGAGTCACAAGCTGGGAGGAGCATGGGGGCTTGAATCACAAATGAGAGAAGAGCCATCACTGGTCAGAAACACTTGGTTTGGACAGAAACAAAATAAACTCATTTATATTTGAAGCATTGTGTCTGGAGGTTGCTTCTTGCAGAAGCCAGCATTCGTTTGTTAATATATGGTACATAACTTTGATTCTTACTATAAATTAGAATTTATACATTTTTTCCCTTTTTTCCCCTATATAAGTAACTTATTCTGTACTGGCCCTAGTCCAAATATCTGATTATTTTCTTAGGGGTTCTTGATAGGAATTTACTGCATAAAAATGTAGACTCTTTGAGAAGATTTGATAAGTATTGCCAAGAATTTTTCCAGAAAGATTATGCCAATTTTATAATCCCACCAGAAATGAAGGTCAGAATTTTCTGGATTAATATTCTATGTCTCTACTGATTTGTGATTAAAAGCCACATATATGTATATATATTTTCTAATATAATACATGGTCTGCTTCAAGGCAATTTGAATTATGATTTCTGCATACTCTAGACACAGATCCCATTGTTTACTTCGAAGTCTCATTGTGTCTTAGCGATTAGTGATATGAACTCTCACTATTTTTTAAGTGCTTGTCTGTTTCTACCCACATATTTTTCAATGACCCTTAGAAATATTTTATTAAGATTCTTAAAAAGTTCCATAAGTAATATTATATGAGATGCATCCATCTAATAAATATTTTTAGGAAATTTAAGTTTATTTATAATATTTAGCATTTCTAACCAGAAAGACATTTTTATATTTGCTTTGTTAATCTAGCTCAGTAAAAATTTGTACTTTTTTTCATGTATGCATGTCTACTTGCTATTTAAATTTAAGCCAAACTATTTTATTATTTATATTGCAAGTATGAGTAGAATGTATGAAAGCTTACAGGGAAACCATGTGTTTTAAAAATCAGTTTTATTTGGAATCATTTTCTGTATAAAAGATTTTCCTTTTCCCCCCCATAAGTTAATGGGAACTAACAATGACTAAAAACAGAAAAGGCCCATCTGTTCTATGTTTAGGCTGACTAATACAGTTACATAATTTAAAATTAGTAGTTCACTATTAATAGGAATGAATAGTTTCATCACATTTTTACTAGTCAAACTACATCTGAGTACTACAGCTATGGGGTGCTACACTTTATGGCAAGTTTTGGAAAGGCAAACTTGTTTAGCATAGGAAAATCCAGATTGTGAAGATTCTGGAAATTATGCCAAGTATGAAATCATTGCAAAAATTGGGAATGTTTAGTCCCAAGAAGGGAAGGCTTGATAACAGATGTCACAAAAAGTTATCCTATCAAAGGAATAGATTTTTCAGGTCTCTGGTGTGTGTGACAACCCTAGGACCAGAAGGTAAAGGTCCAATGATAGAAATTTTGATAAAGTTCAGTGAAAGTTTTTGACCTCTCAAAATGTCCAGAAGTGAGCAGGGCTATTTTTTGAAGTTCTGAATTTTTGCTGGAGCTAGGCAGGCCATCTGTCAGAGACACACGGTAAGACATTCTTATAGGGGTCAGAGCCTGGTCTTCAGGTCCCTAGGGTCCTGGCCAGCTGTGATTTTGTCATGTGAGTGTCAGGCAGTGAGGGTGGTCCCTACAGTGACTGGAACATCATTTCAGCCATCTCAGCAGTCAGTATGAGGGCCAACGCTGAGTTTATCCTTCTATCTAGTACTTCCCGTGCTGTGAAAGTTCTGCTTGTAAGAACAACTTCCTATTGCCAGCACCTGCGGTTGAACATTCTAGTTATACAATCAAGAGTTTCCTTCTCATATTCAAAGGGTTGTTCCAGCAACAACACAATTTCCTTTGCCATGATTAAGTTTTTTTTTCTTCCTAAGAGAAAATCTTATATTACTTGTCAATCATTTTAAAATAATCTCTGGTTCTAAATACAGAACATTAAAACAACTTTTGAAATCCAGAATAAAAATCTTCAGAATAATAGCTCTTTATAATTCAGGGCATTTATTACATCTAGTGTCTTACACTATAATAGTTTATTTAAAAAGCAACCTTATGGGACCATCTCTTCTATATCTAAACTCATGAATTTAGCTTGATTAACTATACAAGATCATCCTCAAATGTAGAAGAATTATTTACGGGACATTTGGAATACTGAAATTGGCTCAGGGATGCACCTGCATCACTGGGGTCCAAGGGCTTATAACTGGACTAGATAATACCTTAGGGTCTCTTTCCCCTCTATCGTTTGGTAATTTTGGCATTTGGTCACTAGCAAAAGTGTCACTTACACAGGCACTAATCAGTCACACAAATATTCAGGGTTTTAAACAGGGAGTGATCATCTGCGCAGGGAGAGTATTGGGTGTGGGGGGGTGGTTGGCAACTGCTGTCTTCCTATGAGTCAATTTCCCTCTAAGGTCATAGTCTGTGATAGAGCTCATTAACCCTGAATGCTGCAAAAAGAGACGCATGCAAAGGACTACTGTGCTTTTGTGGTGGAAGAGTCCCTGGAAAATCATCGGGTTCAGTACTCTCCATGTATCCCTTTTCTCCAAGTGACTTGCCCAAGATCACATATTTGCTTAGGGATAGAAGTATAATAAACAAAGTAATTTAAGAAAAAAATGTATTACACAAAGATATTATAACTGCTGTAACACTGTCTTTATGTCCTAATTTCAAGCACAAATAACATGAAGCTCTGAAGGAATTGGCCTCACAAGACCGGATGCAGCTTTTTATTGATGGGGAGATGAGCATATTGTTCAGTACAAGCAAGTTCAGTCATCAGATGCTCACTATACTCAGAATTCATCAGAGCAACAGTATAGTGCGGTCACTTTTTAAATTTTTTTTTGAAGAAAAAGAATAAAAACAGACCAGAATTTTTTTTTTTTTAAATAACTTTCTTGTTAGAGAAAGAGATTTTTGAAAGTCATTCTTTTACAGCCTTGATAGGTCTGGAAAACTCTGGATGATGGTACCTTCTTTGTGCTTTACCTTGCGCTGACACAACGTCTTGGCTCCCATAAGAAGCAGGCTGAGAGCCTGACAGTACCATGCATGCCTGAACTATAAGTTTCATATTGTCCTCCCTGGTTATCTCTGTACCCCTTTTCCCAATCCACTAGGTCTTGTCTTAGTTCACCTTTCCATTATTTTCATTGCTTTCTTGAGAAAATTGGGGAACATGGAGTAAATCAAAATGTGTATGTATGTTCAATCACTCAATGCGATCCGTTTACTTGGTGTGTAGTTTATTCTGGAAGTGCTAAAGGTAGAAGGCTAAACAATCTATTGTAACATATCAGTTTCTTTTAATAAGTAACACTGACGGCCTGAATTGTATTGGACTGAAAATGAGACAATGGGCAGAGATAGTATTTGGAAGAAAGTATCAGCAGATACTGATGGCGTTTTATATTCAAGGAGGACAGTGAGTAAGATAGGCACACGAAAAGATAACTGTGAGGGGAGGTATTAAATGGAATCACCCATAATGAGAGTTCAGGGTAGGGAACCTAACCAAGTTCAGGAGGAGCAGCAAAGGTCAGGGATGAGGAGGCATCAGATTTAGTCACTTTAAGGTCATTGTTAGGAACCGGGGTCAGATGCTGGATTTTAGGGGGTTGAGGTAGGGACAATGAGGGAAGCTGCTTTGTAAAATATTTGGTAATGAAAGGAAAGGAAGTTTTGAGGCAAAAATCTAGGGAGGTGTGTGAAGACATGAAGGTGGTTTTTTTGTTTGTTTTGTTTTTTGTTTTGATTTAATGGGAATGACTCGAGGATACTTATATGCTATCATAGAAGAGCCATCTGAAAGTGAGGTTAAATGCGCAGGAATGTTGGGACAGTCCTCTGGTAGATTCTGGAGGGGAGAGATTTCAGGTGGCGATACTTGAATAGCCTGGACACTGCTTCCCGGGCGACGGGGTCAACAAGGTAAGGAAGGAGGAATGCAGGGAAGGGCTCATAATCACCTCTGACCTTTTGTGTGACGAGGAAAGTGAAGTCATCTGTGGTGCGGTGAGAGCGGTGAGAGCGTGTGGGGACAGAGCATGAGGGTGAGTGTGAAAGCTTGGAATGGCCACTAAAAAGGACTGGGAGAGGGAGCTTATTTGGAATATACAATCGATGGCTACATAGTTCTGGAAGAATAGATGAAATGCATAATATAAAGTTTTGTTGGAATAGTCTAATGATCTGCATAGTTGTCTGTGTATGTCTGTTTTATTTATTTATTTATTTATTTATTTATTTATTTATTTATTTATTTCCTGAGCTGTGCCTAGCAGCCTGGGCGCAGATGAGTTGCAGAAGGACACTTTGGAAGAAGACCAGGGTAACAGATCATTAAGAACAAGGTCTAAATGGACTTAAAAACAGGGAAGGGGGATGTATCCAGAGATATACTTGGCAAACCAAGAGGGTTAAAAAAATCTTAGCACAACAGAAAATTACTGTCAGAGGACAGAAAGGACATTGGAGTTTCTGTTTGTTGAGGTGGAAAGCACTTACCAGGGAAGGATGGTGTTGGCTGCAGAAGTCGAGCGAAAATTCAAAGTCACCCCAGTTAAAGGGGCCAATAAAGTGAAAAGATATTCGGTCTCACAAGAGTCATCTACATGACTCCGGAGTCTCCCCAGATAGCAGCAGGGAATAGAATGGTAAGAAGACACCAAATCTTTGAGGTGGTGTGAACCTCGAAGGAAAATTTGATTTTGAAAGATTTTAATTGTTTAAAAGTACAATGACATGTAACAGCCATGAAATAGTAAATCCAGGATTATTAAGGTCTCCATGCCAAGGTTCTCTTATGTAACCTTGGGAAAAACAATGTAGTCCAAGAAAGGATAAGGAACAAAAAAGGATGAATGAATGGTGGGTCTATGTGGGTAATGGAAAAAAAAAAATACAAAAAACAGGAAAAGAAAGACATGAAAAAGAAGTCCCGTGTTTATCAGGCTTCAGTTTCAAACTCAGTTCTGCCGTTTCCTGACAGAACAACTTGGCTAAACTTATCTTTAAACTAATCAGATTTCTCATCTACAAAATGGAGATAATATAGCAACTTCTCTATATGGGAGTAGTGAGAACTATCACAGGTAGAGTACTTCAATAGAGCATTGTGCCAAGTGTTCCCCAAAATGCTAGCATTTTATTATTATTAGTTATTATTATTATCCTCGATACCTTTTAGCTCATCATAATTAAGAAGCCAAACCTACTGGAAGAAAACAGTTCATTGTAAAGCTAAATATATCTCAGTACACTTAGAAATGTTCCCTTAAATCATCTAAGTAATAGAGTCTTGCTACAGAGTCTCTTTCTTTCCAGTTTCAGAAACTCAAAGCACTGTTTTTGGATAGGCTCAACTCTGACTACAGGACAAGGCTTCGGCTATACAAGAATCACCAGCATTAGAATTACCAAGACCCATCCTAGCATTTCAAAGTAGAATATTTCTGTTGGAAAGGGGCAGAAAGGGGAAGATGTCATTTACAGTATTGATTTTGGAGACAGTTCATTCATCTTAAAGAGATCAGGCTCTCTGCTTCTAGCAAATCTTGGAATATTTTCTTCTTTCACTATGGTCCTTTATTACAAAAGAATGAATGTATCTAGGAGAGAAAATAATATTTATAAATAATTTTCAGTTTAAGTGTAAAGCATTTACTGTCATTTAAAAAATACATTTGCTAGTAAAAAATTGTTGCAAATGTTCATGAAAGTTGAGCCTCAGATTTAGATAAATAAAAAATAATGGACTATTCTTGACATTTCAACAGTTATAAGTATGCATATTGCTGAAAAGTTAATGTTGTTATTTAATTCAATGGTAAGAAACTAATGAAATATTTTTATCTTCCATCTGAGCTATATACTGCATTTATTGCCATGACATACAGTGCATCTAGAATTAACTTAGCTTGGCATGTCTTATTACTGAGGGATACATTCTTTGTGCAGGAACATTGCTAGAATCTGCTTAATGTGGCAAGAACTTTTTCTTTAATATTCAATTTATTGGATGATGGACATCGGGGAGCATGTGTGCTACAGTGAGTGCTGTGAATTGTGTAAGACTGATGATTCACAGACCTGTACCCCTGAAACAAATAATACATTATAATTTAATTAATAAAAAATGATTTATTCACCAGACTTTAAAATGAAGTCCTTCTCATTCTTGGACCATTGACTCTATCTCCCCACATTTAGCCTATATCCCTACCTCTCAAATCAATTATATCATGTGCTAAAATAATTCTCCTTCTCCCCATCATTTTATTTCTTTACATGTTGGAAAAGGTCATCTGAGAAGCTATAAGAGGTAGTCTTTAAAAACTTTGCATTTTCACTTAGAAAAGAGTTTTCCGTGTACCTCTAGGGGATCCTTTGTCTTATAAAGGCAGATAGATGGCCTTATGATGTGAGTGCATTGCCCCAGAACAGCTACATTCCTCTAGACCATGTATTTACTTAACAAACGCATTAGCACTTACTAAACACCACCAAAAACCACTATTGCGGCAAGTACTGCAGTAGAACGATGAAACATGTTTTGCTCTAGAGGAACTTACTGTCTTGTTGACCTCCAGTTTGGGGAAGCAGGGAAGCACACAGCAAGTTTTATTACATGAGCTGATTAATATTCTTGGAGGAATCATGGCAGATCATCCTCCCACTTCTGACCCCTCATTTTGTAAAATAATTACATGATTTGTAACATTAGGGCTGAAAAATATTTTTCGTGCCATTGCTTTCTTGAATTACAAAAGTTCTGCATGAATACATGGTTGTAATAATTCAAGTAATACAAAAACAAACAAGCTAAAGAATGAAAGATTCCACCTTCTACTTTCATTCCATCTGTCTCCAACTGTCCTTACCCAGAAGTGAAAAGTACTAACATTTTAGGATGTTATCGCTGGGAAGATTTATTTTTAAAGAAAAAACATCTTAATATTTGTCTTCCCATCTAGGAACATGGGGTTTTTGCTACATTTGGATCTTTTTATTATGTTTACTAATTTCTTGTTGCTAATCCATGGAAAAGTTATTTTTTACTTTTATTTTTTTACCTTAAGCAACATAACATTCGCTCATATTTTAAAAATATTTCTAAATTGAATCTCTCTTTATTTTAGATTTGATATAAACACCATCTTCCCATAATCACATCTTTATTTTCAGTATTTATTTCTTCTATTCATTTTCTTTTACTGCACTTTTTGAGTCCTGAGAACAATGTTGAGTAGTAGTGATGATATTTCAGTCAGGATGTTTTTGATTGCAAATAACATACATTTAACTTGAATAAATTTAGGTATCAAAGAGGAAGTTTTTAGAAGATTCACACATTTGCAGCTGGCCTGAAGTCAAGGCAGCTTGGCCTAAAGGACACTCTAAGCCAGAAATAAGCGCAGCTAGGACGCATGTTCTTGCTAGCTCGTTTTTAATTTTCTCTCCATTTGGGCCTCGTTTTCTAAACCTATTGATTGCCCCCTTATTGAGAGGGACCCCAGATACAGAGAGTTGCATGTTTCATGTCTCAGAAAGTCTGCCACTAGCTGGAATTCCATTCCTTTGTTCCACTGAAGTCGGGGAAACACAAACAAAAACAAAATCTAGGAAAGAATGATGATTGTCTTGGCTCATTCAGATTTTAACCTTAATCAATGGACTGATAGTGGTGGCCCCTTTTTCCCTGCCATAGGGTTGTCTTGCTGTGGGGACCAGCTCCCCATAGGAGGGGGATTTTTCACAGAACAAAGGATTAGTGCTAAGCAGACAAACAGAAGATGTCCACAGTAGTGGACTGCCTCATCTTATTCGTGCCTTTAATGGGATTGTATTTAAAAAATGTTTATTGGGGCGCCTGGGTGGCTCAGTGGGTTAAAGCCTCTGCCTTCGGCTCAGGTCATGATCCCAGGGTCCTGGGATCAAGCCCCACATCGGGCTCTCTGCTCAGCAGGGAGCCTGCTTCCCCCCCCCCCCACTTGTGATCTCTGTCAAATAAATAAATAAAAAATAAAAAATGTTTATCTATGAAGTGTGATAAGTGTGTAAATGCTATAGTTTTTTGGTAGATACATTTCAAAAGGTAATGAATTGTTAAATTTTGTGTATGTGATGTGTTTTCAGCATTTGTCTAGATGATCTCCTAGATTATATTTTAAAGTCTATTCATATCATTTTGGTATTTAAAGAATTAAACAAACAAACAAACCAAATGTGCCCTGCTTCAACTTTTGCTTCAT